>NC_139025.1:98322983-98989146 GCF_964662115.1 Mustela nivalis
TCATGCTCCTCTGCCCGCAGATTCAGCCAGTTCTTCCTGGGCTAGTCCCAAGGCCATGTATGATCTGCAGAACTGGGGTGATCTGGGGATCTCTGAAAATTCTCCATTCTGACTTGGCAAAAGACATCATTCCCTGGTCCAGATGATTTAAGACAGTGTCAAAGATAATGAAGAACTTCTGTGTCTCTCTTGGGGGTAACAATCCCAGAGCCTGTGCTGTGATGATAGCATTTGAGAAATTCAGCCCCATGATCTTGGTTTAGGGTTGACGTGTTTTCCTTAGAACCAGACCTGCAAGATCATAGAATTCCAGACCTGCAAGATCATAGAATTCAACCAACCTTTTTTTTATAGCTTAAGTCTCTCCTTTGCCCTACCCCAACCAGACCTGGTGGTCTGAAGTCTTGACTTGCTCACCTCCTGTCACGGGGTGCTCACTTGCTTGGGAAGCAGCAATTTGGGGGCTGCTTTGACCATCAGATAAGTGTTCCTCATACTAGAGGGAAGAGAGAAATAGAAACTTCCATTAAGTGGCTTCAGAAACTACATATAGGAATGAAAAATTCTTCAGAAGAAATAAGCAAAGTGGTAAGTAGGAATCACACTTTCAAGTTGTGACTGGTTAAGGAAGAGGAGGAAGAAGAAGAGGTGAGGTAGAATTGCCTGTGCCCTATTGTAATAGTGATTATCTGTGCATGATTCTCTTTCTATCCCACTGGACTGTGAGCTCCAAAAGGCAAGGTCTCTGGTTATTTGTTTTTAGTCCAAGGAAATTAACACAGTGCTGAGTACACAGTGGGCATGCCATACACATTTGTGGAATGAACAAACCTATCTCCATTCGACAAGTATTTATGAAATACCATGTGCCATGCACTGTCTGAGTCTACAGAGATGAGTGAAATAACCCAGCATGATCAAGGCAGAGACTGAAGTGCTAAGAAGAGAGCATTAGGAGGGCTTCCCAGTGGAAGTGATTGATCTGAGATGGGTTTCAGAGTGTGGATAGGAGTTTGCCAGGCGGAAAGCCAAAAGGACATATTCGGAGCAACTCAAAGATCAAACACAAAGGCATGGTGATGGGAATACATTCTGTGTTCAGGAAACTATAACAGTTCAGGTCTAACTAAACAATGGCATGGGGAAGGACAAGCTTGAAAGCAGGACTGGAGCAGAGAGCAGGAGTCAGATCACAAAGGGTCTTGTACGAAGCGAGCTAAAGAGCAAGGCCCCTGTCCTGGTTGCTGGGGAGCCCAGTAACACTGCAGAGTTTATATTTACTATATCAAACAACAGAGCAATGAGGTGCTTGCCAATGTTCTGACAGATGAAAGTCCAGTTTTCGCCTAGTATCTGGAAAAAAATGTACATTTTTAAAAGGAGATTGATAAACACTGTGAATATTCATTTTTTGAGCATACCTTTCTTCTAACCAACATTTGGGAAGGATAGACTTTTCCCCCAATAACATTTTTGTATGATTACAAAACTTAAAAACATTAATTATAAGAAAGCATATAAAAGCACAAAAAAAGATTTTAAAAATCACCGCAACCCACCCAACAGAGAAAATCTCTGCTATAATTAAATGTTCCTTTCTAGGCACATGCCGGAGGTGACCCAGCATGGGATTCGGAGTGGAGTAGTTTCTGATGAACCTGTTTGCATGAGCTGGTTTGCCTTTTGAAAGGTGAAATGGAATGGTTTCGGTTATGTCAAGGGCTTTCACTTCTGTCTCCTCCCATGGAGCTGGGAGGCCATGAAGGAGGCGGGCATCCTGCACATTTCACCAGGTAGAACCATGAACTTCTGAACCTGACCAAACCACAAATATTTTAAGGAGTCCACCTGAACACCTGCAACTTGCTACAGTAAGAGACTTTGCTGAGTGAGAGCCTTAGCAAGCAATTATACTCAGCCAAGGCCCATTTTCTGCCCCCAAAATCAATAAAAATTCTTTGGAAACAACATATGCAAGTGTTCCCTTTTGTCTTTAAAATTCCTTGACTTTTGTTCGCTGGGAGGGCACCATTTTGGTTGCCGCCTATATCTGTTTTCCCTGAATCACAATTCTGAGAACATGAATAAATGCTTTTCTCTTTATTTTAGCTTAGCCTCTTTTCTGGGTCAACAGCCTTGCAGGACACGCTTGGGATGGCACCTGGAAAGAGAAGAAAATCATGGGAATGTTCTACAGCTCTACCCTTGAACTCTGGTTGGAGCTCTCGGAAAAGAGAGGCGATGTTCTCTCCACTTTTGCAGAGAATTCAGGTGGCTCTGATACCGTTTGGGCTCAGGGGTCTTGAGTTTTTGGAGGACATCAGCTGCTGAGCAGTGGGAGGAGGTGTCTTTAAATGGCTGTCACATGGTAAACATCTCCAGTGGCTAGATTTGAGCAGGCTGGCCTCTGAGCACCTGTGATACCAAATGTCCATTGGGAGAAATTCCTGGGGAAAATTGAAAGTGGAGTAGGGAGGCCAAAGTTCACAATCAGAAAAAGGTGGGTATGAATGCTAATATTACTTCATTCACACTCACAGACCAGACTCAGAAAAGTAAGAAGCTGCATTTTGGGGTTTCTGGTTAAGATGGCCTGAAGTTCACTCTTTGAGGACCCCCTCACCTGTACTATACACAAAACAATGAGAGAGAAAATACTTCTAAAAATTTAAGGCAGTGCTCTGGTGGGAAAGGAAGGTGGAGACTTGGGAGTAGAGAGCGTGCTCTGGGGATCCTCTGGGTTGCATGGAGAGAGGCAGTTCCCCTGCTTGGAGTTCATTTGGGAGAGGGGGGCATGACCTCTCCATGGGTGAGGGACCTGGTGGGGCCATTGAGCTGTCCCATTCACTAGCACAGAACTCAAGGCCAATTTCTGGACAAAGCAGTGCAGCATGATTCTCCCCCAAGGGATCGGTGCTTGCATGGATCTCTAAAATTTGGAGTTTGGGAACCCACTCATACCTGAGATAAAACACAGGAGTGCAGGGCCACCTGGCAGGCAGATAGCTCAGACACAGGCAGGGTGAAAGCAGGGATCTGATGGAGGCTTGTGACACAGAAGACGTGATTGTGTGCTCTTCTATGGGTGCTTGAGAAGGGTGGTGGGTGTAAACTCCTCACTTTGGGAGAAGAGAGTCTGGGCACCACCAGCAGTGCCCCTCAGCACTGATGGAATTCAGGGAACAGCACAGCACCACCCAGTGGAGCCTTGGCGTACACCAAGCCACGCCCTCCTGCACCCTGCAGGCACATCTCCACTAGTGCAAGTCTACCCGGCCTTCAGGGTAACAGGCGGCTCTCCCAGAAGACCAGCACAACTCCTTGTCCACACTAAGTCTACCAAACGCAGAGAGCTACAAAACTTCAGCTCTAAAAAAAAAAAGGGAAGAAAGAAAAACAAAAAACTTCAGCTCTAGAGGAAATAAGATCAGGCTTCCTTTTTATTTTTATTATTATTTTAAATTTAATTAAATTAATTTAGTTTGTATTTTATTTTTTTATTGTTTGTATTGTTTTTTATATTTTTTGGACCTAGCTTTTTTTTTTTTTTTTTTTTTTAGCAAGCAGACTAAAACACCACCTATGATCTAGCTTTCTTTCTTTTTAAAAAAGAATATTTTTTTATTTAAAAAAATTTTTTTAATTTTTTATTTTTCGGATCTAGCTTCTTTTAACAAGCAGACCAAAACATATCCACAATTTACTTCCTCTTTCCTTCTTTATTCCTTCCTTCCTTCCTTTCTTTTTTCTTTCTTTCTTTCTCCTGGACATAATGACAAGATGGAGGAATTCAGTCCAAAAGAAAGAACAGGAAGAAGTAATGGCTAGGGGTTTAATCAATGCAGATACAAGTAAGATGTCTCCATTAGAATTTAAAACAATTATAAGGATACTAGCTTGCCTTGAAAAAAGCACAGAAGACACTAGAGAATCCAATCTAGTTGATCTAAAATTTAAAATGCTATAACTGAGATGCAAATCCAGATGGATTCCATGACAATGAGGATGGAAGAAGCAGAGGAACATATTACTGATATAGAAGATAAAATTATGGAAAATGATAAAGCTGAGAAGAAGAGGGAAAGAAAAATACTGGATTATGAATGTAGACTTAGGGGACTCAGTGACTACTTAAAGCATATTAACATTCATATGGTAGGAGTCCCAGAAAATGAAGAGAGAGAAAAAGGGGCAGATGGTTTATTTGAGCAAATTATAGCTAGAAACTTCCCTAATCTGGGGAAGGAAACAGGCATTGAAATCCAAGAAGCATAGAGAAGTCCCATTAAATTAAACAAAAGCCAACCATCACCAAGACATATTGTAGCCAAATTCACAAAATGCAAAGACAAGGAAAGAATACTGAAAGCAGCAAGGGAAAAAAGTCCTTAACCTATAAGGAAAGACTGATCAGGTTCACAGAAGATCTGTCCACAGAATCTTGGCAAACTGGAAGAGTGGCATGGTATATTCAATGTGCTGAATGGGAAAAATATGCAGCCAAGAATACTTCATTCAGCAAGACTGTCATTGAGAATAGAAGGAGAAATAAAGAGTTTCCCAGACAAAAATTAAAGGTGTTCATAACCACTAGACCAGCCCTGCAAGAAATATTAAAGGTGACTCTGAGTGGGGGAAAAAGGCCAAAAGCAACAAAGACTAGAAAGGAACAGAGAACACCACCAGAAATACCAACCCTACAGATAACACAATGGCACTCAATTCATAGCTTTCCTTAATCACTCTGAATGTAAATGGACTAAATGCTCCAATCACAAAACATAGGGTGTCAGATGGATAAAACAAACAAACAAACAAACAAACAAGACCCATCTATATGCCTGCAGAGACTCATTTTAGACCTAAAAACACCTGTAGATTTAAAGTGAGGCAATGAATAACCATCTATCATGCTAATGGATGTCCAAAGAAAGCCAGAGTAGCCATACTTATATCAGGCAAATTAGATTTTAAACCAAAGACTGTAACAAGAGAGGCAGAAAGATATTATATCATAATTAAGGGATCTATCCATCAAGGAGATCTCACAATTATAAATATTTATGTCCCCAACTTGGGAGCACTGAAATATATGAATCAATTAATAAACATATAGAAACTCATTGATAATATGATAACAGTAGGGGACATTAACCTCTACTTACAGCAATGGGTTGATCATCTAAGCAGAAAATTAGCAAGGAAACAATGGCTTTGAATGACACACTGGACCAGATGGACTTAACAGATATATTCTGAATATTTCATTGTAAAGCAGAATATACATTCTTTTGAGTGCACATGGAACATTCTCCAGGATAGATCACATACTAGGTCACAAACCAGGCCTCAACAAGTACAAAAAGACTGATCATATCATGCATTTTTCTGACCACAATACTATGACACTTGAAATTAACCACAAGAAAAAAATTGGAAAGACCACAAATCCATGGAGGTTAAAGAATGTCCTACTAAAGAATGATTGGGTTAACCAAGAAATTAAAGAAGAAATAAAAAATTACATGGGAGAAAATGAATGTGAAAACATGACAGTCCAGAGCCTTCAGGATGCAGCAAAGGTAGTCCTAAGAGGGAAGTATATAGCAATACAGGCCTACCTCAAAAAGCAAGAAAAGTCTCAAATACACAAACTAACCTTACACCTATGGGAGCTGGAAAAGGAACAGCAAATAAAGCCTAAAGCCAGCAGAAGAAGGGAAATAATAAATATCAAAGCAGAAATAAATGATATAGAAACAAACAAACAGTAGAAAAGATCAATGAAATTAAGAGCTGGTTCTTTGAAAGGATTAATAAGATTGATAAACCCCTAGCTAGGCTTACCAAAAAAGAAAAGAGAAAGGGCCCCAAAAAATAAAATCACAAATGAGAGAGGGGAAATCACAACGCCCACAGAAATAAAAACTATTATAAGAGAATATTATGAAAATAAGCAGATGCTTAATTGACTGAGCCACCCAGGCACCTGAAAAGACCCAAGTTAATATCATCCTCAATGGGGAAAAACTGAGAGCTTTTCCTCCAATGGTCAGGAACAAGACAGGGATGTCCACTCTCACTACTGTTATTTAACATAGTACTGAAAGTCCTAGCCTCAGCAGTCAGGCAATGAAAAAAATAAAAGGCATCCAGATCAGCAAGGAAGAAGTCAAACTTTCACTATTTGCAGATTTGCAGACAACATGATATTATATATAGAAAACCCACAAGACTCCACCAAAAAATTGTTAGCACTGATACATGAATTCAGCAAAATTCTCAGGAAGCAGCAAAAAAAGATATCAAGGAATCGATTTCATTTACAATTGCACCAAAACCCATAAAATACCTAGGAATAAACCTAACCAAAGAGGTAAAATGTCTGTACTCTAAAAACTAAAAAACACTTATAAAAGAAATTGAAGAGGACACAAAGAAATGGAAAGACATTCTATGCTCACAGATTGGAAGAATAAATATTGTTAAAATGTCTGTACAACCCAAAGCAATCTGCTGATTTAAAGTAATCCCTACCAAAATACCAATAGCATTTTTCACAGACCTAAAACAAATAATCCTCAAATTTGTATGGAACTACAAAAGACCCTGAATAGCCTAAGTAATTCTGAAAAAGAAAAGCAAAGCTGGAGGCATCGCATTTCTGGACTTCAAGCTAAATTACAAAGCTGTAGTGATCAAGACAGTATGGTATTGGCACAAAAACAGACATATAGATCAGTAGAACAGAATAGAAATCCAGAAATGAATCCACAAGTATATTGTCAAATAATTTTTGATGAAGCAGGAAAGAATATCCAATGGAAAAAAGACAGTCTCTTCAACAAATGGTGTTGGGAAAACAGGACAGCCACAAGCAGAAGAATGAAACTGGACCACTTTCTTACACCATACACATAAATAAATTCAAAATACATGAAGGACCTAAATGTGAGACAGGAAGCCATCAAGATCCTAGAGGAGTGGGGCACCTGGGTGGCTCAGTGGGTTAAGCCTCTGCCTTTGGCTCAGGTCATGATCTCAGGGTCCTGGGATTGAGAACTGAATCTGGCTCTCTGCTCAGCAGGGAGTCTGCTTCCCACCCCCCCACCCCCCACCCCCACTGTGTGCTGCTCTGCCTACTTGTGATCTATCTCTCTCTGTGTCAAATAAATAAATAAAATCTTAAAAAAAAAAAAAAGATCCTAGAGGAGACCACAGGCAGTAACCTCTTTGACTTCAGCCACAGCAGCTTCTTACTGGACACAACATTGGAGGCAAGGGAAACAAAAGCAAAATGAACTATGGGGACTTCGTCAAGATAAAAAGCTTCTGCAAAGTGAAGGAAAGAATCAACAAAACTAAAAGGCAGCCTATGGAATGGGAGAAGATATTTGCAAATGACATAGCTGATAAAGGATTGGTATCCAAAATTTATAAAGAACTTATCCTAGGGATGCCTGGGTGGCTCAGTTGGTTAAGTGGCTGCCTTCGGCTCAGGTCATGATCCCAGGGTCCTGGGATCGAGTCCCACATTGGGCTCCTCGCTCGGCGGGGAGCCTGCTTCTCCCTCTGCCTCTGTTGCCACTCTGCCTGCCTGTGCTCTCTCTCTCTCTCTCTGGCAAATAAATAAATAAAATCTTAAAAAAAAAAAAAAGAACTTATCCTACTCAACACTCAAAAGACAAATAATCCAGTTAAGAGATGGACAGAAGACAGGAATAGACATTTTTCCAAAGCAGATATCCAGATGGCCAACAGACACATGAAAAGATGCTCAACATCACTTAACATCAGGAAAATGCAAATCAAAACCTTAATGAGACACCACTGCACACCTGTCAGAATGGCTAAACTTGACAACACAGGAAACAGCAGGTGTTGGTGAGGGTGCAGAGGAAGGAGAATCCCATGCACTGTTGGTGGGAATGCAAACTGGGGCAGCCACTGTGGAAAACAGTATGGAGTTTTCTCAAAAAGTTACAAATAGAACTACTCTACAATCCAGCAATTGCACTAGTAGGTATTTATTTACCCAAAGGACAAAAATACAAATTTGAAGGGGTACATGCACCCCAAGGTTTATAGTAGCATTATCAACAATAGCCAAACTATGGGAAGAGCTCAAATCCAACAAGAGATGAATAGATAAAAAAGAGGTCATATATATATATACAATGGAATATTACTCAGCCATTAAAGAGAATGAAATCTTGCCATTTGCAATGATGTGGTTGGAGCTAGAGTGTACTATGCTAAGCCAAGTAAGTCAGTCAGAGAAAGAAAATTACCATATGATTTCACTCACGTGTAGAATTTAAGAAACAAAACAGATAAACATATGGGAAGGGGAAAAAAGTGGGGAGAACAAACCATAAAAGGCTCTTAATGGTAGAGAACAAACTGAGGGTTAACAGAAGGAGGTGGGTGGTGGACGGGCTAGGTGGGTGATAGCCATTAAGGAGGGCACTTGCAATGATGAGCACTGGGTGTTGTATGTCAGTGATGAACCACTGGATTTTACTCCCAAAACCAATATTGCACTGTGTGTTAACTAACTGTAATTTAAATAAAATTTTTTTAAAAAGTAAATACATGAAGATAAAAATTTAAAAGATCAGCTGTTATATAAAACAAGATAAACATCTCTGTTGACCAGCGATGAAACAGAAACACACAATGGCTGTTGAATGGAAACTCTAGTCCTGCTCAGCTCCTGGTGCAGAGGCTTCTAAGAACTGTGCTCCTAGGAAAGGATGTGAGCCTTGGGCTGAGGGAGCCCTGATTATGGGACAGGGCTGAAAAAAGTTGTGACCAGCCATTGCCTGGACTGACATATTTTGTACTTAGGAGAAAAAGAAGAGTTGACTCACCTAGACATGGACCAGGCCAACTGCTGTTTGGTGATTGCCCTCACAATGTCCTCAGATCTCGATGGATGGGAGCTCCAGGCCACTAAGACCAGAACTGAATTTGGGAGCCCAAATTCCATGGATGGAAACAACTATGAAACTTTTAGAGAAAGAGCACGAACACACACACACACACACACACACACACACACACACCATTCAAGGTGAGCCAGCAAGTGGGTATGCCCAAAGTCCAAAAACAATGAATGCTAAGAAGATAGCCAATCAAACCAATAATAGGGAGAATCCATTCTGTAAGCATACGTAGAGTCTTTAAAGAGAGAAAAGAAAGAAAAACACCCATTTAAAAAAAAGAAATTCAGGAATAAAAATGGGGAGAAAGGAAACTAGTTTCAGCTGGTATGAAGAAAACCCAGTTATGGGGTGCCTGGGTGGCTCAGTGGATTAAAGCCTTTGCCTTCAGCTCGGGTCAGGATCTCACGGTCCTGGGATCGAGCCCCGCATCGGGCTCTCTGCTCGGCAAGGAGCCTGGTTCCCCCTCTCTCTCTGCCTGCCTCTCTGCTTACTTGTGATCTCTATCAAATAAATAAATAAAATCTTAAAAAAAAAAAAAAAGAAAAGAAAACCCAGTTAGAAATATTGAGAATAATATAGTGTTTACAATTTTAAAATAATTCAATCAATAGGATAATTTTTAAACTAGACAGAGTTGGAGAATGAATGCACAATCCCTAAGATAGCATGGAATCATTCACGTGAAATAATTCTATGGCTTTTTTCCACTTACCAACATAGTCTACGCATTTCTCACATTTTTAAATATGAATGTGTCTAAATGTTGTAAATTCGTGCACTATGTCTGGACATTTGATTTCCCTACGTTTAATCCATTACTGTAAACAAGTACCTGAGAAATCTTGAGATTCAATCTTTGTCCAAACCTCCAGTGGTTTCTTTCGATTCCCGAAAGAGGAGTTGCTAGGGGTAAAATACATAAACTTTCTGAAGCCCTTTAATAAAGCCAAATTGTTTTCCCCGAATCTTGAAGCAGTGTTCCCTCCCACTTGTGTTTTCAGAAAATGCCTCTTGCGCCAAACACTTGTGAGTAATAGGGATTATTCTTCAAAATACTTGTCCATCAGGCAAAATTGCTGCTTTTATTTGCTTTTGCCTGATCAGTGGAGAAGCAAAACATCACGGAAGGAAAATCCTGAACTCCTCTTTCCCTCACTTCTTGAATGAATTGGGTGCATTTTCCTATAGAGGGGACACTGGGCTTCTTTTATATAGTCATGCTCCCAACTGGTTGGGTTTTTTAAAAATAAAGTCCTTTTTTTCTACATTCTTTCAATCAAAGGTATGACATGTTTTCACTCTATCCCTTATCACAATAAGCAGATTGTTTATTGTTTCTTGGCTCTGATTTTAACTCCTGAGTTGTAGCCCCTGGATTTTCCCTTTTTGCTGGAGAATGGAGACAATGCTGAGGCTACTTTCCTCTGCCAGGAAAGGTCAGAAAAATCCACAAAGATGTGGACGAACCCTGGAGAAGACCGTGGGTCTTCCTCTGCTCTTCTGGGCGGCCAGCCTGCCACCTGTGCCTGGAGCCCTACCCCCTTACCCACTCAAGGCCTCAGGAGATTGCCCAATTTCTCCTTAAGAGCAAAACTTCCAGAATGAGTGCCCTCTATTCAATCTCCACTTCCTCATTCCACTTTCTGGGGAGTGTAGAGTGGGGCAACCCACTCCAATCAGACTTCTATCCCTCAAAGAAGCCTTTCTTACTGAGATTAACAATAACCTGTTAAACAGAGGGGTCATTCTCAGGCTTCAGCAGCATGCATTAAAGTTTAGGGCATTCCTTCCTTTTTGAACCTCTGTTTTCATTTGATTTCCAGGATCTTGTCCTGTCTTCCTGTCCTTTCTAACTCACTGTCTCCTTCTCAGGATCCTGCCTTATTGATCCGTGCTATTCTGACCTTTGAAAGTTGGGCTCAGTCCTCAGACATCTTTTCTTTTCTCTACAGATGAACTTCCTGTTAAGTCTATCTAGCTCCATGGTTTTCAAGTGCGTGGGCAAGATTGAGACACGCCTGGAACTGTGGGCTTGGAGATCCAACTGCCTACTTCACATCTCCACTTAAATGTCAACATGCATCTCAAACTATCCCTAAGTCTGAGCCACTTGGCGTTCCCATCTCAGTGAATGACCCCCCTCCATTTACCTATCTTTTCAGACTATAAACAATGGAGTGGTGCCTTGTTTCTTTCTTTCCTGCCTACCTGACATCCATCCCACAAGCAAATCCCTATTACATGTACACTAGAAATTGATCCAGAATCTGATTGCCTCTCTGCAGCCAAAGCCACCATTGCCACTCACCTGGACTACTCTGACTACTCAGTTGCCCTGGAGATTCTGTTCAAATGTAAGTTAGATGAAGTCACTCCATTGTTTAAAGTCTTCACATAGTTCCTCACCCTGCTTAGAATAACTACCAGGGACATGGCCCCCACAGTCCTTTCATGACATGGCCCCATGACGTGGCTGCCCTCAGCTCCGGCTCTCCTCCTCCCTCACTCAGCCCCAGCCATACTGACCTCCTCAGTATTTCTTGATCATGCCAGGCACATTTCTGTCCCAGGGCATTTGCACTGACTATTCCCTCTGCAATACTCTTTTCCCAAACATCTCTACCTGGCTAACTGCCTCACATCCTTCAAGCTTTTGTTTGTCTCACACCTTCTCAACAGAAGTCTACCCAGAGCACCCTATTTTTTAAAATGGATCTCACCTTACCCCAAACTACTAATTCCCGTTACCCTGCTCTACTCTTTTCTTTCTACAGCATGCATCACCTTCCAATACACTATATGATGAGCTCCCTTAGGACGTTTGCTTTTGGTTTTGTCTTTTTTTGGTCTACCTCCCCCCTGGACTAGAATGTGAGCTCCAGGAGGGTGAGGACTTATGTCTGTTTTAGTAGCAAATGAATCTCAAAACCTGAACAGTTAGCTGGGCTGTGATGGTCACTTGGGTCAATATTTAGTGAATGACTGAAGCGGCCTGGCTATACGAGCATCCCACAGAGCCATCTCCCCGCTCCAGTCAACCACGCACAGCGCCCCACTCCGGTTCTAAGGACGATCTGCAGGGTTTGAGGTTTAGTCAGCTCCAGGCATCTGTCAAGAGAAGGGGCTCCACCACCTCCGTCCAGCCTGCGAACTCACCGCATGGCCTGGAAAAGTCACCTCTCCAGGACTCAGTCTCTCGTGTGCTCCATGGAGGCTTTTTTCCTGTGCTCCCCACCTTGGGGCTTAATGTAAGGGTACATACAGGAGTGTATATTTCAAAGCCAAAAAAAGTTGTCCTCGTTCATGTTATGCAACTCACACCTGGGAGACAGGATTGCAAGGACTTGTTTTTCAGGCTATTTGCTAAGGATAATTGTCCTCCTGGGGGCCTGACCCCCAGCTGGGCACCCCAGGGGTAAAAATAAATATATATATATAAATTATATATATATATTATTTATATATATAGGACATGGGAGGGATAAGATGTCTCATGAAAGACAAGGAAGTCTGGAGAAACAAGGAGGCCACAGGCTAGGGACAGGAAGGGACCCTGCTCGTGCCCTTGGCTGGGCCTCTGGATCTGTGGCCTCAGGTTGAGATCACATAGAACATGCTTGTCCTGATCCCACATTTCTAGGGAGGATATATATATATATATATAAATTTTTTTTTTTTAAACCCCAGGGGTGCCCAGCTGGGGGTCAGGCCCCCAGGAGGACAATATATATATATATATATATATATATATATATATATGCAGGAGCTCCTGGCCTGCTGAAGCAAGTAGGTTTAATTCTACTACAACAAGAAATCTGGTGTATCCTCCCCAACCACGCCCCTCTAAAGCTGAAATGAACTTTCCAAAGAAATCAGGGCTGTTAAGGTCACTAACAACATTTCAGCAAGTTCTGTTATCACTTTGATTGATATATAAAATTTCAGAAGCTATTACATTTTCATCTGCTATTCTTATCTCTGGTTTCAGCCCTGGAAGGCTGGGGCGCGTCTTCCTCCTCTTGAATCCCTGCAGCGGTTCCACCGGTGGGTGTGATCTGGTCCCTGTCAGTCTGCTGGGCCTTGACGTGCTGTCCCACGGCTTCAGGAAAATGAAGGGAGAGCAAATAGGGCTCCTGCTGGGAGTGTCCGCTTTCACAGGCAGCCCTGGGATCATGGGGACAGTAAAACACATCTCCGACTGTAAAATGCTTGTGCAAACAGGAGGTCCCAATAAGACCCTGTGCGGCAGACATTCTGAGGGAGCAGAGCCTAGACCAGGATGCTCTGAGCCCCACCAGCCCTGCCCAGGCCCCTTCCCTCTGTGGCAGAGATGCCCCCTCGGCTGGAGAGCTTGAGCCTGCCTTGTTTGCTTGCAACACGGAGCCCTTGCAGGAACTGCTTATGTTCTGCGGGGCAAGCCTCAGGGACCTCTCTGAGCAGCGCTCTCAGTAGTGGGGCTCTGTCTGCTCTGCCCACCCTTCCACGTGCTTGGGAGGATTAGAAGAAATACCTGACCCAGAACAGACATTTGGTTCATGTTCGTCATTCAGAAGGCCGTTTTGATTATTTACAGTCAAAAAGAACCGCAGTTAGCCTTCTTGAAGCAGAAAGGGCTGAGGGCGCGTGACTTGGACTGCCAGCCCAGGGGTAACGGTCCTCATGCTTCAGCTCACCCCACCACCCATGAAACCAACGCTTGGCGTCCACCTCTTGTGCCTCGGGCCACTTTTCCTGTTCCTTGTTTTCCTCACGTGTAAAAAGGGGCTGCTCAGACCTACCCACGTGAGGTTGTTGGGCTCCCCGGGGACACCAGCAATCCTCCTCCTGGCAAGTCGCACTGGACACATGCTGGCTGCTGTCCTCCTTCATGTCTCCTCCTGGAGGGGTCTGTCCTCCAGAGAGAGCGGGGCAGGGTTCCAAAGCCGGCAAGGACCTCTCCTCCTTGGCCACCGCCCCCTCCTCACCCCCCACCCTTCTTTTGCCTCCTTAGCATTGGAGGCCCTGACTGGTGCCACCGTTCAGTTCAGGAGACAGGCGACAAGAGTGAGGCACACTCCCTTTGCTGAAAGCCGACGATGGGTGGGAAGGGGGTGCTGTGGGGACCGGGCTGCAGAAGTCCACTGCCCTCCTCCCTGCTCTTTTCCACTTTTAAGCTTGGAGCAGTACAGAGACTTACAGAAATTATGTCTGCCTACAGCCTTACAATTCATTTTTAGTTCCTTGGGTAATATTTTAGCTGACTTCACTAAAAATATGTATACAGTTGTTTTTTCTATGAAAGATCTAATACAACCTCTCCTTTCTAGATGGGGAAGTTGAGGCCCAGCTCCTGGGACTGGTTGCAGCTTCCTGAAGGAGTAACTTGGAAGTTTCCAGGGGTGGGACAAGAGCCCTGGTCCCCTAACATGGCTTTTTTTCCAGCAGCCTCTACACTGAGGAGGTAGCATGCCAAAGTAAGGCCCGGCTCCGCACAGAGAAAGGGAGGAAAGAGGCAGGGAGGGTGGAGTCCTTGCAGTTTACTTATGTGGAAAAGAATCTTGGGCTGATCCAGGAACTGTGAAGATTTATATCTTCATCCAGTTTCCTAAGAATTGGTTCTTGGAATACGTCTAAGAGCTGTAAACTCGGACTTTTTGTTGGACGAAATAAAAATATTATTCTTGCCTCCTCTTGTTAATGAGCTTTTGTTAAGAGCCATTGGCTTTGGAAATCCCAGAGGAAGGAAGTGTGAGCTCAAATGTTAGACCTTGGAGAAGGTCTGTCCCTTGTTCCCGCGGTGAATCGTGGCCTGAGATCTTCATCAAAACAGGCTTCCCCTGCTCACTCTACCTTGCCTTGTCCTTCTTTTTGTCCCTTCCTTTGTGTTCCTTTAACTGTTTCATTTGTACCTGCAGGAATCACAGCATCAATGGCCAGGCCTTCCTCTAGGCTGGGGATAGGGCCTAGAATCCTGGTTCTACAAGAGAACAAGAGAGCATCTGGGATTACAGGCCCCGTGTGGACTACATGTGTCTTAGCCCTCTCCTCTCTCCATTTCTTTACACTCTGAGCTCCCCTGAAACTGCTTCTTAAATCCTGGGGATGCAGAAGTGTTGGGGTCATGGCAACATGAGATCATTCAGGAAATCTCTAGAGAGAGTCAGGCCCTTGGTGTAAGCAACCAAGCATATAATAGCTCTCTTCCTCCTTTCTTTAACCTGGGAAACTCCTCTTCAACCTTCGAGGGCCACCACAAATATTCCCCTCCCCTCAGGAAATATGCCACTCCTCCTCAGGAAAGCTAATTTATTTTCTTCCTCCAGTTCCCACTGCCCTTTTACTCTATTAGGACTTACCTGAATTAAAGTAGAAGAACTTACTGAGAATTCAGTATATCACAATTAATTCTTTGAGAAATTCATTTATGTCATTTGTTTTTGTTGACTTCATCAGGAAAGAATACAAGCCATTAGGAGCCACTCCCTTGGAGGACAGTCTGATTTTCTTCTTCCAGTCAACAAGGGCTGTCCTTAGAAACCATAAATAATCCTTCCTGTTTCTGCCACTGGGTGAGAATGGGCTGAGAATTGGGCAGAGAACGGGCTGCCCAAAGACAGCCTCTGAAAAGGGTTGGTATTTAGAAAGCAATGGAGGCAGGTAAACCAGATTACTGCAGGGGAGGAGAAGGGGGACTTGGTGCTCCAAGCCAGAAGCTAGACGTGTTTTTAGCATCAGCAGAACATGTCTCAGACTGCAAATCGCTTGTGTGCGGAACACAATGTCCTTCTGAAATAACACTGCTGACTGGCTTACATACCAGTACTACTAAAGGCATCTTGGAAACCCTCGGGACCCAGGTTGGTGCGAGGATGCTGCTGTTCCGGCGGGGTGGGGGCTGTTCCAGCCCTTTGCATGCAGGGCTGAGAAGGCCAGGCCTGGATATTTTATCTCCAGAAGCTGTCGCTGCCATGACAACTGAAGGCTGCAGACCCCCTTTTCAGCCTTCTAAGTCCCGAGGGAACCTTTGGAAAACCCAGGGGAGAGGAGAAAGCAAGGAGCTGATGATACAGAGTTTCTCTTCAACCTTGTTTAAGGAGCATCCAAACAGGATTTAATTCCTTTTGATAAAAGCAAGGCATCATTATATGTTAATATAAAAAAAAGGGGGGACGCCTGGGTGGCTCAGATGGTTGAGTCTGCCTTCAGCTCAGGTCCTTATCTCAGGGTCCTGGGATCAAGCACCCCCCAACCTCCTGGGTCAGGCTCCGGGCTCAGCAGGGAGGCTGCTTCTCCCTCCCCCTGCCCCTCCCCCTGCTGTGCTCTGTCTCTCTCTCAAATGAATAAATAAAATCTTAAAAAAAAAAAAAAAAAGCAAGACATGTGCATGGTGAAAACTGGAACCGCCCAAGAGAGTGGATGGGAAAAAGGAATCCCCCTCCCTCCTCAGTCCCGTTCTCTCTCACTTTCCAGGGCCGAGAGCATTCTGAGGTTTTGCTTGTGTATTTACACAAGACAAAGGAGCCCAGAGTTGCCTGCGTGCACCACCTCATTCCTTCAAAGGGCTGAAAGCATCCCATTTCCAGTCCCATTCCAATGGATTTACTTGGATTTAGACACCCCCAGAAACGTTATATTAACTATACCCCAAATATGTCATGGTATCATTTCATTTCTGTATTTATATAGGCAATTATATTTACATATATTTGTATATAATAGTCCACGTACTACCAAGATTTGTAATCTGTATCTCCTGCCCACCTGGGCTGCCCCCACACCACAAAGGTCTGAAAGAGAAAGCAGTTTAGCAGTGGCCAAGGGTTAGGAATGGTAGGTAGGACACAAAAGTGAAGGGGATGCCCAGGGAGCTCCTCTGTGGTGATGGAAAAGCTCTGCACCTCGATTGTGGTGACCAGCAAATCTATCCATGTGATGACAGTACACAGAGCCACACACACACACACACACACACACACACACACACAGATGAATAGTCCACATTAACACGGGTGAGATCTGGACAATGTTTGTAGGATTTTGCCAATAACAGCTTCTCGGTTTTGATATTACGCTGTGCTTTTACTTATGATGTTACTACTGGGGAAAACTGGGTGAAGGATCCATGGGACTTTAGGCAACTTCCTAGGAATCTAGAATTATTTAAAGGAAAAAAGCGATAAGGATAAGGTTGGAGTCTCCTGTCCCCTTGTCCTCTATTCCTAGCTCTAGCTCAAGTCCTGGCACAGAGATGTATTCGCTCAGTAAATGTAAGCAGAAGAAGCAAAGGGTCTCACCTTTCTGGGCCTCAGTTTCCCATCTGTAAAATGAGGTCGTGGACTGAATGATCTATATCCCACACATTTCCAGGCCCCACACTCAGTTCTGTTCCGGCAGACCAGGCTCCTCCTGTGGAACCAGTCAGCTGAGTCTGAATATAGTAGGAGTGTGATGAAATCACTAGCCAGCATGGGAGCCCAGTGCCCTGGCCCCAGATTGGGACATCTGAGGTGTCCCTTACACTGTGGACCCCCCCTGTGGGAGCACTCCCAGGAGACAATGAGGTCTTTTGTCTGAGGGCTTCTTCCCTTCCCCATTCTGCATCCCAATCCCCTTAACTGGTGTTTGCTAGGAGCTTAATAAATGATTTGCCTAGAAATTCACATCTCAGCATCTGCTTCTGGGGAATGCATTTGAGCAATGGTATCCTCAAGCCATCATTTGTCTCAATGCCATTCCTAAAGGGTGGGTGTCATCACGGAGAGTCCCCCTCCCAGACAGGCTTGGTGAGCGCCTCTCAGGGGGCAATCAGAAAAGTTGATTCGAATAGGAGCTGAGAAAAAGTCTACATGGAAATAGGGGCTTTGAATGACACACTGAACCAGATGGATTTCACAAGTATATTCAGAACATTCCATCCTAAAATAGCAGAATACACATTCTTTTCAAATGCACATGGGACGGTCTCCAGAATAGATCACATATTAGGCTACAAAACAGGTCTCAACAAATTCAAGAAGATTGATATCACACTGAGCTCCTTTCCTGGACACAATGCTGAAACCAGAAGTCAACCAAGAAAAAAATCTGAAAAGACCACAAATATATAGAGTTTAGATAACATGCAGCTAAACAATAAGTCAGTCCCTCGGGAAATCAAAGAAGAAATTAAAAAGCATATATAAACAAATGAAAGCGAAAACACAATGATCCAAAACCACTGGAATGCCACAAAAGTAGTTCTAAGAGGCAAGTGTGTAGCAACACAGGATTTCCTCAAGAAGTAGGAAAAATCTCAAATAAACAGCCTACTTTTAACTTTAAAGAAGCTAGAACAAGAACAACAAACAAAGCCTAATGCCAGCAGAAGTAGGGAAATAATAAAGAATAGAGCAGAAATTAATAATAATTTAAACCTCCCATTCCCCCCACCACCAACAACAGAACAATCAAACCAGGAGCTGATTCTTTGAAAAAATTAATGAAAGTGATAAACCCATAGTCAGACTTATCAAGGCAACAAGAAAGAGGACCCAAATAAATGAAATCACAAATGAGAGAGGAGAAATCACAACCAACACCACAGAAATACAAACAACTATGAAAGAATATTATGAAGATTATATGCCAACAAATTGGACAACCTACAAGAAATGGATAAATTCCCAGAAACATAAAACTTACCAAAACCAAAACAGGAAGAAATAGAAAACTTAAATGGACTGATAACCAGCAAAGAAATAGAATCAATAATCAAAAATCTCCCAAAAGGCCAAAGTCCAAGACCAGATGTCTTCCCAGGGGAATTCACAAGACATTTAGAGAAGAGTTAATACTTACTCTCCTCAAACTACTCCAAAAGATAGAAAAGGAAGGAAAACTTCCAAATTCATTCTATGAGGCCAGCATTATCCTGATACCAAAACCAGAAAAAGGCACCATACAAAAAAAGAGAACTATAGGCCAATATCTCTGATGAACATTGATGCAGAAACCCTCAATAAAATATTAGCAAACCAAATCCAACAACACATTAAAAAATCTTTCACAGGCAATCCCTCCTTGGAAGCTTGGTACTATCACTTTGCTATCACTCAATAAACTTTGCTCTACCACCCACCAAAAAAAAAAAAGAAAGAAAGAAAAGAAAACAGAAAAAAGTTGACCAAGATCAACTGGGGTTTATTCCTGGTTCAAAGTTTACAAATCGAGCAATGTGATACACTATATTAATAAAAGAAAGGATAAGAACCATATGATGCTTTCAGCAAATGCAGAAAAGCATTTAACAAAGTACAACATTCGTTCATGATAAAAAAAAAAAAAAAAAAAAACCACCTCAGCAAAGGAGGAATAGAGAGACCTTATTTCAACATGATAAAGGCCCTATACAAAAAAAACCTACAGTGAATACCATCCTCCAGGTGGGGGTGGGGTGGGGTGGGGAATTGAGAGCTTTTGCGCTACAGTCTGGAACAGGACAGGGATGGCCACTCTCACCACTGTCATTTAACATACTACTGAAAGTCCTAGCCTCAGCAATCAGACAATGAAAAGAATTAAAGCACATTTAAGTCAGCATGAAAAGTAAAACTTTCATTATTTGCAGATGACATGATACTCTGTAGAAAACCCTTAAGACTGGCCAAAAAATTGTTAAAAACAAAACACAAATTCAGTGAAATTGCAGGATACAAAAATCAATGGACAGAAATCTGTTGCATTTCTTTACACCAATAATGGAACAGCAGAAAAAGAAAGTAAGGAACCAATCCCACTTTAAAATGTGCCCAAAATAATAAGGAACCTAGGAATAAACCCCAACCAAAAAGGTGAAAGATCTGTACTCTGAAAACTATAAAACACTGATGAAAGAAATTGAAGATGACACTAAGAAATGGAAAGACATTCCATGCTCATGGATTGGAAAAAAAAATATATTGTTAAAATGGCTATACTACTCAGAGCAATGGATAGATTTAAAGCAATCCCTATCAAAATACCAACAACATTCTTCACAAGACTAGAACAAACAATCCTAAATTTGTATGGAACCATGAAAGACCTGAAATAGCTGAACAATCTTGAAAAAGAAAAGTAAAGGAGTGCCTGGGTGGCTCAGTCAGTTAAGCATCTGACTTGGGCTCGGGTCATGATCCCAGAATCCTGGGATGGAGCCCCATGTAGGGCTCTTTACTCAGCAGGAACCTGGTTCTCCCTCTCCCTGCTACTCCCCCTGCTTGTACTCTCTCTCACTGTCCAATAAATTAATTAAATCTCAAAAAAAAAAAAAAAAAAAAAGAAGAAGAAGAAGAAAGAAAGGAAGAAAGAAAGAAAAAAGAAAAGATGGAGACATCACAATTCCAGACTTCAAGTTATATTTCAAAGCTGTAGTGATAAGACAATATGATACAGGCAAAAAATAGACAACTTTGATTAATGGAATAGAAGAGAAAGCCCAGAAATGTACCCATAATTATATGGTCAATTGATCTTTCCCAAAGCAGGAAAGAATATACAATGGGAAAAATACTGTTTCTCCAACAAATGGTGATGGGAAAACTATACAGCTACATGCAAAAGAATGAAACTGGACCCCTTTCTTACACCATATCTAAAAAATAAATTCAAAGTGGATTAAAGACCCAAATATGAGACCTGAAACCAGAAGAGTCCTTGAAGAAAGTACAGGCTGTAATTTCTCTGACATTGGCCATAGCAACTTCTTTTTTGATATGTTCCCCAAGGCACAGGAAACAAAAGCAAAAATAGCTATTGGCCTTCATCAAAATAAAAAGCTTCTGCACAGTGAAGGAAACAGTCAACAGAACTAAAAGGCAACCTGTGGAATGGTAGAAGATATTTGCAAATGACATATTCAATAAAGGGTTGCTATCCAAAAGAAATAAAGAACTTATGAAACTCAACACCCCAAAAATGAATAATCCAATTAAAAAATTGGCAGAAGTCATGAATAGACATTTTTCCAAAGAAGACATACAGATGGCTAATAGAGACATGAAAAGATGCTCAACATTGTTTATTATCAGAGAAATGCAAATCAAGACTACAATATCACATCACACCTGTCAGATCAACAACACAGGAAACAACAGTTTTTGGCAAGGATGTGGAGAAAGGGGAATCTTCACGCACTGTTGGTGGTAATGCAAATTGGTACGGTCACTGTAGGAAACAATATGGAGGTTCCTCAAAAAATTAAAAATAGAACTACCCTATGATCCAGAAATCACACTACTAAGTATTTACCCAAAGAATACAAAAATACTAATTCAAAGGGTTACATGCCTCCCGATGTTTATAGTAGCATTATCTACAATAGCCAAACTATGGAAATAGCACAAGTATCCATCAATTGATGAATGGATAAAGAAGTGGTATGTAAAAAAGTGAAACAAGATGGGATCGGGAGGGAGACAATCCATAAGAGACTCTCAATCTCACAAAACAAACTGAGGGTTGCTGGGAGGAGATGGAGTAGGGAGACGGTGGTTGGGTTATGGATATTGGGGAGGGTATGTGATATGGTGAGTGCTGTGAAGTGTGTAAGCCTGATGATTCACAGACCTGTACCCCTGGGGCAAATAATACATTATATGTTAATAAAAATAATTTTTAAAAAAGTGGTGTGCGTATATATATGTGTGTGTATGTGTGAGTTTATATATAATGGAATGTTATTCAGCCATAAAAAAGAATGAAATCTTGCCATTTGCAATGACATGGATGGATCTAGAGAGTATAATGCTAAGTGAAATAAGTCAGTCAGAGAAAGACAAATACCACATGATTTCACTCATATGTGGAATTTAAGAAACAAAACAAATAAGGAAAGTGGGGTGGAGGGGTAGAGAGGCAAACCAAGAAACAGACTCTTAACTCTAGAGAACAAACTGATGGTTGCAGAGCGGAAGTGGGTGGGTGGGGATGGGTGACATAGGTGATGGGGAGTAAGGAGTTCACTTGTGTGTGAAGACTCTGCCCCTGGCTTTTCAACTTCTCCATCAATTTGTGAACACCCTGATAGTCTAATCAAGTGTTGCTGAAGTTACTCATAACCTAAAACCTCAAATGACAGATGGGTGATAGAGAATGGTTGGAGATGGATCACTGGACAGAGAATTCTAGGCAAGGGTTGTTCCAGGGCCCTTCAAATCCATCAATTCTTTCCTTAAACTTCATGAACTAACCTCTGCTAGCTTCAGATTTTTCTTCTGCAGCTTCCTCACCTCTCAGCTTCATAGAATTGAGTTAGAGCCTTTTTCTAGGTTAGGCTTTGGTTCAAGGAAATGTTGTGGCTGGTTTGAGCTTCTACCCAGACCACTCACATTTTCTGCATATATATATATATATATATATATATATATATATATATATATATATATTTGTTTTTTTTTTTTTTTTTTTTTGACAGAGAGTCACATTTTGAATTTATTTTTGTGTCTGGTGTAAGGAAGTGATCCAGCAGGTCCCAACAGAGAGGCTCTGCTCCCTGAGGGTCACCCCCAGGAGTCCTGGGAAAGAGCTTGAGGAGCAGAGATCACCTGGTCTGCCTGGAGTCAGGGGTTTTGCAGGACTCGGTACTTTCAGTGCGGAGTTTCACACTTTTGCTGAGCAGAGAGCCCTGCATGGGGTTCAATCCCAGGACTCTGGGATCATGATCTGAGCCCAAGTCAGATGCTTAACCAACTGAGCCACCAGGTGCTTTTGCATGTAGCTGTCCCGTTTTCCCATCATCATTTCCCATTGTGTAGTCTTTCCTGCTTTGTGAAAGATTAATTGATGATATAATTATGGGTACATTTCTGGGCTTTCTCTTCTATTCCATTAATAGATTTTCTTTTTCTTTTCTTTTTTCTTTTTTTTTTTTTTTGCCGGTGTCATACTGTCCTGATCACTGCAGCCTTGAAATATAACTCGAAGTCCCTCTCGCGCTGCTCCGCCTGCTTGTACTCTCTCTCACTGTCAAATAAATAAATAAAATCTTTAAAAAGAAGAAGAAAAGTAAACTCTAGTCTGGGACTGATCGAGATCAGAAGGGAGTCTTTTCACTTCCAATTTAGCACCAAGGCTCCTCCACTGATTTTCTCCATGGATGAGGGTGCATTTGCTAAGGGAGTCACTCTCAAAAATTTAAAGGATGCTGGGTGGTATTTCCCATTCAATTCACTTTTATGGCCCCTGCAGAAACCAGAGAGATTGTGGCATTAAGTGGTATGCTACCAAAACGTCAGCCAAGTGGTAGTTCTAGTTATAGCTGCTGTACCAGGTATTACTGGTTTGCTACAACACACCTAATAGTAAGTAACAAATGTCTTGGTAAATGGAATATTTTCAATCTCCATTAATAAAGAAGAGCAAATGAGGATAATATTTACATGGAAAGGACAGAAGTACACATTGTCTTGCCCCAGAGCTATGTTAATGCTTCTGTTCTCTGTCACAAGACAGTCCACGGAGACTTTGATAATTTTAACATTTCACAGAATATAGTGCTGATCCACTATATTGGTAAAATATCATGTTAATCAGATTCAGTGAAAAAGAAGTAGGAGGTTCTGAGGAAATATTCCAGAGGGTAGGACATAAACCCTAACAAAATTTGGAAGCCTGTCGTATCAGTGAATAATCTGGCCATGCCAGTTCATCCTTTCATAAGACCAATTTTTTGTACCTGTTACCCCTTATCTTTAGGAAAGAGACACAGTACCTGATGGGTCTCTGGATTTTGGAGGCAACATGTACTTCATCTGGGAATATTGCTTCAACTCACTAATTGGGTGACTCAGAAGTTAACAATTTTGAGTGAGGCCCAGAATAAGAAAGGACTATTACAGGTCCAGGATGTGAGCAGCCCTGACATTTTGACCCTAAGACCCAGCCTATCCAAGGCACTAGAGATATCCATGGCAGATAAACACACTATGAGGAGTCTCTGGAAAGCCTTGATAAGAAACCTATAATACAAACCTATAAGGATTTGGAGCAAAGCCATGCCTTCTGCAGCAGAAAACAACTTTCCTTTTGGAAAGGAGGTCTTGAAGTGAATCTTGGTAGAGACTGAGCACATAACCATGGCATATCAAGTGACTGTCAGACTGGTACTAAGGTACCCATTTTATGGTACAGGAAGCATGAAATGGGCATGGGACCAGAGAACGTCATTGGTCCTAATATGCCAAGAAGTAACTGAGTTTATTCACTTGAATGCACTCACCCAAAGTCAGGACTTAATGTGGTGGCTTAAGCCCTGGGTGGGGGTATTGGAGGTGGCACTAACAGTCTGCTAGATGGTCTAAATGAAGCCTGACTTCAATAGTGGCCAGTACTGTCCTTAGACCTGCTCTTCTTCCAGGCTGTTACCCATGGAGCAGGGCCACCATGCTCCAGAGTGGAATTCCAAGGAGTCTTAGAAAATTCTAAATCTTAATCTTCTCTATTATTGTATATTTTGAGGTAGGAGGACAAATTTAACTTTTTAAAACTTGATTTATAAATATTTTTATATTTTAAATATTTAGACAATTGAACAACGCTGTAAGCAAACTAGACCTAGCCGAGATATATAGGACATCCCACCAGATGACCGCAAATATTTCAAACATTTGCCAAACAAACATTTACCAAAATAAACCATACATTAGGCTACCAAAAAAAGTCTCAATAAATTTTTAGAAGTTGAAATGATTCAAAGTATTCTCTTCAAACACAATGGAAAAGACTAGAAGTTGATACCATAAGAAAAACAAGATAATTCACAAGTATGTAGAAGATTAAACAACCCTCTCTCAAACAATCAATGGGTTAAAGAAGAAATCACAGGAAAATCAGAAAACCCTTAAGGGTGAATGAAAAGGAAACACAATATACCAAAACTACTGGGTGTAGTAAAAGCAGTGCTCAGAGGGAAGTTTATAGCAATAAATGCCTACACTAAAAAAATATATATATATCTTGGGTGCCTTGGTGGCTCAGTTGGTTAAGCAACTGCCTTCAGCTCAGGTCATGATCCTGGAGTCCTGGGATCAAGTCCCACATCAGGCTCCCACTTCTACAGGGAGTCTGCTTCTCTCTCTGACATTTTCCTCTCTCATGCTCTCTCTCAAATAAATATATTAAATCTTTAAAAGATATGTATACCTTTTAAAGATTTTATATATTAAATAAATATATATCTTAAATAAATATATATCATGATACATATGTTTATATATCATGATCTATATCTTATATATCATATATATAAATATATATATATATATATATATATATATATCTTCATAAAATCCAACCTCACACCTTAAGGAGTTAGAAAAGAAGAGCACATTAACCCCAAACCTAGAAAAAGGAAGGAAATAGTAAATATCAGAGTGGAGATAAATAAAATAGGGAATAAGAAAACAGTATAATTAATGAAAACACAATTCAGTTCTTTGAGAAAAATCAACAAAATTAACAATCTTCAGCTAGAATGACAAAGAAAGAGAATGAGAATTTCAAATAACTAAAATCGGAAATGAAAATGAGAATATTAACTACTTATTTTACAAAATAAAAATATTATGAACTATTGTATGCCAACAAATTAGACCTAGATGAAATGGACAAGTTCCTAAAACACAGATACCAAACTGACTCAAGAAGAAACAGAAAATCTTGGGGCACCTGACTGGTTCATTGATGGAGTGTGTGACTCTTGATCTCGGGGTTATGAGTTTGAGCTCCACGTTGGGTGTAGAAATTACTTAAAATTTTTAAAAAAATAATCTTTTTTTAAAAAGAAGAAAAAGATCTATACAGAACTATAACAAACAGAGAAACTGAATCAACAATCCCAAAAGTCTTTTAAGAAAGAAAATTCAGGACCAGATGGCTTTACTGGTGAATTTTACTGAACATTTAACAAAAAATTAATGCCAATCCTTCACAAACCCTTTCAAAAACAGCAGAGGAAGGAATACTTCCTAATTCATTCTATGAGTCCAGGAAAGTCAAATAAATACAAGAAAAAATTATAGCTTAATATTCCTTATGAATATAGATGAAAATTTCTCAAAAAAAAAAAATACTAGGAAACAGAATCCAGAAGCATGTTAAATATAGTCTACACCATGACCCAACAGGATTTATCCCAGGAATGCAAGGGTGATCAACATAAGAAAATCAATCAGTATAATACACCACATTAATAGAATAAAAGGAAAAAACCCACATAATCATCGCAACTGAACAACAAAGGCATTTGACAAGATTCAACAATGTTTTACGATAAAAACATTGAGAAAACTAGAAATAGAAGGGAACTTTCTCAATATGATAAAGGGCATTTATGAAAAACACACAATTAGGATCATACTCAATGGTGAAAGATTGAAAGATTTCTCTCTAAGATCAGGAACTACATAAAGATGCTCACTTTCACCATTGTTATTCACCACTGTCACAGAAGTTCTAGCCAGAGCAATTAGGGAAGAAGAAATTAAATGCATTCACAAGGAAAGGAAGAAATAAACTTTCCACCTCTCCTTGCAGATACATGATTCTATATATAGAAATCCCAAATAATTCACAAAAAAAGCTACTATAACTAAGACACAAATTCAGGAAAGCTGTAAAGTACAAGATCAACACAAAAAGTCAGTTGTGTTTCTATATACCAACAATGAACAAGCTCAAAACAATTCTATCTACAATAGCATCCAAAAGGATAAAATACTAGGAATAAATTTAACGAAGGAAGTGAAAGATATATATACTGAAAAATACAAAATATTGCTGAGAGTCATTAAGAAAAGCTAAATTAAAAAAAAAATTCCTTTGTTCGTGAAGTACTGCTATTTTAAGATAGCAAAACAACCCAAAGAGACCTACAAATTAAATGCAATCCCTAACAACTTTCAAAACAGCTGTTTGGTTTTGGCAGGAATGGAAAAGCCAGTTTGTAAATTCATATGTAATTATAGGGGCCCTGAGTAGCCAAAAGAATCTTGAAAAAGAAAAACAAAGCTGAGAACTTATACTTTCCAATTTCAAAACTTACTACAAAGATACAGTAACCAAAACAGTGTGGTAATAGCATAGAGATAAACATATACACCAATTGAATAGAACTGAAAGCCCCCAAATATACTCATTTATCTATTGCCATTTGATTTTCAACACTGGTACAAGCCAACTCATTGGAGGAAAAATAGTCTCTTCAACAAATGGTGCTCAACAAACAGATGGTCACATGTAAAAGAATAAAATTGGACTCCAATTCCACACTGAATACAAAAATTAACTCCAAATGGACTGATGACCTAAATGTAAGAGCTAATACTATAAGACCACTTATAAAGTGTACACGATTATATGTATCTAGAAAAACAAGGACTAAAGAAAAAATTTTCAAAAGAACAAATAAAAAGACCTATCACTATAAACCCTTAAAGAAAACATAGGGGTAAATCTTCATGGCCTTGGATTAGGCAATGGATTTTTCAATAGGACACCGAAAGCACAAAAGAAAAAAGGAGATATACTGGAGTACATCAAAATTAAAAACTTTTGTATCTTGAAGGCCACTATCAAGAAAGCAAGAAGATAACCCACAGATTAGAAGAAAATATTTGCAAACCACTCATCTGCTAAGGAAGGGTCTTGTATTCAGAGTATATAAAGAACTTTTACAAATCAACAACAAAAGACAGCTCAATCAAAAAATAGGCAAAGGATGAACAGACATACCTCCAAATAAGTTGTATAAGTGGCCAATAAGTTTGTAAAAAGATGCTCAACCTCATTAGTCATTAGGGAAATGTAAATCAAAATCACAGTGAGATGTCACTTCAAACCCACTAAGATGGCATAATTTTTTAAAATGGAAAATAATAAGTGTTAGCAAGGATTTGCAGAGGTTGGACCCCTCATACATTCGTGGTGGAAATGGTCCAGTCTTCTCCAGCCATTGTGGAAAACAGTTTGGCATTCCTACAAAAATGTAAAAATTACCATATGAGGGATGCCTGGGTAGCTCAGTGGGTTAAAGCCTCTGTCTTCAGCTCAGGTCATGATCTTAGGGTCCTGGGATCAAGATCCACATTGGGCTCTCTGCTCAGTGGGGAGCCTGCTTCTCCCCATCTCTCTCTGCCTACTTCTCTACCTACTTGTGATCTCTGTCTGTCAAATAAATAAATAAAATCTTTAAAGAAAAATTACCATATGACCCTATAATTCCACTTCAAGGTCTATACCCCAAGGAACTGAAAATAAGCACTCAAACATATACACATATGTTCATAACATATACATAACATATAACATATACACATATGTTCATAACAATTATTCATAATAGCTAAAAAGTGGAGACTGTTCAAATGTCCATCAACAGATGAATGAATAAATGAACTGTTGTGTATGCATGCAATGATATTATTGAGTGAGTGATCAAAAGGAAAGGAGTACTGATACATGCTACAATGTAGATGAAGCTTGAAAACATTGTGCTAAATGAAAGTAGGTAAATACAAAGGTCATATATTGTATGATTCCTATTAGATGAAATACCCAGAGCAGATAAAACTATGGAGACCAAACACAGATTGGTGGCTGCCAGGGGTTGAAGGGAGGGGACATGGGAATAAACTACTTAATAGGTAGAGTTATACTCTACGTGATGGAAATATTTTGGACCTAGATAGAGACTGTGGTTACACAACATTGTGAATGTACTAAATGCTGCTGAATTGTTCAATTTATAATAGTTAATTTTAGGAGTGTCTGGGTGGCTCAGTACGTTAAGCACTGATTCTTGATTTGGCTCAGGTCATGATCTCAGGGTCCTAAGTGTGGAGCCTTCTTAAGATTCTTTCCCTCTTACTCTGTGTCTCCCCATCACTCTCTTTCTCTCTAAAAAAATTTTTTTTAAATGGTTAACTTTATGTGAATTCCACCTCAGTAAATAATATAATCAAAAAGAGATATTTTACTTAGTATCACTTTAATACTCTTATTTCAAATGCATGTGTTATCTCCTTTTTCCACGAAATCTGAATATAAATATTGTCATTGTTGAAGATTTTAAAAACTGACCAATAAAAAAATTATTTTAATACTTGTTTAAAAATTCATCCCATGGCTGGGATACTTGGCAGCCTCAGTAGGTTGCACATCTAACTCTCGATTTTGGCTCAGGTCATGATCTCAGGGTCTTGAGATCAAGCCCCATGTTGGACTTCACACAGCTCAGAGTCTGCTTGAGATTCTCCCTCTCTTTGTCCCTTCCCCCTGCTTGTGCACGGACACATGCACGGTCTCTAAATAAAATAAAATCTTAAAAAGAAATTCTGTCTGCGGCCCAATGTTGGATTTACCTAAAGTCATTGTCAATATATAAATTTCATATTATTAGGTCCTGGAAGTTATGTGACTGTCAGTATAATAACATTTTCTAGGCCAAAGTGTTCATAGGTTAGCAAGTGAGATGTGCCTATTTCATTAGGATTCTCTGATGGAAGTCATTCAGCGATATTACCAAAATAAGGGCAGGGTTGCAAGAGGTTTTATGTTATTTTCTTCACAAATTTTTAATTTTGCATTCACTTTTTATTTTTATTTGCTCTATCTTCCTCTCTGAAAAAATAAGATAAAATACTCAAGATAAATGTAAGCCAAGGTGAAAGATCTGTAATCTGAAAACTATAAAACATTAGTGAAAGAAACTGAAAAAGGTAAAATAAATTAAAAAATATTTCATGCTGCTGGATTGGAAAAACTAGTATTGTTAAAATGTGCATAGTCCCCAAAGCAATACCCAGATTTAATGCAATCTAATGTATAGTGTGCTAACTCTAATTGATAATACTGTATCATATAATTGAAATTTTCTAAGAAAGTAGATCTTACGTGTTGTTACCAAAACAAGACAAAACAAGGTAACTATGTGAGGTTAAGGATATGTTAATTAACTTGATTGTGGGAATCCTTTCACAATATAGACATATACCAAATTATCATATTACACACTTCAAACATACTACAACTTTATCAGTTATAACTTAATAAAGCTGGAAAAATTTTAAAATAAGAAATATGACAACAAGAAAAGTATAAAATAATTTATGGAAAAAAATTTCCATTTTGTAAAATAAGTGCTAGTAAATTCTCATAGGAAATGTTAGCAAAGTCATTAGTGTATTTTTTTGTGCAGAACACATTTCATTGTTTTATATCATGTTTGAGTCAGAAATTACCATCTTTATCCAGTGTCTATTACAAAGCAAATACAAAGTTCTGCCCAATAGTTGTCTACTAAATGCTATTCCTCAAATAACAATAAATATGTATTGTATTACTAATTTAATGAAACTTATATATACCGATTTGTGACTCTATTCTTTGGGAATTAAGACATAGTGAGGAATTTTGTCTATCAAACCTCTGACTACATATTACAGCTTTCCTAATTCTACAGAAAGACAAACAGGACGAGCAGGCTGGCAGGAACAAATACTGGACTGAGTTCACAAAGATGTCGTAGGCGATGAGGATCAGACATCCACACTGAGAATACAGTCTATCAGGCAGAGCGCGTAGATGAGATTATGGAATACTGATGTGCTTTCAGTGATTATCACAGGATGATGGATGCTCTAGAAAGCGGCAGGTGTTTCCAATTTAAGCATGTGTCCGAGTCATTTGGAGGGCTCACTGCAACACACATTGTTGAGCGCCACTCCCAGAACCACTGAATTAGAAACCTGAGGCGGGAGGTGTGTGGCCCAATATGTACATTTCTAATAAGTTCTTAGGCAATGTGCATGCTGTTGGTTTGAGGAGCGCAGTTTGACAACTAGTAATATAGAACAAGAGAATACTCATAAAGGCAGGAAGCATCAGGTAAGTCCAGCTAATGCCAACTCAGTGGGTAGAATTCTAGTCCCTGAACAAGGATTAGTTTAGAGCAGTACAAAAGGAATGATTGCTAAATTTGGGATTCAGGGACAAGGTTCTGATTATTAAACCTGGGGTGTGATGTGGGGATGAAGTCTCAGGAATAAGGAAGAGACAGGGATCTTAGTACTACTGCACCAGATCAAGTCTAGTTTAATACTCAAATGCTAAATCCAAAAGAGTTGAGTTACATTATTCCTGCTTAAAGTCAAAGCTGGTCCTGGGGTCAAGTGTCAATCTGCAGGAAACATCAAAATCTATTTTAATGGAGGGGCACCTGGGTGGCTCAGTGGGTTAAAGCCTCTGCCTTTGGCTCAGGTCATCGTCTCAGGGTCCTGGGATCAAGCCCCGCATCGGGCTCTCTGCCAGCAGGGAGCCTGCTTTCTCTCCTCTCTCTGCCTCCCTGTCTACTTGTGATCTCTGTCTGTCAAATAAATAAATAAAATCTTTAAAAAAAAAAAAAAGAGTTTCAAGCACATTGTCGGACTATAGGGAAGATATTTGAAAGCTCTCAAATCACATTATACTGCACTGGTCTTATATTATCAAACTATCTAAAGCTATAAGTAATACAAAACAACCACTCATTAACACCTGCTATGTTCTAGACCCGTCATATATGCTATCCCTTTTAAATCTTCCAACTCTCTCGATCTCAGAAGATATCCTCAATTTCTACATCACTAGAAAAGAACAAGAGGAGGAGAAGGAGAGCAGCAGCAGCAGCTACAATCTGGAATTACCTCGACTTTTGCTACCAAACCTATAAACCTATCTTTATCCAAATCCATTCTTTCTCCTCACCCTCCTACCCCATGGCAACAAAGGAAATGTTACTCTTTCTGTCTAAAGTAAAATGCTCTTGGTATTTTGATAGGGATTGCATTAAATGTGTAGATTGCTTTGGGTTGTATAGACATTTTGACAATATTTGTTCTTCTGATCCATGAGCAGGGGATGTTTTTCCATTTTATCATCTTCAATTTCTTTCCTCAATATTTTATAGTTTGCAGAGTATAGATCTTTCACATCTTGGTTAGATTTATTCCTTGATGTCTTACTATTTTTGGTGCAATTGGTAAATGGGACTTTAAAAAAAACAACAACAACTATTTATTTATTTGACAGAGATCACAAGTAGGCAGAGAGGCAGGCAGAGAGAGAGGAGGAAGCAGGCTCCCCACCGAGCAGAGAGCCCGATGCGGGGCTCGATCCCAAGACCCTGAGACCATGACCTGAGCTGAAGGCAGAGGCTTTAGCCCACTGAGCCACTCAGGCACCCCAATTCCTAAATATTTCTGAAATTCAACTCCTTATTTCCATTTCCTCTATTACCTTCCAAGTGCAGGACATCATTGTCTTTAAGATTCCTATCACAGTTTTGTAGCTGGCTTCTATTTCCAGTCTTGTTCTCTCTTATCCTTATCCTGCAGTCACGAAAACGATTTGTTTTAAAAATGCTTAAAATACTCAGGTCATGATCCCAGGGTCCGGGGAGCGAGTCCTGCATCAGGTTCCCTGCTCAGTGGGAAGCCGGATTCTCTCTCTATCCTCCCCTCCTGCTCGTGCTTTCTCTGTCTCAAATAAATAAGTAAAAATCTTTTTTAAAATACTTAAAATATTTCAAAATATTTTCACTGTCTTTAGGATAAAGAACAAACTCCTAAGCACAACTAAAAACTTCGGATATTACATATAAAATAAACATAAGAAGACTCCAAGTGGTGGCGAAAAAGAAGGCATACTGTCTAGAGAACTCTGAATCCAAGAAATGACATGGAGGTGCATTCTCCAGCCTTTTTCCCTATTTCATATATCCCAGACTTAGAGCTTAAAAACCTGACAAACCAGAAACATGAGCAGGCACCGAGATAAAAACCCTAACAAAAGCCATTATCTGTAGCCAAAGGATTGGAAAGGGGCAGGCTAGCAACACACAAAACTTTTAGACAGTAACCACTCTGTTATAGCCAAACATAACATTAAAAACTGTAACCTCTGACCCAATCCCCATCCCCATTGGCAAAAGCCAAATAGGGACCCTCCCCTCACCAGGGTGGTATTAGAGAAGACTCAGTAGGAATACAGGACTTTCTTCCCCAATGGATGTACTTAATCCCCCGCTTCATATTAGTGAACAGTATATGGGTAGCCTGAACTTCCACCCCATTCAGCAGTAATGAGTCATCCGTCCTCCTCCTCACCACTAGAATGGTGTCAGAGGAGGCCTCGTAGAGAGTCAGGAGTTTCACCACTATCCAGCAGATACAATAGTCAAGAGATGTCAAGACCAAGATAACAGCAATTTCACAACTATATGACAAAGATGTTAAAGCAGCCATCATAAAATTGCTTCAGTGAACCTTACAAACATGCTTCATATAAATGAAAAAAGTTAAAATCTCCCCCAAAGAAAGACAGTCTTAGCAAAGAACTAGAAGATATAAAGGACCAAGTGGAAATTTTGGAACCGAAAAATAAAATAACTAAAACAAAAAGCTCAGTGGATGGGCTCAACAGAAGAACAGAGGGAACGGGAGGTGATAATAAGTAAACTTGAAGACAGAATAATAGAAATTACCCAATCTGAACAATAAAAAGAAAGTGAGCTGAAAAAATATAAATGACTAGAGCCCCAGGATCCATGGGACTATAATAAAAGATCTAGTGTTCCCATCACTGCAGAAAGAAGAAGGTGGGGTTGAAAAAGTACTCAAAGAGAGGCACCTGGATGGCTCAGCAGGTTAAGTGTTTACTTTCAGCTCAGGTCATGATCCCTGAGTCCCAGGATCAGGCTCCCTGCATCAGGCTCCCCAATAAGTGGGAAGTCTGCTTCGCCTTCTCTTCTAGTCCCACCCCATTCATGCTAGCTCTCTCTCACTCACTCACTCTCTCTCCCAAATAAATAAATAAGATCTTTAAAAAAAAAAAAGAAAGAAAGAAAGAAAGAAAGATAAAGTACTCAAAAAAATAATGGACAAAAATTTTCCAAATTTGACAAAAAGCATAAGCCCATAGAATCAAGAAGCTGAACAATTCCAAACAGAGTAAGTCGACAATAACCTACACCAAGACATATTATAGTTAAATATCTGAAAAGTCATATTAAAGAAAAACAGACAAACCCTAGAATACAGTGAAAAGAAATTACATTTTACCAATAAGAAAAAAAATGCAAATGGCAATGGGTTTCTCAAGAAAAACCATGGAGATAAGAAGGAATTAGTACAACATTTTTAAAGTGATGAAAATTAAGAACTATCAACCCAAAAGCCTATATCTGGCAAAATTACCCTTCAGGAATGAGGGGAAAATGAAGATATTTCAGGTAAGGGGAACCTTAGGGTACACTAGAGAATTCTATTAACTGCTGAAAGAAGAATTAAGATCACACAATCTTAATTAAGTTTACACAATCTTTTCCAGAAAATGGAAGAGGGAGGAACACTCCCAAATTCATTTGATGAAAGTAATATTACTCTGATGCCAAAACCAGACCCAAAAAATGCAAAAAAGGAAAACTACAGACCAATATTTCTCATTAGTGCAACATCCTTAATAATACTAGCATAAGGAATTAAGCAATATATACAAAAGAATTAAATATCATAAATGGGGTACTTGGGTGGCCCAGTCATTAAACGTCTACCTTTGCCTCAGGTCATGATCCCAGTGTCCTGGGATCAAGTCCCAAATCAGGCTCCATGCTCAGCGGAGAGCCTGCTTCTTCCTCTCTAGCTCCCCTGTGCTTGCTATCTCTCTCTGTCATACATAAATAAAATCTTTAAAAATAAATTAAAAAAATAAATGTAACTATTTTAGTGTACTAGGACTGTCATAACGAGAGTGCCATAAACTGGATGGTTTTAAACAACAGAAATTTACTCTCATGGTTTTGGAGGCTAACATTCCAGACTCAAGGTGTCAGCAAGGTCATTCTCCCTCTGAAACTCTGGGCAGAATCTTGCCTTTCCTCTTCTTGGCTTTTGGTGATGGCCGTGATCCTTGTCCTTCCAATCCATGTCTCTGTCATCACACAGTGTTCTGTGTGTCTCAGTCTTCATGTAGCTTTTTAATCTTCTAATGAGGACACCAGTCATACTGAATAAGGGAACTTGCATCTGGAACTTGTTTCTTAGATGTGACACAAAAGCACAAGAAGCAAAGGGAAATAAACACTGGACTGTACTGAGGTTTAAAATTTCTTTGTTGAAAACAATTCCATTAAGAGAGTGAAAAGACAACTGACAGAATGGGAGAAAATATTTTCCAATTGTATATCTAATAAGGGGCCAGTGTCCAGAATATATAAAGAATTACAACTCAATAATAATATGACAAAGAACCCAATTAAGAAATGGCAAAGGATCTGAACAGATTTTCTCCAAAGAAGATAGACAAATAGCAAACAGGCCCATGAAAAAAGGTATGCAATAGCGCACAATAGCGTTAGCTATCAGAGAAATACAGGTCAAAACCACTTCGCTCCCACAGGGGTGGCTGTAATTTAAAAAAGACCTTGAAAGGTGTTGGGGAGGATGTGAAGAAATTGAAATCCTCATATATTGCTAGGGAGAATGTAAAAAATTGTTCAAGCCCTTTAGAAAAGTTTGGCAGTGTCCCAAAGTTATACAGAAAGTTCACATATGACCCAATAATTCTGCTCCTAGGTATATACCCAAGAGAATTTAAAACTTATGTGCATACTAAAATGTGTACGTCTGTAGTAGCATTATTCCTAATAGCCAAAAAGTGGGGAAAACCCAAAGTCTATCAACTGAGGCATGTATAAGCAAAATTCAATATATCCATAAAATGGAATACTATTCAGCCATAAGTAATGAGGTACGGATATATGCTAAAATACGGATAAAATTTGAAAACACTGTTAAGTAAAAAGAAGCCAGTCACAAAAGAACACATATTGTAAGATTATATCATATGAAGTATCCAAATAAGCAAATCCATAGAGAGAGAGAACATAGGGGCTGGGGGAAAAGGAATGGGGAGACTGCTAACAGATAAGGGGTTCTTTTTGGGGGTGGTGCTGAAGTATCCTGGAATTAGATAGTTACGGCGGTTGTAAAATTTTATAAATACACTAGAGCTATTGTGTACTTTAAAATAAAATAATATTTAAATAATAGTGATGACCCCAAATGCTGGTGAAGTTTCAGAGAAACTCGTACATTGGTGGTTTTAGGATATGGTGCAGCCACTCTGAAGAATGGTGGGCAGTTTCTTATAGCACTGAATATGTAACTACCATACATCACAGCAATGTCATTCCTAGGCATTTATCCCTAGGGTAAATAAAATCCCTAGGATAAACGAAAACTTACATTCACACAAAAACCTGTAAAAACCTGTAAATGAATGTTTATAGGAGCTTATAATAGCCCAAACCTGGAAATAGCCCAGAGGTTGTTAAGCGGGTGAATGGCTAAACAAACTGTGTGGCACCATTCAAGTAAAAAGGAAGGGACTGACACATGCCGCAAGCTTGCTCAAGCTCGGGAGAATTGAGCTGCAGGAAAATAAGCCAATCCCCAAAGATTACGTGCTGTATGATTCTACTTACAGAAAATTCTTGAAAAGACAAAAATATGGAGATGGAGAAGAGAATGGTGGTTAGCAGAGACAGGAAGGTGTGAAAACAGGAGGGAAGTAGGTGTAGCTATAAAAGGGCAACATGAAGGAACCCTACAGTATTGTTAATGTTTTATATCTTATACCAACATATTTATCTTGCTTGTGATATTGCACTATAGTTTTGAAGATATTACCATTAGATGAAATGAGTAAAGAGTACATTACCTAGATTTCTTTGTATTATTTCTTAAATGATGAATTGAGTAAAGAGTACATTAACTAGATCTCTTTGTATTATTTCTAAAAACGGCATGTTTATCTACAATTATCAAATACTTTAAAAATTTAATTAAAAATAATAGAGCACAACAATAAGACCACTAAAACCTATTAGAACGGTAAAAATCCAGAACACTGACACCACCAAGTGCTGGGTGAGGATGTGGAGGAACAGAACTCTCATTCATTGCTGGTGGGAATGCAAAATGGCACACTTTGGAAGATAGTTTAATGGCTTCTACAGAACTAAAAATACTCTTACTGTACAACCCAGCAACTGGGCTCCTTGGTATCTACCCCAAGGAATTGAAAACTGATGTCCATACAGACACCTGCACATAAATGTTATAGCAGCTTTATTCATAATTGCCAAAGCTTGGAAGCAACTAAAAAGTTCTTTATTGGTGAATGGATAAATAAACAGACATTATTCGGAGCTAAAATTAAATGAGCTATAAAGCCATGAAAAGACAGAGGAAACTTAAATGTGATTAAGTGAGCGAAGCCAACCTGGAAAAGCTTCATACGATATGATTCCAACTATATGACATTCTAGGAGAAGACAAAACTATGGAGACAGAAAAGACCAGTGGTTGCCAGAGATTGAGGGGAGGGAGGAAAGAGTAGGCAGAGCACAGAGGACTTTTAGGGCAATGAAACTACTCTTTATGACACTTTAATAGTGAAAACCTATCATCATGCACTTGTCCAAACCTACAGAATGCATGCCACCAAGAATGAATCCTAATGTAAACTATGGACTTGGAGGTCATAATGATACATCAATGAAAATTTATTGATTTTAACAAATGTACTATTTTGGTGGGGGAAATTGATAGTGGGGGAGACCATACATATGTGGGTATATATGGAAACTGCACCTTCCTCCTTAATTTTGTCTAAAACTGCTCTAAAAAATAAAGTTTATTTTTAAAAAGGTAAAACCATTAAAGCACTAGAATAAAAAAGAGAAATTTTGTAAAATCTCAGAGAAAGGTCAGACATAAAACACAAAGGCACCCAAAGATAAAAAATGTGTAAATTTGATTTATAAAGGTTTTTGATTTCTACATGGAAAAAGCAAAATACAAATAATAAACTAGACAGAATATTTGTAAAACTATGACACAAAATTCCAATTTCCTTGTTACATTAAAAGGTTGTATGTATTACCAAGGAAAAGCAACCAGTAAAGAAATAAACATGAAGAAGCCATTTCCAGAAATAAAAATATAAATATAAAAAGATGTCCATGGTGCCTGGGTGGCTCAGTGGGTTAAAGCCCTGGGATCCAGCCCCACGTAGGGCTCTCTGCTCAGCAGGGAGCCTGCTTCCCTTCCTCTCTCTCTGCCTGCCTCTCTGTCTACTTATGATCTCTGTCAAATAAATAAATAAAATCTTAAAAAAAAAAGAAAAGAAAAAGAAAAATATGCCTATATAATTTATTTTGAATAAAGGCATTAAGTGACTTGCTCATATTCATTCAACTAACTGTACAATCAGAACTTGAACCCTGGACCTATGACAACTCCACATTCATGCTCTTGTTTTAGTTTTAAATAAATTAAAAAAGAATCTTTAAAAAAAAAAGCTGTCCAACCTCACTCATAATTAAAGAAATATACATTAAAACAACTAGATAATACTTTTCATCTAACAGATTGGCCAAAATATAAAAGTTTGTGTATGTAATGTGTGGATAATCGAACTAATTATTTTGAAAATTGTTAAAAAAGAGTAAAATTTTATGTTTTTCCAGGACACACTGGACCCCTAGGGAACTGAATAATAGGGAGAGGAAGTTTCTCATTATAGACGTTCCAGCTAATAAGAAAGGAATGATACGGGGCGCCTGGGTGGCTCAGTGGGTTGAAGCCTCTGCCTTCAGCTCAGGTCATGATCTCAGGGTCCTGGGATTGAGTCCCACATCAGGCTCTCTGGTCAGCGGGGAGCCTGCTTCCCTCTCCCTCTGCTTACCTCTCTGCCTACTTGTGATCTCTCTGTCCAATAAATAAATAAAATCTTAAAAAAAAAAGGAATGATATGTCCATTTTGCAACACCTGATCAATAATCTATCTAGGTAATGAACACCAAAGGCTGCTCTATAAATACAAAAATAAACACAACCAGATGATCTACACTATCTTGACCAAAAAATGAGATAAACTTGAGTCTGATAAAGCCTCTCCAGATCCAACTATCAATTTACAGAAAATATGGAGGACAGGAAACCATACTAAATCGCATTATGGAGATACAATCAGCAAAATTCATAGGTGTAAAACTATAGGTCAAATGACCAATTTTTTGGATAAATAAGCTTCAAGGGGGAGAAAAGGTGGAAGAAACTCTTTAGATTAAAAAACTTATGTGTCAAATCAATAAATCTCAATGTGTGAATTTTATTTGGATCTTCGCTTCATACATACTCATTAGTAGACAGCTGGAAATTTGAACAATGACTGGACATTTGATGACAAAGAATAATTAAATTTGTATGTGTGGTGATATTGGGGTTGTTTTTTAAAAAAACTTAAAAGCTTCACACTATAATCTTTATAAATGAAATGAAAAAGCATCTGGGATTTAATTCAACATGAAATAGGGGAGAGGGGAAAGGATGAGGGTTTAGGTGAAACAAGACAGGTCATTAGTAGATCATTGTTGAAACTGGACATTAGGTACATAGATCTATTACATTAATCTGTTTACTTTTTCACGTTTGAAATCTTCCATAGTAAAATTGATTTAAAAAAATAGGACACACACACACAAAATGAAAAAAAAAAAAAAACAACCCACAGGAAACAGTAAAGAGTGCTATTGTGAAACAAAAACTATGTGGTCTTTTTCATGATATAGCTAATTGTGGAAGAATTGTCTTCAATCCCTGCTACTCTTTCAGTCTCCATGTCCAAGCAATCACCAAATACTGCTGATTCTACCTCTAAACTAACACTTCCTTCGAACTAGTCCAAGCCTAATTTGGCCTTTGCCTAGTACGCTGTTACTTTTGTCTGCCTCCAAAACTGCAGCCAAAGTGTTTTTTTTTTAAAACACCAATTTGATCATTCCCATATTTTGCTTAAAATCCACAAACGCTTCTCACCGATCATAGATAGGATAACAGCTAGCACCGTCAATATATATACATTTTAAGGCCTTGCACAATCTATTCCAATCCTGGGTACCTCACCAGCTCCATCTTGAGATGTTCTACCTTATGTTTCTACACTCCAACTACTTTCTATTTTTTGAACTTGCCATACTCATTCCCAACTCAGAGCATCACACTTGCTGTTCCCTCTGCTGGGAATGCCACCTTCCCCTACATGCACCCTGATCCTTCAGATACTACCAGAAATGCTGCCTTCTCGGGACAGCTTTCCCATTGTTTTCCGTCTAGGTGAGGTCAAGCTTCTCACAGCTTCATAACAACTTGTCACAACTGAAATTTAAAAATTAGCAAAGTTATTTATTTAATGTCTGTCTTTCCTCCTGTAATACAATCTCATAGAGAGAAGAAACAGGTCTTACTATATCCCCAAAGCCTAGCATTTTTTCTGCACATAGTATAAAAGGACAATAAATCTCTACTAACCTATAAATGACTGGTTTGATGAATGAAAGAACAAACAAATTTAAACACAATACGGGTCAAATCATGAAAGAGAATTACATGCACCATAAGCACAGTATTACACAGTTAACCTTAATCGTGTTAGTCATATTCCTCACAAAAGACTTGCAAAACTTCAAAGTATATGTATAGAAACAGACAAAAATAGGAATTAGGTGAGAATGACTACATTACAAGTCCAAGTTACAGTAACTCACTGATATTCCAAAAGTATTTAACAACAAAGAAACAGGGACATATCTCCATATACCATCCACCTTTTAAAGGAGGCAGACAGATCTTCAATAAAGCAGCTGATTCAAGTTCCAACTTCGTTATTCAGACAGAAAACTCAGATTCTCTGAAAGAGTAATAAAGACCATATATACTAAAATTTTACATTTATATTCAATTATTTAAAACAGGCTACATACAGATTGCATAGTCTCTTAACTTTTATGAAATGGGTGAACTTAACTAATCTATTCAAGTAAAATCAAAGCTTAAACATTTTAAAGGTTAGATCTTCATAACTTTTAATTAATGAGAAAAAAACTACAAACTCCTGAACCAAAATTTTATTTTAAATTATTAGGCTTTTGTGCATATGAAAGTTTTTTATAACATGACACGTAAAGATGTTAGCACATTGAATAGAAAATATTTTCATACAACTGGTGAATCACTAATGTTTATTTCTCCAGTGAAATGAATGCACAGTTTGCTTAAATCAACTTTGTCATGGAACATCAAGTAGGTTTAAAATTTTTATATTATTGTTTAATAACTTCCTAATAAGATTTTGAGTTTCTTGTTGACTTACACATAATATTTTTTTCAATGTATTGAATACTGTAGTAGCTTTCTGTCTCATCTCTGGTGGAACATATCTAATATCTAAATATTCAGCTAATTTAGATCTGGAATTGTACAGCGTGTTAATAACAGTTTCAATGTCATCAATTCCACTACTGCTTCGTGCTAGTGGTAATAGCTGGGATCTATACATCTTTTGTAGTTTATGTTCTGCTGCTTCTGCTAAAGCAAGGCTCCGTTTTAGGTGCTCTCTAGAGGCTCGAATGTCCTCTCTGTATTCTGGCTTGAGGCTTTCAGCAAGAGGTACCCGTTGTACCTGTGAATGAATATCTGAAATTTTTTTCAAAATGTCTTCATTATTCAGAATCTGTGGGTGTTTTCCAAATGTTACTGTGTCAGGTGTTCCCATTTCATATTCGCCTGAGAGCTGAGGAACATCTTCTAGCTCTGTGACGGTATTCATGTCAGTGTATGTACTTAAAGGAGTGACAGACGGTAGGCCTGAGGTGACCTCTGGGCTTGGGGATGTCTCAGTAAAGTTTAGCCATGGATTTGTTTGTGATATTTCTGGTTCTGGCTCTGGCTCTGGCTCTGGCTCTGGCTCTTTTACAATATAAGGTTCATCTGTGTGTAAAACAATAGAAACATTATTCGGTTTAATCGACCAGAATGCTGTGCTTTCGGTAGGTTTTTTCTTCTGTACTTCCAGTGTGAAGCCTCCAGTTGGGGCAGCTGTGGTTTCTTCACCAAGAGGATTGATTAAAACATCATTTTCAGTTGAAACGTCTCCATGTGTGATTATCTCCTTTAATCTTGATACCTTTGGTCCTATAGAATGAACATTATTTGGAGACTTTGATTTTTTCTCACGACCTGGCTCCCTAGTAGGAACACTTAGTATTAGGTTCTGTAAAACTTCTACATAATGATTTAAGTTTTGTTCTTCGTCAGGCGTCACGGTTATGCCTTAAAGGAAAAAAAAAAAATCAAACAATAAGTAACACTTAACATTATATATGACATATCAACAGAATCTACTGACCTAAATTTCCTTCAGATGTTAGCACTTAAAAGTTGAGAGAAAGAACCAAGAAATAAAGCACCTTTGACTTGGTTGATTTTCACGTAAATAAAACATATAAATATATTTTCAGATTCTTAACAAAACACATGAACAAATTAGTACAAAGTTTGCATATCAACACAATTCTTTATAATTTTTTGCTTTTACTCTCCCATATGATTAAGTAGGTAGCTCATTAAACCAAAATCCTGATCATTTCGTTCTCCACAGCAGTGTACTGGAATTGGTTCCTACTGCCTCACCAGAATCAATTATTCAATCTTTAGGAATGCTGTGAACCAAACGTTAAACACAAACATTATTAAAAATTATTTTAATTTGCAATTAAATAAATTGTATTCAAAATAAAGGTAATTAGTATTCAAAATTTATCACTTCTTATTATTTTATGTCATTTTACTATTATCTATGGTCTTGTTATTTACATCTAGGGTAGCTGTATGGTAGAAATGCTATGTACTGGTGTACCACTCTGTATTTCTTTCTATGTCCCTGCTTAGTAACACCAAATACATAGTCTGAAATCAACTGTGATGGGCAAATGCTGTAAATCTCAGCTTACCAGTCTCTCCAAAGAGCCAGTTGTTGAACGTTTACCAGTATACCACTGCCTTCAACCTGGCAAAGATCTAACTACACCTGTGGGTCATTTCTGATATGGAAATGTTAAGGTTTAGAGCAAATGGTCAAGAAAGAACTCTTGAGACATCTTTGGTGTAAAAGGATGATATTATTAAAGCAAGGAGACAGTACCCATGGACAGAAAGGGTTGCACTGGGACTGTGGGAGGTGGCCAATTATATATTTTCAAGTTGGGAGGGGGTTAAGGACAGTGTAAGTCTCTAAGGAATCTGGAAGCAAAGTTTCCAGGACCTTGAGGGGCTAACTATTGTTAGGCAAAGGTCATTTATTACTGTCTAGTAAAACCTTATTCATGAAACTCTTCAAATGTGTATCTGTGGGCCATCTGCTTGAAGGATGACTGCTAAAATATATCCTGGAGGTTACAGAAAAAGGAAGTTTCCAAAGGGATTTTTATATGTTAAAGGAGCATTACAGGATCCTGGTAATTGGAATAATGTTAAGTGAATATTGCCTTTTGCTCTTAGCAAAGTGTCAACATCAAGGTAACTTGAGTTCCTAGAGGAAGGTCACTCTGCCCATATCAAGGACTTGCCAATTGGCTTTATGTTGTGAGGAAATTTATTTTTTTCTTTTGCCTTTGTTTCCTACATTAGTATCCATCTTTGTACATAAAGTTTTACTGGAACCCAGCCAGTCTTGCCCATTTGTTTATATATTACTTATGGCTGCTTTTGGTTGCAACAATAGAATTGAGTAGTTACAACAGAGATCACATGGGGTACAAAGCTGAAAACACTATCTGGTCCTTTACAGAAAAAGTTTGCCAGCTCCCAGTCTAAACCAACAACATTTCACTCTCAAAACAAAATGGCAGTTCTATTTGTAATGGTATTTTGCAGCATCTGAGTGGTTGGTCAAGCCTCTCATTTCCAACATAGAAAACAAAAATTATTATTGGATAAGATATTCTGAAATTCTCCTCAACTCCCCTACTCCCAAGATGGTTTTTCATATTAAGTGCTGGAATTTTATACTACATGTCATTTTGAAATGATTTTGACACTATCAAGGATATAAATTGACTTAATTCAAGAGAGTAAGACACTTTTTACCAAACTCTAATGCATAACTCCTACCTAAATCCTCCCTCTGCAGGCCAAATGAAATACCAAACTTTCTGTTCAGCAGGTACTTCTATTCAGCACTTTCACAAGCACAAAACGGTAAAAAAAAAAAAAAATGTTCTGTTTATATGTTTTTCCTCTCTTCCTTAACTCTTCTTACAACTTAGAAATACCAGATGGAGATTTAATCAAAACTGAAAGTATATTTCTAAATTTTAAAAATTTCTTTCTTTTATCTTTTTTTTAAGGTTTTATTTATTTGACAGAGAGAGAGCAGAGAGGGAATACAAGCAGGGAGAGTGGGAGAGGGAGAAACAAGCCTCCCACTGAGCAGGAAGCCTGATGCAGGGCTCATCCCGGGACCCTGGGATCATGACCTGAGTCAAAAGGCAGACACTTAATAACTGAGCCACCCAGATGCCCCTAAATTTTAAAATAATTTCTTAATGAGAAGAATTTAGTAAGGCAAAATGATCGGCGAAAGATACTGTAAGGGCCTATTTAGCCAGAGCAGCTCCATCTTGGTTGAACAGCCATTTTGTTGTTTATGCAGTAAAACTTAAACTGACCCTGCACCGCCCTCCACCCCCCCACACACACCCCGGGGGGAACTTACTTAAAAGCAAGTCTGGGAAACTAGTAAAATATGGATGGCCAGTCCCAGGTAACAGAGCCCAAATACAAGGGCGGGTCAGGTCAGGTGGAGATTACGAGCCCTGATGCAGGGGTGAGTCAGGCCAGGTGGAGACATCCAATCAGTGGAGCGAGCACACTGTCTCCCTAGCTACCAAGGAGTGTGGGCCCTGTCTTTTGGGTGCCAATTCTGACCAAGGTGATAGGCTAGTTCAAATAGCTACTATGGGGTGAACTGTAATTCAATTGGCCACCCATGTATGATCTAGCATGAGCAGCTTTCTCTGTATTGCAATCTCATTGGCCATCTGTGTGTGGCCAGGCTCAACCACATGGCCTTTGCTCTATAAAAGTTAGTCTGTGAGGCTGGGAGGGGTCACCCTCTTTGTAAGAGGTGGCCCCAACCGTCGGTTTGATTCTCAGTTTGATTCTCCATGCTTGGTGCGAAATAAAGCTTTGACCTTCGCTTTGTATCAGTCTCGCTCCTTTGATCATGGACCCATCAATACAAGATTTGTCTGGAGATCTAGATTCTAAAAGCAGATTCTGCATTTTATGTAATATTTTGAAAAGCTTTGCTTACTTCAAGATCCATATGACGAAGATAGGTGAAAAAAGGGAGGTAGATTTTGATATTATCCCTCTGATAATTTTCTTAAAATTGCTGACCCCATATCATGCATTTTGTCTGTGAATTGTGGATTTTATAAAAAATGGACTAGCAAGCTAACATACCTAACTCTTGTGGGTCGTTGCCTGTTTTGAGCCAGTCTCAGCCTATCCACAGTAAGGCTGTAGACTAGAAAAGCCTGGCAGTGCTCACCGGGGCCCTGGAGTGAGCTACCCATTGACATTTCGCCTTTCCAAATCAGTGTTATATGACTGGACTGACCCTTACGGTTCTTAATATGATTGCAAGACATCCTTCAGCAACAACCATCATCACGAAACTTTGATAAAATAAAGGGTTAGAACTGGAAATTACATAGCGCACTTGGGGCCACACAGTGGGAGGTGGAGGGGGATGGAGAGAGGAAAACAGAGAGAGGGAAACGAGAGCGAGCGGGAGCCCAGGAAAGCCAGGGAGCTAGAGATAGTGCCAAAGAGAAGGTAGCTGGAGGGTAGGGGGTGCTTAGAGTGCAAATGGGCCAGGGGTTCTCCTTGTATTGGGATCAAATGTCCGGGCTCTAGGGTTCACTCATTATTAATGAATTTAAAACATAAGAGCATGAATTTGAAGCTCCGGAAGAGGAAAAACAACTGGCCCAAAAGGACAGTTCTCAAAAGCAATTAAGATCTCCAAAACAAAGGAGCCTCAGTAGAGGGAGGTGGCCTGGCTCTTTATCTAGGCTTTTGGCTGGCAGTGCGCATATTTAAGATAGCAGTCTTTGAAATGCATTGGCTCTTTGAAATGGATGCCTCTAAAATCAAAGCTTAAGTCTGGCACTTGCATTACAAAGAAAAAAAAAAACAACTGTCAGTTTATACTACGTTGCCCCTGAGGAAAGGAAATGGGACTGAAGTCAGGTCATTAAAGGGGACTTTACACTTATCTATATTTAATATTTTGCTCCCTAAAAACACACAAGCACACATACCCAATCACTCAATATAGTAAACAATTAAAAACTCACATTTTAAAAAGGAAAATAACTTATTTACGTATTCTCATAGGCATTTAACACATTGTCCCGAATCTACGGTTTTCCTGGAGGAAAATATTAAGTAAAATGAGTACGGAGCATAGAGCAGTGAAAAAAAAAAATTTTTTTTTTCAAACTCTGGTCCTGCTTGTACCACTTTCCAAGCATAATGACCTTTGGCAATTACTTAATGTTTCTCAACATTTACTTGACTATAAAATTAAGATACTCTATTTGTCCTTTTATTTCACAAAACCAAATAAATTAGATACTTGAAAAATGCTTTAAAAGCCCTATAAATAAGCCCCTGGGTAGCTCAGTGGGTTAAAGCCTCTAAAGCCTTTGCCTTCGGTTCTGTTCATGGTCTCAGGATTCTGGGACCCAGCCTGCAAGGGGCTCTCTGCCCGGTGGGGGGCCTGCTCCCCCGCCCCAGCCTGCCTCTCTGCCTACTTGGGATCTTCGTCAAATAAATAAATAAAATCTTAAAAAAATAATAAATAAAAGCCATATAAAGAAAAATAAATAAAAGCTCTATAAAGATAACTGATGACATTTCTCATCTTAAAATATAAAGTTAAATCCCTAAAAAAAAAAAATTTAAAATATGCCTTGGATCCTGTCTGTAAAAAACACTAGAAGGTTTCTGCTAACGACAGAAATAAGATCAGGATACTAATATTTCCATTACTATTTAACATCATGTTGGAGGTATTAGTCAATGTAATTAGACAATGGAAAGTAACTGGAAGCATGAGAATTGGGAAGAAAAAGGTTAAACTATGTTTATATGTAGATGATATAATTAGACATCTAGACAATACAAAAGAGTTCCTTTGAAAAGATACTGCAAGGAGTAAGATAATTTAGAAAAGTAGCAAATTGTGAAATCAACATGCAGAAATCACTACACCAATGTAAACCAGTTAAAAGGTGAGAAAGAAGATGCTATTTTGATAACAAATAATGAAAGAAAATATCTAATCATAAATTTAAAAAGACATGTCCAAAAATCTATAGGAGTAATTATATTAGGCTAAATCCTCCCTGGAACCTGTAAATATTACCTTACCAAAAAAAAGGTCTTTGCAGATGTGATTAAATTAAGAATCCTGACAGGGGATTATCCTAGATTATCTGGGTAGACTCTAAATCCAATCACAAATGTTTTTTAAGAGTTTTGATACATAGAAAAGGAGGGTGTAATATGGAAGAGGCGGAGATTAGAATGAAGTGGTCAGAACACTTGGAATGCTAGCAGTTACCAGAAGCTAGAAAAGCCAATTAAAATACTGTCTCTTAGGGGCACCTGCGTGGCTCAGTGGGTTAAAGCCTCTGCCTTCGGCTCAGGTCATGATCCCAGGGTCCTGGGATCGAGCCCCACATCGGGCTCTCTGCTCAGCAGGGAGCCTGCTTCCTCCTCTCTCTGCCTGCTTGTGATCTCTGTCAAATAAATAAATAAAATCTTTAAAAAAAAAAAAAAAGATACATCAATGAATTACATGTATGAATCTTTTCCGAATCCCAATTCAACCAACCAAAATAGAAAAAAGAGTCAGAGAAGTTTGAACATTGGCCAGATATTTGATAATACTAAGGAATTACCTTTTTAGGTGTGAAATTCACATTATTATTGTGTTTATTTATATTTTAGTGCTTCATATTAAAATACTGATAAAATTATATGAAGTATCAAATTTGCTTCTAAAAAATTCAAGTCTGAGAAGTTGGGGAGAGGGAACAGAAAGATGAGGGGGAAAGGAATATGGGTGGACATATCAATGAAACAAAATTAATTATGGGTTAGTAGTTGAAGCTGGTTATAGATATATGGAGATTTATTATACCATTATTTCTACTTGTGTATATATTTAAGTTCTTCCATAATAAATTTTTTTGTATATCTTCTGTAAATATTTCAATTCTGGGCCATTATTCACATGCAAATCAAAATGTACAGCCAACAAAGGCTTAAATGCTTTCAAAAAGATGTTGCCATCAATTTGTAGGCTGCTGAACATTCCATTTTTATTCTTATTTTTTAAAAGATTTTATTTATATGAGAGAGAGAGAGAGCAAGAGCAGAGGGGAGGGGTAGAGGGAAAAGCAGACTCTCCTCTGAGCAGAAAGCTCTATGCGGGACTCAGTCCAAGGACCCTGTGATCATGACCTGAGCTGAAGGCAGATGCTTAACCAACTGAGTCACCTAGGCACCCTAAACATTCCATTTTTAATCATTTAACTTCTCCCTTATCAAAGAAGTAAACAGGACACCCAGGTTACTATTAGGTGAATTAGATTGTCAAAGGATAGGAAAAGGAGATCCTTACTGCTAGCTGATTCCTAAAAAAAATTAAAGTACTCATTATCCCTTTACACTGTTAGTTAGGCAGCATTAAAAAACCTGTTCAACACCCTATCTTCTACCTTGCTTTACTTCTCTTCTTCATGAACCCTTTCTTTCCATATTGTTTTATTGTTAAATCTATCCTCTCCCCACATACTTCCCACCTCCTACTTTTGTATCTCTAAAACATCTACATACTTCATATTGATTTCTCAGTTCCACTAATCAGAACTGCTCTTGCAAATCAATTTGATCTTTATACAAATGTAGGCAAGGTGGTAAAATATAGTTAAGCCTCAAACATCCTGACAAATGGCCCTGGCCACTATGAAAACCTGCTTTCCCCATTCTTCAGAAGTTCCTAGAAAGATGAACTAAACAAAATTCAAATTCCTACAAAGACCAGACTATTCTGCTATGAGTTTTTTACACATTTGATATGTGTAGTTTACATGGGTGTGCTTTATAATATCCCCCTCTATATTCTTTACCAGTTAGTGATCCAACCAGACATAGCAATGTCTCAGAATGTGGGTAAGGTAAGAATCTCTTCCACCTTTAGAAACCATAATGCTGTTTCCCAGTGCCTCTAGTAAGCAGGACAGCTCCTTCCTAAGCAGGCTTAAGGTTTAACAGGAATCACAGATACAGATGTCATAGCTGTGCTTGAGACTGTCTGCACTTCTCTTCTTGAAATAGTACATGGGAGAATTAGTTACATGACAGGAATGACAGGAAAGTGAAAAAAAATGGGAAAACAACTGTAGGGACAAAAGTGGTGTGAAATCTGAAGGGGAAAATTGGAAGACAGTGATTGAAAAGACCGTAATAGCTCAACAGACTGAGCAATTGCTATGTGCCAAACACTATGCTAAAGGCTTTGAATGTGAGGAGTGTTTTTACAGAGAGGAAAATAATGACACTTAGAAATGATAAGTAATTTGCCTAAGATTATATTTGATTTGTAGGTGATAATAACGGCATTCAAAAGAGGCTGCCTTACTTCCAAGCAGGTACACATAACAACTACACAATATTGTCAGAAAAAGATGCCACAAGGATGCTGGTAAAACAGAAGTATGATAATAAAATTTTCCTGGAGAAATAAGACTCTCTTTTGAAATACATGTAAATACTAAGATATAATCAATCAATCAATCAATCCATAAGTAAAATACACAAAATTGTGCTCTACTGTCAACTGGGCAAAAATATATCCCTTTCATACATTCAGATGTATTTAGAAATATTTTTTAAAACTGATCCAAAAACCTTTTCCACGCTTTTTATTTTTTAATTTTTATTTAAATTCCAGTTAATTAACATACAGTGTCACATTAGTTTCAGGTATACAATATAGTGATTTGACACTCCATACAATACCAGTGCTCATGATGACAAGTGCCCTCCTTAATCCCCATCACCTATTTCACCCATCCTCCCCAGCCACCTCCCCTCTGGTAACCATCAGTTTGTTCTCTATAGTTAAGAATCTGTTTCTTAGTTTGCCTCTCTCTCTCTCTTTTTTCCCTTTGCTTGTTTGTTTTGTTTCTGAAATTCCACATATAAATAATATCATATGGTATTTGTCTTTCTCAGATTGATTTATTTCATTGAGCATAATACTCTAGCTCCATCCATGTCACTGCAAATGGTAAGATTTCATTCTTTTTCACAGCTGAATAATATTCGATTGTGGACATATGCCACATCTTCTTCTTCTTCTTTTTTTAAAAATATTTTATTTATTTATTTGACAGAGATCACAAGTAGGCAGAGAGACAGGCAGAGAGAGAGGAGGAAGCAGGCTCCCCACCGAACAGAGAGCCCGATGCGGGGCTCGATCCCAGGACCCTGGGATCATGACCTGAGCCGAAGGCAGAGGCTTTAACCCACTGAGCCACCCAGGTGCCCCTATATACCACATCTTCTTTATCGATTCATCAGTTGATGGACAGTTGGGCTGTTTCCATAATTTGGCTATTGTAGATAATGCTGCTATAAACATTAAGGTGCACGTACCCTTTGAATTAGTACTTTTGTATTCTTTGGGTAAATACCTAGTAGTGCAATTGCTGAATTGTAGAGTAGCTCTATTTTTAACTTTGCAGGAACCTCCTCCATATTGTTTTTCACAGTGGCTGCACCAGTTTGCAATCTCAGCAACAGTGCAAGAGGATTCTCCTTTCTTCACATCCTCACCAACACCTGTTATTTCTTATGTTGATTTTAGCCATTCTGACAGGTGTGAAGTGATAGCTCATGGTACTTTTGATTTGCATTTTCTTGATGATTAGTGATAATGAGCATTTTTTCATGTGTCTTTTGGCTATCTGTACGTCTTCTTTGGAAAAATGTCTAAAACTAATCCGAATTTTATGTTTTTGTTACTACAAAGTATGGGTAGGAACTGACAGTCAATGACATATAAAAGAATACATTTACTTCACACAGAAGCAAAAAGTAAGTTTAGAGTTGATCTTGAAGAAAATAATAAAATCTGATTTAAAATGAGCAATGCAATACAAAACTTCAATCAATAAACAATACTTTCAAAACATACATTTCCTTGTCATGAAATGGCCAATTAAAGATGGAATAGAGTACAAGAAATAAAAAAGCCACTTAACATGATAAGTTGCTAAAGTTCACTGTTCATAAAAGAAATGCAAGTTAAAAACAATCTTTGCCAGACAAGGTAAAAACAAAAAATAAAACAATAAAACCTAGGATTGGCTATATAATTACTTCCTTGGTAAAAGGAAAGTAAATTCCTGGGACACCTCAGTCTACTAAACATCTGACTCTTGATCTCAGCTCAAGTCTCAATCTCAGGGTCATAAGTTCAAGCCCCATGTTGGACTCTGCTGCATATGGAGCCTACTTTAAAAAAAAAAAAAAAAAAGAGGTAATTTTTCTTCCTTTATGATCCTCACATTTTTTTTAAAGATTTTATTTATTTATTTGACAGATGGAGATCACAAGCAGGCAGACAGGCAGACAGAGAGAGGGAGAGGAGGAAGCAGGCTCCCTGAAGAGCAGAGAGCCCGATGCCGCACTCGATCCCAGGACCCTGAGATCATGACCTGAGCCGAAGGCAGCGGCTTAACCCACTGAGCCACCCAGGCACCCCTGATCCTCACAGTCTTCATTAGTTTCTCAGTAGCACACTGATCTTTTCTTTTAGAATTTAAGATAATCTTAACCATATATATTTGTTTAATGTTTTTTAACGACTACATATTGTAAGCTCTTTGAAAGCTGTGACCATGTCTGCTTTGTTCTCTAAATCCTCTGTTCTACTCAATGCCTACAGCCATAGCAGATAGTCAAAAAGCGAATGACTGAGTGAACCAAAGTCTGGCAGGTATATAAATTAATTGTACCTCCACTAATTTATCTTAAGGAAATAATCACAGGTAAGAAAATTTTCTATAAAATTCTGTAAGAATGCAGTAGAAGAAAACTAAATGTCATGTTATGTTTAAAATAAATCTGCTGGTATAAAAACTGTCTTTTGTTTTGGTTTTAAGTTTTTTGTTTGGTTTTATTTCTTAAATAATAGTCTAATAATTATTAGGGAGAAAATCTGGGCATTAAGACAAAAGTTCCCTTATTTTAGGCTAAGAAGGCAGTTTTCATGTTTTTTTTTTTAATTTCTAAGTCTGAAGTTTATCAACAACAACATCATAATTATTGTAGTTAAATAGCTCCAATTTTCAGAAAGGCTCTGCACTTCTTCTAACTGGCCCTTACTAAATAGCCTAATATAAATTTAGATCAGTAAATTATAATCTTAGGAATTAAAATCCCTAAGGGTTACTAGGATTAAAATACCTTCATAACTTATCTTTTACATATTTTAAAGTATACAATTTGGTATTTAGTATATTGTAAATGGTATTTAGTATATTCACAGTTGTGCAACCACCACCATGATCTTAGTTTAAAACAGTTTCATCATCCCCAAAATAAACCCGTTCCCCAATTCCCTCAGCCCTAGGCAAACACTAAACTACTTTCTGTCTCTATGGATTTGCTTATTCTTGATGTTTTATATAAATGGAATCATATAATATGCATTCTTTTGTGACTGTCTTTTTTCATTTAGCATAATGTTTTAAAAACTCATCCATATTGTAGCACATGTCAGTATTTCATTCCTTTTTTGTGGCCAAATAATATTCCATTTTATGGATATACCACATTTTGTTTATGAATTCATCAGTTGCTACACATTTGGCTTGTTTCTACTTTTTAGTGATAATGGGTAATGCTGCTATGTTCATGTACAAGTTTTGGTGTGGATGTATGCTTTCATTTCTCTTGAACAAGTATCCAGGAGCAAAATTATTAGGTCATTTGGTAATATTATGTTTAACCTTTGAGGAACTGCCAAAGCAACTGCATTCCCATCAATATATGAGGGTTCCAATTTCTCTGTATCATCCCCATACTTACTATCTGTACTTTTAATCATAGCCATCCTTGTTGGTGTTGACATAACTCTCTGTAGTTTCAACTTGTATTTCTTTAATAGCCAATGATACTGAACATCTTTTCACAGGCCTGTTGGCCATCTGTATATCTTCTGTATATCATGCCCTGAGCTGAAAGCAGAAGCTTACCTGACTTAGTCACCCAGGTGCCCATTAATTAAGTTTTAAAAATGATGTTTGGAAGTCTCAAGTTCTTAAAAATATCCGATCAAGCATCAATTAAAATGTCTAATAGCATACGTGAAACTTCAATTGGTAACAGGTGTAACAAACCAAATAATTTCTTCTACAGTGTCTATTTAAAAGAGTGGCTATACATAGATGTGTTTTTTTGTAAAAATGCAAAAAACTACACTTTGTTTCTGGAGAAGTTTCCTAATTGGTAAAGTTAAAATGGTATTATGCATTAACTGGGGGTTTTTTTTTTTTAAGATTTTATTTATTTACTTGACAGACAGAGATCACAAGTAGGCAGAGAGGCAGGCAGAGAGAGAGAGGGGAGGAAGCAGGCTCCCTGCTGAGCAGAGAGCCCAATGGGGGGCTCGATCCCAGGACCCTGGGATCATGATCTGAGCCGAAGGCAGAGGCTTTAACCCACTGAGCCACCCAGGCGTCCCTGCATTAACTGTTTTAACTAACAATTTTTTTTCCAGAAAAACCTTTCACTCAAAAATGAAAAAAAAAAAAGAAAAGAAAAACAACTATGCTCCTAAGAAGTAACAGCATGCCAAAAATTACAATAAAATGTAATGATGGTAATAAAATGCTAATATTAAAAATCTTATATGGTAGCATACCTAGTTTCTTTGAAATGAAAGTTTTAAGAAAGAAAAACATGACACCTTATATCTTGGGCAAAGAAGCAATAAAAAAGGAGGGGGAATATAATTTTTTAAAAAATTTATATGTAATTCAAATTTGGGAACTTTCATATGAAATATCTTTACTTTAAAGAATAATAAAATACAGGTCTACAATAAAACTAGGTAATTTTAATATTTCCTCAGGGAGTTTCTTAGTTACTGCTACAATTTAAAATTCCAGAAGAATATTGGTAAAATTTGGGTCTTATAAAAAACTTTACTTTTTAACAAAGCATTTTTTATGTGTTTCATTTGTGTGGTGATCATGTTGTTATCACAGAACACAAAACCAGAAAATAAACAGGGCATATCTAAATATATGCAGAATTTAGATTTTTGCACTTAAGCTAATATATCTAAACTTTTTGAGAAATATAGTGAAAAACATACAATAATTATAATGTGAATATGCAATTTCACTTGAAATGTGCTATAGACCAAGTATCTGGTGTCTTAAAAATTAGTTATTATGAAACCTACATATTATAAGATTATAATGATTAGAATTTTTCAATTAAAATGTCCTATGTAGAGTTTTTTAAGTGTTATAATTCTCTGACAATATTTAATATGAATTATATAATATTTAATATGATCTCAGGGTCATGGGATCAAGCTGACATTAACTTGGTTATATTTCATGCCATTTTTAATTATGACCCTATAAGCTAACATTAAACTAATAACATGTATTTAGCTAAAGACTTATAAGAAAAACATTAAGGTTTGGCATCAAACTGCTTGTAAATTAAAAGGAGTGTTGCTAGGAAAGTAATGTACACTGGTTAATTGCCTATAAAATTGAAAACTTAAAGAACTTCAAACAAACTCAAAACATTGAATTTATTTACAATCTCTGTAAGTTATTTAGGTGGAGTATTATGAATCACTAGTCAGATTCAAAACGTGCATTCTGAAAGGCACAGAAAAGACACACCAACTAGGAACTTCAAGATCCAAAGAATGATACAGCAGAGAGTTCCCTGGGTTTTCTTTTTGCCACAAATACCCCAGACTGGAGAAGCCAGCAACCCAGAAACACCAATGCACCAATGGACATAGCCAAAAAAGTCTCAAAGAAAATACAGTTTTCTATAGCCGAAGGACAAGTAAAAGGGTAGCCTAGAAAGAAAAAAAACTTTTAGGCAATAACCACTCTATTCCAGTCAAACACCACAGAAAACTTTGTAGCCCTATAGCCACTAGCAAACGCTGAGTATAGAGCCCAGACTTTTACCCTTATCAGGCTGCAGCAACATGCTTCAACCTCTCTGCCCTTATCCCGTAGAAATGTTGCTACCAAGTGTGAATTAATACATTCTCTTCCAGTAGAGAAGGCTGTATGAGGAGCTGGGATCTGTGGTAACAAGACAACAGTTGTCTTCCACCACTCAAGTGATGTTAAAGGCTCAGAGGCCTATGTAAATCTGTAATAAATCAGTAAGATCCAGAGTCTTACAACGTAATACCCCAAATGTCCAGGTTTTAATCAAAAGCCACTGGTCACAACATGAGCCAAGAAAATTCCATTTGAATGAGAAAAAACAGTCAACAGACAACAACACAAAGATGACACAGATGTTACTATCATCTGACAGGGGTTTAAAAGCAGCATCAGAGAAATGCTTCAACAAGCAATTATGGACATTCCTGACACAAATGAAAAATAGAAAAGTCTTGGGATCCCTGGGTGGCTCAGTAGGCCCCTTTCCAACTCTTGATTTCAGCTTGGGTCATGATCTCAAGGTCATGGGATCAAGTCCTGCCTCCCGCCCTCTGCTCAGCGGGGAGTCTGCTTCTCTCCCTTTTTCTCTCCCTTTTCCTCTGCGCCTCTCCCTGGCTCACACACACACTCTCTCTCTAAAATAAATAAATAAATCTTAAAGAAAAAGAAAAATACAAATTCTCAGCAAAGAAATAGAAAATCTCAGCAAAGAAATAGTATAAAGAAAAATAAATAAATAAATAAATAAATAGGGAAAAAAGGAATATATAAAGAAAAACCAAACTGAAATTTTAGAACTGAGAAACACAAAGACTGAAATGAAAAAAAAACTTAATGGATGGGCTCAACAGCAGAATGGAGGGGACAGAGGTAAGAATCTGTGAAATGGAAGACAGAACAATGGCAAATGCTCAATGTGAAAAACAAAATAGACTGAAAAAGAAATGAACAGAGCTTAGGGGATGTGTGAGACTATAACAAAAAGACGTAACATTCATGTCATCCATGTCTTGGAAGGAAAGAAGAAAGAAGGTGAGTCTAGAAAACTACTCAAAGACATAATAATGGCTAAAAAAAAAATCCCAAGTTTGGCAAAAATCATGAACTTACAGATTCAACAAGCTAAGTGAAACTCAAACAGAATAACCCAAAAGAAATCCATGCCAAGACATACTATCAAACTTCTGAAAACTAAAGACAAAGAAAAAAATCTTGAATGAAGAGAGAAATAACACCTTATCTATAGTGGAAAAAAATTTGAATGACAATTTGAATTCTCAGGCAAAACCACGGAGGTCAGCCTACTGGCTGCTCTGAAAAGCCATCTTTGCATTGTTCCTGTGTCCGGCTCTTCGTTCGCCGCAACCACCTCCGCCACCGCGGACTCCGGTAGCTTTCTCGCCAGAGTCCTCCAACTCTTGCTTTCTTTTTAATTCGCTGCATCGGATCACCGGCGTGCCCCATCATGTCAGACGTGGCCGTGGACACCAGCTCCGAGATCACCACCAAGGACTTAAAGGAGAAGAAGGAAGTTGTGGAGGAGGCAGAGAATGGAAGAGATGCACCTGCTAATGGGAACGCTGAGAATGAGGAAAATGGGGAGCAGGGGCGGACAATGAGGTAGATGAAGAAGAGGAAGAAGGTGGGGAGGAGGAGGAGGAAGAAGAGGAAGGTGATGGTGAAAAAGAGGATGGAGATGAATATGAGGAGGCTGAGGCAGCTACGGGCAAACGGGCAGCTGAAGATGATGAGGATGATGATGTTGACACCAAGAAGCAGAAGACTGATGAGGATGACTAGACAGCAAAAAAGGAAAAGTTAAACTTAACAACAACAACAAAAAAGGCCACCGTGACCTATTCACCCTCCACTTCCCGTCTCAGAATCTAAACGTGGTCACCTTCGAGTAGAGAGTCCCGCCTGCCTGCCCAAAGCGAGCAGTGCCACCCGCAGATGACACACGCTCTCAGCCACCCAACCAAATCTACAACGTGAATTTGCAACAGGGGAGGAAAAAAGAACCAAAACTTCCAAGGCCCTGCTTTTTTTCTTAAAAGTACTTTAAAAAAAGGAAAATTTGTTTGTATTTTTTATTAACATTTTATATTTTTGTACATATTGTTAGGGGTCAGCCATTTTTAATGATCTCAGATGACCAAATCAGCCTTCGGAGGAGCATTCTCTGTCCTACTTCTGACTTTACTTGTGGTGTGACCATGTTCATTATAATCTCAAAGGAGAAAAAAAACCTTGTAAAAAAAGCAAAAACAACAAAAAAACAATCTTATTCCGAGAATTCCAGTAATTTTTTTGTGTGTATGTACTTAGCTGTACTATAAGTAGTTGGTTTGTATGAGATGGTTAAAAAGGTCAAAGATAAAAGGTTTCTTTTTTTCATTTTTTGTCTATGAAGTTGATGTTTATTTTTTTTTTTTTGGCCTGTTTGATGTATGTGTGAAACAATGTTGTCCAACAATAAACGGAATTTTATTTTGCTGAGTTGTTCTAAAACAAACAAACAAACAACCATGGAGGTCAGAAGAAAAATGGCGTATTTGTTAAGTGCTTAAAAAAAAAAAAAAAGACTGTCAACCTAGAATTCTCTATCAAGGGAAAGTATCCCTCAGGAATATAAGAATGATCAACACCTCTCAGATGAAGGGAAATTAAGAGAAGTTGTTGCCAAAAGACCTACCCTATAATGGCTAAATGGCTTTCATTAAACAAAAAGAAATTGATACAAGAAGGAATGCTGGAACACTGGGAAGAAAGAACGAATAAAATTGAAGTGCAAAAGTATGGGTAAATGCAACAGACTTTCCTTCTCTTGAGTTTTTCAAATTATGTTTGACAGTTAAAGCAAAATTTATAATACTCTGATGTAGTTCTCAATGTATGTAAAGGAAATACTTAAGGCAATCATACTGTGAATGGGAGAGGGTAAAGGACCTAAAGAAAGGTAAGGTTTCTATATTTCATTCAAACTGGTAAAATACTGATACCAATAGATTGTAATAACTTACATATACATAAAGTAATCTGTAGGCTATTCAAGGACATACACGCAAAAACAGCATAAATTAGAGGAAATTCTAAAAAAATCTGCATCTCTCAATGTAAGATGGGTGCTATCTGATCATGTGCTTAATATACAACTTATGTTTTAAAAAACAAAGACTTTAAAGCTCAATAATACTGTTAATTTTCAAATGTGTGGTAAGTTAAAGGTAGTAGTAAAATGTTCCATATCATTGGAGGAAAGTTGGTAGCTCAGTAAGGAGGAAAAGATAAATTTTTTAACTTTTACATGAAGACAAAGAAGTAAAAGCTCAACAGAATGTCTCTGGTCTCTGTTCTTTAAGAAATGTGTTTTTACTTTGCCCTTGGCCTATAAGCTTGCTATGGCATCTGGTGATTACAATAAAAATTTAGCCAAGAGGACGCCTGGGTGGCTCAGTGGGTTAAGCCGCTGCCTTTGGCTCAGGTCATGATCTCAGGGTCCTGGGATCGAGTCCCGCATTGGGCTCTCTGCTCAGCAGGGAGCTTGTTTCCTCCTCTCTCTCTCTCTGCCTGCCTCTCTGCCTACTTGTGATCTCTCTCTGTCAAATAAATAAATAAAATCTTTAAAAAAAAAAATTTAGCCAAGAACCATAGATGCTCCATTTTTTTAAAGATCCGAATATAACTAGGATTTTTATTACCACAAGAATGAAAAAATGGAGTGGCTTTATTGATTTAAAAAAAAAAAACCTCATATACATAAAGCTTAACATATATCCAAGCATATATATAGGTGGACCAGACTGGCTGAATGTCCTTAATTTGGAGAACAAATTCTTTGTATTTTCCACCCATGTCATTAAGGGGGAACACAAATAGACATCCCTTAGTCTACAGAAGTGATACAAATAAGAATACCTGAAATCTGTCATCATGTAAGAACTGCCAGCTAACACACCAACATGTTCAAATTAAAATGAACATAAATAAGATGAGGTACCTGCAACTTAAATCAAAGTTCTAATAACTGGGACACCTGGGTGGCTCAGTTGGTTAAGCAGCTGCCTTCCGCTCAGGTCATGATCCCAGCGTCCTGGGATCGAGTCCCACATCGGGCTCCTTGCTCCGCAGGGAGCCTGCTTCTCCCTCTGACTCTGCCTTCCACTCTGTCTGCCTGTGCTCGCTCTCACTCGTGCTCTCTCTCTGACAAATAAATAAATAAAATCTTAAAAAAAAAAAAAGTTCTAATAACTGTGCTTCATTAGTGGGGTACACTCAAAGATGGAACACAAAGGGAAACATTTTATCTTGTTACTCATCTAGCAGTTTCCCTATAATTTGTTAATTTAAATTTTTGCTGACAGACAAAACAAGTAATTTTGTTCATATTATTTAAGTGTTCCAGATAAAGAAATATAACTTTAGGGATGGGGGTGGAAGAAATAGAAGGAGTTTGGTAAAAGGGTACAAATTTTCAGTTATAGGATGCGTAAGGCCTGAGGATCTAATATATAACATGGTGACTACCGTTGATCATACACCCAAAAGGTAATTATGTGAAGTGACAGACTAATTAATTCAATGGTAGGAATCCTTTCACAATGTAGACATACATCAAATCACACTGTATATATATTTTTGAAGATTTTTATTTATTTAACAGAAAGAGAGAACAGCAGAGGGCACCTGGGTGGCTCAGTGGGTTAAGCCGCTGCCTTTGGCTCAGGTCATGATCTTGGTGTCCTGGAATCGAGTCCCGCATCGGGCTCTCTGCTCAGCAGGGAGCCTGCTTCACTCTCTCTCTCTCTGCCTGCCTCTCTATCTACTTGTGGTCTCTCTCTGTCAAATAAATAAATAAAATCTTTAAAAAAAAAAAAAAGAAAGAAAGAAAGAGAGAGAACAGCATGGGAGCAGCAGAGGGAGAGGGAGAAGCAGGCTCTCCACTGAACAGGGAGCTCCATAAAGGGCTCGATTCCAGAACCCATGATCTGATCTGAAGGCAGACCCTTAACCAACTGAGCCACCCAGAAGCCCCTAAATTATCATATCATATACTTTAAATATATTACATTTTGTCAATTATAGCTCAATAAAGCTGGGGGTAGGGGGTGAAGAAAAAAAAGTTTATGACGTTGCACTTCTTGGTATTTATGTTCTTGGTTAGTGCATTCCCATAGTGAATATGGGCTTGCCTAATGTGATTGTCTTGGCCTATGGAGACATTAGAAAGTCTGACACAGCATAAGCTTGATAAGAGCTTGCATACTGAGGGCTTGTAAAGCTCCCTCTAAGAAGCAAGGCGCCATGGTAAAAAACACTTGGGCAAGAATACTAAAAGATGAGAAGTCATGCAGAGAAAGACCTTGGAAGATAAGAGGCCACGTGGGATGTTCTCGTCCCACTTGAGCTTCTAGCTGAATATAGCTGAATGAGTGACCTCAAATCCACCATATAGACAAAACTGCCCTGCTGAGCCCAGTCAGTCCATTGACCTTGAGAAATAATAAATCTGGGGGGTGGTCTGTGTGCTGCAATACATAACCAAAACAGCTTCATTAAGTTATATTTTTATTTATTTATTTTAAGATTTTATTTTTGAGTAATCTCTACACCCAAGATGGGACTCAAACTCATAACCCCAAGATCAAGAGTCACATGCTCCACCAACTTAGCCAACCATGCATGCCAAATTATATTTTTAAAAAGGGATACAAATTCAGTTCCAGTAAAGAGTTAAAAACCGGGTTATCCCAGGAGTAATGCTAAAATTGAATTGGAACCAAAACAAATTCACAACACATCTTTGAAATACATCTCTTCTAGTTCTGCTCAATAAAATGACCTAAAAAACTATCACCTGAGCACATAAGTCTGATACATCTCCCAGGTACTATGGTCTCTAACACCATGTTCTACTGTCTCCTCAGAAGGATGGCTGAACCCATTCAGAGTAGGGAAAATACAAAGTGGTCTTGGGACAACCAGCTAACATCAGAAAACAAGTCTTTAAAAACACATGAAATCCTATCAAAAGAACACAAAAAGCAGCTCAAAAGTACAGAAAGATGGCTTTTTTTTTCTGATAAAACATTAAAGGAAAGTCTAATGCAACCACTGCAACACCCCTAAAGGCAGCTCTCTGGACATTCACATATTAGGTGACATGCTCCTCATTACCTAAAACATTAATGAAGTGTGTCATGGCCTTCCAACTATAGGTCTGAGAGACCCTCCCAGTGCTATAGCCTTGGGCCTTGAAACACTGTAAAGTAAACATGCAGCATCAGAAGTGAATTTTATCTTTTGAATGTACGTGAGATAAAATGAATCTGCTTTTCTTTTTAATGTACTTGCCAATACATTTCAACAGTTATTGCTGTTTGCTGCTTTACTACTTCCCTTGCCTTCTGTGGTCTACTAGGACAAAGGTCTTCCTAAGGACAAAGATATATGCCAAAAATGCACATATTGAGCTCTCTTTAAACACCAACCTAGAGAAGCAAGTTAAGAGGTTTTCTTACCCGAGCTTAAAACAATCCTGGATCATTAACTCTACTTTTTTTTTTTTTTTTTTTAAGATTTTATTTAACAGATAGAGATCACAAGTAAGCAGAGAGGCAGGCAGAGAGAGAGGAGGAAGCAGGCTCCCTGCCAAGCAGAAAGCCCAATGTGGAGCTCGATCCCAGAACCCTGGGACCATGACCCGAGCCGAAGGCAGAGGCTTTAACCCACTGAGCCACCCAGGCGCTCCATTAACTCTACTTTTGCTGACTGATCCAAAGAGATAGCCAGGAAAAAACAATTTATCCATGAGATATAAAAAAGAGCCCAAAAGCTAGTATTTCACATTCTTGTGTTTGTAGCTCATGAAGATTTGGTGACTTAAAATTATAAAAGGAAAATAACATAATTGAATAACATTTTAATACATAACTATTATATAAATGATACTTTAGAAGTTATAATTTTTTTAAAGCAACAAGCGTTCTCATTAATAAGTGAATCAAGTTATGGGGCGCCTGGGTGGCTCAGTTGGTTAGGCCTCTGCCTTCGGCTCAGGTGGTGGTCTCAGGGTCTGGGGACTGCCCCTGGACCGTGCATCGGTCTCTCTGCTAGTGAGGAGCTTCCCTCTCTCTCTGCCTGCCTTTCTGCCTACTTGTGATTTCTCTGTGTCAAATAAATAAATAAAATCTTTTAAAAAAAAGAAGTAAAGCTAGTTATATACTATAAATACAATAAAGAGGTATGATTTTTAAATTTGGAAAATATTTAAAACTAAAACTATGGAAAAATCAGAGAGAAGAAAATTGAATGTATATAAATTTAAGTATATAGTAAAAAGGTGTTTATCCTGCACCGTCAGGATGTTTATGCATGTACAGGAATACAGACTGCTGTATACCCAAGCCTTATTCATGTCAAACTGAATTTAGATTAAACCGGTACTAGCTAAACTTGGGTTGGGCATATTAGAATGGTGTGGACAATTAAAAGAATACTGAGGTTTTCAATAAATGTAATTACTTAATACAATACCCATGATGTCTGTATAAGATGACCTCAAAACTATCTTAGTATTCTATTTTTTTTTTAAGATTTTATATATTTATTTACTTAACAGAGAGAGTGTGTGTGTGTACCACAAGCAGGGAGAGTGGGAAAGGCAGAAGCAGGCTTCCCACCTAGCAGAGAGCCAGTTATAGGGCTTGATCCGAGGACACTGGGATCATGATCTGAGCTGAAGGCAGACGCTTAACAACTGAGCCACCCAGGCACCCTGTCTTGTATTCTAGAAAAAAAAGTCAGTGCTGCACTTTTCATTATAAAAACCTGTGTGCCTTTTCTTTGGCATGACAGCGTTTTTTATATGATTCTCTCACCAACAAATGTTGGAATACCGGCCATGTAAAATACAAATATGATTTAAATCAAACACAAGGATAAGCCTGATTTCTTTTGGTGTACTTATTCCAAAAAAAAATAAATAAAGAAAGAAAATTAAAATTACTTAGAGAATAAGAATGAGAGAGAGAAAGTAGCCATGTTAACACTGATCCGCATTCCCTTAATCCACTTCTGTGGAAAAGTAAATTACACTTTCAAGATATCTTCTATGATCTGTATATATTTTCCTTATGCCTTGTGTCATCTATACATTTAACACAAAACAGTTCTTTTCCTAGAAAATTATCTTTTCTTTTCGTACAAGCCTTAAGAAAGCTTAGGGAAGAGTGCATAAAGAGAACAGGCCACAAAATGATTGCAGTTAGGCAGGAGCTTGCACTGAGTTAAGTGAGGATCCAGCAATCCCAGAGTGTACTCTCTGACTGTATTGATGTCACTTCAACTAAAGTCTCCATGCATGTCAGTCAGTTGTGACTTACTGATCTATAGCTACCAAAATGAAATAACTGATGTTAGTAATAATGACCATTAGAAATCAAGAAAAGATATTATCTTCAGGGTGTCTGTTTCCTTACGGCATAGAAGAAACATTTTACAAAGATCTCTTTTAAAATAGCTAACAATCATAAGTGCCAGCTAGCATTTACAGGGCTAACTTTGGTTATCTATGACACTTTATCCAGAATTTTTCTCACTACCACTCATGATTTAGGTTGTGCTGTATTTTCATTTTTTAAATCTAATTTTTAACTAAGACCTTTTAACAATTCTGAAATATAGCTCTTCATAACCGGCATGCTTCTTGTTACTTTTTTTCCACACCTACCTGTTAAGCTTTATTTGGCTAAACCAACCTCAACATCGCTAATGTTACAATGAACTTGTTTGACTAGATGGACAAGCCTCATAGTTTTAGGCGGAATATCAGATCGGATCGCAAGTGTTCCAGACAGGAACCACAATCCCCATGCTCTCCATGTTTCACCACAGGGGTCAAACTTTTCCTGTAAAGGGTCAGACAGTCAGTATGTTAGGCTTCACAGCCCATAACGGTCTCTGTGGCAACTACTTAACCAGGCTTTTCAGATGCCTAAAGCAGCCATGGACAACTCATAAAGGAACGAGCATGGTTGTTCATCAACAATGCAACAGGAATTTCATAGCTTTCCCCATGTCAGGGAGATTATATTTCATTTTCACCTTTAAAAACGTAAAAACCATTCTTGGATAGCCAGAATGTCGGCTTGTCCCGCGGGCCGCAGTTGGCAGACCCCTGCTTTATCCCACATGCACAGACTCCGGCAAAAGGGGTGGGGGTTAACGTCAAGGAATGTGTCCACCAGAGGTGAGGAAGTCACACCCTCGAGTCCTGGCATTCCCGGGTCACGCCTAAGACCCGCCACCTGCCTCGCTGGCGGCGGCGTGCAGGTCGCGGCGGGGGAAGGCGCGAGTAAGAGAGGGACACACCTCCGCAACGGAGGCCCAGGACCCAGGGCACTGAGATGTGGGAGGAGTGCAGGACCGGGTCTCCGACGGGCCCCGAAACTTGGGACTTCCCTCAGGACTGTTCCCTGGGTCGCTGCCGCCGCAGGTAGGTCACTCACTCGGAATGGCCGGCACGAACGAAGGCCATAGCAACAGCGCGACTAGAAGGACTAAGAACTTCATGGGCATCGTCCGCAGCACTCCGCCATGCGACGGGAACGTCCTGGGCCACCAGGCCGGGTACCTCAGGGCCGAAAAGAGAGGGTGCCTAGGGCGACTGTCCCCCACTCAGGGCCGTGGGCGCCCTGCAACGGTTGTCCCCAGCGCGCAGGCGCAGCGAGGGGTGGGGGGAGGGGAGCGCGAGCGGCCGAGGCCCGCCCCTCCTGGAGAGGCGCGTAGGAGGCGGGGCGACAGTGCTCAGCCGCGCCCCGGTGCGCCTGCTCGCTCGGGTTTCGGAAACTGCCCGCGCGAGGTACTCCGAACTTGACGCCCGGGCAACTCCGGGAGCTGTGAGTGCTGGGATGTTTCGGGGGGGACTCCGCGAAGGATGGGCGTATGGCGGTGCTTGAAAGACCGCCCTTGCGCGGATGGAGCTGTCTGATGAAAAACACAGACGAATAGCCTGGCAGTTACAGCCGCGTGGAAGTGCTGTAGTGGGGGAAGCACTCGGCACTGTGGACCACAGAGGAGGTTCCCAGCAACCCAGAAGGGCTGGGAGGAGTCTCCCCAGAGGGAATAAAGCTAGACGCTCCCGGGGAACCGAAAAGTCCAGTCTAATTGCCGCGATGGGGTGGGGAGCAGGTATTGGAGGTGAGGTAGAAGAGCTAGGTAGTCATTAAAGCCACTTTAAGGGGCTTGGGTTTGTTTTGTTTTGTTTTTCCAAAACATCCCCCTCCCTCCCTTAAAAGACAAGCTATGGAGACAAACTATGGTGAATAGATCTGTGATTGTCTGGGGTTAGGGATGTGAGAGAGTGTGGCTATAAAAGGATAGCATAAGGGAGTGATTTGGAGTGGCACATAGTTGTGGTGGCCTTAGAATCTAAACACGTGTTAAAAGTCACAGAACTGTACACCACCAAGACTAAGTTTTACTATAGGGTAATATTTAAAAATCTATATGCACCCATATCTCTGCTTCAGGAAGCAAAGGGCATGGGTTTTATTCTGAGGCAATGGGGAAATAGTGCAAGGTTTAGAGCTGGGAAAAGTGATGGGGAAATAGTGCAAGGTTTAGAGTTGGGAAAAGTGTAATTAGGTTTGCATATCAGAAAGCTCCCCTTGCTGTGTCAAGAACTGGTTGGAGGGAAGGAAGCAAGACTAAGAGGAAGGGAGCCAAGTTAGGAGACTGTTCTGGTACTCCAAGCACAGATTGACAGAGACCTGGACTCATACTGGCAGAGCACATGGGGCCCGTGGACAGAGTTGAGAGACATTTAGAGTTAGAATCAACAAGACTGGGAAATTGTCTGAATGTGAGGACTGAGGGAGGAGATCATGCTCATGTTTCTGGCTTGAGCACCTTGCATGTGGTGTGAGATGGGGAATACAGGAGTTGGGGGACATGGAGGAAGAGAAGTTTACTCTCAGCATTGTTCTGTTGAGATGGGCTTGGGACCTCCTACTGGCCGGGCCTATCCAGTGAGTGGAGGAATGTGGGGCCCTAGAAAAAGCTGAGATGAAGAGAGAGGTGTAGGAGGCATCAGAACCTAGAAGTGGGGATGTATGATTGGATCGCCTGAGGAGAGCTTTTAGAGGTGAAGGCCTTTAGGGGTACATTAGATCCCTGGAAAACATGGCAGGCTAGAAGGAGGACGAGCAAAGGAAAACAGAAAATGGAGAGAGGAAAAGCAGGAGAGAATGGAAGCTTTATGGGAAAGGAGGAGTTGAAGGCTGTCACATGCTTCTGAGAAGTCAAACAGAACTTCATTCAGCAGCAGGATCCTTGACAGAAGCAGTTCAGTGTAGTGGTTTAGGCAGAAGCCAGACTACAGGAGTTGAGGAATGACTAAGAGCCTAGGAAATGATGACAGCTAATACAGACAACTCTTTCAAGGTTGGTGCAGGAGTCTGGGGTGTGCCCTACCAGAGCTCTTCTAGAATCAAACACTTACAACTATTTGGAAAGCAATTTGGAATATGTAACAAAAGCCTTAACATAATATAAATACTATGATGTAAATTACATAAAATAAATTCAGTGGGGGATATGTCCTAAGATAGCCATATTGGATAATCATCTATAATATAATTTAAAAAAATAAGAGAATGGTAAAGTTTGTTTCTAAATAAGCATTCTAAAATATTGTTATAATACTGGGCAACTATTAAAATGGTGTTCATCAGGCACATCTAATTTGGCTAGAATACTGGGCAACTATTAAAATGGTGCTCATAAGGCACCTAGGTGGCTCAGTTGGTTGGGTGACTGCCCCGGGCTCAGGTCATGATCCCGGAGTCCCAGGATCGAGTCCTGCATCAGACTCCCTGCTCTGTGGGGAGTCTGCTTCTCCCTCTGACCTTCTCCCCTCTCACGCTCTCTCTCTGTCTCCTTGTCAAATAAATAAATAAAATCTTTAAAAATAAATAAATAAAATGGTGCTCATAAAGTATATCTAATTTGAGGAAATCTTTCCATTGTAGTGGATTATATTTGAGGTATTAACTGAGGTTTCACCTTCCCTGAGCTTCCTTGTCCCACTACCTTTCATTCCACCATTGAGATATCTGTGGTCACCTTAATGCATGTGCTTCAGGGAAGGACAGCTAGAATCTTGAACAGAGAAGTCAAAAGACAGGCTGAACTTCTTTTCTTTTCTTTCTTTTTTTTTTTTTTTTCAGTTCATGATGGGGTTGAAAGTTAAATCACTTTTATAGGAACTGCTGCTTAGCTGAAAATTTTTGTTTTTGTTGTTTTGTTTGTGTTTTTAGTGGACATGCTTGCTTGACTTTGAATATCAAAAGCCAAGGAAACTGGTGGACAGGAGAGCATAAACCATAGATTGGGGGTGGTTTTAGGATGATGTATAATCTGTTTCCCCACCACTGATTGCAATTTACAGAGATAACTTACATCTCCCGAACTGAGTGAGGGGCTGTTAGTGAGAGGTTCAAAGAAAATGTCAGTTTATTAGGCCCAGAGTTGGGGTTGATTTTTGCTTTTTTGTATGTTTATATAAATCAGGTAAGACCTTAGTGGCTTTCAACTTATGGATCATCCAAATGGACATGTTGAAAGGCATCTGTCTGGCTCAGTCAGAAGAAAGTGTAACTCTTGATCTCAGGGTTGTCGCTTCAAGCACCATATTGGGTGTAGAGATTACTTAAATAAACTTAAAAAAAAAAAAGAAAGAAAAACAAATGGACATGGTGAAATAGTCAAAGTATATCCTTACTGTGGGATTTTAGTTACCAAGAATGACTTTTTTTTTTTAAGATTTTATTTATTTATTTGTCAGAGAGAGAGAGAGAGAGAGCAAGAGCGAGCACAGGCAGAGTGGCAGGCAGAGTCAGAGGGAGAAGCAGGCTCCCTGCGGAGCAAGGAGCCCGATGTGGGACTCGATCCCAGGACGCTGGGATCATGACCTGAGCCGAAGGCAGCTGCTTAACCAACCGAGCCACCCACGAGCACAGGCAGAGTGGCAGGCAGAGTCAGAGGGAGAAGCAGGCTCCCTGCGGAGCAAGGAGCCCGATGTGGGACTCTATCCCAGGACGCTGGGATCATGACCTGAGCCGAAGGCAGCTGCTTAACCAACCGAGCCACCCAGGCGTCCCCCAAGAATGACTTTTAACTCTGTGTACTTTATGATCTATGTACTAATATAGGAAAAACCTCCAAAATAAGGTATTGAGTATTTTTTTTTAATGCAGAAAAGCACATGTCCATTTATGTAAAACCATAGCACAGTTATATATTTACATGAATACTCCAGAAATCATTCTGAAGAAAACACAGCAAGCTGATAGCAGTGCTTGCTTCTAGGAAAAGAAATGAGATTGGATGGGAAAGTGGAGATTTTGAAGGGAGAATTTTTCTTTTTACTCTGTTTTTTTCCCCTTATCTCTTAAATTTTTCTCCTTCTACTACTACTACTACTACTACTTCTTTAAAGATTTTTAAAAATTTATTTATTTGACACAGAGAGAGAGGGAGAGAGCAAGCACAAGCAGGGGAAGTGGCAGGCAGGGGAGAAGCAGACTCCCTCCTGAGCAAGGAGCCAATGTGAGGCTCAATCCCAGGACCCTGGGATCATGACCTGAGCCAAAGGCAGCCGTTTAACCGCCTGAGCCACCCAGGCACCCCTCTGTTGAATTTTTCAAACAAGATTGTATTATATATTATGCATTTATTATGTAATTAAAATAAAAACTTTTTACAAAATCTAGAAGCTTGGAGGAGAAGTAGTAGTAAAAGTAATATGCATCTTATGCCTTCTGCTTTCTCCTATTGGCTTCACTGAAATATGTTTTTTTAAGAGAGGGAGAGGGAGGGAGGGAGATATGATAGGGAGAGAGAGAATCTTAAGTAAATTCCATGCCCAGTGTGGAGCCCATATGGGGCTCAATCTCACGACCCTGAAATTATCACCTGAGCTGAAATCCAAGAGTCAGATGCTGACTGAGCCACCCAGGAGCCCTTCACTGAAATATTTTTAAAGTGACTAATTCACTACCCCCCAAAAATGTATTTTGGCCTGTATCTCTGCTTCGCCTTTGGAGTCTTTAAACTGTTCTGATGCTTAATCACACAGTATCATTTAATATTATATGATTTTTTTTCAGGGATGTATTGTATCTTCCCTTTATATTGGTTCTTATGTTTCTCCATTTCACACAGCTTCTTGTTGGTGCTCAGTAAAGATTTACAGTTCATGCTCTTCCAGCCTAAAGGAAGAGACACCAACCTGTCCTTCCTCTGAATCTCTCAGATCTATTAAAATCCACTGTGTTTCAAGGCCCAAATGCCATATCTGCTAGGAAGCCACCCCTTCCTTGTATGGTATTTTTCCCTTCCCCATATTCCCACAATACTATTTTTTCATTTAATTACTGTTTTTTTCATTTAATTACTATTTTATTTTTACAATTCAGACTTCTCTAGACCAAAGTCTTTGAGGTCAGAAAAGCAGATTTAAGTTATCCCTGCGTTGCACTCTCCCCACCCCAGCCAAAATATTGCATTCATAGGTTGCTCAATAAATACATGTTTGAGTTCAAAGGAAATTGAAAGGTTGAGAATTTTTTTGTAGGTTTTTACAGAATCCTGAAAGGAACTAAGTTATTCAGCTGCAGAGACAACCTCCAGCACAAATTGCATCATCAAGAAACTCCTCAGCTCCTACGTGTCTGTGAGGCCATTATTTAAGCTCAGGTGGAAGGAATGGCACTGGTCTCATCTGCTCTTTTCTCTGTATATCCCTGCAAGTAATTCTGGACAATAAATTTCTAATTGTGGAATTGCTGTCAAATGAAATGCACCAATTCCTATACCCATCAATAGTGTAATGACTTAAGAGGTGCCTGGGTAGCTCAGTTGGAAGTGTCTGATTCTTGATTTCAGCTTGGGTCATGATCTCAGGGTCATGCAATCGAGCCCCACATCAGGCTCTGTGATAGGTGTGGAGCCTGCTTAAGATTCTCTCTCACTCTGCCCCTTTCCCCTGCCTGCTTGTGCATGCTTTCTTTCTCTCTCTTTCAAAATATAAAGTAGGGCACCTGGGTGGCTCAGTTGGTTGGGTGACTCAGGTCATAGTCCCAGAGTCCCAGGATCAAGTCCCTCATTGGGCTCCCTGCTCAGCAGGGAGTCTGCTTCTCTCTCTGCCACTCCTCACTGTTGTACTCACTCTCTCTCGCTTTCTCTCTCTCAAATAAATAAAATCTTAAAAAAAAAAAGAATTACAAAAAATAAAATAAATTGCATAATGACTTACTAATACTGGATGTCATCATCTTTGAGGATCAACCATGTTAAGCATGGTATCTTGTTCTTCTATCTGTTTCCCTTTGTTTTTCAGTTATGCAAAGACTTCTGCTTACTCTCCCTGTCTTCCCCCATCTAGAACTTCCTCTGTACTCTTAATGTGTATCTAAAGCCTACACTTACCTGCTCTGTATTTTTTTTTTTAAATTTGCGAGAGAGAGCATGAGTGAGAGAACAAAAATAGAAGGAGCAGCAGAGGGAGAGAGAGAGAAGCAGTCTCTCCAACTGACCAAGGAGCTTGATATGGGGCTTGATCCCAGGACCCTGGGATCATGATCTGCCTGCTCTGTATTCTTTCTCCTATTAACCCAGTGAATTTGAATTAGTAGACTAAGGTTAGCAGAGTTATGTTTGTCTCCCTGAAGAATGAAGCATATTTGGGAAGTCCTACCCCCATCTCCACTATTCTCCTGAAACCAATGCATAGGGCAGCTTTGACCATAGCCTTTGGTTTACTTAATGCCAAAGCAATTTTCACATATCAAATCTTAAATGTCACTTCCTGAGAGCATTTGGCACAGTATCTGGAAAAATAGTTGAAATTCAATATTTACTAAATGAATGAATCCACCCACCTCCCTACCCATACATCCACTCAACCACTCTAAAACTCATCATAGCCCTTACTAGCACAAGATCACCTATGGTTTTGTCGGAAAATGACTTCAGCCACCTGGGGGCAGCAGAGCCTCACCAATGGCTAGCACTTCTGAGCATCTCTCCAGTTGGGGGTCTGGGAACTGGATTCTGATCTTGTTGTGCTAGAGGATGTTTTGCTAGCATACATTTTGATTTATTCTCATGCCTTGAACTCTTAACACACCAAATAGCATTTAATAATTCTAAAAATGATTCTGTAATACTAGCCTTTATTCTCCATGGGTGATTTTCTTCAGTTTAGGCTGTCTGGAGGAATGTTGCATATCCAGTCTTCTTCTAATTGTTAAAGCTACTCGATATGCATTTGCATTACAGACAGACCTGGGCTGAAATCACTTTGTAAAATGAGACCTGAAAGCACACAGAAGTAGTAGTTTGACCCTTGGAATTACCCTTTTTCTGCAGGTGCTGTACCACCTGAGGTAGGCAAATGTATTTTTTATTCACAATACAGGACCTCTGACTTGGCTTCATGGAATGTTTTTGTTTTGTTTTAATAAATGGATGGCAAAGAAATTTTGGAATGGGGATGAGAAGAGCTTGGAAGGAGGTGCAAGCATGTGAGCCTAGGAATGTTTTTAGTTCTTTCCAGGGAAACCCTCCCTCTTTCCTTTTGTCTCTACAAAGTCAGCATGCAAAATCCTGTGAAAGTCTGAGAATATAGCTGGTCACTTACAGAGATGTCAGAACGATGATTTATTGCCCTATGAATTCTTCTACCTAAAAGGTCCCTGGAATTCTAAAGGAGTTCTCACTACAAATTTAATTTTAATTCACTTAACTTTTGAAAAATGGTATATGTCCTCACTAAATGGGAAGAATCTTAAGGACAGGGACCGTGTCTTTTTGTGTTTGTGTCCCAGGAACTTTTCACAGTGTCTGGCAGAATGTGCTCTGTAAGTATTTGGTGAATAACTTGAAATTAACTAGCTAATGCCACCAAATCAAATAAAAGGTGACCTTGGGTAAGAAAGATTTTAATCTCTCTGGATCTCATTTTCCTTCCCCACCCCCACCCCCAAATACTCGGCCTTTGTTTTTGAATACTGGCTTTAGTCTAAACCTTACAGACTCTATATTTCCTTTTATACTCACAGGCGTACCAGAAAGGAAGACTAAATATGTATTAGTATCCCAGTTCCATTGATAAGAAAATTGAGACTCGGGCTAAAAGATTCAGTCAGATCACCTAGTCACATCCTCATTTACAAAGATCACAAAACACATGTTTTTTTGCTTCTAAGTACAACATGCTTTTCACTGCATTTCTCCAGAGTATAAGAGATAATCATACTAGACAGTCTCTTCAGACCATTTTTCTGGCTTTAGCAGTGGTTCTCAGTCCTCACAGCACATTAGAATTAGTACAGAGCTTTTAAAAAATAACCAGGAAACAAGACTGTGTGGTATTGGCAGCAGACGGATAGCCATGTAGATCAATTGAACAGGATATAAAATCCAGAAAAAGACCCAGATATATATATCCAACCAATTTTTTTTTTTTTATAAAATGCAAAAGCAATTCAGTGGGAAAAGAGTAACCTTTTCAAGAAATGGAGCTGGAGCAATTGGACATCCATAGGTTAAAAAATATAACTCAACCTGAACCTCACACCTTTCACAAAAATTAACTCAAAATAGATCACTCTAAAACTTTAGGGGAAAAAAAATAGAAAAAAATTTTTAGGACTTAGGACTGAGCAAAGAATTCTTACACTTGACTCCAAAAGCATGACTATACAAGGAAAAAATGAAGTGGACTTCATCAAAATTAATAAAATTTTTTCCAAAAAATACCCTATTAAAAAGATGAAAAGATAAGCTACAGGCTTAGACTAAACATCTGTGAAACACAAATCCAACAAAGGACTAGTATCCAGAATATATAAAGAGTTCTTAAACTCAGAAGAAAAGAAAATTCAATTAAAAATAGGCAAGACACACTTCATTGAAGAGAATCTACAGATGGCAAATATTGCATATAAAAAGATGTTTAATATCATTAACCATTAGGGAATTGCAAATTAAACTCATCATGAGTACCACTACATACATATTAGAATGACTAAAATAAAAATAGTGACAACACAAAATGCTTCCAAGAATGCAGGGAAAGAGACACTGACTGGCTCAGTTGGAAGAACCCATGACTCTTGATCTGGGGGTCTTGAGTTTGAGCCCCTTGCTGGATATAAAGATTACTTAAATAAATAAAAAATTTTTTTAATGCAGGGAAATAGGATTACTCATAAATTCCTGGTGGGATAAAAAATGTTCTAATCATCATGAATGACAGTTTGGCATTTTCTTATAAAACCTGAAGAAGCGGGGCACCTGGGTGGCTCAATGGGTTAAGCCTCTGCCTTTGGCTTAGGTCATGATCTCAGGGTCCTGGGATAGAGCCCCACAGAGAGCCTGCTTCCCTTCCTCTCTCTCTGCCTGCCTCTCTGCCTACTTGTGATCTCTATCTTTCAAATAAATAAATAAAATCTTAAAAAAAAAAAAACCAGATGAAACAACTATGACTCAGTTGTTGCAATTTTGAGCACTTGTCCAAGAGAATTAAAAACTTGTGTTTATACAAAAACTTGGACATGAATCTTCATAGCAGTTTTATTGATAATCAAAAAAGTTGGAAACAACTTAGCTGTCATTCAATGCATAAATGGTTAAACAAATTGGTAAGATTTTTCTGTTGCCTAATGTATGGTCTCTTCTGGAGAATATTCCATGTATTCTATTCCAGTAGAATGTGTATTCTGCTATTATTGGGTGGAATATCCTATATATCTGTTAAGTCTAGTTGGTTTACAATGTTGCTCTATTTCCTTATTCTGTTTCCTTATTGGTCTTCTGTTTAGATGTTCTGTTCATTACTGAAAGTAGGATATAGCAGTCTCCAACTATCATAGAACTATTTTCCACTTCTATCACTGTTTGCTTCATATCTTTGGGGCTTTGTTGGTTGGTGTGTGTAATTATTATAACTTCTTAATGAATTGACCCCTCTACCAATATGTTATGTCCTTGTTTGTCTCATAATAGTTTTTGAATTAAGATCTATTTTCCCCCCTGATTTTCATATTGTCATAAAGTTCTGCTTGGCTTACCATTTGCATGGGGATATCTTTTTACAAACTTTCACTTTCAACCTATGCATGTCCTTAGATCTGAAGTGACTGTCTTGTAGGTAAAGAGTTTCCCAGACAAACAAAAACTAAAGGAGTTTGTGACCACTAAGCCAGCCCTGCAAAAAATATTAAAAGGGATTCTTTGAGTAGAAGAAAAGACCAAAAGTGAGAAAGACTAGATAGGAACAGAGAAAATCTTCAGAAACAATGATGAAACAAGTAATAAAATGGCACTAAATACATATCTATCAATAATTATTCTGAATATAAATGGGCTAAACACTCCAATTAAAAGGCATACAATGTCAGAATGGATTAAAAAAAAAAAAAAAAAAAGACCCATCTATGTGCTACCCACCAGAGACAATTTTAGACCTAAAGACACCTGCAGAAAGTGAGGGGATGGAAAAACGTTTATCATGCAAATGGACAGCAAAAGAAAGCCAGGGTAGCAATACTTCTATCAGACAAAGTAGTTTTTAAACCAAATACTGTAACAAGAAATGAAGAAAGGCACTATATCATAAAAAAGGGAACTATCCAACAAGAAAATCTAACAATTGTAAATATTTATGCCCCTAACTTGGGAGCACCCACTTGTATAAAATAATGAATAAGAAATATAAACGAACTCTTTGATAATAATACAATAGTAGGGGACTTTAACGCTCAACTCACATCACATAGATTATCTAAGCAAAAAATCAACAAGGAAACAATGGCTTTGAATGACATACGGGATCAGATGGACTTAACAGATATATTCAGAACATTTCATCCTAAAGCAGCAGAATACATTCTTTTTAAAAGCACATGGGACACTCTCCAGAATAGACCACATACGGGGTCACAAATCAGGCCTCAACCAGTACAAAAATATTGAGATTATACCATGCTTATTTTCTGACCACGGCACTATGAAGATTGAAGTCAACCACAAGAAAAAATATGGAAAGTATACAAATACATGGAGGTTAAAGGACATGCTACTAAGGAACGAATGGGTCGACCAAGAAATTAAAGAAGAAATTAAAAACTACATGGACACAAATGAAAATGAAAACACTATGGTCCAAAACTTTAGGGATGCAGCATAAGCAGTCATAAGGAGGAAGCATATAGTAATATAGGCCTACCTCAAGAAGCAAGAAAAATTTCAAACAGCCTAAACTTACACTAAAAGAGCTAGAAAAAGAATAACAAATGAAGCCTAAAGCCAGCAGAGGAAGGAAAATAATAAAGATTAGAGCAGAAATAAATGATATAGAAACAAACAAAAACAGAAGAGATCAATGAAACCAAGATCTGGGAGCTTGTTCTTTGAAAAAATTAATAAAATTGATAAATACCTAGCAAGATTTGTCAAAAAGAAAAGAGAAAGGACCCAAATAAATAAAATCACAAATGAGAGAGGAGAAGTCTCAACCAACACTACAGAAATACAAACAATTATAAGAGTATATTATGAAAAATTATATGCTACCAAATGGGCAAACTGGAAGAAATGGATAAATTCCTGGAAACATATAAACTACCAAAACTGAAACAGGAAGAAATAGAAAACTTGAATAGACCAATAACCAGCAAAGAAATTTCATAAATAATCAAAAACAAAAGTGCAGGGCCAGATGGCTTCACAAGGGAATTCTATCAAACATTTAAAGAAGAGTCAACACCTGTGCTCGCTTTGGCAGAATATACTAAGCATTAATACTATTCTTCTCAAACAGTTCCAAAAAAAATAGAAATGGAAGGAAAACTTCCAAACTCATTGATGAGGCCAGCATTTTCCTGATTCCAAAACTGGACCAAGACTCCACTAAAAAAGAGAACTACAGGCCCATATCCCTGATAAACATGGAGGTAAAAATTCTCAACAAAATACTAGCAAATTGAATCCAACAGTACATTGAAAGAATCATTTACCATGACCAAGTGGGATTTATTCCTGGACTGCAGGGGTGGCTCAATATTTGTAAATCAACAACGTACTACACTACATTAATAAAAGAAAGGATAAGAACCAATAAATGAATTAATAATTAATCAATAAATGAATCAATAAATGAAGAAAAAGCATTTGACAAAGTGCAACATTGATTCTTGATAAAAATCCTCAACAAAATAGGATTAGAGGGAACATACCTCAACATAATAAAGGCCATAGATGTGGTCAACTAATCTTCAACAAAGCAGAAAAGAATGTCTAATGGAAAAAAGACAGCCTCTTCAACAAATGGTGTTGGGAAAATTGGACAGCCACATGCAGAGAATGAAATCGGACCATTTCCTTACACCACACATGAAAATAGACTCAAAATGGATGAAGGACCTCAATGTGAGAAAAGAATCCATCAAAATCCTTGAGGAGAACACAGGCAGCAACCTCTTAGACCTCAGCCGCAGCAACTTCTTCCTAGGAACATCACCAAAGGCAAGGGAAGCAAGGGCAAAAATGAAGTAGTGGGATTTCATCAAGATCAAAAGCTTTTGTACAGCAAAGGAAACAGTTAACAAAACCAAAAGACAACTGACAGAATGGGAGAAGATATTTGCAAACGATATATCAGATAAAGGGCTAGTATCCTAAAATCTATAAAGAGCTTAGCAAACTCAAAACCCAAAGAACAAATAATCCAATCAAGAAATAGGCAGAGAACATGAACAGACATTTCTGCAAAGAAGACATCCAGATGGCCAACAGACACATGAAAAAGTGCTCCACATAACTCAGCATCAGGGAAATACAAATCAAAACCACAAGGAGATACCACCTCACACCAGTCGGAATGGCTAAAATTAACAAGTCAGGGAATGACAGATGCTGGCGAGGATGTGGAGAAAGGGGAACCCTCCTACACTGTTGGTGGAAATGCAAGCTGGTGCAACCACTCTGGAAAACAGCATGGAGGTTGAAAATAGAGCTACCCTATGATTCAGCAATTGCACTACTGAGTATTTACCCTAAAGATACAAATGTAGTGATCCAAAGGGCCACGTGCACCCAAATGTTTATAGCAGCAATGTCCACAATAGCCAAACTATGGAAAGAACCTAGATGTCCATCAACAGATGAATGGATAAAGAAGATGTGGTATATATGTACAATGGAATACTATGCAGTCATCAAAAGAAATGAAATCTTGCCATTTGCGAAGACATGGATGGAACTAGAGGGTATTATGCTTAGTGAATTAAGTCAGTCGGAGAAAGACAACTGTCATATGATCTTGCTGATATGAGGAAGTGCAGAAGCAACATGGGGGGTTTGAGGGTAGGAAAAGAATAAATGAAACAAGATGGGATTGGGAGGGAGAAAAACCATCAGAGACTCTTAATCTCACAAAACAAACTGAGGGTTTCTGGGGGAAGGAGGGTCAGGAGAGAGTGGTGGGGTTATGGACATTGGGGGAGTATGTGCTATGGTGAGTGCTGTGAAGTGTGTAAACCTGGCAATTCACCGACCTATACCCGTGGGGCTAAAAATACATTACATGTTTATAAAAAAATTTTCAATTAAAATAAAGACCATAGATGAAAAATCCACAGCTAATATCATCCTCAATGGGGAAAAACTGAGAGCTTTTCCTCTATGATAAGAAATAAGACAGGGATGTCCACACTCACTACTGTTATTTAACATAGTGCTGGATGTCCTAATCTCAGCAGTCAGATGACAAGATGAATAAAAGGCATCCAAATCAGCAAGGAAGAAGTCAAACTTATACTATTAGCAGATGACATGATACTATATATAGAAAACCCACACAGCAATTTCTAGCAAAAAATGCTAGAATTGATACACGAATTCAGTAAAGTTGTAGGATACAAAATCAATGCACAGAAATCTGTTGCATTTCTATATTCCCAATAATGAAGTAGCAGAAAGAGAAATCAAGGAATTGATCTCATTTATAATTACACCAAAACCCATAAGATACCTAGGAATAAACTTAACCAAAAAGATAAAATAACTGTACTCTGATAACTATAAAACACTTATAAAAGAAATTGAACACAAAGAAATGGTAAGACATTCCATGCTCATGGATTGGAAAAACAAGTATTGTTAAAATGTTTATACTACCCAAAGCGGTCTACAGATTTAATGCAATCCCTCTCAAAATAGCAATATCATTTTTCACAGAGCTAGAACAAGCAATCCTAAAATATATATGGAACCACAAAAGACTCTGAATAGCTAAAACAATCTTGGAAAAGAAAGCAAAGCTGGAGGCATCATGATTCTGGACTTCATGTTATGTTACAAAGCTGTAGTGATCAAGACAGTACAGTACTGGCACAAAAACAGGCACATAAATCAATGGAACAGAATAGAAAACCCAGAAATGGACCCACAACCATATGGTTTACTAACCTTTAACAAAGCAGGGAAGAATATCCAATGGAAAAAGACAGTCTCTTCAACAAATGATGTTGGGAAAACTGGACAGCAACATGCAGAAGACTTAAACTGGACCATTTTTCTTATACCACATACATAAATAAACTCAACATGGATGAAGACCCTAAATGTGAAACAGGAATCCATCAAGATCCTAGAGGAGAACACAGGTAGCAACTTCCTTGACCTTGGCCATAGCAACTTCTTACTGGACATGTCACCAGAGGCAAGGAAAACAAAAGCAAAAGTGAACTATTGTAACTTCTTCAAGATAAAAAGTTTCTGCACAGTGAAGAAAACAATCAACAAAACTAAAAGGCAGCCTGTGGAATGGGAGAAGATATTTACAAATGACATAGCTGATAAAGGGTTAGTGATACAAAATTTATAAAGAGCTTATCTAACTCAACACCCAAAAAACAAATAATCCAGTTAAGAAATGGGCAGAAGACAGGAACAGACATTTTTCCAAAGAAGACATCCAGATGGCCAACAGACACATGTAAAGATGCTCAACACCACTCATCCTCAGGAAAATGCAAATCAAAGCCTTAATGAGACACCACTTCACACCTGTCAGAATGGCTAAAATTGGCAACACAGTAAATAACAGGTGTTGGTGAGGATGCAGAGAAAGGGGAACCCTCAGGCACTATTTGTGGGAATGCAAACTGGTGCAGCCACTTCGGAAAAATAGTATGGAGCTTCCTCAGAAAGTTACAAATAGAACTACCCTATAATCCAGCAATCGCACTACTAGTTATTTACCCAAAGGATACAAAAAAACAGATTTGAAGGAGTACATGCACCCTGATGTTTATAGTAGCATTATCAATAATAGCCAAATTATGGAAAAAGTTCACGTGTCCATCAGCTGATGAATAAAGAAGATAAAGTATATATATATATATATATATATATATATATATATATATATATATATCTTCTCTATATATCTTCCATTATAGATATATAGAGGCATAGATAGATATCTGTATCTATAATGGAATATTACTCAGCCATAAAAAGTAATGCAGTCTTTCCATTTGCAATGATGTGGATGGAGTAGAGAGTATATGCTAAGTGAAATAAGTCAGAGAAAGATAAAAACCATATGATTTCACTCATGTGGAATTTAAGAAACAAAACAGATGAACATAGGGAAAAAAAGAAAAAAGAGGGGCAATCCATAAAAGACTCTTAACTATAGAGAACAAACTGAGGTTTCTTGGAGGGGTGATGGGTGGGGGGATGGGTTAAATGGGTGATGGGTATTAAGGAGGGCATGTGTTGTGATGTGCACTGAGTGTTGTGATGAATCACTAAATTCTATACCTGAAACTAAAAAAAATAATAAAAATTAAAAAAAAAATAAAGTGAGTCTCTTATAATCGATGCACATTTGGATCATAGTTTTTTAAATTCATCCTGCCAATCTCTGCCTTTTGTTGGAGAGTTTAATTCATTTACATTTAAAGTGACTATAGATAAAAGACTTACTTTTTCATTTGCTATTTGTTTTCTGTATATCTTATACCTTTTTTGTTCTGTTTTCTTCATTACTGCCTTCTTTGGTGGTCGTTAATTTTTTCATAGTACACCATTGTGATTCCTGTCTCATTTCCTTTTGGGTATAATTTTTAGATATATTCCTAGTGGTTACCATGGAGATTACAATTAACATCCTAAATGGCAATCTAGTTAGAATTGATTTCAACTTAACTTTAATAGCATACAAACTTCTGCTCCTATACAGCTCCATTTCCTTCTTAGATTTTTTTCCCCTCAAAAATTACATCCTTATATACTGTGCACCCATGACATAGACTCAGTGATTGTTTTCTGCATTTGTCTTTTAGTCATGTAGGATATAAAAGTAGAGTTAGAAACCAAAAATACAGCAATGCTGACTTTTATATTTACCTACATACTTCTACTAGAGAGCTATATTTCTCAAACAGCTTTGAGTTACTGCTTAGTGTCTGTGCATTTCAACCTAAAGAACACCTTTAAGTATTTCTTGTGTGGCAGTCTTACTGGCAACAAAATCCTTTTTGTCTATTCAGAAATGTCCTAATTTCTCCTTCATCTTTGAAGGGTAATTTTGCCATAAACACAATTCTCAGCTGCCAAGGTTTTTTGTTTGTTTGTTTGTTTTTTCTTTCAGAACATTAAAAAATGTCATGTCACTCACTTCTGGCCTCCACGTGTCTGATGTGAAATCTGCTTTAATCTTATCGAGCCTCCTTTTTATATACTTAGTCAACTTATCTGTTGCTACTTTCAAGGTTCTCTTTGTCTTTGTTGACAATTTGATTATGTGTCTCAGTGTGGCTCTCTTTGTGTTTATCCTTCTTGAAATGTACTGAGCTTCTTGAGTGTTTAAATCCATGTCTTTTATCAAATTTAGGGAGTGTGATACCATTATTTCTTCAAATATTCTTTGTGTACTTTTTTCTCTGGCCTTTCCTTCTGGAACCTTATAGTAGTGTCCTACACATCTCTCGGGCTCTTTGAGTTTTCTTTGTTCTTTTTGTTGTTGTTGTTCCTCAAACTGGGTTTTTTCACTTGATGTATCTTCCAAGTTTGCCATTTTTTTCTTCTTCCTGGTCAGATCTATTGAAACCTTCTAGTGGGTTTTTCATTCAGTTATGGTATTCTCAGCTTCAGAATCCAGTTCGGCTCTTTTTCTATCATTTCTATTTCTGTGTTAATATTCTCTTTCTCCATATTGTATGGAGAGAGTTTCTTTACCATTTGTTCATGGTTTCCTTTAGTTCTTTGAGAATATTAAAGACAATTTATTTAAAGGTTTTTTCTAATAAGTTCAATGTCTTCCCTAGGTACATTCATATCTTCTGTGAATGGGTCATGCTTTTTTGTTTCTTTTTATACTTCATAATTTTTTTTGAAAACTGAACATTTTGAATATTAAAATGTGGCAACTCCAAAAGATCAGATTGTTTACTCCTTCAGTGTTTGTTATTTTTGTTTTCTATTTGTTTGCCTAGTTACTTTTCTAAAGTATTCTGTAAAGTCTTTGATCTTTGTTATAAGTGATCTCCAAAGTCTCTCTTTCTTTAGCTTATATTCAGGTAGTGTTTTAATAGATTTCCTTGAATCCCAGAAACTGAATGAGAGGAAGACACAAAGAGAGACACCTCTCCTAGTCTTTGCACATTGGCTCAGTTCTAGGACACTCCTTCATTGCTCCTTCACCTCATTTCAATTCCTAATTGCTCCGGCTGGAACTTCTAGTATGATGTTTAATAGCTTTGACGAAAGAAGTCTTTTAATTTTGATTCTAATCTTAAGGGGAGAGATTTTAGTCTTTCACTATTGAATATGGTATAATTTGTGGGGTTTTTTATTTTAAGATTTTATTTCATTATTTGACACAGAGAGAGCACAAGTAGGCAGAGCGGCAAGTAGAGGGAGAGGGAGAAGCATGCTCTCCACTGAGCAAGAACATGATGCAGGCTCCATCCCAGGACCCTGGGATCATGACCTGAGCTGAAGGCAAACACTTAACCAACTGTGCCGCCCAGGCACCCCTTATTTGTGGGTTTTCATATATGCCCTCCCCCCCCCCTTTTTTTGTTTTTGCCAGGTATGTACAGAACCACTGATCTGGTTAGAAAAGAGAATCATTGAATATTGGAAGTTTATAGGCCAAATCCCCCATTGTATAGAAAGAGAAGGTGAGGCTACATGTTTTATCCAAACTACGCAGAGCTTGGACCAATAATAAAAACAATAACTATGTTTTTTTTACTTACTGAATGCCAGTTACTATAGCAAATAACACTATCACATTTATTCTTCCTATCAATACTATGACATAGGTACTACTATTTCCATCTTATAAATGAGGATGCTGAAGCTTGGAAAGTTTAAGAAAATTGTTCTAGGTTACATAGCTTGTAAAATGATGAGCTGGTGACCATGGAAGATCTGGTTATGTCAGAAAGTAAGGAAACTTTCAGAGATTTATAAAAGCTTGTCAAAAGAAGTAAACCATCTTGAAAGGGTTCTGCTGGCCAAATATGTAACAATGTGAGCATCAAAAAATATTTAATGTGGGGCGCTTGGGTGGCTCAGTGGGTTAAGCCGCTGCCTTCGGCTCAGGTCGTGATCTCAGGGTCCTGGGATCGATTCCCACATCGGGCTCTCTGCTCGGCGGGGAGCCTGCTTCCCTCTCTCTCTCTCTCTGCCAGCCTCTCTACCTACCTGTGATCTCTCTCTGTCAAATAAATAAATAAAATCTTTAAAAAAAATATTTAATGTAACTGGTTGAAGTACTTAGAATTCAGAATGATATTCCATTATAAATTCACAATGCTATTAGAATAAGGGTAAAAAGCCAAACTCATTTGTTACTAGTGGTGGTAGCTATAGCATTAACTTTGAAAATTGGTAATTACTTTCTTACTTTGAAAATAGGTTATTAAAGGAAAGTAATTAAGCATTTATCCTACTTTTTCATTAGGATCTGTTATCAGGATAATCAGATTAACCTTATTGATGAGGGAGAGTCTGATTTATAGGGACATGCTGGATAATAAATGTTGAAGGAATAATAGAATTAGAAAATCAACTTATAACCCCTAATGAAATAGTTGATTCATGCAAGGATCAACAAAAGATGTTAAAAGCATCAGGTGAAAGACTCGATGAGAACTGGTGTTTTACATTTTCACAAAATTTCACCTTACAGGTTACTTGCTAAGCACAGGAAAATTTAATTTTGTAATTCTGGTATCAAGTTATCATCATCTTAACCCAGGGATCACTCTTAGCATTGCAAATATTGGGAGAACTAGATTCAAGTGCCTTCTAGTGTGATGAAAATGAAGTATACAGCACCACCTATAAAGTATTCTTGACAAAAAATATTTAACTTCTGGTTGAAAGAAAAGAGGAAGAAAAAACACTCATGCAGTTGTATGAGGAAGTAAACAGACAAATTCAGAAGGTGTGACTTCAATAAGTGAATGGTAAGATAGTTCAAGATTGAAGAGACATACAGTAAGATTATAAATGAATAAACCAGCTATAAAGATATTTGGGAGACAGTTGAAAAATCTTGGCTAACTTCTAGATATTAGATAATATGAAGGAATATAGTTAGAGATGATAAGGTTATTGTCATATAGGGAAATGACCTTACTTTTTAGAGATGCCTACTGAAATACTTAGGGTGAAATATAATGATGTCTGTGTTCACTGTACAACATCTCAACAATAAGACCAGTATGGCAAACATGGCAAATATTAATGGTAGTTGACTGGTATGTGTATGTAAACTATTTGATTTGTTCTAGTTTTTTTTTTTTTATGTTGAAAACTTTATCATGGAAATTGGTAGGAAGCATTACATGTTAAAAATGTATCTCTCTTTTCCCTTAAGACACACCAACATGAAGAAAAAATGTCAAGGATAGTCCCAGGATAGGCTGTCAAGTCAACAAGGAACAGCTAGCAGCACCACTCCAAAGTGACCAACAAGAATAAAAGCTAGACCCTGCACCTAAAAAGGAAGGACATCAAACGTGCTGGATCATACGTAAATTCTGAGAAGAGGTACTAGAGAAAAAGTGGCATAAAATGATGGAGGATGTCCTGTGGAGAGGGGAAGACACCAAGCACCTGCAGTGATTTGGATAAAGAAATGGAGTGGAGGCCCAAGGAAGCAACTTTCACTTGCTCCATGAAGCTAAGGGACACACTCACATTCTTCTTAGATCATAGAGAGAAGTGGGACATCTACTTCCTCAAGGGATTCTCAGAGGAAGTCCCAGAGACCCCGGAAAATTTTCTCAGAAACCCTAGAGAAATTTATGAACTCAACCAATCTCTTCCTGATATTCCTGCATTTCCAAGGGCAGCTGTTGAATCGTAAAGCTTCCCTTTGTAAGAGTCAGACCATGCTCAAAGATTGGAAAATTCAGTATTGTGAAAATGTCAGTCCCTCCCAAGAGAGCCCAGAAACAGGCTCACACTGTCACTTGACATTAAAAAAAAAAAACAACAATGTGGGAGGTGGGGAATCCTGAGGTACTAATAATGTACTCTTTCTTGATCTAGATGCTGGTTATGTGAGTGTGTTGAGTTTGTGAAAATTTAATAAGCTGTATATTGTAAGTACACTTCATGTTTGCATGTTATACTTCAATTAAAGGTTTATTTTCAATCCCTTTATAAGAGTTCAAATGATGTTTTCCAAGATTAAACTATTATTCCTAGCAATTCTTCTTAATTCCATACATTTCTAATACTCTCCGTTAGTTCTTTGGTTGCTTTCACAAAGTACTAAGTTGATTAACAGGAACTGTTTAGTGGGTGGGAAGAGAGAGAGTTTTCCTTGGTCTTTGAGTAGTTGCTCTTCAGTCTCTTCCTAATTGTTGCATCTCACAAGTATGTCCTGACCCACTTCCTTCCCCTAGTCCATTTGGAACCTTCCAGAAATAATACTTTTATTTAGAGCCACTCACAGACAGCTTCTGCTTCCTGTTTTAAAATATCTTAAAATTTACTTTAATTGAATGGGGTGCCAAGATGACAGAGTAAGAGAACCCTAAGTTCACCTCGTCCCATGGATACAACTAGATAACACATCAGTGTAGATAACCCAGAAAATGACCTGAGAACTGTCAGAACAAACACTACAAGGAAAGGTAGAGAAGAGGCTAGAGGCCATATCAAAGAGGGCAGGCAGGGCAAAGATGTGGTGGGCAGCTAAATGGACTGTGGCTGTCCAGGGGGAAGGAAGCTACAGGCATAGAGAAAGGAGAGAAATGGATTATCACACCAGGGAGCCTATGCAGGGAAGATAAATTCCCAAAACATTTGACTTTGAAAACCAAAGGAACCAAATTTTGTGACTTCTTACAGTGAGACCTAAAGCCTGGAATTTTAAAAATCAGAGAGTTCAGTTCTGGGAGAGCCTGGAGGGCAATAGGAAGCTGAGTCCCCACCCTTAAAGAGATAGCATGACAAACAACCTGTGAGTTACAGTAGAGAAACAGCAGTTTGAAAAATGTCTGGAACTCACAGAAGTGAGAGAGTTATTTATGCATCTCAGAGCATGTCCAGAGGGGCAGCATTGGAGGTACTTCTTCAGGAACAAAGGAGGTGGCAGGTGCCATCTCCCTCCCCCACACTTCAACAGGAACACACAGCCTCCTGTAGGACTGCAGGAACCAGCTCAATGCTGACATTCACTAAGTCGCTTACATCAAGTCCCACCCTCTATGCTTCAGTGGATCCACCCTTCCCAATCACTTTACCTCAGTTCAGGCAATGTGGGTTCCCTTTCTCAGAAGACTAATGCAAATCTTCCTAACACCATGTCTCCCCACCAGCACTTTTTGTAGGGCCTTGGGCACAGTGGTGGCAGTGGTGGTGGCTGTAGGCCCTGTGCAAGCCCAAGGCACACCTCGTTAAAACTGAGAACCCTGCCCAGGCAGCCCCAGTCCCAGTAGTGGCAGCAGGCCTCATTTTGCAAGCTCACTGGTGTGTACCTTGTTAAAACTATTTGCCTCACTGTGGCCAGGGACCAAACACGGTCTGCAACAGGCAAAGAGAGCCTCTACAGACAACTGGACTGAAAGAAAAATGGGCAGGACACACAGCAGTACACATAGGAGATACCACTAAAGCACCAGGTTCTGATAAACAGGGGACACCATGCTGCAGGGCATTACAGGACCTCTTCCTCATAAGGCCATTACTTTTAAGAACAGGAGACATACCTGACTTTTCTAACACACAGAAAAAATGCATAAAGTTAAACAAAATGAGGAGATAGAGGAATATGTCTCAAATAAAAGAACAGAACAAAACTACACTAAGTGATTTAAGCAAAACAGATATAAGTAATATACCTGGTAGGGAAATTAAAGTAATGATTAGAAAGATACTCATTGGACTTGAGAAAAGAGTGAAGGGCATCAGTGAGACCTTTAATAAAGAGATAGAAAGTGTAAAGAACCGATCGGAAATGAAGAACACAATAAATGAAATTAAAAATACACCAGATGGAATAAATAGCAGACTAGAAGAAACAGAGGAGCAAATTAGTGACCTGGAGGACTGGTAATGGATAGTTATCAAGTTGCACAGGTGAGGGAAAAAAATTATGCAAAATGAAAACAGACTAAGAGAACTCAGTGACTCCATCAAGCTTAATAATATTTGTATTATAGGAATCCCAAAAGAAGAAGAGAGAAAAGGGGGCTGAAAATTTATTTGAAGAAATAATAGCTGAAACCTTCCCCAATCTGGGGAAGAAAACAGAAATCCAGATCTAGAGATCCTACAATAAAATCCACCCAAGGAGGTCCACACCAAGACACATAGTAATTAAAATGGCCAAAAGTAATCATAGAGAATCTTAAAAGAAGCAAGAGTGAGGGAAAAAAAGTTATGTAGAAAGGAAATCCCATAAGTCCATCAGTGGATTTTTCAGGAGAACCATTGTGGGCCAGAAGGGAGTGGCATGATATATTCAAATTGCTGAAAGGAAAAATATCAGCCTCCAAGAATACTCCGTAAGGCTATCATTCAAAATAGAAGGAGAGAGAAGTGTTCCCAGGCAAAAAAAAAAAAAAAAAAAAAGCCGAAAGAATTTATGACCACTAAACCAGCCCTACAAGAAATGTTAAAGGGGACACTCTGAGTGGAAGGGAAAGAGCATAAGCAAGAGTTTAAAAAGTAGGAAGTGCAAAAGCAGTGAAAACAAGCATATCTGTAAAAATCAGTGAAGGGACTCACGAAATAAAAAGATGTAAAGTATGGCATCATATACCATATACAAAAATGTTGGAGGAGAGTAAAGAATGGGCTCAGACTTAAGCAACCACCAACTTAATGTAGACTGCTATATGCAGAAGATGTTATATACAAACTTAGTGGTTTGTATAGAACAAAAACCAGTAATAGATATGCAAAAGAGAAAGGAACCTGAGTATAGCACTGAAGAAAGGCAACAAACCATGAAAGAGTGCAAGAGAAGAAAAGAATCAGAGAACTACAAAACAACCACAAAATAAGTAATGAAATGGCAATAAATAAATAGTTATAAATAACTACTTTGAATGTAAATGGACTAAATATTCCAATCAAAAGACATAGGGCGACCAAATGGAGAAAAAAAAACAAGACCCATCTATATGCTGCATTTAAGACCTAAGGACACACGCAGACTGAAAGTGAGGGCACAGACAAACACTTATCATGCAAATGGATGTCAAAAGAAAGCAGGGTAGCAATACTCATATTGGACAAAATAGACTTCTGCCTATTGTCTATTGAAGACTATAATGAGATAAAAAAGGACACCATATAATCATAAAGGGGACAATCCAACAAGAAGATATAACAATTGTAAATATTTATGCACCCAACATGGGAGCACCCAGATACATAAAACAGTTAATAACAAGCATAAAAGAACTAATTGACAGTAATACAATAATAGTGGAGGACTTTAACACCCCAGTTACATCAATAGATCAGCCAAACAGAAAATCAACAAGGAAACAATGGCTTTGAATGACACACTAGGCCAGATGGATTTAACAAATATATTTAGAACACTCCATCCCAAAACAGTAGAATACACATTCTTTGCAAGCACACATGGAACATTCTCCACAATAGATCATGAATCTTTTCTGATCACAACACTATGAAACTAGAAATCAGCCACAAGAAAAAAATCTTGAAAGACCACGAATAAATGAAGTTTAAATAACATGCTACTAAATAATGAGTAGGTCAACCGAGAAATAAAAAAAGAAATCACAAATTACATGGAGAAAAATGAAAATGAAAACACAGTGGTACAAAATTTCTGAGATGGAGCAAAAATTGTTTGAAGATGGAAGTTTATAGCAAAATAGGCCCACCTCAAGAACTAAGAAAAATCTCCAAAACAACCTAACCCTACACCTGAAAGAGCTAGAAAAGAACAAAACCCAAAACCAGTAGAAGGAAGGAAATAATAAAGATTAGAACAGAAATAAATGAAACAACAACTAAAAAAACAATAGGACAGAACAATGAAACCAAGAGCTGGTTCTTTAAAAGATCAACAAAAGTCCATCAAAATTCATTCATTCATCTCTCTTATTCATCAAATAAGAGAGAGAGAACTCAAATAAACAAAATCACAAATGGAAGAGGAGAACGAACAACTGAAACCACAAGAATACAAAGGATTACAAGAGAATATTGTGGAAAAATTCCATGCCAACAAATTGGATAACCTATAAGAAATGGATAAAATCTTAGGAACATAACCTACCCAGACTGAAGCATGAAGAAACAGAAAATTTGAACAGGCCAATTACCAGAAATGAAATTGAGTCAAAAATAATTTTTTTTAAAAATCCCAACAATGGAAGTCCAAGATCAGATGGCTTCACAGGTGAGTTCTGTCAACATTTAAAGAAGAGTTAATGCCTATTTTTTCTCAAACTATTCCAAAAAAATAGAAGAAGAAGAAAGAAAACTTCTAAATTCATTGTATGAGGCCAGCATTACCCTGAGACCAAAACCAGATAAAGGCACCATAAAAAACAAGACAAAACAAAAAAACTACATGAGTGCCTGGTTGGCTCAGTCAGTAGAGCATGTGACTCAATGTGGGGGTGTAAGTTCAAGCCCCACATTGGGTATAAAAATTACTTAAAAATAGAATCTAAAAAGAGAGAGAGAGAGAGCTACAGGCCAATATTTCTGATAAGCATGTTACAAAACTCCTCAGCAAAATATTGTCAGGCCAAATCCAACAATATGTTAAAAAAAAAAAAATCATGCACCACAATCAAGTGGGATTTATTCCTGGGATGCAAGGTGGTTCAGTATTTGCAAATCAATCAATGTGATACATCACATCAGTAAGAGAAAGAATAAAAACCATATGATCATTTCAATAGACTCAGAAAAACCATTTGAAAAGTACAATATCCATTCATGATAAAAACCCTAACAAAGTAGGTTTAGAGGAAACATAACTCAACCATGAGACTTTATATGAAAAACCCACAGCTAACATCATACTCAATGGGAAAGCTAAGGGCTTTTCCCCTAAGATCAGGAATAAGACAGGGATGTCCACTCTCGCCACTTTTATTCAGCACAGTACTGGAGGTCCTAGCCATAGCAATCAGAAAACAAAAAGAAATAAAAGGCATCTAGACTGGTAAGAAAGAAGTAAACTTCCACTATTTGCAGATGACATAAACTACATACAGAAAACCCTGAAGACTCCACCAAAAAACTGCTAGAATTGGTAAATGAATTCAGCATTTGATAAATGGTTTAATATGTGACCTAATTGAAAACTTGCCAAAAATACAGGATAAAACAGCTCTTTTTTTTTTTTTTCCCTTCCATCCCTATACCTGGGATGGTATGAAAAGGCCTGCTTTTACTTGCAAGATCCTTGATGTCTTTTTATATATGATCTCTGCTATCTTTTGTCTCTGCTGTGGTTATTGCAAGGGAGAGGTACAGTGATTTTCCGAGTCAGGACTTAATTGACAAGATGTTCCCTGGTTTAAAAAAAAAAAAAAAAAAGGAAATTCTGCCTTAAAAAAACAAAAGTAAGTACATTTTAAAAAATGTAAAAGAAACATTCCCACTCTCAAACACCGCTCTTAAGTTTGCTCTGACTATAGTGTTTGCTGAATTATTTATGAACATACATATGAATGTGTATTCAGATTGTTTTTTTGAATTTATTTTACAAAATAAAACTATACTATGCATGGTGCTCTGCAGCTTGCTCTCTTTTCCCCTGTATATCCAAGACTTATTTCCAAGTCAATTGCATATAGATCAATTTCCTTCTTTTGGATGGCTGCATAGTATTCTTCAGCATGACTCTACAATAAAGCATTTATTTATTTATTTATTTATTTATTTATTTATTTATTTGAGAGCATGCATGCAAGCAGAGGGGGCTGGGAGAGTAAAGGGGCCAGGAGAGGAAGGAGGAAAGAATTTCAAGGAGACAGCAGAACCCAAAGTGGGTCTGGGTCTCACAACCCTGAGATCATGACCTGAATGGAGATGAAGAGTGGGACACTTAACCAACTGAGCCCCGCAGGCGCCCCTGGATCTACCATAAAGTTTTTAACACTATTGTTAAACATCTAGGTGGTCAACTTTTCACCATCACAAATATAACTATTCAGCAATAAGATTTCCTTGTTTATATACCTTTGTAAATCTGTGCCAATATTTCTGGGAACAAAATTCTTAGAAATAGCCCTGCTCCATCAGACACATGCACTCCACACAATACATTGTATTTAAAATTTTGTATTTGAGGGGGCACCTGGGTCACACAGTTAAGCTTCTGACTCTTGGTTTGGGCTGCAGTCCTGATCGCAGGGTCATGAGATCGAGCCCCAAGTAGGACTCTGTTCTCAGTGTGGAGTCTGCTTGGGATTCCCTTTCCCTCTCCCTCTGCTCCTCCCCCCATCCCAACTCTCTCTCTCTCTCTCCCCTCTCTCTCAAATAAATAATAAATAAATAAATAAATCTTTAAAAAAATAATAAGAAAATAAAATTTTGCATTTAGAGCCAAATGCCCTCTAAAAATTTTGTCCCACTTTACCTTTCCACAATCGCAGATGAGCACACCCTTGCTCGTGGTGCCAGTTTCTTATTTATTCTTATTTCTTATCTGGCTCTCTACTTGGCAAAGCTGACCCATTTCCAATCATTCATAAACTACAACTGGCTTTGTTTTGACTGACCTTGCAATTTAAATCTTACTGGTGCTGCAAAAGGCCAAGTTTTAAGTAGTCGGTTTCTGTAACCCATTTATTCTTTTAACGTAGGTGATTATCTTTCAGGTCTAGAAGTCTTTTATTGTTGTTTAAATAACAACAGGCAAAGATGTTGATCAAACGTGATCACAAGTGACTCTATTTCAAGGCCTGAGTCGTGCCATAAATCATTAGTTATGGATTCCCCAGATCATGCCATTGGTTGGAGGGTAACACATGATGCATGAAAAACACCATCATTCTCTTTTACTACTATCTGTTTCAGCACAAAACCTCCACAGTACAATAGCTTGGTTGTCAGTAACATTGTGTATTGATTTTTTTTAAAGTTATTTAAGTCACATAGGGCATAGTTATAGCATAGTTATACTATGCTATACTATAGCATAGCATAGTCATACTCTCCAAACCTTTTGTTTAATTACATATTCCAAATGTATCCTTTGGTATCCTTCAACTGTTTTAGATACTTCAAATTTCAGCCTTGGACCCCATATCTAGAGTTTTCTAAATTTCTAACATCTAAGAATGGCACCAGCCTCCAGGTGATTTTCAAAAAGCTAAATTTTTGCCAGGTCCAAAAAAAATTATAAAATTTCAACATTCATCTTGTTTTTACTTTGTAAAACACTCTACTATGATTTATATAAAGGATATTACATAATTACATTTGGTGTTACCATCAAATAAATGCTCAATCTGAGTTAAAGTGAGGTTGGTTTGGGGAGGAGGCGTCATGCTTTTAGGCTGAATGCTCCTACTCTGAGGGCCTGTTTCAGCATAAAGGGAATAGGTAGTTTCTGTTCCTCTTCAAAAAGGTTTACTGTCTCAGCAAGTGAGAAACCATCCATCCTGTAAGATCACAGTGTGCTATACTCTAAAGGGCTTGGGTAGGGTAGCCAATAACTCCGGTTTGCCTGGGGGGGACTGTCCCACGTTTAGCACTGAAAGCCCTGAGTCCTAGAACACCCATAGGACTGGGTTCCTGTGGGCAATCCCAGTAGGGCAAACAGGCTCAGCTGCACCTATTTTTATTTTATTTTATTTTATCTTATTTTATTTTTTCAGTGTTCCAAGGTTCATTGTTTATGCACCACACCCAGTGCTCCATGCAATATGTGCCCTTCTTAATACCCACCAAGCTCACCCATCTCCCCGCCCTCTCCCCTCCAAACCCCTCAGTTTGTTTCTCAGAGTCCACAGTCTCTCATACTTTGTCTCCCTCTCCAATTTACCCCAATTCAGTTCTTTCCATCTCCTAATGTCCTCCGTGTTATTCCTTATGCTCCTCAAGTATGTGAAACCATATGATAATTGACTCTCTCTGCTTGACTTATTTCACTCAGCATAATCTCTTCCAGTCTCATCCATGTTGATACAAAAGATGGGTATTCATCCTTTCTGATGGAGGCATAATACTCCATTGTATATATGGACCATATCTTCTTTATCCATTAAAAGTCTGTTCAAGGGCATCTTGGCTCTTTCCACAGTTTGGTGAGTATGGCCATTTCAGTTACATCTATTACTTGGTCATTTGTAGAAATGATAGAATGGTTGTAAAAATTGTGGCACATATTAACATCTACATATAAAAAATAACACATTTAAAACACCACAAATGCACAGGTCCTTACACTTGTGGTATTACTTCAGAATTTTTAACAATACTGATTTACATATAGAAGTCCAGTGAATGGCACAAGTTAAAAATTGTAAGGTGAACATCTTCCTTTCTATTCAAAGAAAACATGATCTTAGATATTCTTGTTTTCTTATTTATTTCTAAATGTCAGACTTCTCAGGCTTGAAAACACATTAAAATTAGTCCTTGGCAATCTCCAATTATTCTTGGTGACCTTGCTACCCATCTATCCATAATCTTGGGACCAGATTATGGCTTATAAAAAAATCATTTCTTCATTCTGGTTGGTTTTTCTTTGTGACTGTACACAATAGCCTCATTTAGATAACAAATGTAAATTCTAAATATAAGGCCCTCTGTGAATGCCAGGCGTGGGCCATGACAGATTGTGGGGAGGTGAAATGCAAGAGACTAGGGAGAGTGGATTACCAAGGGCAAGGAAAGCCTAACCTTGGTGCAAGCAATAGAGAACATGAAAGAGAATTTTAAAATAATAGTAAAACTCCTTTTATTATTGCTTTTTACTATCACTACTGCTTTTGTTGATCTGCTTTTTATTATCACTACTCGCTGACAATTCCGATTTTAAAAAATGATTTAAAAAACCTACCCCCTGAGGGGGCACCTGGGTGGCTCAGTGGGTTAAGCTGCTGCCTTCGGCTCAGGTCATGATCCCAGGGTCCTGGGATCGAGCCCCGCATCGGGCTCTCTGCTCAGCAGGGAGCCTGCTTCCTCCTCTCTCTCTGCCTGCCTCTCTGCCTGCTTGTGATCTCTCTCTGTCAAATAAATAAATAAAATCTTTAAAAAAAAAAAAAGAAAGAAAGAAAAAACCTACCCCCTGAAAAATATTATTTTGTTGGTCTACGTCCTAGAGTAGCAATGAGTACTGTTGAATTTTAAGAATATACATATAAGCTTTGAATGAGCACTTTTGCTTAGCACTTATACCTTGGTAAGCATCGTGCTCTATATGAAGGCTAATTTGGAGAACTCCCAATTATATCATTGGTCCTTGATACACTCAGCTATGTACTTCCATTTTGAGATTAAATTCAGGATTGTTCAGAATTGTTTCAGCTCTCTTTGGTGTAGTACGTACCTCAGCACTGGTGATATGACATATCCTGCCTTTGGATAGTAGATTTGATTTAAAAAATGATGGCACATAGTATCAAGATGAGAAAGCAGAGCCTGAGTTACTTCAGTTCTGTCATTCTTTGTGACCTCCTGGAGATTTTCCTTGTATTTAAAACTGAAAATGGTGAAACAGTGTGCCAGTCCTAAGATACACTTTTTTTTTTGTCAGTAAGTACAAATTTTAGTTCATACCTGAAATATCACTAAAATTTGTATCAGTTATTTTTAAATAGCTGTAAAACTAAAAACAAATGGAGAAAATTATTATTATGATTAAGAAAATGATTTTGGGGGTGCCTGGGTGGCTCAGTGTGTTAAGCCTCTGCCTTCGGCTCGGGTTGTGATCTCAGGGTCCTGGGATTGAGCCCTGAGTCAGGCTCTCTTCTCAGTGGGGAGCCTGCTTCCCCCTCTCTCTCTGCCTGCTTCTGTGTTCTTGTGATCTCTCTGTCAAATAGATAAATAAAATCTTTAAAAAATGATTTTGTCATATAGAGGATAAGGGACTACTAAATATGTTAGTATTTGCATGTATCTGCTTTAACATTAACTTTTTTTTCTCTCTGTTTATAAGTCAAGTGACTTGCCCAGGGTCACATGGTTCAAAACTGACTCACGGAAGCTGAAACTCTATTCTCAGTCCTTTCCACAACTGCACAATTATCTATCATCACCTGTTCTTGCCCATTTTTCAAATGTAATTCAAGGCCCTAAAGATTTGGGTCTAAAAGTTCAGCTGCAAAAGAATCTCTTGTTTAAAAAGGACACTTTTGTCCTTCATATGCAAAAAATTTATTTTGCACAGAAGTAGCTGTGGTTCTCCTAAATGTTTTCTTTTTTTCCCCCAAATATAAATTAAAGTGCTAAGAGACCTTCTAGACAGCTCCTCCATAAACTGTGGGCCCCTGTGAAATGTTCTTCAATGAGTACATAGGAGAGCTTATGGAGGCTCGGCCAGAAGCAGGAATGTTCAGGGGATATTGGTCTACCACTATAGGTTCATGTGCAAGGTGTGACCCACATAAGCAATAACCCCACGAGTTGACTGCCATGGCTGGGGAGAGACCCAGAGCATAGCAGACATTTGAAGACTTTGTACTGACATTGAGTATTTGCAAGGCCAGTCCCACCTTGGTCCAATATTTAGACAGACCCTAGGCATTGCTGTGGAATGATCCATCATGCTTCAAACAGCAGGAATCTGTGGAGATGTTTTACATGTCCAGTGAAAGTACAGGTTGTTCCAGATCTTTCTATGGCCTCCCAGGGTAGCTGTAGCCTTTAGCAATGAATTATACCAATATCACAAAGCACATGTTATACTCTCTGCTTTCAAGAACACATATTTAGGGCATCTGGCTGGCTCAGTCAGCAGAGTGTGCAACTCTTGATCTCCTGCCCTGAGTTAAAGACCCACACTGGGTGTGGAGCCTACTAAGTAATCAATCAATTAATTAATTAACTAACATGCATTTATGGATCTTTTTCTTCCCCATGGGGAGAAACATAAAATATAATGTCAATACAAACACTTTACATTTACTTATATTTATTATAAATCATGGTAGACTAAAGATCAGGTTTAAACTTAGCTTTAATTTAGCACATTCTGTTCTAGCTAGCTAACTAACAAACAGTTTCTGAATGTTTTCTGCTCTTACCTTGGAAAATGGTGTTCATTTTAGCTTGAACAATTTGGCTTATATATTTACTAATTTGTAGAAGAATGAACTCATGGCAGATGTGCATAAAGGCAATAATTTAATAATAGAGTAATAATTCAACTAATAACACAACTCTGCCATCTTCATAGGTGAGTTTTCTACTCAATTCTAGCACCCGTTGCCTCTGGGCTACTTGCTCAGTGCTCAGTTCTGATGTGCAGGAACGACTGTAAGACTCATATAAACTTGGCAGGTGTCCCCACTGTTGGAAAGTTCATATTACAACACTGTGCTTTTGTGAGAGACCTAACTAAAAGAAATCCAGGGAAGATTTTTGCTTTTGTGAATAAGGCAAAGAATGAAAATGGCGCATTCAGTGTTTTATGGTGAGCTGTCATAGAGGCTTGAGTATTTGTGTTTTATCTCAGTTTATCTTGTGCCTCTGTTAACAAGATGTGTCCTAAGGTATCAGAGAAGCCGAAGAGAGGTTATTTATTGGGGTGTGGGGACACTCAAAAATTTTTCTGTATAAATTAGTGGCAATTGCTTCTTCACTTCATTCCATTTCAGCTTATCAGAGGTATTCTAGGAATTCTCTGTCTACTTTTGGATAATGGGGACAACCCGTGTTCCTTCTTTGGCACCATTTAATATAGCTAAACCTAGTGATGTACCTAGAAGCAGACAATGTTTTTGTTTGGGTTTTAAATATATTAAAAGACATATTCCAGCAGCACACCAGAATCCAGCCTTGCTGGGTTCTCATGATTTCATGGATTCTCTGTGACATGTCTGGCCAACCCACTCTGGTGCTGTCCTCCAGTGGGTGGTCCTCTTCTCCCCTTCCTCCCATGACAAAGTTTACCTTGTCTTCATTTCTCCATGGTTCATTAGTTCAACAGACATGTGAGTGTTATTTATCTTCTCTGTGAATTGATTTTTTAAAATATTTTTGAACTTCTCTTTAGGAGTACATTTGAAAACTACAATCGGGATTTCACTTGTAGTAATCAAAGAAATTGGCTTTCCTAGTTTTAGAATAATGCATGTAAACAAAAATCAAAATGTATTACTATTAGTGAAAATTAAATGATTATAGCTTGCAAAATATAAAATAAGAAAAATATTCACGAATATAAGATGCAAATGAGTCGATCCCTTGTTTGTTAATCAGGAACATAAGGGAAGAAAAAGCTAGCATCCACTTTTACCTCAAAGAAAACAGTAAAATGGAGTAAAAATATATCAAGACCAAAGCAATTTAGGTTTCGGCAGAATTGCTTTCTTGATCGACTATGAAGAAGGAACATTGGGTCTTGATAACATTATAACTTTTCATACTAACAGTTATGTGAATATAAGAATTATTCAATATAATGTTCAAACCACAGGGTTGTTTTGGGGAAAAAATTAATTTAGATCCTTTTTTTATACTTTGTGCCAAAAGACGTCTAGGTAGATTGAAGAGTTAAATATATAAACATCAAGTCATAAATAGAAAAAAGTAGAGTTGCATATTTATCACTTCTATTTATCAGGAGAATATCGCTCTAAATGGGGAATAATTTCCTAAGTTTAAGAGCAATGTTAGAAAATCAGAGGAAAGTGGAAGCAGGTTTAGCAACATTAAAATTACACGAGACTATAAACATAATTAAAAGACTAACTAGAAGCTGGAAAAAATTGCAACAAATTTGATAAAGGGTAAATATCTTTACCAAATAAAGATTCTACCCCTTATGTAGAAGCAAGAACACTAGAAAGGAGCAAACAGAACAATGAGCAAAAAGTATGAATACACAATTCTAAAAAATGAAAAAAATAGTTAATCAATAAGCAAAAAATACACTAACTCTCAATGGATTCAAATTAATGCAATAACAAATACTATCCTGCCTAGTTCAAAAGTATACATAATTTAAAATAGATTATTTTAAGCGATCTGGTCAAAGTGAAGTAAGATGAATTCTTGCTCACTATGGTGAGTGTATAAATATTTAGCTTTCTGGAACTAGTTCAATCATGTATACTGATTATCTGAAAAGGGAAGATATTCTTTGGCATAAGGATAACTTTAGGCTAATTATATTCTTTTTAAAAAGATTTTATTCATTTATTTGACAGAGAGAGAGAGAGAGAGAGAGAACACAAGCAGGGGGAGTGAGAGGGAGAAGCAGGCTTCCAGCTGAGCAGGGAGCCCGATGTGAGGATGGAACCCAGGACCCCTGGGATCATGACCTGAGCTGAAGGCAGCTGCTTAACAACTCAGCCACCCCAGGGCCCCTAGGCTAATTGTTTTCTTGCTGTTGTTTAACGTGTTGTTGGATCCACTGGTTGGTTAGATTCAGGTTCTCTTTTTTTTTTTTTAGACGAGGGTACTGCATATATGGTGATGTGTGCTTCACTTGGCACTCATGGGTGTACTTCCTAACTGCTCAACCCACCTTTAGTAATGATAAGTAACACTGAGTAAGCCTCTCAGCCAATGTAACTCTATTTCTTTTTTATATATGTAAAATTACCGAACTCAGATAAAAATTATCCTAGAAAATATAAGCATAAGTTCCATTTATAAAGTAAGAAGGGGACGTAAAGTAAGCATATTAAAAAAGTGCTTTTACTGTTGGGCAAGTTGTCGGTTATATATACTTTCTGAATACTGCAACTTACAAAGTAGTTGATTCAAATTTAATACTATTAGAATGCCATCCACAGAAGCCTTCTTCCAACTTTCTATACCACATGGAAGAACCATCAAAACGAGTGAACTCAGGTTGCTTCTAAAAACAGAACTTTAATATATTGGACTTTTTTTTTTAAGATTTTATTTATTTATTTGACAGAGAGAGAGAGACAGCAAGAGAGGGAACACCAGTGGAGAGAGTGGGAGAGAAGCAGGCCTCCCGCTGAGCAGGGAACCCAATGCAGGGCTCGATCCCAGGACCCTGGGATCATGACCTGAGCCGAAGACAGATACCTAATGACTGGACCACCCAGGCACCCCTGATACATTGGACTTCGGTCTGATTATTAGTTCAGAAATTTTCCAGCACCAAATTCTACCACTCAGTCTAAGGAGGAACTCCACCCATGTGTTTAGTTTACTCTCAGTAATGGGAGTAAATTTTTTGGCTGCTAGATCACCCTCTCCAATCTTTGTACCACATGAAATAAGCTGTTGGTCTATGGTTAGGAGAGCTGAATGGGACACATCCACACATAAGTTGGTAGGGTTTTGATGGATCCTCTTCTTGAACCCATTTCAAACTATAAGTTGCCTGGTCTTAGATGTAATTTTTAAGGTGTTCTTGAAGGTGTGTTATCAAAGAGAGTAGAAGTATGAGACAATAACTTTAGGACTACTGCGCTCCACAGATTCCACACACCAAATTATGGCAACAAAACCCACCCTGTGGCTAGGTGACATATGATGGATGGAATTTAGAGATAGTCAAATAATTTTATGGTATAAGATGGTTGAAACATAGATAGGAATGCTTGGTTGTCTGATATAAATCTATTTTGAACTGTTGAAATTGTGACTTCAGTCTTTAAAGTCTAGCTCCAACCCTTCCCCTACTAACACCATATATTGGAGGAGCAGAAAGTCCCATGAGCCATCTCAACAATATTTCACACAGGAGAGAAACCTGGGTGGCTCAGTTGATTGAGTGTCTGTCTTCGTTTCGGCTCAGGTCCTGATCTCAGGGTCATGAGATCGAGCCCTATGTTGGGCTCCACACTCAGCAAGGAGTTTTCTTCCTCTCTCTCTGCCTCTCCCCTAACCCCTCCACTCTCATTCTCTCTTTAAATAAATAAATGAATGAAATCTTAAAAAAATATTTCACACGAGGAGTCTTAGCTTCTGTGTGGGTATACCGAGTTTTCAAACAGTTAAGCAAAATTTTTTCTCACCTGAATAAAACTAACCTGAGTATGGTACTATTTGTTGAAAATAAGAGAAATTCTCCATTTGAAGTCATTAAAGTCTCATGATTTTTAATAATAGACTTAATTTGTTTTCATAAATTATATTTTTTGAAGCTTAAATTGTCACACCTTAACAATGGTGATTCAGTGCAATATCAAAAATCGCATCTGAGTTTATTTATGAAGGTTGATAAGCTGACTCAAAAATGCAATGGCAACATCAAACATACAAAAGTGTCCAGGAAATTTTTTTAAAGAGCACTAGGAAACATTTGGCTTCCTAGAGAGTAAAAATACCATAAAAATAACAAAATTAAAGTCATGGGGTACTTTAAAGCAGTCAGATTCAGAGATACAGAAAATAGAATGGTGGTTTTCAGAGGCTTAGTGGAGGAAGGAAGGTTGAATTATCCTTTAATGGGTATGGAGTTTCAATTTCGCAAGATGAAGAAAGTTCTGGAATGGTGGTGATGTTTGCACAATGATATGAATGTACTTAATGGCTCTGAACTGTATACTTAAAATGGTAAATTTTATGTTATCTATATTTGACACAATTTCAGAAATAATTTTATTATTTTTAAGTAAACTCTACCCCCAACAGGGGGCTTGAACCCATAACCCCAAGATCAAGATCATGCTCTACCACCTGAGTCAGCCAGGTGCCCCTACACAGTTAAAAAATTTTAAAAATATATTAACAACAAAAATTATGTGGTACTATCAAAAGGAAATTTCAGTAATGCAGACATGTCTATTAGGCCATGTATATAGTAGCCTTCATTCTACCGCTCATGTGGACGTAGGCTAGGCTCCACACAGCCTGATCTGCCACACACACTCGGAACACCATGGAATATTCTGGATTAGAACGGCAAGGGGTTGGAGAGCTAGGCAGTGGCGTGGTGTGGGCTGGATAGACCGGTCCAGCTTGTCTATAAACACTGATGTCAGTAAGAAAAGTAAAGAAAATGCTGTCTTTTCCCCAAAGACAGGCTATTCCCCCCGAAGATTGCTGTGTCCCCTGTATCCTGGCTGGCTTGTTCTGGGACTTCCTCACCCTCTGTGAGTATTGTCCCGGGCTGAGCTTCCCGAGGCATCTCCACCTCAGAAGCCTGCCACTGTTGCTGCAGAGATGAAATCCGGGATGACTGCCCTTGTGACCAGGATTGTGGCCTGGTGGATGCCTGTTGTGGATCATCTGACTGTCTGGAAATCTGTATGGAATGCTGTGGAATTTGTTTTCCATCAAAGGTACTTATCATCTGTTTGTGTTAAAACTGGAGTGTTTTAACATTTTTCTCTGAAGAGGGCAGGAAAGCACATGGTAAGATTCTCATGGAGGAACCCAGTATTTGCACTGTTAACGCATTATTTTAAGTAATCTCTGAAGGTCTTGTCTCCCTACCCAAATCTACATGGTTTACTATGTGAAGTCTTAATTACTTTTAAACTTCATAGGTTATGGTAACTGAGGGACATTCTGACCAAAAAAAAAAGGATGGGGGGTAAATGTTTGAAAGAAAGAGAGAGAGAAAGAAAGACAGCCAGGCTTGGGGCAGATTATCTTCACTGATGCGCCTTGTATAGTTTGAGAAGTGTTCTTTTTCTCTGGACTACTCTCAAAGTTGGCAAGCTTTTGCTTCTCCAACAATGTCCTATAAATTACCTTATGTCAGTCAGGATCAAAGTGGGGGTAAAGAAAAAGAGACTTGTTTTTGATTCTGAAGCAAGCATCCAACACAACTCAGACAACTGGACCCCCAGATCTTTACCGATGGGGTAATTCCCTGATTTTTCTTGGGATAGAGCTCCCACCTTCAGTATGTGAGTGTCTTACCAAGTCAGCCAAGGTCCTGCTCTTTCCTGCTTTATCAGGCCCCCTTAGCACAAGGACATCAGTATAGAGAACCAGAACTACATCCAATGGGTTGGTGAGATGATCAAGGTTTCTAAGCACAAAATCGAAGAACAAAACCATGGAGCTGACAGAAGCCTGAGGCAAGATGTTGAAAGTATTCTACAGTCCCTGCCATGTGAAAGCAAACTGCTTCGGGCATCACTGGTTATTGGGATGGAGAAGGAAGCCCTCCCAAATTGCTAATGGCGTATCAAGGGGCTACAAAAGAGACAACATCTGTAAAAACAGATGCAATTAATGTCGTTGTCATTCCATTCTCCAAGTTCTTCCTCAACCGTGCATCAGCCATACTGTCAGGTAAACTGTAGATGTGATAAAAGTCATCACTCCTGAATCTTTCAGGTTTTTGACGTTGGAGCTAATTGTTGCAGTTCTACCAGGGATGTAGTATTATTCTTTGATTTGGTAGAAAGGGGGAGGTCTGGGTTTTCCACCCTAATAGCTCTCCCTCCAGGGATTAGGGATCCAGAGTGAAGACTGCCAATTTCTAAGTGTGTCAATTTCAACTTGGAAAGTAATTATCCTTTAACTTCAAAACACCTTACCCCAGAGGTTAATTCCATGATTTAAACAGAACAGGAATTTACCAGCTTCTTTCACTCTCTGCTTTTTCTCTACATACGTGTGAGCAATTCTATGGGATAATTTCTGAAAGTAAGTTTGCTGGGTTAAAGGGCAAACACTGATTTCAATCCCATAAACAAAGTATTAACTTACCACTCAGCTTGATAAAATGCTGTTATCTTGTTTTGATCTTTATTTCTTTCATTTGTAGTGATGCAAAGAGCTCTATCTAGTCTTTCCTCCCCCACCCCAAAGGTCTTTGAACATTCTTAACATTCATGTCCTAAAGAGCCTCTGTGGGATTGATTCATATCTCAGCACCGTTTATTCCCTGCCCACCAGGCTCCCCAGCCTCACTGATGGACCATGGAGGCTGTGAAGCTCCTGGTATTTCTCTTTTCTCAGTGAATAGTTACTTAGTCAAAGATTACCAACCTCTCCAGGGAAGGCTTGGAATAAGATTCTCAGTTCACCCTTATAGTGTCATTGCTGGGTTCCTCTTCAAGGGTCCCCAGCTTCCCTTCCATTCAGGAGCTGTGTGTTGATTCGGATCTTGGGATCAGCAGTGGAGTTATGACACTCTAGAGAGAGGGTTCAAGACAGGACTCCATTTACTAAACCCAGACTGAAGTTCATTGCTGCTGTTGTACAAATTAGGTAGCACCTTAATGGTTTGCTCATTTGATGGTTGATCAGATGGGAATAGTTAAGTACCTAAAATGCCCCATACCATGGAATACTAGTTAAAAATGTTGAGGTGTATCTAAGTAGATTGACATGTGAAGTTCCCTAAATATATTGGAGTGAAAAATTGGAGTGAACGTTGAAGAAACGCTCAGAATCATTTATATAAAACACACAGAGACAAAACAAAACAAAACCCTATATATTTGTGTATGTACCTATTTGTGCATAAAATGCGTAGATAAAGTTCTGGGAGAATCCACACCAAACTGGCCATAGTAGTTCTATCTAGGGAGAGAGATGGGATTGGAGGGGGGTTGGAAGTGGTAAAGGGAGACTTCGATTTTCTTTTACTCTTTATGTCTGATTTTTTTGTCAAAGCGTTTTCAGGTATGGTTCATACAGCATTAAGAAATAATAATACTTTTTCATCTAGAAGACTGAGGAAATGGGGTGATAAAATGTACTCTCATCTCTCCCTTGGCTCCCAGTAGGCTTCTTTCCACTGTGCTGCAAATATTTTGGACAATGGTTCTGCCCCATCTCTGGATCCTGCTGATAACATTGACACCTAATTACACAATGATTTAACATCATACTTTTCCTTTTTTTTAAAATTCTTGTGATATGTTTTATCTTGTTTTTATAGAGGAAAGTAATACTTCTGTGTCCTACCCAGCCCCTAGCAACATGCTCAGTGTGTGTTCAGTGAAGACATCACGTATATAAAAACCTTGTGCAATTCTTTTCTGAAGCAGAGGGGCCTCCCTTATGCCAAATCTAAGAAAATCTAATTAGTTCTTTAAAATTTGTTCAAATGACTTGTCTTTGGGGAATCTCCTTCACACATTCCCCCAACTGCAATTTATTGTGCTTTTCCTTTCTTTTCATATCACTTTTAAACACACATTCTTATACCTATAATACGATATTTAGTTCATTATAATCACTGTATTTGAAATCGTAACATGTCAGCCTTCCTTTCTAGACTGCGCTGCTGGGGGCAGGGAGGCAGGTGTTACCCATTCTCATTATAATACACTTCTTCATCCCCACCTAAGCTCTGGATCAGCAGGTTCTCTGGAAGAATGTTCTATTCAACTGAATTAAAAGGATGGGAGAGGTTGTGATATTGAAATTTTTCTACACATGAACCTGCTTTTACATAATCCCACCTGGGGTGATCAATGGTAATTCAGCCACTGACAACCTCCCACACAATACTTACTCTTCCTCTCTCAGAAAGAAGCCTCTTCTCCAGAGTGGCTAGTATCCTATTGTTTCAGGGCAGCCATGCTTTCTTTCTCTGCTGGACTCTCCACATATCCATGCCCACCATTCTCCAGAGTAACTTCCTAAGAGGGAACCTACTGGATCAGAGAGAAGAATTTCCATTCTCACCAGAACTGTGTTTCATCCACCTTTGCCAATCAGCTTGATAAAATATGACCCCTTTACTTAAAAAAAAAGTTTCATTTTTTTGCTTTTCCATGTTCCCCCTTGTCTTCCTCCCCTACCTTCCTCGATCACAGTCCTTTGTCCCTGGAGTCAACACTTGCCTACTTTTAATGTTTTCTCAATGAAATGAATAGGAAATCATCTTTGGTCATCCAAGGATATGCTTGTCTACCACTGAGAAAGGAGACCAGGGTCAGAACTAGGAAGGTCTACCTCCAACTACATGGGCCATTTACAATTAGTTGGGCAGTTCAGTACATCACCCAGACCCAGTCAACTCCTCCTAACTCTTCAGATCTCACTCCAAATGTCAGTTCTTCAGGTAAGCGTTTGCTAATGCCCAGATGAGCTCAGGTTGCCCTGCTCTTAGCTGTAATTATGATTAGAGAATTGTATACTTATTTTATTAATATCTGTCATACACATGAGGACATTCCCTCATGATCTCTTATCACATGCCTAGCATCTAATAGGAGGCCAATCAATTTTATGAGGTGAATCAATAAAAAAAAAAATCCGAAATTCCATGTGACATCCTCTTAGCACAGTGATTCTCAGCCCTAGGTGCACTTGAAACTAACCTGTGAAGTTTTGTGGTGTTTTTTTTAACAATATTAATGTCCATCCCTAGCATAGACTTTTTTTTAAAGTTTTTATTTATTTATTTGACAGACAGAGATCACAAGTAGGCAGAGAGGCAGGCAGAGAGAGAGAGAAGGAAGCAGGGTCACTGCTGAGCAGGGAGCCCAATGCGGGACTCAATCCCAGGACCCTGAGATCATGACCTGAGCTGAAGGCAGAGGCTTAACCCACTGAGCCACCCAGGCGCCCCATAGACTTTTTTTTTAAAGGACTCTCTTTTGTGGGGGAAGTTTTAGGTTTGCAACAGAATTTAGAGGATGGTACAGAGAATACCCATATACCATTTCACTTCTACATAAGCATGTATGTATGTATATATCTAATATACATGAGCATTCATAATTGAATACATTATTGCTATTATGATTTTGAACAAAACTGTTTTCTATTAGATCAATTAAGAACAAGAACAGGGGCGCCTGGGTGGCTCAGGTCATGATCTCAGGGTCCTGGATGGAGCTGGCGTCGGGCTTTCTGCTTGGTGGGGAGCCTGCTCCCCCCACCCCACTGCCTGCCTCTCAGCCTACTTACAATCTTTCTCTCTCCGTCAAATAAATAAATAAAATCTTAAAAAAAGAAGAAGAAGAAGAAGAAGAATAGCAAAAGTGTTTAGCCTTCACATTATACTTGGATGACTCCTTTTCTTAATGTAGATCCAACTTTCTGACCTATATTACTTTTATTCTCTCCAAATAACTTTTTAAACATTTCTTAGGGGCACCTGGGTGGCTCAGTAGGTTAAGTGTCTCGACTCTTGATTTTGGCTCAGATCATAACTTAGGGTTGTGGGATGGAGCCCTGTGGGACTCCGTGCTCAGCGGGGAGTCTGCTCTCTCTCTCCCTCTTTCTCGGCCCCTCCCCCAGTGCTCACTCGCATGTGCTCTCTCTCTTTCTCTCTCAAATAAATAAATGAAATCTTTAAAAATTATTATTTTTTTAAAGATTTCATTTATTTATTTGACAGAGAGAGAGATCACAAGTAGGCAGAGAGGCAGCAGAGAGAGAGAGAGAGGGAAGCAGGCTCCCTTCCAAGAGAGAGCCCAATGTGGGACTCGATCCCAGTACCCTGAGATCATGATCTGTGCTGAAGGCAGTGGCTTAACCCACTGAGCCACCCAGGCGCCCTTAAAAATTATTTTAAAAATTAAAAAATAAACATTTCTTGCCAGGTAGGTTTACCAGCAACAAATTCCCTCAATTTTTGTCTGAGAAGAACTTTATTACTTTTCTTCTGAAGCAGGATTTCACAGGGAACAGAATTCTAGATTGGTGGTTTTCTTCTCTCAACACTCTCAATATTTCATCCCATTCTCTTCTTGCTTTCGAGTTTTCTGAAAAGAAGTTGGATGTAATTTGTATCTTTCTTTCCCCTATCTTCTCTCAGGATATTTTTCCTTATCTTTGATTTTCTATAATTCGAAAATGGTGTGGCTAGGTATAGGGTTTTTCTTCCTCCTCCTCCTCCTCCTCCTCCTCCTCCTCCTCCTTCTTCTTCTTCTTCTTCCTCTTCTTCCTCTTTGTCTTCCTTTTCTTCCTTTTCTTCTTCTCCTTCTTCACCTCCTCCTCCCCCTCCCCCTTCTCCTCTCCTTCCACCTCTTCCTCCTTCTTCTCCTTCTACATTTATCCTGCTTGGTGTTCTCTGAGCTTCTTGGATCTGTGGTTTGGTTTCTGACATTTATTTGGGGGAAAATCCTCAGTCACTATTGTTTCAAATATTTCTTCTGTTTCTTTCTCTCCTTCCTCTGCTCTGGTGTTCCCATTACATGTATGTTATTCTTTTTGTAGTTACCCCACAACCCTTGGCTATTCTGTTCTATTTTTATGGTCTTTATTCTCTTTGCTCTTCAGTTGGGAGATTTCTACTGAGATATTCTTAGGTTCAGAGATTCTTCCCTAAGATATGCCCGGTCTGTTAAGCCCATCAAAGGCAGTCTTCATTTCAATATAGTGGGGTTTTTTTTGGTTTATCTCTAGCATTTCTTTTTGGTTCTTTCTTAGGATCTCTATCTCTCTGCTTACATTGCCCATATGTTCTTACATGCTGTCTACTTTATCCATTAGATCCTTAGCATTTTAATCGTGGTTGCTTTGAATTGCCAATCTAATGATTCCAACATCCCTATCATTTCTGGTTCTGATGCTTTCTCTGTCGTATACATGAGGACAGGAGACTGGCTCTTTTTTCCCTCATGATCTCTTATCATGTGCCTAGCATCTAATAGGAGCCCAATCATATTTTTTTTTTGCCTTTTGGTTTTTGCCTTTTGGTATGCTCTGTCATTTTTTCTTGGTAGTTAGACATAGAGGACCAGATAAAAGGAACTGTTATAAATGAGCCTTTTGTAATACATAGGTGAAGTGTGTGGTAGGGGAAGCCATCTATAGTCTGCAGTTAGGTCTCAATCTTTTAGTGAGCCCATGCTTTTGGCTGTGAACTTCACAAGTGTTTTAATTCCCTCGCCCCACCTTAGGTAAGACAGGATGGCTGGAAATGTTTGGAGTTGGGTATTTCTGTTCTCCCACATGGAAAGCGAGAGCTGGCTGGAGTTGGGTGTTTCCCTTCCCCCAGGTCAGTTACGCTCTGATACTATCCCAGCAGGTTAGGTTCTGCTTAACCACTTTCTCCTGAGGGCAGGTGTTAAGAAGAACAGTGTGCTCTGGCATATTTCAAAATGACTCCTTTTCTGTCTACCCCGCCAGAAGCATGAGAGGACTTCTCTCTGATGTTTACTGTGGAAATCTGGTCAAGCTCATGGAAGTAAATCCCACATTGTTGTAAGGGCACCCCATGACTGGGTCCCCCTGGAGTTTTAAATTCTGAGTTGTCTACACTAAGCTTCCAGCAATTCATCCATTACCCAGCTCGGGTTTTCCTACCTGACACTGGTTCCCAAAGCACTTTCTGCTCATGAGTCTCCACTCCAGGAACTTAATATTCTCTGTATTCACTGTCAGTCTCTGATCTCAGGGGCAGCGGTTTGCCCGATCCTCACTTCTCTAAGGGATCCTAGGAAGTAGTGGTTTTTTAGTCTGTTCAGTTTTTTCGTGGTTTAGTGTGGTGGCTTCCAAGCTGCTTACATGCAGAAGTTGAACCTGAAAGTTCCATAGACCTTTTAAATCGGCATCGGACGGTGATTCTTAACACGGAGCCAGGGTCAAGAAACTGGTGACCAGTGCCAGTAACCTCTCCAACAGGCCACTGGAAGACATCCGAACCATGCCAATGCTTCCAGGAACATCCAGCTACCTAACGACTTCCCACTTGATGACTTCATCTCTTGCGTGGAAAAATGTAGACACAGGGGGCTGTTTTTCATGTTTTGCTTTTGTAGGACATGCACACACACGCTTTAGTACTTCGAATAACAAATGCATCAAGGTACATAATGGTTAAGTGAATAGTGACTCAAAAATAAAAAATAATAAATAGTCCTCGCTCTCTCCAAGTGAGATCTGCCACTTTTTTCTTCAAGGTTACCCACTGCTGCGAGCTGAAGATGGGCCTTGGGCTGAAACTACTTTGTAATATAAAAAACTAGATGCACACAGCAGAGGCAGATGTCCCCTGTGGCTGCTGTCCCTCCTGGGTGAGACGACACGAGGTTTTTTCCTCTATTACAGAACACTGCATGGGCTGTGTGGACCGCGTTGTTTCAACATGTGGATGGTGGGAAGCACTTGGTGTTGGGGGGAAGGTTGCAATGGACAGATACTAGCCTCAGATCTCTCAGGACAGGTCTGAGAAGCAGCAGCCATCTTTCCTTTGACTACCCCGCAAGTCAAAGTCCAGCCTTCAGTTGTAGCTGCTTGGTCTCAAAGTTTAAGGCAGGTCACTCAGTTTGTTCCCTGAAGGTGATAGCTCTACTCGCAAAGGTTTGTGTCCCAGATATTAACCATCACTTTGCTGGCAGAAGGATTTGCCAGAACACCAGCTTTATGCCAGAATAGTCAACCCTCATACCTTTAGGGCCTTTTGTGGGCCTGGCCCTATGCAAAGGATTTGAGTATGTCCACATATTAACTCCCTTGATTGTGAATACCATCCTGCCAAAGAGCTATGACTATCCCGTTTTACCAGTGAGGAACACCACTGAGCTCAGAAAAGTAAAGTAATTTCTCCAAGGGGGCAATTCTGAGGCCATGCATAGAGCCACATTGAACAGACCTGGGATCAAATCCCAACTACACTACTGACAGGCTGTACGAACTTGGCCAGTAGTCTTTCTGATGTTCCATTTCCTCATATGTAGGACGGATTGTTCTAGAAATCAAACAGTGCAGGAAAGCACCCAGTAATATATCTGAACACAGTAGGCACTTCATAAATCTGTCTGTCTATCTTTCCTTCCTTTCTTATTCTTTCCAGCAGGAGTAAGGTGGGTGATCAGATATTAGCTCAAAAAGAGAGCACTGCCCACCATTCCATTTCCTTGTGACTACGTCCAGCTCTGAGCACTCACGGCTGGGTGCCACAACTTCTTTCTTAGGTGGATAATCAAGCCCTTTAGCACAACTTTACCTTGATTAGATATAAAGATGAGTATTAGGAGAATTCCCAGGTGGCAAATGCACAAAATAAAGAAAACGTTTTTACCCAGGGAGGAATGTTTTCCCAGGAAATCCAGTTCCTCAAGGGTCTGGCAGGGTTTGAATGCCCATGGGCAGAAGGTGACGGGTCTTCAGAAGCAGTCTTCTCATGTATACTCTAAAAGGATTTTACACTTTTTAAAAGTTGATCTCATGTTATTTCCTGCACATCACAGGAATTTACATTTTTTTAAAAGGTTCACATTATTCTTTTAAATGTACACAATGGAAAATAAATACTCTGCAACTTGATTCCCATTGCTGTCCATTTAAAATGTACATGAATGGGCATCTGGGTGGCTCAGTTGGCTAAGGGTCCAACTCTTGGTTTCAGCAGGCATTGAACCTGGCATTGGGCTCCGCTCTGGGTGTAGAGCCTGCTTAAGATTCTCTCTCCCTCTCCCTCTTCCCCCACCCCCCGCCACCCCAGCTGGCTCTTGCTCACTCTCTTTAAAAAAAAAAAAATTAGAATTAAAATGTACATGAACTAACTCATCTTTAACAGCCATTTTACAACATTCTTTTTTCTCCTTGACTTTTACATAAAAATATATCTTTACATAAATCTTTATATTACATAGATTTTTTCATTGATTACCCTATCATCTTTATCTCCAACTAAAATACAGGAAAATTGATTTTCATTTTTTAATTTCATGTGACCATGAAGGTCTATATGTTCAAAAAAATTCTAGTTGTTATCATTGTGATTGTTATTGGTATGAAATTAACCAAATCATAACTATAAGGTTTTTTTAAAGATTTTATTTATTTACTTGAGAGAGAGCAAGAGTAAGAGAGAACACAGAGGGAAAAGGAGAAGCAGACTGCCTGCTTAGCAGAGAGCCTGATGCAAAAGGCTAGATCCCAGGACCTGAGCTGAAGGCAGACACTTAACCAACTGAGCTACACAGGTGCCCTTCAATTTTTTTGCATTACCTAAACATAAAATTTTGAATCACATTAAGTATATTTGAATTGAATTGTATATGTATTTCTTAATGAAATGGATGGAGCTTTTGTTTTTCAGTTACTTCATATATCTGTGATAAACACTACTGATTGTTTGAATGAGACAGGTTTCACAGTAAATTCTATTTCTGTTTCCACTTCTCTATATGTAAATAGCTGGAAAGCCTGTTTACATATATCGGTGGGTAGAAATGGAAAGAAGTTTGTTATGTAATGCCATTCAACTTTTTCAATGTTCTTGGGTTATATGCCCCCAAATCCCATCATGATCTAATGTTATGCTATGCTCTTAACACACATATGTCTGACTAATGATAAACAAAAGTCTTGCTTTCTATTGATAATGTCTCGATTAATATTAATAATTCACATTTCAGAGTCCCCTTTGGTGCTCCAGAGAAAAGAAGAACTGTGGGGAGTGAAATGGGTGAACGAGATGCCCTCATTTTGGAAGCAGAATTACAAAGGGAGGTGAAAGGAGATGCTTCATGATGCCTGGGCTGGAGGCACACCAGGCAGCTCTAGGGGCTTCCCATAGCCTTTGATGGCAAGCTGGGTGTATAATGTGGACATGTAATATGTAAGCAAAAGTGGACAGAAATGGTCTTGTAGTATATGTAAAGCACAAGTGGACACACTTACAAGGCTAGATAGACAAATCTATAATTACAATGAAATATTCTAACACGCTCATCTCAGTAATGAATAGGAGCAGCAGACAAAAAAATCAATAAGGAATACAGGTTTGAGCAGCACGAATAAAACACTTGATGCAAGGCACGCACATAGACCTGTAACAACTCTGCAAAATGTACATTTTTCACATCACACTTGGAATATTTACAAAAACTGACTGCACAATAGTTCACAAATCAAATATCCACAATTTCAGAGGTTTGACTATAATGCAATTAAAATAAAAATTAATAATAAAAACATAATGGAAAATCAATTTTTCCCCAGTGACATGTTGAGAGAAGAAGCACAGCTGAAGACTTCAGAGATGTCGAAGCTCTAACTTCTTCCCAATGAATTGTATTGGAGCCCACTGGATCATACTAGGATTTCAAGGTATCTGTCCACTTAGAGTTCCAGAATTCTTAAGTAGTCCTTGATCCAAATCAGTAAGAAAAGGAAAACTCAGTAGAGAGATGGGCAAAGTCTTGAGGAAGATTATTTTTTTAAGATTTTATTTATTTATTAGAGAGATGGAGATCACAAGTAGGCAGAGAGGCAGGCAGAGAGAGGAGGAAGCCGGCTCCCTGCTGACCAGAGAGCCCGATGCGGGGCTCGACCCCAGGATCCTGGGATCATGATGACCTGAGTCGAAGGCAGAGGCTTAACCCACTGAGCCACCTACGCGCCCCTTGAGGAAGATTTCTTAAAAGAAGAAATCCAAAAGGCCAAGAAACACATAGAAAGATTCCACATCAGGAAAATGCAAAGTAAAGCCACAATAAGACACCACGAACTCTGGTCAGAGCGGCAAAAATGTTATTATCTGTCAACATCAATTGGAGAAGACTCCTACATTGCTACGGGGAAAGGGAATTAGAGCGACCACTTCAAAAACCAGTTTAACACTGTCCCGTACACTTGAAGTTACCCGTAACCAATGACTGGACTGTTCCAGCCCCAGAGCAATTCATGTTCAGGTGGCCCTGGAGACACACATAAGGCTCTTTCAGCAACATTGTTCCCAATCGCCCCACATTAGAAACAACCAGATGTCCATCACCAGTAGAAGAGGTAAAAAAAAAAAAAATTATAGCACAAAACATTATAAAATGCTGTGCTTTATTCAACTGTGAATGCGTCTTACAGACACAAAGTTAAAATGAATCAAATTACTTTCCTGTAAACTCCGTGTAGAACCTAACATACATACAGAAAAGTACACAAACTTTCATTGTACCATATCCAAAAGACTTTTATTTTTGAAACCCACTAGGTGATGAGTTTCTTTAGAGCAGGGATAACTATGTCTTTTATTGTTCATGTCCTGAACACACTGTTTGGCCGAAGGGTAAGCATTATAGAGTTTGGTGAGTAACATACAGAACTCTTTGAATTGGTGTCACCAAATCAAAAAGAAGATGATCTTTGGTGGAGGGACTTTTCTATTTTATTTTTCTTATCTGTTTAATAATAATCCCTTATATTTTCATTGTCTTTTGACTTTACTAATACCTTTTACACCTTCTGTCTCATTTCATCCCCATAACAATCCTAGAGGTAAAACAAGCATGCATTATGTACCCCTCAGTTACAGTTGTGGAACTTGAGTCTCTAAAAAGCTAAAAGTCTTGACCAGGCAGCTGGATACTAGTCGGACAAGGATGCCTAGGTGTCCTTTGCCTCTTAACGCAGAATTCTCTCACCTACATGACACTGAGCTGGTCAACTAAACTCCTTTGCCTGCAAGGAACTTCTTCCAGCTGCAACGTCCTATGATGCTTTGGACTCACAGATTTCACCAAGAGGGGAGGGTGGCCTGTTTGGGACCAGAAAAAGGCAAATGAAGCAGAGATAGTACATAGCAGTCTTTGATTACATTGTACTCATGGGCTTGGGAAAACCTCCTGGTACTCTTCTTTTTAGTGTCAATGTGCTGTATATTTCTGAACAAAATTTTTTGACATTTTTATTTTTTGAGCAAAAGTGTATGAATAAGACACAGTTTATTATAGGTGCATTATACCTCAATAAAATTTATTTTTTTAAAAAACGGATACGTCTAGTGGCCCATTGGGTGGCTCTTAGAGTCTGGATCTCTCTCGTTGGCTCAACAGTGACCACATGATTGCAGACTTGAACTCCAGAGCAAAAGCCATGAGAGGAGAATTTTTTATATTACCCCTGTAAGACACAAGAAATACTTGAACAAATGGAAATTTGCCACATGTGTGAGAAGGATCAAGGAATATGTCAAACATGTGACTTTTCCTTAGGTTAACATGGGGGGTTTTTTGGGGTCTGTATATGTGTATCTGGAGAGGCTGGGTTTTTTTGTTTGTTTGTTTTGTTTTTTTTAATTTTTATTTTAAGTAGGCTCCATGCCCTACGTGGGGCCTAAACTCACAACTTTGAGATCAAGAGCCAATGATCCACAGACTGAGTCAGCCAGGTGCCCCTCCAATTTTTTAACAGACAACAAAGAAACAATAATATTCAGGAGAATTCTGATAGAAGATTATCAGTGGGGGAAAGATGTGTGATTTCACAAATGGTATTTGCAACATCTGGATAACCATCTGGGAAAAATAAAGTTACCACCCATGTCTCACAACTTAATAAAGACAAATGGAAAATGGATTAAAATTGGTGTGTAAAAAGAGGGCAGGCACCTGGGTGACTCAGTCGTTAAGTGTCTGCCTTCAGCTCAAGTCATGATCCCAGGGTCCTGAGATCAAGCCCCACATCAGGCTCCCTGCTCTGTGGGGTGCCTGCTTCTCTCTCTCCCGCTCCCCCTGCTTGTGTTCCCTCTCTTCCTGTCAAATAAATAAAATCTTTTTTTAAAAAATTGTATGTACAGAAGTCAGAGACCGTAAAAGTACTAGAATAAATAAGGGTGGAAAAAAATCTCAATATTAGGAAGTAAAGAATCCCTTTCTATGACAAAAATCCATAAGCCATGCAAAAGGAAGAAAAACTGTACACACACACACACCACAATACTATGAGAAAAATCAGAAGACAAATGCCAGAAATACTTAAAGTGCATCCTAAGGGACATACAAATCACTAAGAAGACAGATAACTCAATAGAAAAATGAGTAAAGCATTTGAATGAACGGTTTACTGAAAAGAGAGAAAAATGCATCTTGGACATATGACAACAAGCTCAGCTTCACTCTTATTAAGGAAAAACAAATGGAAAGCCCACCAAGAAACTATTTTTAATCTAGGAGGCTAGCAGAAATCAAGAAGATGAATAATACACAAGGATGCTAAAGATCCAAAAATATAAGGCCTCTCACCCAGTCCTTGTGGAACTAAAAATTGGTACATTTGGGGTAGGAAATTTGGCAGTATCTCTCAAAGCTGTGAATATACCTCTGACGTAGGATTTTCTTCTTAGAATGAATCCTACATATATTCCCACAGGTGGGAATTACATTGTACCAGGTTATTCTGCGCCACATTGTGTTATCAGAAGATGGGAAAGCATCTCAATATCCACCAATAGGTGGCTGGTTAAACAAGTTATGATACAGGTGTCCCGTGGAAAATTATGCAATGGCTAAGAATGAGAGCAAAGCTCCTAATGTACTAATACAAAGACATCTTCAAGATAAATTAGGCAAAAAAAGTACAAGACCATGTATATGGTGTTCTTTATTAATGTGCGAAGGGTAGGAAGAGGAATATGTGTTTGCAGAATGACACATATACATCTATCTATAATAGAGATAGTACAAGGATCTGACAGCAATGGCTGCCTCTGGAGGGAAGGACTGACTGACGGAGGAAGGCAGGGAGTTGTCACTGTAGATAACCTTTTCTTGCTTGTGAATTCTGGAATATGTCATTGTATTACCTGTTTATAAGCATTTCAATTCATAAAAATAAATACAAGAGAACACAGGGGTTAGTGGACAGAGCTGAATTCACCAAAGACCCCAACAGTAGCCCCCACATTAGACTGAGGCTTGGCGGCAGATCACAGAGGGTCCCGGGCCAGGCTCGGGTTGGAGGGGGCTCTTCTGGTGAGTGGTTGAATGTTCTTGATCTGTTACCAGAAGTTCCCCCCGCTCCGCCCACCAGCAGAGAAGCCACAGCTCACTGCCCCTGCCACCCACAAAACAGGAAGCTGTGGGCCCCGCCATTCCTCCCTCCACACACCAGCTATACTGAGGAATGGCGGGCTCCCGGGGAAGCCTCCTGGCATGCAGATGGGCCCCTTCCTGTCCAGCTCTCTGGGATTCTCCTGTGTAACAATTGCCTCCAGGAAGGCTCTGCGTGGAGAACTGCCCTTCTGGACTTGACCAGCCTCTGTCATTAGAGTCCGCATTATACCTCCTTCCCTGCTAAGGCCACCCATAGGGGAGGCCCATTTCTTTTTTGTGGTGAGAACATTTAAGATCTACTGTTAGCCTCCTCCCAGCTGCACCCCTGCAATGGTCTCTAAGGGGCTGACTCTGGGGGGCTCCAGCCCACGCAGTTACCAAGTAGACTCCCGATGACCCAGTCTCAAGGGCTCTCTCAGTCTGGATGGATGCAGAACTGCCTCAGTTTACTTCCTTCAGGAGACACAGCAAGATGAGATCGCCTCTCGGGATAGCCCCAGCCTGACTCATGAGTCCAGGAGAGCTGCTGTAGAACGTGTCTCCAACATGACAAACACTGTCCCCTCTACTGGAAAGCACCGATGTCCATCTGTAGATGCAGCCAACAGATCTTAGTTCTCAGATTTCACCTGCATCGCTGGGCCCTAAATTCATTTTTTCCCTTTTACAGTTGAATTTCAGATGTACAGAATTTGATTAGTGATAATGCTTAGTTAATATGGCACCAGTATCATCAGTCCATTCATGGCCCTTTTACTGTACTTATTCATACCTTCTTGCAGCAACTAGAATTTCACCAGTAACTTCTAGTTGCCTTTGAGCTCCTCTCCTATTTGCCTCCTCCTTCTCCCACACCAGGTAACCATTATTCTCAACTGTATGTTTATTATCCTTTTACATTTGGGATAGACTATCACATAAACATGTATATCTATTCACTATTAGAGATTAAAGTAATAATTTATTTAGTTGTTAACCACAGTGAAAGTTAAATGGGTGGGAATTTCAGGATGCAGGGGTGGCTCAGTCATTGGGCGTCTGCCTTTGGCTCAGGTCATGATTCCCTGGTCTTGGGATTGAGCCCCACATCAGGCTCCCTGCTCAGCACGAAGCCTGCTTCTCCCTCTGCCTGCTGCTTCCCCTGCTTGTGTGTGCGCGCTCTCTCTCTATCTCTCTGACAAAATAATAAATAAAATCTTTAAAAAAAAAATGGGTAGGAATTTCTCTGTCGTGAACCTTGAACTCAAGAGAACTAAATTGTCATAAGTGCAACATGAATGCTTTTTTGTTTCAACCCCAATATAAAATTTGTTATGAGCATGAATTTTAATCAAAATTATGAGGGATCCAATCTTTAGCTACTTAAATGCACATATCCGAGTTCTGTTTTTCCATCCCTCCATTCCCAGACCTGATCAAGAAACTTAAAATCCTGTTTCTTTAGCTTCCTGCTAAACACATTCTTAATGAGGAAATCTAATATCAATCACTTCCTCCTTGCTGTAAATTTAATTTGTGGGATATCTCTCTCAAGGTTTTTTGCATTTTAAATCTCTCCACTTGATAGCCAACGGGCACATGAAAAAGTGTTTAACATCACTAGGCATCTGGGAAATAAAAATCAAAACCACAGTGAGATACCACCTCACTGTGGTAAATGGCTAAAATTAATCATTTAATTTGGTAATAATGGTAAATGGCTAAAATTAACAAGTCAGGAAACAACTGATGTTGTCAAGGATGCAGAGAAAGGGGAACCCTTTGACACTGTTGGCGGGAATGTAAACTGGTACAGTAACTCTGGAACACAGTATAGAGGTTCCTCAAAATGTTGAAAATAGAGCTACCCTATGACCCAGCAATTGCACTACTGGGTATTTACCCTAAAGATACAAATGTAGTGATCTGAAGGGGCATGTACACCTGAATGTTTATAGCAGCAATGTCCACAATAGCCAAACTATGGAAAGAACCTAGATATCCCTCAACAGATGAATAGATAAAGAAGATGTGGCATATATATATACTATGGAATACTATACAGCCATCAAAAGAAATGAAATCTTAACCATTTGCAATGATGTGGATGGAACTAGAGGGTATTAGGCTAAAAGAAATAAGTCAATCAGAGAAAGGTAATTATCATATGATCCCTCTGATATGAGGAATTTGAGAGGCAGGGCAGGGAGTTGTGGAGGGGTAGGGAAGGAAAAAATGAAATAAGATGGGATCAGGAGGGAAACAAATCATAAGAGACTCTTAATCTCACAAAACAAATTGAGGGTTGCTGGGAGGGGAAGGGGGTAGGGAGAGGGTGGTTGGGTTATGGACATTGGGGAGGCTATGTGTTATGTTGAGTGCTGTGAGATGTGTAAACCTGATGATTCAGACCAGTACCCCTGGAACAAATAATACATTATATGTTAATAAAAATAATTTTTTAAAATATCTCCATTTGAGAAATGAAAGGGATTTGTGTTCTGTTAAAACAAATTCCAACAAGGAGATACGAGAGATGTTTTAAGAGAATCAAAATTTCCCTTCCTCCGGAATATGACTCTTATAAGAAGTACAATGTGGGGAAACTACTAGAACCTTATATACTAGGAATTTTTCCTCAGTACGATCTCTTAGGCCTGCTTGGGCCACATTACATTACATTACATTATATTACATTTTTAAAAATTGAGATAATTCCTCTTCTTGATTCATGGCACACTCCTCACATTGTTCTTGCAAAGTCCCTCTTTTGTTTCATTTTTTTACTTCTTACTTTAGCTCCTCTTCAACTCCCTTTCCCCCTTATACAATCATTTTTTTTTTTAGATTCATTTATTTTAGAGAGTGGGAGAAGGGACCAAGGGAGAAGGAGAAAAAGAATCCTCAATCAGACTCCCCACTGGGCGCAGAACCCCACATGGGGCTCAATCTCACATCCCTGAGATCACTACCTGAGGCAGAAACCAGAAGTCCATTGCTTAACCCAATGTATTACCCAGGTACCTCCTTATATGACCATTTTTAATAAATCTTTCTACTTTGACTTTTCCCTAGCTTTATTGAGTTGTAATTGACATATAACATTATGTAAGTTCAAGGTGTACAAGGTGTACAATGTGTTGATCTGCTACACTTATGTGTTGTGAAACACTTACCACAGTAGCATTAAACACCTCCATCACCTTACATAACGACCATTGCTTTTTTGGGGTGAGGAGATGTAAGAGCTACTCTTTTAGCAACTCTCAAGTATATAATACATCATTGTGAATTGTAATCACCATGCTGTGCATTAGATCCCCAGAATGTATTCATCTTATAACTGGAAGCTTGACCCTTTGACCAACATCTCCCCATTCCCCCACCCCCAGTCTCCTGTAACCACTCTTCCACTCTGTTGCTATGAGTTTAGCTTTTTTAGATTCCACATGTGAGTGGTGTCAGCAGAACAGTGTCAGGTATTAGATAAGAATATTTGTCCTTTTCTGTCTGACTTATTGTACCACTTGATCATGGCATGATCCTTTTAATGTGCTGTTCAATGTGGTTTGCTAGTATTCTTTTGAGAATTTTTGCTTCTGTCTTCATCACAGCCTATAGTTTTCTCTTCTGGTGTCTTTGTCTGGCTTAGGTATCAAGGTGATGCTGCCCTGGTAAAATGAGTTTGGGAGTGTTCTCTCCTCTACCATTTTTTGGATGGATTTGAGAAGGTTTGGTGTTAATTCTTTAAATGTTTGGCAGAATTGGGACACCTGAGTGGCTCAGTTGGTTAAGCATTTACCTCAGGCTTGGGTCATGATCCCAAAGGTCCTAGAATCAAACCCCACATTGGGCTCTCTGCTTAGTGGGGAGTCTTCTCCCTCTGACCCACCCCTGCTCAAGCTTGCCCTCTCTCTCTGTCAAATAAATAAATAAAATCTTTTTAAAAAAAGTTTGACAGAATGTACCAGAGAGACCATCTGGTCCTGAGCTTTTTTTATTGGGAAATTTTTTTAAATTACTTGTTCAGTCTCCTAACTTGTAACTGGTCTGTTCAGATTTCCTGTCTCTTCACAATCAGTCTTGGTAGATTTTATGCCTCCTGGAATTTACCTATTTCTTCTGCCTCCAATATGTTAGTGTCTTGGTTCATACTATTCTCTTATGATCTTTTATATTTCTGTGGTATCAATTCTATTTTCTCCTCTGTCGTTTCTAATTTTATTCATTTGAGTCTTCTCTCTTTTTTCATAGTCTAAAGTTTTGTCAATTTTGCTTATGTTTTTAAAAAACCAGCTCTGAGTTTTGTTTATCTGTTCTGTTTTTGTTTTTTTTTTTTTTTTCAGTGTTTATTTCATTTATTTCTGCTCTGATCTTTGTTATTTCCTTCCTTCTGCTACCTTTGGGCTCAGTTCATTCTTCTCTCTCTAGTTCCTTGAAATGTGAAGTTAGGTAATCTACTTAAGTACTTTCTTTTTTCTTTTTTCAAGATTGTATTTATTTATATGAAAGAGAGAGCATGAGCAGAGGTGGAGATAGAAGCAGGTTTCTGGTTGAGCAGGGATTCTGACTTAGGGCTTGATTCCAGGAACCTGGGATCATGATCTGAGCCAAAGCCAGATGCTTAACTGACTGAACCACCCAAGTGCCCCATATTTTCTTGATGTGGGCATTTATTGGAATAAACTTCCCTCTTAGAATTGTTTTTGCTAAAAAAAAAAAAAAAAGAATTGTTTATGCTGTATGTCATAGGTCTTAATATGTTGTTTCTATTTCCATTTGTTTCCTTTTTTTAAAATTTTCATTTGTTTCAAGATACATTTTTATATCCCTTTTTATTTCTCCTTTTACCCACTGGTTTTACAAGAATGTGTTGTTTAACTTCTACATATTTATGGAGTTTCCGGCTTTCCTCCTATTACTGATTTCTAGTTTTATACAATTGTGGGAAGAAGTAATACTTGGTATGATTTCAGTCTTCTTGTATGTGCTCAACTTTTTTTGTGAACTATCCTATGATCTATTTTGGAGAATGTTCCATGTGCACTTGAGAAGAATGTGTATTTTGCTGCCATTGGATGGAATCTTCTGTATATGTCTGTTATACCCTTCTCTTTTATCTTTCATGAAGCTACTATAAGTTTTGTCTTTGTGGTTACAATAAAGCTTAAATAAAAATCTCATATAAGATATAGGGGCGCCTGGGTGGCTCAGTGGGTTAAAGCCTCTGCCTTCAGCTCAGGTCACCATCCCAGGATCCTGGGATTGAGTCCCTCATTGAGGGGTCTCTGCTCAGCAGGGACCCTGCTTCCCCCTCTCTCTCTGCCTGCCTCTCTGCCTTCTTGTGATCTCTGTTTGTCAAATAAATAAATAAAACCTTTTTAAAAATCTTATATAATATATAACAATGTATTTTTTTAAAAGATTTTATTTATTTATTTGACAGAGATCACAAGGCTTTTAACCCACTGAGTCACCCAGGCACCCTATAATAGTGCATTTTATGCTAATAACAACAATTTAACTTCAATCACTTTTGAAAACTCTATCCTTTTACCCCCATTTTTGTTTTTGATGTCACAACATACTTCTTTTACATTGTGCATTCATTAGCAAATTATTGTCAACTGTAGTTTTGTCACTGTAGTTATTTTTAATACTCTTGTCCACTAATCTTTATACTAGAGTTAAGTGGTTAACATACCACCATATTACGGTGTCAGAGTATTCTGAAATTGTCATATACTTCCCTTTAGGAGTGTTGTTTATTTGCATATTATTATTTTGCAGCCGTTTGTTTCAGCTTGAAGAACTCCTTTCAGCATCTCTGTAAATCAGGTCTAATTGTGATGATCTCTCTCAGCTTCTGTCTGGGAAAGTCTTTATTTCTCCTTCATGTTTTAAAAAGATTTTACTTATTTATTTGTCAGAGAAAGAGAGAGAGAGAGAGCACAAGCAGGGGGAGCAACAGGCAGAGGGAGAAGCAGGCTCTCCACTGAGCAAGGAACTCAATGCAGACTCAATTCCAGAATCCTGGGATCATGACCTGAGCTGAAGGCAGACGTTTAACCTACTGAGTCACCCAGGCATCCCTCTCCTTCATTTTTGAAGGACAACTTTGCTGGATAGAGTATTCTTGACCAGCTTTTTCTTTTCAACCCTTGGAATGTATCACTCCACTCTCTCCTGGCCAGTAAGTTTTGTGTTAAGAAATGCACTGATAGGGGCACATGGATAGCTCAGTCGATTGAATGTCTGACTCTTGATTTCAGCTCAGTTCATGATCTTAAGGTCATGGGATCAAAACCCACATTGGGATCCACACTCAGTGTGGGATTCTTTCTTTCCCTCTCTCTCTGCCCTTCCCCCCCCCCCACTCATACGCATGCACATGCACTCTCTCTCTCAAAATATTTTTTTTTAAGATTTTATTTATTTATTTGACAGACAAAATCACAAGCAGGCAGAGAGGCAGGCGGGGGGTGGGGTGGGGCGGAAAGCAGACTCCCTGCTGAGCAGAGACCCTGATGGGGTGCTCGATCCCAGGATCCTGAGATCATGACCTGAGCTGAAGGCAGAGGCTTAACCCACTGAGCCACCCAGGCGCCCCTCAAAATATTTTCTAAAATAAAATATAAACCTACTGGGGGCACCTGGGTGGCTCAGTTGATAAGCGTCTTTCTTCAGCTCAGGTCATGATCTGAGTCCTGGGATAGAATCCTGGGATAGAGCCCCTCATCGGGCTTTCTACTCAGCGGGAAGCCTGCTTCTCCCTCTCTCACGTCCCCTGCTTGTGTTCCCTCTCTCACTGTGTCTCTCTGTCAAATAAACAAAATCTTAAAAAAAAAAACAAAAACCCACTGATAGCCTTATGGAGTTCCTCTGTATGTTACAAGATTCTCTTCTCTTGCTTCTTTTAAGGTTATTTATCTGTCTTTGATTTTTGACAGTTTTGTTGTGATATGTCCTGGAGAGGATTTCTTTAAGCCGAGTTTGTTTGGTAGCCTTTGAGTTTCATGAACTTGGATATCAAAATCTCTCCCCAGATTGGGGACTTCTCAGCCACTCTTTCTTTAAATAAGTTTTCTGCCCTCTTCTCTCTCTATCTTTTCTTTTTGGAACTTTAATAATTTGCACATTATTTCTTTTGATGGAATCCATGGCTTACATAGACTTTCTTCACTATCTTTCTTATTTTTTCCCCTATGATTGAATAACTTCAAAGTTCTTGTCTTCTAATTCACAGATTCTGTTTCTGATTAATCCTTTCTCTTGGTTATGCTGTCTGTTACTTTTTTTTTTTTTTCTATTTCATTCATTGTAATCTTCAGCTCCAGAATTTGTTTGGTTCTTTGTTATGATTTTTATCTCTTTGTTAAACTTCCCATTTTTCTCACATATTGTTTTCCTGATTTCATTTAATTGCTTTCTGTGCTTTCTTATAACTGCTTGAGTATCCTTAAAACACTATTGTAAATTCTTTATCAGTTAAATCACCGATCTCTAATTCTTTGGGATTGGTTAGGGAAGATCATTGTGATCCTTTGCTGGTGTCACGCTTCCTTAGTTTTTCATGTTCCTTGAAGCTTTGCGTTGCTGTCTTCGCCTTTGAATGAGGAGCCGCCTCCTCCAATCTTTATTAACTGCCTTTGGGAGAGAAATACCTTCCATCAACCCTGCCAGGGATTGAGGCTTTCTCAGAACTTCCATGCATACACCGCTCCATGGTTCTTGCCCCCTCTTGTGGCAGAATTCTTTAGCTTGTATGCCTTCCCTCTATTCTGAAATGCACCAGGCTGAGCTCCGACAGCCTCTCTTTTGTTTTCCCAAAGGTGGTGCTAAAGCTCACGTTTGTGGTCTCTCCTTGGCCTGGAGATTGGGGCTGGCTTTCTGCGCATGCTTGCTAAACTGTCTGCCAAACCTTTCTCTCGAGGTCACAAGCAGGAACACCGGGGAGCTGGCCATGGGGTGTGTGTGTGTGTGTCTGTGTGTGTGTGTCTGTGATATAACAGAGTCCCTATGGGTCAGCTGGGAGATTGGAGAGCAAAGTTTCCCCAGTGGCTGGCTTTGCAGGCTTCAGGAAGGAGTCTGCAACACAGTTAAGAGCCACATCCTTTAATGCCCTGGGAGAGTCATATCTGCTGTTCTCCCAGCCTCTTCTTGCCCACTTCCCTGGTCATGCAACTCATGATTCCGTATGTTGGATGTGGTGACAGAGTAATGAGCTTCTTTGGGAGCCTCCCATACAGCTGGGGAAGCCAGATGCTCATTCACATGTTCTCTCTTTTCTGCATGAGAAAAATCACAGGTCAAGAGGATCTCTCTTGGTCCTAAGTTGTCACCTTGAGGCAGAGATGATGCACGTAAAGTCAAACCATTTGTTTTGCCCTCTCCAATGCATCCAAACTCATATATATGTATTTTTTTTTTGCTCTAGCAGTGTACTGGAAATTCTCCACTAGAAACCTGGACATCCTTCAATGGGGATTGTCTGAGAGGCTTCCGTATCACGGCCAAGGAGGACTGGAGCCAGTTCACGGATACATGCAGCGTCCACAGCTGGGACCAAGGTCTGTAAGTCTATTACCTGATGCACAGGTAGGCAAGATTCCTCCCAGGCCCCTTATTGTATGGTGCTGGATCTCACAGGCTCCACAAAGGCGCTTTTGTCCATGGACAGATGCCAGATAGTTGTTGGGGGAGGGGACACAGATGAGGGACATCTTATTCAGTCATGATGCTGATGTCATGTCTTCACACTAATGTTGTACAACCTATTTTTACTCCTTCTTACGTTAATAAAAGTTATCCACATTGTTGGTGTTACCATGGTACATTGATTTTCTTCATTTTTAGTGTTTTCAAAGTTATTGAGGATTCTAAGAGTTTTTCTTTATGAAAGTTATATATTGATACCATATTAGAAATGAAATCTGTGCATTTAAAAATATTTACTAATTGACTTTAAGATAACAATAACAGCCCATAGCATACTACCACAAACAACATATTTTATGAAAAAAAAAACCTACATTTTCAAAAACAGAGAAAAAGGTAGGGAGAAAACTAAACCCTTATTTAATTTTTACAGATCTCCTCAAGGTATGGCCTCATAGAGGACAGCCAGATCCTTATACCTCCTCTGGCATTTAATTTGTTGTGATATGTTATTTGGTGGAAATATTTGAAGATAATCTGATCTCATATAGATCTGTAATTGAAAAAAAATATTTCAATAGCCTTTTCAGATCCTTGTGGTTGATTTTTTAGGTTAGTCACAATGCAGAATCTGAACCCATAGCAATAAACTTTCAGTATGCTGTTACATTGAAATCCATTGGTCCAATTTGCAGTTTGAATGGATTTTTACCCGTGCACAATTTCGTAATACAGGCTTACCTCTGAGACATGGCGGGTTCAGTTCCAGACCACAGTAATAAAGCTGGCATCACAATAAAATGAATCAAGTAAATTTTTTGGCTTCCCAGTGGGTATAAAAGTTATGTTTAAACTATACTGTAGTCTACCAAGTGTGCAATAGCATAATGTAAAAAAGAATACAATGTACACACCTTAATTAAAAAATACTTGATTGCTGGGGCACCTGGGCAGCTCAGTGGGTTAAGCCTCTGCCTTCAGCTCAGGTCATGTTCTCAGGGTCCTGGGATCGAGCCCCTCGTAGGGCTCTCTGCTCAGCGGGGAGCCTGCTTCCCCCTCTGTGCCTGCCTCTCTGCCTACCTGTGATCTCTCTCTCTCTGTCAAATAAATCTTTAAAAAAACAAATTTTTGATTGCTAAAAACTGCTAGCTATCATATGAGCATCTGAGCTTTCAGTGAGTCATAATCACGGATCACAGATCACCATAACAAACGTAATAAAGAAAAAGTTTGAAATATTGTGACAGAGACATGAAGTGAGCCAGAGCTGTTGGAAAAATGATGCCCATAGACTTGCTCCACGCAGCGTTGCTACAAACCTTCAATTTGTAAAAAAAAAAAAACAACAACAACAAAAACACACAGTAGCTGGAAGGCACAGTAAAGCAAAACACAACAAAACGAGGTGCTTCTGATCAGACTGACACTAGTACCCTCAGCCACATTATCCAGGGGAATCCCAGGGAGCTAAGGGCTGAGAGGTGGCTCCACGACCAGGGGCAGCTGATGACAGTGCCCTTGAGAATTTCTTCTAGCTCACAGCAATGCATGAAAGTTTACAGGCACTGGCTTACACGGATTTACAGACTATATTATCTCCTTTTAAGTTTACTAACTTCCCCTCCCCAAATGTTGCAAAATTGGGCCTCCAAAGGGACTTGTGATCAAAGATAACACTAAAAAAGGCAACACAATTGAACAACAAAAAAAGCAGCAAACCTGATATATCCCCTGCCAATGTACAAGGCTGAAAAATAGCAATCATTAAATAATCAGGTCTAACAGCTATCATTGTCAACTATCAACATCATCTCAGGTATACACTAAGCCTTAAGATCTTAGCTATAACAGGGGGTGCCTGGGTGGCTCAGTGGGTTAAAGCCTCTGCCTTCACCTCAGGTCATGGTCCCAGGGTCCTGGGATCAAACCCCACTTTGGGCTCCCTGCTCAGTGGGAAGCCTGCTTCTCCCTCTCCCACTCCCCCTGCTTATGTTCCATCTCTTGCTGTGTCTCTCTCTGTCAAATAAATAAATATAAATCTTAAAAATAAAAGAAAAGATCTTAGCTATAACAATATAAGAGAAGACATTTAAATGCCTCTGTGTATGTTAGTTTAGAAAAGATGCATCAGAGAAATTAATTTTTTGTAAGGAAAACTCCAAATAGCTTTGCTATTAATAAGAAAATATAAATTATTCAATTTTTTAAAAAATAGACTCCATGTTGCCTGTGGCATGTGGAGTGTGATGCAGGGCTTAAACTCACAACCCTGAGATTAAGAGTCCAACACTTAACCAAGTGAGCCACCCAGGTGCTCCCCTTCAAACCTGATCACATTTGACTTACATGGATACAACATCTCACATACAGCCTGTTGATCCAAGTTACTAAACATTTCCTGACTTTATTCCCAAGAAGATTTCCTAGTTTAAAACACACACACATACACACACAGTAGAAATAGTAAATGAGAATTAATGCTAGGGTGTCCTGAGTATCTTGCATCTGATTTATCATTAAGAGACAAAAGAATGGCTGTACTCAAGTCTCAAAATTTGATACCAATATTGTTATGTTGGACATAATATAATATACTTAGAACACCCATTTAGTGCATGATTTATAACTAAGTGTATAGTTGTTTGTCACTGTTCAATGCTAGACCATAAGCAGAAAGTGGTTATGGTGAAGATTTATTGTTGTTGTCTTAAAGATCAATGAGAAATTATCTGAATTATTTTTAAATTCTCCTTTTACAAAAGAGAAATAGAAATAATTCTGTTGCCTTTTTCAGTTGTAAACCCAGAAAACAAATTTATCCAATAGGTAAATTATATACTTAGGAAAAGCTTAAATCTCAGAGTCGTGAACTATCTTAACATCTTTCATATCTGGCCAGAATAAAATATTTTGTTGTTCATTATGCTGATCAGCTCAGTTTAATATGACCAGATACTGCCTATTCCTCCTATTCAGCCTTCCAGGGTAGGAATGATGACTCTTTCCTTGCATGCTCATAGTACTTCATACATAAGTGCAGTACGGCACTGTCCACAAGGAGCCTTGGTCATGGATCATATTGCCATGCAATTGACTACATAAACTTCTTTCAAGGGTGAATCCACTTTTCATTTGTTTTCCTGCGCCTCTCAGAATGAATGACATAATAGACATTACTAAGTATCTCTAAAATTAATGTATTTTATGACCCGTATCATTCCAGAACTTCTTTAGATTTCAGAGGCTATATTTTTCCATACCTGGGTGTGATGCTTCAACCCACCTACAAGTAATCTGGAAGACTGAGTTTTAAGTGAGGCTCAGAGGAAGAGCAGATTCTATAGTGGGTCGGGGCTGTGGCTTTGGCCTGTGACCCAGTAGACCTAATGGTCTCAAAGTTTTGTGGAACAAGAAAGTCCCGAGAAGAGAATCACAGCGTAGTCCCGTAGAGTTCTGAAACTGTGCCTTCCTGAGCTAATCACTATTCTCCCTTTGAAAACAACGCTCTGGCATGCCTTGAGGACTTCATAGAGTCTGAACAGATTATTTACTTGGTGAAAAATACCTTCATACCTGAATGATCTGAGTCCTTGTAATTCCATGGCTTTATTGGGTTACTTTGGTCTTAATTGACCTTTAATACTGGGATGCAATTATTATTCTTGAACTATTTCTCTATTCTAAGTGACACCCCAGTGACTCCCCTTAGTCACAAATATGGTCCTTCCTGCACCAGAAGTGTAGCAGCAATGTAATTGTCCCTTGATAATTGATACCAATAACCCCGGAAAGTGCAGTTGTCCTTTCTCAACCTGTCAATTCAGTGGCCTGAGGAATCCGAAATGGTCATGTGGGATACTCAGTTTCAAGGTTAATGGGACCTTGTATTATTGTATCTCCTGAAGGAATAATACTGTTCTTGGGCACCTAGGTCACAAAACCAGCAGAGCCCAAGGTTTGGGAATGGGAAAGAGAAAATTCTTCCAGTGACAATCAGGTATAATAGTGGGAGAGGTTATTCCCAATTTTATATCTTAGTTCCCAGACCCTTTAGGCTGGCACTTCAACCATGCAGGCATGGTCTCCAGGTAGACACCAAAAAAAAAAAAAAAGTCTTTAACAAGTCATTCTCATTTGAAAAGGCACCTGCTTCTCCGTGATGGCTTATGTGACAAAACCAGTGAATTTCATGAGCAAGAGCCTATTGATGCAATGCTATTGCTATGAAGTGAATACTTCGGTAAAAAAATAAATGTGTAGGATTTAATGATGATAAATAGGATTTTCTGATGGGGTGCCTGGGTGGCTCAATTGGTTGAGCACCTGACTCTTGGTTTCAGTTCAGGTCATGATCTCAGGGTTGTGAGATCAAGTCCTGTGTTGGGCTCCACGCTCAGTACAGAGTCTGCTTAAGACTCTCCCTCTCTCTCTGCCCTCCACCCCCACTCTCTCTATCCTTCATAAATAAATAAATCTTAAATATATATATTTTCTCTATCTCCGCAGATGGGATACCAGCAAAAGCCTGGTGGGCAGGGAAGACAAATAGATACACCAAAATAAGTTTATCCTACTTGGGATAAATTGATGAGTCCAAAGTAACAGAGTTGTTAATGGGTAATTGACTGGTTTTCTTAGGATAGAATGCTCAGCCTTGGTTTCCACTGTTAGCTGGTCCACTCTAGATGCATAATTGCATGTTGTTGATTTGGCCACCATAGTGTTAAGAGCCTTCTCTGCCCTTGAGTGAGCATTAACTTGGGACACTTTAGGCCTATTTCAGATGTTCTTCCTCATACCTCTTACCCAGACTTTCTTGTCACCAGTCTTACAATTTTGTTCCTTTCTAAGCCCCTAACCAGGTGTTAGCCACTGCCCAAAACTCAGTATAGATCTATTTTTCAGCTCATTCTTCTTCTGTGTACAGTGAGCAACCACAAAAATTGCTCCAAGCTTGGTCTACTGGTTAGAATTTCCTTCACCACCATCCATCAGGGCCATACCTCATTGGGGCCCTACTGTGGCAGGATCCACTTCTGGTTAGAGTATCTATAAACCAGGCACAAGTTCTTTCTCTATCAACTCAGCAATGAGAGGTCCTCATAAGGGCACAGCTATGAGTTGAGGGAGGACCAGTGTTGAAGCAGAAGTTAATAGATGTAGCTTGCTTGTGCCTTCCTGATCTATTTGAACCTGATCTCCTGGATACCACTTCCATTTGATAAGAGATTGTTTCTGCATATACCAACCCTTGCGGCTTACTGGATCAGAGAGCAGTCAACTCATGATGGGAAGTTCAAGCTGCATAGTCCATGGGATAATGAATACTGTGTCCCCCTCCTGATATTCACCAATCCAAGAGTGAGACACACATTACCTTAGTTACAAAAAGCATGATCACAGTTAAGTCCCCTGTGGAAATTTCCCAAGCCCATAGAAGCAGCCTTGCTCAAAGCTATGCCCCCTCCCTGGGGGAAGCCTGCATCTATACCTCTCTAGTTTTGCAATACTTGGCTCCCTTTCCACTTCAAGGCAAGACAGCTCGATAGGGACATCCCAACTCTAAAGTTCTCAGCATGTTCAGCTGAGGCATCTGTTGCAACTGTATCAAGTTCAAATTCTCCCTCTGCCCAATTCTCACAGTTGTTGCTTCCAGGTGCAGTCCCCAGGATGCCCCCTATGCACTAGCCTCCATTTCAGAATTGACTCCCTAGGGAACCAAACACACAATCAAGTGTTCAGGCTCTATGAAGTCCTCAAGGCATGCCAGAGCGTTGTTCTCAAAGGGAGAATAGTGATTAGCTCAGGAAGGCACAGTTTCAGAACTCTACGGGACTATGCTGTGATTCTCTTCTCAGGGCTTTCTTGTTCCACAAAACTTTGAGTACCATTAGGTCTACTGGGTCACAGGCCAAAGCCACAGCCCCGACCCACTATAGAATCTGCTCTTCCTCTGAGCCTCACTTAAAACTCAGTCTTCCAGATTACTTGTAGTAGGGTTGAAGCATCACATCCAGGTATGGAAAAATATAGTCTCTGAAATCTAAAGAAGTTCAGGAATGGTACAGATTGTTCAGTAAAATACATTAATTTTAGAGATACTTAGTAATGTCCATTATGTCATTCACTCTGAGAGGCACAGGAAAACAAATGAAAAGTGAATTCACCCTTCGAAGAAGTTTATGTAGTCAATTGCATGGCAATATGATCCATGACCAGGGTTCCTTGTGGACAGTGCTGTACTGCACTTATGTAATGACTCCTTGCTGTTGCTAATATTTAGGTTATCTAATTCCCTCTGTTTGATTTCTTAGCTTTCCTAAAACCTTTGCAACCAATTTCCCTGCATTAAATTCCTCTGTTTTAAGTTTTCATGTGGTTTGTACTTCTGAAATAGACCCTGACAGGTTAACCGTCCAAGAAGAGGGACCTGGTTAAAGAATGATAATAATCACCGTAGTTTATATTTATTAAGACCTTACTAAGATCCAGGTCCTCTGCGAGAGATTTTGTACGTGTTAACTCATTTAATCCTCTTGATAACTCTGAAAGGTAGATCCTCTATTTATCCCCATCTTATAGAGAGGTGGCAAAACTCGCTTGAAGTTACACAGTCAGTGGCCCAAGTCTGTGTAACACAAAATTCATACCCCTCATAGTCATTCATCACTGTAATGAATATTGTGCAAACATCAAAACAATATTAAAAAAATAAATATATAGAAAATGCCCATTATATAATATTGTTTTTAGAATAAGATAGAGGGACACCTGGCCATCTCAGTTGGAAGGGCGCACAACTCTTGATCTGGGGGTCATCAGTTCAAACCCCATGTTGAGTGTAGAGATTACTAAAAAAAATAAACTTAAAAAAATAAGATAGGGGCACCTGGGTGGCTCAGTTGGTTAAAGCCTCTGCCTTAGGTTCAATTCATGATCTCAGGGTCCTGGGATTGAGCCCCGCATCAGGCTCTCTGCTCAGCAGGGAGTCTGCTCCCAGCCCCCATCTCTCTCTGCCTGCCTCTCTGCCTACTTGTGATCTCTGTCTGCCAAATAAATAAAAAATCTTTAAAAAAAAATAAGAAAGAAAGCTCATTACGTAGAATCCTAAGAGGTTTTTTTTTTTTTTTTTTTTAATTTAGTATGTATCTATATATCTCACAGATGATACTGGTGATGTCAAAACAATCTATTTCTGGGTGGTAGAATTACAATTCAGGTTTATTCTCTTCTGTGTGCACCTATATGTTTTTCTGAATTTTTTCTGTTTTTAAAAAATGATGTGTATGATCATGTATCAGGCAGAATTTAGGTGTGATACCTCCAAGAATTTATCAAAGACTCAGACACATGCTGTCTTTTGGCCCCATTGCCTTGCTGAACCACCTCAGGGTCTTCCCATGTTCATATCAGCAGCAGGAAAGAGGAAGGGAGCTTCCCTTCTGTTGGAGACTCCCCAGAAATGCCATATACTTCTGTTTCCAGAACATTGGTCAGAAGTTAGTCACAGGGTCACCAGAGGCTGCAAGGGAGGCAGTATATGTAGCCATTCAGCTAAGCACCTATGTCAGTTCTGTTAGTTAAAGTGGATATCCGGCAGTAGGCATTCTCTTCCCCAGAAAATTATGATCAGTATAAGGTAAGAATAAATCATGTTGCTTTAATTGTTCAATTCTATCACAGAGTATCTAACTAACAGGTACCATTTATATCCAGATAGAGATGTTTGACCTTCCAGTCTTTACACAGGGTACAGTCTATAGGGAAGTGATTTTTTTAAATAAATTTTTAATTTTGGAATAATTTTAGACTTAATAGAAAAATTGCAAATATAGCACAGAGAACTCCTTGTTTACAGTTTCGGCTTCCTAAATATTATCTTCTTAATTACTATGGTGCATTTGTCAGAACTAGAAAGGCAACACTGGTACATCATCATTAAGGAAACACTAGATTTTATCAGCTTTCACCAGTTTTCCCACTAAAGCCCCTTTTCAGTTCCAGGATCCAGTCCAGGAACCCACATCGCATTTAGTTATCATGTCTCTTTGGTCTCCTCTGATCTGGGATGACTCCTCAGGTCTATTTTTGTTTTTGTTATGTTTTGTTTTCCAAATGACCTTGATGGTTTTGAGGAGTACAGGTCAGCTATTTGTAGAATATCTCTCAGTCTGGGTTTGTCAGGTGTGTTCTCATGGTTAGACTGGGGTTATGGGTTTTAGGGTGAAGCACAGACGTTAAGTGCCTTACTCATCACATCTTACCGGGGGGGTACCTGATATCTACATGACATCACTGATGATGTTAACCTTCATCACCTGATTAAGGTGGTGTTGGCAAGACTTCTATACGATAAATTATTATTTTTTCCCTTACTATACTCTAGAAGTGAGTCACTAAGTATGGGCCATAGTTGGAGTAGGAGGCAGGGTTTCTACATATATTAGTTGGGACTCTTCTGTAAAGAAGTTACCTCTTCTTGGTGGGGGAGTACATTATTAAGGCTCAAAATGCATTACTTTTGCTTCAAGACAATTAACAAGTGATGAGAACACTTTATAGGCATCTTGGGGAGGAAGTGACCAATGAGTTTAAGTACAGTTTGTCTGGTTCAATAAAAATATGGAGAGCCCATGAACAATCATCTTAAAAAAGGACAAAAAGCTAGTCTGTAGACTATGGAACTCTCTCAGTGTTTGGTCTGCTGGGTTTGAGATGGGAACATCCCATAGGCAATTGGATGTTCTGACATGGGTCTTGGGAAGAGGAAGGAGTTTAAAAGACAGATATGGAAACCGCCTGGGTGGGGGTGGGAGGATCAGGGAGGCCTCAAGAGTGCTTAAGATCTTTAGAAGCGAGCATGAAGAGTGAAATGGGGTGGCAAAGAGAAAAAAGGAAAGGATACAATGGTTCTCCCCAGACACACACCTTACTGGCAGACCCGGGCCAGGCAAAGGCATGTATCTCTATTACACAATGAAGCAAGACCACATTTACTGGCAGGGATGAAATATGGATGGATGAAAAGCAGTCTGCACCCATCTCAAAGCAAATACGCTAAAGAAGGATTTCTGAATAACTTAATAGTTGTGCTGATGGATTATACTGAGCATGACTTCTTTCTATCTCCCTGAATCTTTGTGGTAAGATCTTCATGAAAGATTAAAATCAGGAAAGATGGATGTCTTTTTCTTAACTTTAAAAAGCTCAGGTTTATGTTTGTTCTGGTTATACATTATATCTGTTCGACATAGAAAATTAAGATGCAAATAGTAAAGTGACACCTCGTTGGCTCAATGGGTTGGGCCTCTGTTTTGGGTTCTGGTCATGGTCCCAGGGTCCTGAGATTGAGCCCCACATCGGACTCTCTGCTCAGCGGGGAGCCTGCTTCCCCCTCCCCACCCTGTGACTGTCTCTCTGCCTACTTGTGATCTCTGTCCATCAAGTGGATAAATAAAATCTTAAAAAAAAAAAAGATACAAATAGTAAAAATTACTCATAGTCCCACCTCACAAAATACTTAGCTGCAACTAAAAGTTTTATACATGAATATATATACACACATAAAAATAAATAATATAATATATTTGTTTACATGGTGGAAAAATTAGAAATGATATATAATTATATATAAATTAAAGTCTAATTCATAGCCTCCTGAAATTTTTTTAATACCTGTGTTTGCATACCTTTTTAAACCAAAAACTGGAATCCCACTATACACATTATTCTATAATTCTCCTCTGAAAATAAGTTACCATTAATCATCATTATTAGCATCATGAATGTTACTATTTATTGAAACATCTACTTTTAGGGAGGTACCATTATCCCCATCTATAGATTAAGAAATTGAGGATGACAGACATTATATAAGTTGTGATCTTGGGGTGCCTGGGTGGCTCAGTGGGTTAAAGCCTCTGCCTTCAGCTCAGGTCATGATCCCAGGGTCCTGGGTTCAAGCCCTGCACCGGGCTCTCTGTTCAGCAGGGAACCTGTTCCCCTGCCTGACTCTGCCTACTTGTGATCTCTGTCTGTCAAATAAATAAATAAAATCTTTATAAATAAATAAATAGATAAATAAGTTGTAATCTGGAACAATTTTCACCAAGTATTGTAGACTCCAAAGCTCAAGTACTTAATCCCTGTCAATAAATTCTCACTTAGAATATTGTTTTAAAGTTAATTGTTCAATTTATTAAAGTTACAAATATAAAATTCTCATTCAATTCACAATGTTAATCTCTCTCTTATTTTCCATATAAATGTAGAAAAATGTAATAATTATCAATAAGAAGCTTGTATGAATTTTGGTTCCATTTATAAATTTAATTAAATGCTTTAATTATTCAAATTAAATTTTGAAATTTAATATAGTCAATTTCTTTTTTAAGTATTTCAGTATCTGATTTACAGAAAAACCTCTCCAAAGTATCTAAGTAATATTTGTAAATTCAATCAATTAAATGTCTAAATGTCTAAAATGCCTTTAATTGTTCCCATACTGTTTATAAAGTAAGTGAGATTTAAACATTATATGACAGGGTGCCTGGGTGGTTCAGTGAGTTAAGCCTCTGCCTTCGCCTCAGGTCATGATCTCAGGGTCCTGGGACTGAGCCCCCGCATCGAGTTCTCTGCTCAGTGGGGAGCCTGCTCCTCCTCCCTTCTCTGCCTGCCTCTCTGCCTACTTGTGATCTTTGTCAAATAAGTAAATAAATAAAATCTTAAAAATATAAACATTACATGACAAGTTTAAACCAATAATTCAATTATACATTGTAAGTTAGAATTACAAGCAAATTCATTAAGACATAAGTATTAACACTGCTTGTTCTTCATCTTCATAGTTAATTCTAAATATCCTTGAATCAAAACATTACTTAACCAGTTCCAGTTCTGTGCTAGATTAACTTTCTTCCAATAACAGTTATAAATCCTGGACAAAATATAAAAAACAACTCTGTGAAGGCACTGGAGAGCAACCCAAAGTAGGGAGAAATGGAAAGGATAGTATCCTTGAAGAAGGGAAGCTCACTGTGTGAGGTCCACATTGAATCAGATTTTCCCCTGAAGGCACATCATAGTTTACTGCAGTGCCTGTGGAAATAGAGCTCAAGCAGAAAGTAACAGTTTCACTAGGCTGAAGAAAGAGAGCCAGAGTTTTGGAAGTGATTCAGATGCACTGGAAATGGGCAATTGTTGGTGGTGGTGGTGGGGGGGAGAATCCCAGGGGGAAAAAAAAAAGTCATGAAAGTAGGAGATGAAAATTTTTCACATAAATTACTCTTAAATCCAGATTCCTAAATACTGTATGCATGGAACAAAGCCTCAAGAAACCCAGCAAAAGGAAGGAAGCTAAGGAACTGAACTGAGATTTTAGCCACTGTCTAGGACTTAGAAGTTTAAGTTTGACATTTAAGTCCAACAAAAATAGAGGAGTTTGGTAAACAGCTTGGACTTTGCACTGAAAAGCCAGGAGGGTCACACTTTATGCATAAAGACCACATCTGAGGACCAAGGGCCAAACTGAATAAAGCTACTCTAACAAGGGCCAAAACAAATCCCCCAAGAATCCATGTAACATGCCAGTAATTTAACTGCTGCCATAACAGAATAGAATACTCTTTACAAGAAGATCACTCAATCCAGAGTTTCTGCAACATATTATTTACAGTTCCCAAAACACAATAAGAAAATTATTACACATGCAAAGAAGCAAAAAAATGTGACCTGTAATTAAGAGTTCAGTAGAAGCAGACCCACAAATGACTCACATTAGAATTAGCTGAAAAGGACCTTAAGACTGGTGTAATAAATATAATAGGAAAATATGGGCAAATGGGCGAATGGATAGGGAATTTCAATGAGAAATGGGAAACAATTTTTTAAAGAATCAGAAATTCTTTAATTGCATAAACTAAATGTAATCATGAGAAAATACCAAAATATCCTTCAGTAATAAAGGGGCAATCAAGACTTTCTCAGATGAAGAGAGACTAAAAGAATTTGTTACCAGAGATTGACCCTAAAATACAGCATGAAGTTCTTCAACAAAAAGGAAATGATAAAAGGCAAACTTGAAACATAAAGAACAAAAAAAAGAATAACAAAAAATAAATTAAAATGTGGGTAAGTACAATAGATCTTCCTTCTCTTGAGCTTTTAAAATTATGTTTGATGGCTGAAGCAAAAATTAAAATGCTGTATGGTATGGTTCTCAATGTCTGTGAGTAAATAGTTAAGACAATTACATGGAGGAAGGTAGAGGGACCTAAATGTTTCTACACTTCACTCAAAATGGTAAAATGTTGATACCAGTTGCCTTAGTCTGCCTAAGCTGCCATAATTAAAACACCATAGACTGTGATTAAAGAATAGAAATTTATTTTCTCACAGTTCTGGAGGCTGGGAGACCAAGATCAGGGTTCCAGTTGTTTAAGTTCCTGGTGAAAGTTCTCTTCCTGCCTTGTAGATGGCCACTAGCTTGCTATGTGTTCATGTGACCTCTTCTTTATGCTTGCATGGAAAAACAGGGAGATCTCTCTTCTTCCTTTTATAGGACCACTTATAATATACCTTATTATAGGTATATACCATGCATATACCAGTCTTATCCCATTAGGACCCAAACACTATGACCTCATTTAACTTTGATTACCTCTACAGGCCCTATGTCCAAAAATAGTCATAGTGAAGGTTAGGGCTCCAACATATGAATTTGGGAGGAACACAATTCAATCAATGGCATTAGTGAACTGTGATAAGCTATACATATTAATATAATACCTAAAATAGCCATTGAAAAAAATCTATGAAAGAGATACCTTCAAAAACACCATAGATAGAAAGAAGATATACAAATGTCCAAAGGTATATTAAAAGGTGCCTAACATCACTAATAATGAGGGAAATGAAAATCAAAACAACAAAGAGATATCCCCTCACACCTGGCAGAATAGCTATTATCCTCCCCGCCCATACACACAGACTTCAAAACAAAAGATAACAAATATTGGTGAGGATGTGAAGAAATTGGAATCCTTATACACTGCTGGTGGGAATGTAAAATGGTGCAGCTACTGTGGAAAACAATATGGCGGTTCCTCAAAAAATAAAAAATAGAACTACCAGAAGATCCAGTAATCTCCTTCTGGGTATTTATCAAAAAGAACTGAAATCAGGATCTTGAAGAGATTATTGCAGAGATACCAATTTGAAGGCATCACTTACAATAGCCAAGATATGAACACAACTTAAATGTCCATTAACAGATGAATGAATAAAGAAAATGTGGTATATACATATCTTGGAATATTATTCAGCCTTAAAAAAGAAGAAATCCTGCAGTACGTGACACTACAAACAAATTTGGATAACACTACACTAAGCGAAATAAGCCAGTCATGGAAAGACAATATTGCCTGATTCCATTCATCTGAAGAATTTTTTAAAAATCTCATAAGAAGAGAAAGCTGAATGGTGATTGCCAGTGACTGGGAAGAGGGGAATGGGGAGCACTTATTCAACCAACATAAAGTTTCAGTTAAGCAAGATGAATAAATTCTAGAGCTCTGGTGTATAGTATCATGCTTATAACAGTACTGAATTAAACTCTTAAAAATGTGTTAAGAGAGTAGATCTTATGTTAAATGTTCTCACCCCAATAAAACAAACAAAAGTCACTACCATCACCACCACCAACAAAGCTACACTAAGAAGTACCAAGGAGCATGGACTATTAACAATAAAAGAATCTAGTGCTCTGGGGAAGAAACCCACTATAGATGAGAAATTCTAACATTCAAGGAGAAGCCTGAGGAATAGCCCCTTGGCAAGATTCCAAGATAGAAAATCAACGCAAGAAAATCAATCATATGTTGCTATGCTAGCAACAAACATGGGCCAAACAAAATTTACAACACAATACCATTTACAATCACTCCAAAAGAAATCAAATACCTAGATATGAATCTAATAGAATACATACAGATCTGTATCTGGTTCTGCAGAATATCACAAGTGATGTTATGTTCTTATTGAATCTTCGTGTGTGTTGTAGGGCTTCGCTTGGTCCCATTATTGATGGTTTTCACTTCGATTGTTTGATTAAGGTGTCATCTCTCAGGCTTTTCCACTGTAAAGTTACTCCTTTTGAAATTTTTTAAATTTAAAGAAAATGGTTTTTTAGATTGCATACAGTAAAGCTCACCCTTTTTTGGTGCCCAGTTCCTTGAGTTTTGACAAGCACATAGAATCATGTAACCACCACCATAGACCAGAGACAGAACAATTCTGCCACTCCAGAAAACACTGCTTTCTGCTGTCCCTTTTTGGTCAAGCCCTCCTTCTTCTCTGAGCACTTGGCAACCACTGATATCTTCTCCATCCTGTAGTTTTGCCCTTTCCATAATGTCATATAAATGGAATCATACAGTATGTAGCTAAAGTTACTGTAGCGTCCTTGCAGTTAATATTTATGGGGAAGTCATTTTTTTTTAAAGATTTTATTTATTTGACAGAGAGAAATCACAAGTAGATGGAGAGACAGGCAGAGAGAGAGGGGGAAGCAGGCTCCCTGCTGAGCAGAGAGCCCGATGCGGGACTCGATCCCAGGACCCCGAGATCACGACCTGAGCCGAAGGCAGCGGCCTAACCCACTGAGCCACCCAGGTGCCCCTATGGGGAAGTCATTTTAAACTGTATAATATACTCCTCTTCATCATGCTTTCTATTTATTTATTTACCCATTTATATCAGGATGAACTCGTGGTTCCCGACTGATTAAATCTATTACATCTATTACTATCATCATGTATTTTGATGCTCAAATTTTTCCTGATTTGACTAATCGGAGTCCTTTCAAGTTGGCATCTATCTCCCTCTGACATAGCCCCATCATTTTTGAGTGCTTTCTGGATTTCCAGCACAAGATATCTCAGGCTTACAGGGGCTCCATCACTCCGGGGATGTGAGGTTTTGCGGGTCCTTTCAGTTGACAGAGCAGGAGAATATGTATGTATGTGTGCATGTACATAGGTATGTATATGGTAAATACATATACATTTCCACCCATATTTTTTAAATTTTTATTTATTTTATTTATTTATAAATACATTTTATTTATTTAGTTGTTTGAGAGAGAAAGAGCATGAGCTGGGGGAGGAGCAGAAGGACAAGCAGACTCTTTGCTGTACAGGGAGCTCAATGTGGGGCGCAATCCCAAAACCCTGAAATCATGACCTGAGCCAAAGTCAAGCACTTAACTAGCTGAGCCTCCCAGGCGCCCTCCCCATGTTTATCTCTATTTATGTTTCTCTCTCTCTAGAGAGAGAGACAGACAGAGAGAGAGTAAGAGAGAGCTATAAGCTCACACCAATACCTTGAATTCCAGTCTAACATCACAGGGTTCAGTCAAGTTTTATCCTGTTCTGTATTTCTAACTCTCTTCTCCGACGGTGAGAAACATGACTCTAATCATCTTTAATGTGTTTAGTTATTTAGTATATACCCAAATTTGCATCACTGTCACCAACCCTTCACCCATGCCAAATTCCCATTTGGGTTTCGGCTTCTCACATTGGACCAGCCCAATGCACAAGCACCCCTCCTCACCCTACTTGGGATCCAACATCCAGTGTCAGGATAGCCTTCTAGATGGATGCCCTCTAGATCCCTCCGGATCCTATGCATGGGCTCTGAAACCCCCTTCCAGGTCTCCCCAGCACCTCCATGTGAATGCCTTCCCCATCCTGCTCAGGATCTGACACCCCACAACAGCCCTTGCTGGCATCTGCACTCCTTCTCTATAGGGATAGCCTCCTCAATTTGCTTGGGCTTTGAGCCCCCAGCAAGGACCACCCCAACTTCTGAATATGCTTCCCACGCCAGCCTGTCCCTCCTCTGCCACATGGATATCCTTCGCACCCTGCACTGGGCATCTCACTATGTAATACCCTTCTTATGGTCTTCCGGCTCCTGCACTGTGTCTTGCCTGCCCCCCCCCCCACCGCCCACCCTTCACAGAGGCCCTCCTCATGCAGGCACACAGAGAGATAAAGACAGATCATCTTGACCGAGTTGAAGCTGGTCTATGTCCAGTTCACCTTTGCCCCTAGAGCAAATGCCCATCATGAGTCTCGGTGGGAGGGCCTACGTGTTACCTTGGTGGATCTTTAAATATTTGTCTCCACATACATGTGAGATTGCCAAACCCTCTGCTTAGCTTTTTAGCCCCTTAGCAACTTCCCGTTCGTTTTTCTTGGAAACTCGTAGGTTCAACTTGGTTGTCAACAAATGTCTTGAGAAGGGATTATAAGTAGAATTTCAGGCTCACTTCTTTGTATTTCCCTTTTTTTTTCTGGGATCTCTAGTCCTCAAATCCTGCGTAAGGTAGCTCTGAACTTCAATTTCTGCCTCCGTGGTCCCATAAGCTTGCTTCAGCTTTGCCTCTCCTGCTTCCCATTCTATTGCCAGGACCATGAACTGGTAACCGCCGCAAGGGGGCAAGTTACTGAAAATTTAGATCATAATCAGCAAGCTTCTCTTGGCTTTAGGATGTTGGTCCTTCAAGTCCCAGCTGTCTTGCTTACTCTCCAATGCAGTCAAAAAGCAGCTTTTTAAAATCTAGTTTTGGGAGCGCCTGGGTGGCTCAGTTGTTTAAGCATCTCCTTTCAGCTCAGGTCATGATCTTAGGGTCCTGGGATGGAGGACCCTGCATCAGGCTCCCTGCTTAGCAGGGAATCTGCTTCTCCCTCTCTCTGCCTCTTCCCCATCTCCCTCTGTCCCTTCTCCCCTCCCCCCTCCTCCCTCTCCTTCCACTTGTGCTCTCTCTCTCTCTCTCCCTCAAATAAATACAATCTTTAAAAAATAAAATAAAATCTAGTTTTCATAGTAGTTCTTTTTTTTAGCACAGTGTCATGGAATTTTATTATTATTATTTTTTAATTTATTTGACAGAGATCACAAGTAGGCAGAGAGGCAGGGAGAGAGAGAGGGAGGGAAGCAGGCTCCCTACTGAGCAGAGAGCCGGATGTGGGGCTCGATCCCAGGACCCCGGGATCATGACCTGAGCCTGAGCCAAAAGCAGAGGCTTTAACCCGCTGAACCACCCAGGCGCCCTTCATAGTAGTTCTTAGCAGGAGAATAAATCTGATACCACCTACTCTGTCCTAGCTAGAAGCAGACATCTACCTTTAGTTTTCTGTTTTTCCTTCTTGATAAATGTTGCTTTGAGTTGGGAAGTCAATAGGTTCCCTATGCGATTTTGGCGGGGGAGGATTGGGCTGTGTTTGGACTACCATCCTTCTAGAGTAATTGCCTATTTAGGTGCTAGAGGGAATTAGGTATATTCTGTTCCTCTCTGGAAAGAACATGAAACCAGCCATCCTATCAGATCAGGGTTCTCTGTGCCCTGAAGGGCTCACATGTGAGGGAAAACTGTTGTTCTCAGTAGATAGCCCATTTCTTCCTTTTATCAAGTCTGTATCATAAAATAGAGGAATTTCAAACCAGAATTACAAAAATTAGAACATATTTTAAATGTTCATATGTAACAAATATGACCTTTTAAAAATATAAAACGTGCCATTGTTTACATTTTATTATTTATTAGACACCTAGAAGAATTGTAAGTCTATTAATTAACAAGGCACTATCAGCACGGGGGTCCAGTAAAGGGCCGCGAGTTTAAAACTGTAAGAAAACCAACTTTTCCTCCATTCCCATCTATGTACCTTGTAAGTAGAGATTTGATCTCAGCGTGACATAATGTCCATGTTCTAAATGTGAATGCTGTACTGGGAAACGGGAGTCCCTGACCCTGACAGTCTCTGACTGGGAGAACCGTGGATGTTAAGCAGAAAGACCTAACTGTGGACTTGCCCCTAGGCAGGAACACTGAGAGAAGAGGATGACAGTATATTTAACAACAACAACAACAAAAATTACTAGATTTAAAAGTGTTTTACTAGCTTGGGCAGACCTGGATGGCCCGTTTAGCATCTGACTCTTGATTTTGGCTAAGGTCATGATCCCCGAGTAGTGGACTTAACCTCTATGGGGTTGTTTCCCCTCAAAGTCACAAGAAACTGATGTCCCTCTCTCAGGTTTGCAAGGATGAGATGAGGCAATGGTACGTGAAAGTACTTGGCAAAGAGTCGTGACTAATTTTAGAGACTATTTTCAAAGATGGTTTAAGATCGTTTAGGACTTCAGGGATTGCTAAGCCTGTGTGAACACCTCTCCATTCTCTGCTCCACGTACAGGATACTCTTTGCTTTCGCAATGGAGGGCAAAAGTTTAACTCAGTAGTCCCATTGGGCGAGAATGGCTTTACATAATACATATGTGTAATTAGTTTTCATGAGGGTGAAATGATAAAGATCCAGAAGACTCTTGAGCATTATCTTGGCTTGATCTCTTCATTTTGTAGAGGAGGAAACTGAAGCCCAGGGGGTTGAAGGGCCTTGCCCTAGGTATCCCCCTTGATGACTAGCACCCAACTCCCCTCTCCTCACACTGGGTCCACACTGATCATGGTTGCCTCGGAGGCCTAGGATCCTCATTGGCCCTTTGTCTCTTCTGCCTCATCCTAACAGGCAAGGCAAGTCCCCTGGCCAGCCTGGGGGGCTGGGGAAACAGGGTCTACCACCTGGCAGGAGAAGCTGCGACGTCACATTGCACCAGGCCTGGATACAGAACAGGGAGAAGAACTAAGAAAAACACAAAAGGCAAGTGTCTTCCACTTGCCTGATCTTTGCTCTGTCCAAAAGGAGCCATGAGTGTCACACAAACTTTTCTTAAGTATAAGAAATAGTCATACCTTTGGACTTTGTAGGCATCTGTACACTGTGGAGAATCCTTGGGTAGGTAGTTCTATACCTGAGTGCCCATTCCATGCAGGGTGCTGAGAGGAGACGAGGCAGCAGTCTGCGGGAGTCATGATCTGGGCCTGTAGGCTCACAGGCAAGGTAAGGTATACATGGGGACAATCACAAGATGGCAAATGGCAGTGGACAGCGACTCAGTGTGGGCACAGGGGGTGGGAGTAGCTTGCTGATGGTCAGGAAAGCAAAGCTTCCTTGAAAGACGTGAAGTTTACACGAGGCAGGGAGAGGCGCCTAGCACTTAACTAGCCACGTAGAGGGTGGGGACAAGGTCTGCCCTGAGGGAAATGACAGGATACAAAGTGGAACATCTGGGGCGAGCCTGCGTCACTGAGGGAAGGAGGATGGCATTCAAGGTGGAAAGACAGGGTTAGGCCAGAGAATAGAAAGCTTCCATCCAGGACGGCTGGAACCCACTGAAGGGGAGGAAATGCACCTACAAGCCTGTGAGGTGGGGCTGGAACAACTTCCAGGGCAGAGGAAACTGGGAGAAAGCTCTCAGCCCACACGCTGGTGCATTAAAGCCTGGGTAGCCGGAACCTAAAAGGAAAAAAGCTAAGGCTGGGCTAAAGGGCAAATTTGGAACATTTATGTCCCTTGCATTCAGACGCTCATGGCAAACTGCACTAAAAGCTAACTGAGTGTTTAATGATTTTGAATAAATATGTGTAAAATTGGAGGCTCTTTTTTACCCCAATGGTTATTTCCACTTTTACCCTAAATGCAAAAATATTGGTCACATGATAAAGAAGCCAAAATTTTTTCAGCTTATTATTTTTTTAGCCCTGGAAAAAATTCGAACGCAAAAGCAAATCAAATGTAGATACGAGGAAAGTTCATTTTTGAAAATGCTATATTTAGATACCATTCATTTGTAGCACTTAAAACTAATATTATTTAGATTCAGTATTTCAGTATTTATTACCTTGAACCTGCACTGTCCAGCATGTAAGCCACTAGTAAGTATATGAAATGTAGCCATTCAAGTGTAAATTATATACCAGATTTCAAAAACAATACAATGAAAGAATGTAAAATGCCTTTTTAATAATATTTATATTGATGGCTTATTGAAATGGTGATTTGATAGTGTTAAATAAAATATATTGTTAAAATTAATTTTACCCATTTCTTTTTGTTTTTTAACATAACTATTAAAAAAGTAAAATTATATATGTGTTCACATTTGTGGCTCACATTATATTTCTACCAGGCAGTGCTATTTTAAAAGTTTCATTCGTCTAGAAATATTATGTTACGGAGTGGCCCATACCACAGTTAATAATATTAACAGGTGGGAGGGGTTTGCAGGCCCTGTGAAACAAAAAATTGTTCCATACATTTCTATTTTCTTCCAGGCTGAATCTGTGATTTAGTGATAAGTCCTACAACTACCTTGAAGCACATGGTATATTACATGCTTTCAAGGAAAGCCGTTTCTGTGATTATGATTTCTTTTCCCATAGGGGAGGAGATACAAAAGAAGTTTGCAATAAAAATTTCCATTGGTTAACAAGTTTTAATAATAAATACTTTAGGTTATCACTAAAGCATAATAAATAATGTGCCTGCATAATTTTAGCACCAATTTACAAAATCTACATGCAGCCAGCAGTAGACCCTTACTGAACAGGTGTGATGTTTTGTTCTCATTGCTGTTGTTTAATTAGGTCTCTTAAGTGTCTTTTAATCTTCAGCAGTCTCTTGCTGCTGTTGCTTGTTTCTCTTTTTCTGTGGCCTTGACTTTTTGAAGATTTGCAGTCGAGTGCCTTGTAGAATATTCTGCATGGTGTCCTTTTACTTGCTCCACATTCCCCTGAATTCCTGGAAATGAAAGATCGGGTCTAGAGAAGCCTGATTACATTCAGGCCACACCGTTTAGTAAGAATAATGGTTGATGTTATGTACTTAGTATTGCATCATATTAGGAAGCACGTATGTCAGGTTTTTCTACAATTCATGATGTTAAACTGGTCACGTGTTTAAAGTGGCAATTGCCAGGGGCACCTGGTTGGCTCAGTTGGTGGAGTGAGCGACTCTTGATCTCGGAGCTGTGAGTTTGAGCCCTGTATTGGGAGCAGAGATTACTCAAATTAATTAACCAATTAATTTTTAAAAAGCAGTCATTGCCAGATTTTTCCGTGGCAAAAGTATATGTTTCCATTTGCAAATAAAAGTAATCTTGTAGATGATACCAGTTTCGTAATAACTGTCCGCTTAATGGTTGTAGCATCTATTACCAAATTCTTGCTTGAACCAATTATTTCATTAGAAGTTGCAAAATGGTGATTTCTAAATTCTCCAGTTCCTTTTACATCTATTAGCTGGCACTCTGCTGTAAAGAATCATTGTTTTCTCTCTTTCTCTCCTTTTGATTACCATGAGTTCATGGATTGTAGCACTTAAAACTAATATTATTTAGATTCAGTATTTCAGTATTTATTAATTTAATTAATTTAATAATTTACAATCAAGTATAGCATCATTTTGATGCTCAAGTTGTCCCAAATTTGGCCAATGTCCTTTAGACATACCCCATCATTATTTGAGCACTGCCTTGCTTTCTGGTACAATGAAATGTTCCAGGCTCACCTTGTACTTTCTCCACTCCAAACTGGGTTTCTTTTAGTGAAGAAGGCTATTTAGAAGCCAAGATCTGGACCTTAGGTATGCTCAGTGCACAAGGGTCTCTCAATGAACAGTCTTTTAAATTAGGGTATAATTCACATACCATAAAATTCACCCTTAAAAGTAAATAATTCAAAATGCAAATCGAAACCACAATGAGGGGATGCCTGGGTGGCTCAGTCAGTTAAGCTTCTCCCTTTAGCTCAGGTAATGATCTCAGGGTCCTGGGATCAATCCCCCCGTCGGGCTCCCAGCTCAGTGGCGAGTCTGCTTCACCCTCAGCCTCTGTGATTGCTTTCGCTCTCTCTCAAATAAATAAGTAAAATCTTTTTTTTTTTTTTTTTTTTTTTTTTTTTAAAGATTTTATTTATTTACTTGACAGAGAGAGATCACAAGTAGGCAGAGAGAGAGAGGAGGAAGCAGACTCCCTGCTGAGCAGAGAGCCCGATGCGGGACTCGATCCCAGGACCCTGAGATCATGACCTGAGCCGAAGGCAGCGGCTTAACCCACTGAGCCACCCAGGCGCCCCTCAAATAAATAAGTAAAATCTTACAAAAAAAAAAAATCAAGGAAGCAAGCAAGAACAATGAGTGCTCTCTTCAGGAGCCTATATACTGAAATTGGAACAATACAGAGAAGGTTAGTATGACCTCTGGACCACGATGACATACAAATTTGTGAAGTGTAAAAAAAAATCCATAAGGAGATACCACTTCACAACCGTTAAGATGGCTATCATAAGAAAAATAATTTAGGGGCCCCTAGGTGGCTCAGAGGGTTAGGTCTCTGCCTTCGGTTCAGGTCATGGTCCCAGGGTCCTGGAATCGAGTCCCACATCGGGCTCTGTGCTCAATGGGAGCCTGCTTCTTCCTCTCCCTCTGCCTGCCATTTCCTCTGTTTGTGCTCAATCTCTCTGTCAAATAAATAAATAAAATCTTAAAAAAAAAAAGAAAAGAAAAATAATTTAAACAGAGAATAACAAATGTAGGTAAGGATGTGGAAAAACTAGAATCCTGTGCACTGCCGATGGGAATGTAAAATAAAAAGAAAAGAAAAATAATTTAAACAGAGAATAACAAATGTAGGTAAGGATGTGGAAAAACTAGAATCCTGTGCACTGCCGATGGGAATGTAAAATGGTATAGCCACTATGGAAAACAGCATGGCAGTTCCTCAAAAGCTCTAAATAAAATTTCCATATGACCAGCAATTCCATTCTTAGGTTATATACCCCAAAGCACAGAAAGCAGGGTCTCAAAAAAGGTATTTGAAAACCCATGTTCAGAGCAGCATAATTAGCAATAGCCTAAGAAGAAACCCAAGCATTTGTCAATAAGTGAATGAATAAACATGTGAGATAAATACATATACTATAATATATATGGTGAGAGTATCTATATACTGTTATCTTCCTGGAAAAGGAAGGAACTTTTGCACATGCTCCAGCATAGATGAAACTTGAAGACATTATGCTCAGTGAAATAAAAGAGTCACAAAAAGATAAAAACAGTGTAAGTCCATTTCCATGAGGAGCCTAGAGAAGTCAAATTCAGAACTGGGAGAGGAGGAAATGGAGAGTTATTATTTAATGGGACATGGAGTTTTGGTTTTGCAAAATGAAAAGAGTTCTGAAAAACGGGTGGTAGTGATGGTTGGTCAACAATGTAAATTGTACTTAACACCACTGAACCACACTCTCAAATATTCTTAAAATGATAAATTTTATGTTATATATATTTTACCACAAGTTTTAAAAATTCAATGATTTTTTTTTTTTAGTGTGTTCAGAGTCATACAGCCATCACCACTTCTAATTCTGGAACATTCTTTTTTTTTTTTTTATAAATTTTATTTATATATTTGACAGCAAAAGACACAGTGAGAGAGGGAACACAAGCAGGGGGAGTGGTAGAGAGAAAAGCAGGCTTCCAGCAGAGCGGGGAGGCCGACATGGGACTCCATCCTAAGACCCTGGGATCATGATCCAAGCTGAAGACAGATGCCTAGTGACTGAGCCACCCAGGCGCCCTAATTCTGAAACATTCTTATCACTCCCACAAGAAACCTGGTGTTAGGAATTACTAGCAATTACTGCCAGCAATCATTTCCCAGTGATTTGGGCCCCAAATCTACTTTCTATCTCTATACGTGTGCGTTTTCTGGACATTTTATATGAATGGAATCAAAAGTATGTGAACTTTGTGTCTGTCAATTAGCATAATATTTTCAAAGTTCATTCATGTTGTAATATGCATGAATATTTCATTTCTTTTCATGGCCAAATAATATTCCATTGTACAGATATGTTGTATTTGTTTATTCATTGGTTAGTTGGTGGATATTTGGATTGTTCCCATTTGGGGCTTGTAAGAATAATGCTGACATGAACATTAATGTACAGGTTTTTGTGTGAGCATATTTTTCTCGGATATATACCCAGGAGGGGATTTGCTGGGATATATAGTCTCTCAATGCTTAACTTTTTTTTAAAGGTTTTAATTTTTATTTTTAAGTAATTGCTATACTCCAAGTGGAACTTGAACCTATAACTCTGAGATCAAGAGTCATATGCTCTACTGACTGAACCAGCCAGGTCCCCTTTAATAAAAGAAAAATTTTTAAAATGGGTTTTTTTTTTTTTTTTTTTTTTTTGAGTAACATGCTTAACTTTTTGAGGAACTGTCAGGCTGTTTTCCCCAGCGGCTGCAGTATTTTACATTAGTAACAGTGTATGAGGGTTTCCAATAGTTTTTTTGAGTAGCTGTATTAAAGTAATTGTATAATTTTTCTAAAATAACGACCTATACATTGGCTTAAATCATACAGCTCTGTGCTTGGTTTTGCTTTGCAAATTTGTAATCAAATAAGCTAGACATGCCTCACATGAGGGCGAAAATGAGCTAATTTAATAATAAAATATATACTACCACCTCTGGTATCTCTAATCCAGAATATTCTTCCATTCCACCCTAACACCTATGGCCTCCTGACTACTTGCCGGACCCGAACAGCTAAGCAGGAGAATGAGTCTCGGACTTGGCCAGTTCTGCTGGAATGCCCTCAGCTTTCCGTCCACCCCTTTTCCGCAATGCAGAGCAGCCGCGAACTACATTTCCCAGAATGCCCCCACATGGAGGTTGGAGTTCGCAAGAAAGGAATTCGGGGGAAATTTGGAAGGTAGACGCGAAAGCGACTCTGTTATTCTCCAGAGGTGGTGACAGCCGGATGCCGAGCGGATCTGAGTCGCCCAGGATGCCCGATAGTTCCTCCGGAGCCCCCGCTTCAGGCTGAGACCGCCGGCGACCACCTGTGCCTTCGCAGCGGCTGCCCCAGCTCCGCTCCCTGCCTGCTCGTCCAACAACCGTGTAAGCCCCTTCTGCTGTGTTAGACCCCAGACCCCGAAGACGTAGAGTGGCTTGTGGTTTCCTGAGCAAACCCTGAATAATACATGTGTATATGGGGCAGAGGTACCATTTAACATTTAATGTATTTAAAATACAATGGGGGGGGGGCGGGAAATGTGATGTGTCTAGAGACTGTTTTTGCACCTATGGGAAATTTCTGTTTCGGAGACAAACCGGAGCCAGCCTTGCTAGTCTTAATTTTCATGAGCATTAAACAACGACAGAAGAAGAAGAAGAAAAAAAAAAAAGACATTAAAAAAGTGTCGTTTAAAACTCATTGTAATCTCCATTTAATGGTAGAATAATAATCCATCAAACAGATATCCTACGATTTAATGAACTAGTCCCATAATGTTGCCATTTAGGCTATTGTTTAAAATTGTTTTGGCAATTATGAATAATCCGGAAAAGAGCGACTCTTATGATTACTTTCTTTAGACAGATTCCAAAAAGTAATTATTTCTGGTTCAAAGAATATAAACATATTAAAGATTATGAATACACTCTGCTAGATTGGTTTTCAGAAATGTAGCAATTTAGACTCCTACAAGTAGTGACCAAGAATTTGTCTTGCCTGTCGGGACAGCCTATGGCTGCCATCAAATACTAGAATGTACCAGTAATGTTTGCTAATTTGCTAGGTAAAATTTCAGGTTTAATTTTTATTCACTTGTTGATTAGCCAAGACTGTTCTCTCTCTTCGTTTCTTTCTTAGCTTCCGTCTGTCCCCACCCCCACCCCCACCCCGTCTTTCTTTCCCCTCTCTTCTTCTCCCTCTCCCTCCCTTCTCTTCTTCCCTCCCTTCTTCTCCCTTCTTTCCTCTCCCTTTTTTCGTTCCTTTTTTTCTCTTTCTCTCTCTCATTCTTTTCTTCTATTCTTTCCTCTTTTCTAGAATTCACATGCTTTGCCTATAAATCTGTCAAGAACCATGTTTTTATAAATTCTCCCAACTTCCTGTTGCATTTAGTTTTGTTTGCATATCATTTTATTATATATCTTAATAGTTTTAATGTAGCAAAAATCTGTTCCTTTAGAATTCCTAACATTGCTTTCAATATTAAATAGTTTATTTGTCATTTGGAAATAAGGTAAATACTACCCTCTATTTTCTGTTATTTATGGCTTGATTTAAAATTATGGCTTGATTTTATACATTACCTCTTTGATTTGCCTGAACTTTTTTGGGGGGAGGGGGGAGCATATATTAAGAAAATCAGATCTAAGTTAATATTTCCCTGAAGAAACTAGTTGCTTGAGCACCCTTGGGACAAATCCTACCTTTATGTAATCATATTTTTAGATTCTAAATGTGGCTCTTTTAAAGAATTAAGACATTCATGTTGAAGAAAGTTCAAACACCTCAGAAATACATAATGTGGAAAATGAAAGCATCCCACCCCTTAAAGGTAACCACTGCCGATTTAGTGAATTTTTTAAAATGTAGCTTTCTTATTTTATTTATTTTTCAAAGATTTATTTATCATTTGAGAGAGAGAGAGAGCATGTATGTGCTTGCATGTCCAAGCATGGCAGAGAAGGGCAGAGGGAGAGGGAGAGAATCTCAAGCAGACTCCTCATTGAGAGCTAAGCCTGGAGCCCCACACTGGGCTGGATCCTAGGACCCTGAGATCATGACTTGAGCTGGAATCAAGAGTCCCCCACTTAACCGACTGAGCCACCCAGGCACCCATAAAATTTAGATTTTTAAATTGAGGTATAGTGTACAAAAGAAATATGCATAGATTTTAAATGTACAGTTTGATGAGTTTTGACAAATATATATGCCCATATAACCATCAACCAATCTAACTACAAAACATTTCTGCTCCCAGAAAGTTCTCTCTTGCCCCTTGCCATTCAAACCCCATTTCAAACTATTCCCAAAGCAACAACTGTTCCAATTTCAATCTCTTTGGTCTTGTTTTGACTGTTCTTACACTTCATATAAATGGAATCATAAGTATAAACTCATTTATGTCTGGCTTCTTTCACTCAACATAATTCTTTTGAGAGTCATCAATGTTATTTTGTGTATTAGCACTTCTGTTTATTGCTGAATAGTTTTCCAATGCATGAATGAATCACAGTTTATTTACCCATTAAAACTTACTGATGGACATGAGTTCTTTCCAGTTTGAGACTATGTCAAATAAATCTGCTAAGAACATTCTAGTATAGGACTTTCTGTCAGCATTTCCAGAGTGGAATTACTGGGGCATAGGGTAGGTGTAACTTTAATTTTATGAGAAAGGGACATATGGTTTTTTAAAGTGGTTGTACCATTTAACCATCCACTGGTAGTGTGGAACAGCTGCTTCCCATTCTCACCAAAACTTTATATTATCTTTTGTGTGTAATCATATTTTTAATATATTTTGTTAAAATTATAGCGCAGTCACACACGTTGCAAGTAAATACAAAGAACATTCTCCTTCACCATTTTAGAATAAGTTGCCAACCTGATGCTCCGTCCCCCTCTAATTCTGGATTGTGTATTTTATACAATCAAGGACCTTCTACATGATGATCAAAATTGGGAAGTTAATCTTGGTACACAACAAATACTTAATCCTCAGACACTATTCACTATTCAATTTAACAATTTGTCCTAAAAATGTCCTTTCTAGTAAAAGGATCCTGTTCAAGGAGTTTATGTTGCATTTAATTGTCAAGTTTCTTTCGTCTCCATGAAACTGGAACTTTCCTCAGGTTGCCCTTTTTATTTTAATTTTCAAAATCTAATTAATTAGTTAATCTTTCTTGAGAGAGAAAGTGTGAACAGGAAGGGACAGAGGGAGAAGGACAGAGAGAATTGTAAGCAAGCTCCATGCTGAGTGCAGAGCCCCATGTGGGGCTCAGTCTCATGACCCTAAGATCATGACCTGAGTCAAAACCAAGAGCTAGAAGCTTAAGAGGCTAAGCCAGCCAGGTTCCCCAACATGTTGCCTTTTTTAAAGTTTCCAAGCCAATTATATTGTAGAATAGCCTCAAAATTTGGGGCCAATTGATGTTTCTTCATAATTGTATCCATGTGACACATCTTTGGCAAGATTATCATAGCAGGTACGTGACTTTAATTTGTCCTCTTGCTGATCATATTCATTTCGATCAATTTGAATAAAGTGATATCTGCATGGTTTCTCCAATATAAAGTTACTCTTTTCTCTTTGTAATTCATATTTTTGTAGGGAAGTACTCTGATATTAGGTAACTATTTAATTGCTTCCCAAACATTAATTTATATCTGCATGGACTTGTGGTTTCCTATAGTCTTCAGTGGACAATAATCTTATACTATCATTTATTTTGATACTTAAATTGTACCATATTCACCCCTATAAGCTGGCTTCTCTGTCCTTTTGAAATGTCCCCGTAATTCTTGGAACAATTCTCTGCTTTATGGCACAAGAACATTCACTGTTGCCTTGAACTGAGAAAGAGCCATTCTCCAAGGAGACTTCGTTTCTCTTAGTGGAGGATGGCATTTAGAAACCAATATTTAGGCCCTAGGTGTGGTCATTGTTACTAGCATAACACTGCTCCTAGTGCCTATCTCAGGAGAAAACTAGGGAATATGTGGATGGATACACACAAACACGCACACACACGTGCACATGTGTGTGCATGTACACACCCCAAATGCACACAGTTATATCTATGTTTATTTCTTTCCTTTTTTTTGAGAGAAAGTGCGCACACACACAGAAGTAGGGTGGGGGGAGGGGCAGAGGAAGAGGAGAGAGAGAGAATCTTAAGCAGGATTCACAATCCTGAGATCATGACTTGAGCCAAAATCTAGAGTCAGACTCTTAACCAGCTGAGCCACCCAGACATCCCTATTTATGTTCATTTCTATACCTCTTTACATTTATTGAAAACCGTAAGTCTATACCCATACTTCCAATTCCAGCCCAACTCATATGATTCACATTAGTTTTCCCACTTTCCATATTTGTAACTCTTTTCTCTGACGTGTGTTATCATTATTATATTTATTTGATCAGTACCCTGAATGTATCCTATCTCCCATGTCCACTGCTATCTCCTCCCCAATGTGGTCACCCTCCTCACTATACTTACTCTCTGATACTCCACTCCAGATTACTCTTCTACCAGGACACCCTCCTCTCCTTGCTCTGGTTCTGAGATCCTGCTTTGGGCCTCCTATTGAAGCAGATGACTTCCTTAGACCACTTGGGCTCTGACTCTCTGGGTCACTCTCACAGGGACACCTTCTCACTCAGCTCAGGCTCTAGCTCCCCATGTTGGGCTATCTCCCATTGGACTCTCTGCTCTATTCTGTTCTGACATCTAACACTGGGCTTCCCTCTGTGAAAGCACCTGTCTTACCTTGCTCACCTTACCAATATTCCATATTGGACTGTCCCTAAACATGCTTGCTCCCCTCATTCTGTTAGAGTTCTGATACACTGTTCTAATCCATTGTGGCTGCCCCTTCCCCCAGGTCTCCATCATGTGGCACCTACTTGGCTCTACTCCACATAATGGCTTTAGGACTGAATCATTTGGGAAGCAAAGGGAAGGAGGAAGGTGTATGGACCTAATGTCATTCCTTTAAATTTTAGTTATTCTAAAGGGTGTGACATAGTGTCTCATTATGTTTTTAGAGTGTGTATCTTCGATGAATAATGATGTAGATCTTCTTTTATGTATTTATTGGCCATTTGTACATCTTTTCTCAAGTGTCTAGTTGAGGTTTTTTTTTTCCCTCTGCCTTACTGATTTGTAAAAATTCTTCATACATTCTGGATTCAAGTCCTTTTTAAATGTATATGTTGAGAATGTATTTAACCACTTTGTGGCTTGCCTTTTTATTATATTAATGGTGAAATTTTTACTTTTTATGAAGACCAACTTATGAGTTTTAATTTTATGGCTAGTGTTTTTGTGTTCCATCTGAAATATCTGCCTACTCCAAATTCATGAAGATCTTCTGTGTTTTCTTTTAAAAAGCTTTAAAGTTCAGACTTTATGGTGAGGTCTCTGATACATCTCAAATTAATTTTTGTTTATACTGTGAGACCAAGGCCAATGTTATTTTTTTCTATGCAGCTATCCAGTTGTGCCAATACCTTTTGTTAAAAGATTTTCATTTTCTGATGAGTGACCTTGGATCTCTTGTCAAAAATCAATTATTGTATACATGTGGATTTATTTCTGTATTCTCTGTACTATTACTTCTATCTGTAGTCTACTAATACACCAGTACCCCATCATATTTGATTATTGTACCATTGAAATCAGGTAGTGTAAGTCCTCAACTTCTTTTTTTTTTAAAGAGTTTATTTAATTATTTGACAAAGGGAGAGAGAGCGCGTGTGAGAGCACACAAGCAGATGGAGCGGCATGTAGAGGGAGATGGAGAAGCAAGTTCCCACTGAGCAGAGAACCTAACATAGAGCTTGATCCCAAGACCCTGGAATCATGACCTGAACTGAACGCAAATGCTTAACCAACCAAACCACCCAGGCATCCCAAAAGTTTTCCACTTTTTGTTCGTCTTTTCGAGATGGTTTCTGCTAGATCCTTGGGTTTCCATACAAATTTTATAATCAGCTTGATTAGCTATAAAAAATGCTGCCTGGGAATTTGATTAGTATGATATTAAATCTATAGGTCAAACTGGGGAAAGTCACCATCTTAATATTGGGTTTTTATGAAACGAACATTGATTATTTCCACTTATTTAGGTCTTTCCTAAATTTTTTCACAATGTTTATCATTTGCAGTATACAGGCATACCACAGATACTATGGGTTTCATTCCAGACCACAACAATAAAATGAATAAAACAATAATCAAATGAAGTTTTTGGTTTCCCAGTGCATAGAAAAGTTACACTTACACAATAGTCTGTGAAATGTGCAACAACATTATGTCTAAAAAACAGTGTACATACCTTTTTTTTTTTTAAGATTTTATTTATTTATTTGACACAGAGAGAGAGACACAGCGAGAGAGGGAACACAAGCAGGAAGAGCAGGAGAGGGAAAAGCAGGCTTCCCATGGAGTAGGGAGCCCGATGTGGGGCTTGATCCCAGGACCCTGGGATCATGACCTGAGCCAAAGGCAGATACTTAACAGCTGAGTCACCCAGGCACCCCCAGTGTACATACCTAATTAAGTAAAAAAAATTTATTGCTAAAAAATGCTAACCATCATCTGAGCTTTTAGCGAGTCATCATCTTTTTGCTGGTGGAGGGTCTTGTCTGCTGCTGATGACTGCTGACAGATCTGGGTGGTGATTGCTGAAGCTTGGGGTGGCTGTGGCAGTATCTTAGAATAAGACAACAATGAAGTTTGCTGCATGGATGGACTCTTCCTTGCATGTACTATTTCTCTGTTGCATGCAATGCTGCTTGATAGCAGTTCCCCGCAGTCCTTCAAAAGTGGAATCAGTCACCCTCTTTGCTCATCCATAGGAAGCCACTCCTCATCTGTTCAGGTTTTATCATGAGACTGTAGCAGTTCGGTCCCATCTTCAGGCTCCATTTCTAATTCCAGTTCCCTGCTGTTTTCACCACCTCTGCAGTTAACTTCCTCCACTCCAGTCTTGAACCCTTCAAAGTCATCCACATGGACTGGAATCTGCTTCTTCTAAACTCCTGTTAACGTCGGCATTCCATGGTCCTCAATCCCAGGATGTGACCTTTCTGGGGTCTCCTTTCATGCCTCCAGATCTGTGAATGTTTATACATTGTCTATTAGGCTGGGCCTAACCTCTCATGTCTTTCATGACTGTGCTACCTCTGAAATCTGTTCAGCTCTCAGCCTCCCAGAAGCTTCCCTGTGGGATCTTCTGGAGTCTTGCCCTACTCATACACATCTTAACAGTGGGCCAAGTACCCAAGGGAATTTTTCATGCAATTTTACAGGGTTCCTTCTCTGTAGCTGCCTTCTCTTAAGGCACCTTGCCCTCCAAACCCAGCTGTGTTAGCAGGTACCTGCTCTGAGCTCTGTTTCCTCTGTTTCCCAGAGACATTGCTGCCCTCTGCTTGGGCGCCATAGCCCTGTGATGAATGCTTCCCTTTTCTGAAGGGCAATAAGCCTGCCTTGGTTTCTGTTCAATGCCTGCGATTGTTGTGTGTTGAAATGCCTGTATTTGTCTAGTTTTATTGTTGTTTACAGTAGGAAGGTAGGTCCAATGTCAGGCACTCAATTTTAACTATAACTGGAAGTCAAGAGTTTCATCTTTTAAAAGGAATTAATTTAAAGAACCATTATGTTTTTCTCCTCTCTAGCTGTAGCAAGGGTAAACTTAAAGAGCCACTTACCAAATACTCTTGGTCAAATTCAAATCCTAAATGGAAAGCCCTATATTTTTATAGGGCTCCGTCCTTTCTTTTCACACCTTCCATAAAACAGTGACGAGCTTAATAAAATATATTCATTCCAATCTTTGCTAAATTTCCTAGTCATATAATTGGAGAAACCTAAAACATTTACATATTTATTTTTATAGACCATTAGAGGCAAAAGTTAGATTTCTTTGGCCAAAGATAAAACATGGAAGTACAAGTGCTCAGACATCCTTCAGTCATTAAAGGAGAGTGGAAAAGATGAGTTTATCATCTCATTCCTTCTTTTTTTTTAATTTCTTTTTATTTTATTTTATTTTTTAAAAAGATTTTATTTATTTATTTGACAGAGAGAGAGAGAGCACACATAGGCAGAGAAGCAGGCAAAGAGAGGAGGAAGCAAGCTCCCCGCTGAGCAGAGAGCCTGACATGGGGAGCCTGCTTCCTTTCCTCTCTCTGCCTGCCTCTCTACCTATGTGTGCTCTCTCTCTGTCAAATAAATAAAATCTTTAAAAAAAAATTATTTATTTATTTTAGAGACAGAGAGAGAGAACATGAGCTGGGGGAGGTCGGAAGGAGAGGGAGAGAGAGATCTCAAGCAGACACCCCACTGAACGTGGGAGTTGGGACTTGATCCCGTGATCCTGAGATCATGACCTGAGCCGAAATCACGAGTCTCACACTTAGCTGACTAAGCCATCCAGGCAACCCTCGTTCCTTCTTTTAAAAATCTAAAACAAATAGGGGTGCTCAAATAAGGGGGGTTTCATCAGGGAGTCAGCTTGAAGATTCCCTCCCTCTGTCCTGCCCTCCCAGCTTACACTTATGCACACATGTTCTCTCTCTCTCTCTCTCTCAAATAAATAAATAAATCTTTTTTGTAATCTGAAAAATAAAAACAAAAAAACCTAAAAATTTTTCCAGTTGTATTGAGATATAATTAACATATAACATTGTATTAGTTTTAGTAACATGATGACTTGATATATGTACGTATTGACACATGACTACCACAGTAAGTTTAGTTAGCATCTGTCACCACAGATAGTTATAATGTGTGTGTGTGTGTGTGTGATGAGAAATTTCAAGATTGACTCTTTTAGCAACTTTTAAATATAGAGTACAGTAGTAACTATAGTCACCATGGTGTATATTAAATCCCCAGAACTTATTTATCTTATAACTGGAAGTTTGTACCATATAACCTTCACACATTTTGTCCAGACCCTACTCGCCCACCTCTGACAACCTTGGTACCTATGAGTTTGATTTTTTAAGATTCCACATATGAGCGAGATCATATTGTATTTCTTTTTCTGTCTGACTTATTTCATTTAGCATAAGTTAGCGTATCCTCAAGTTCTGTCCATGTTGTTGCAAATGGCAGAATTTCCTACTTTTTTAATGATTGAGTCAGAGATAAATGAACAGATAGCTCGATCTCACATTTTTCTCTATCCATTTATCCACTGACATATACTTAGGTTATTTCCATGCCTTGGCTCTCATAAATAATGCTGCAATGAACATGGGGGTACAGGTATCTTTTCTAGGTAGTGATTCCATTTCATTCAGACATACTCCAGAAGTGGAAAGGCTCCTTTTTAAACTTTCTGAGGAAACTCCGTATTGTTTTTCATAGTGGCTGCAGCAATTTATATTTCCAACAGTGCAAGGGTTCCCTTTCCTCCAGATCCTCACCAACACTTGTTATCTCTTGTCTTTATGAGGTGGCCATTCTAACAGGTGTGGGGTGATATTTTCTTGTTGTTTTGATTTGTATTTCCATAACAATTAGTGATGTTGAGTATAATTTCATGTACCCATTGGCCTTTTGTATGTCCTCTTTGGAAAATGTCTATTCAGATCCCCTATTTTGTTTGTTTTTGTTTTAAAGATTTTATTTTTAAGCAATTTCTGCACCCAACATGGGGCTTGAACCTCCAACCCTGAGATCAAGAGTCACATGTTCCACCAACTAAGCCAGCGAGGCATCCCACTCTGCGCATTTTTTCCTTGGGTTGATATTGAGTTGAATGTGTTCTTTATATATTTTGGATATTATCCCCTTCTTAGATATATGATTTACAAATATTTTCTCCCATTTTGTAGGCACCTTTCATTTTGATGATGGTTTCCTCTGCTACACAGAAGCTTTTTAGTTTGATGTAGTCCTACTTGTTTATTTTTGCTATCGTTGGCTTTGCTTTTAGTGTCAAATCCAAAAAATCATCGCCAAGACCAATGTCAAAGAGTTTATGCACTGTGTTTTCTTCTAGGATTTTTATGCATTCAAGTCTTAGAGCTTTATCATCTCGTTCCTTCTTCCTTTTTTTTGATGAATGCAAAACCCAAAGGAACGAAAGTTGTGTACCCTCTCTAAAACTGGCATAGACACGAAATTAGAGTTAGTGAGCTCTGTAATTCCCATCTTTCTTACAAATTGCCTGTAAGACAATTCAATCCTGGGTAGGAACCTAAAATAAAAGACAAGACAATTCCGGGGTAGAAGTCTAAAATAAAATTTTTATAGTAGGAAAGCTTCTGTGTTATGGTCATAGAAACAAGGATTTATTTTTGTTTCTCCCATGTTGGAAAGAACAAAGAAGATACTTAGCAATCCCTTTTTCCGCTATACCCTATTGCTATTTACTTGACACTGAAAATTAAAGTTATTTAAATGTGTCAAAGGGACTTTTTAAAAATAGGGTGCCCACTATGATATTGAATATTCAATGTTCAAATAAGGCAGTGGCAACAAAAACATATTAAACATTATTCTTATCTTCAAGGATTTATTGTGGGAGGGGTAAAAAAACAGCATCTGGAAACATTGGCCCCTGTTGCCCTGTATAGTGTTATGGAAGTTCAAGGAGAGAAAAGATCTTGTTTGTTTGGGTGGATCATAAAATGTTTCATGAATGCACTGGCATCAAATCTGGTCTTAAATTTTGGGTAGAATTTTGACTGGTGGGGAAAAAAAGAACATGCAAGCTGGGTGAAACATATTGTCAAAGATAGAAAAGAAAGGAAGAGCAGAAGGTCCAAATTTCTGAAAATTAGAGATAGCAATGGGAAGGTAGTATAGTATGGTGTGTGCTTGCTGGGAGTTTACCTCCCAGGCTGGGAGGTGTAGGCCACCAGGAACTGGGAGGCTGTTACTGGTCATAGGAGCACTATGACTGGAGCTCGGAACATTCATCTGTCCACAAGAGGATATCAGGACATCTAGGCAAGTGCTGGTTCACAGAAGAGTTTCCAACTACTTGAGTAGAAAGTCTTGGAAACCGTAGTGAATTTGCATAAAATTAAATATATGTAATGTAAATGACACCCCTATATTCTGAATATGAGTCCTCTCTACATTACCATTTTTAAAAGGATTTTATTTATTTATTTGAGAGGGAGAGTGAGCGAGCATGAGTAGGGAGAGGGCCAGAGGGAGGACAAGCAGACTCCCTGGGTGGGGAGCCCGACCCTGAGATCATGACCTGAGCCACTCAGGCGCCCCTACATTACCATTTTTAAAATAGTCTATAAGTAAATAAATAAATGACAAGTACCCATGTTCATTGCATCATTATTTACATTAGCCAAGGCATGGAAACAACTTAAGTGGCCATCAACAGTGAATGGATAAAGAAAATGTGTTATCTATAGATAGATAGATAGATAGATTGATTGATTGATTATCTGGCAAAAGTAAAAGCTGGTGATCCTCTGTTGTCCTTAAAAAAATTTTTTTTTTGAAATGTTATCAGTGAAAAAACCAGAAGCCTGAGAACTACTGTCCCTTTGGGTCAATGTGGATATGAGGGAGATTGGAGCACTCTTAGAGCAGAGAAAGGGCTGAAAGGAGCAGCAATATTTGGGAAATAAAACTTAGAAGACGAGGCAACTGTTTGGCTATGTGAGTCAACAGAGGACAATTCCAAGGGTGCCACTGATAAAAACGGGAGAGCGAGGAGCACAACAGTATTTTGTGGAGGCAGAACAGGCAGAGGCTGACAGGGAAGATTAGTTTGGGGAATGTGTGGATGTTTCTGAGGAAAGCTGTTTGGAACGGTCCCATGGGCAATGGAAATGTCAGTCTGGAGCTCGGGAGGGAGGCTCCTTTATTGATGAGATGATAGATGTTTATTTTACACTTACTAGGAACCAAGCCCTAAATGTGGGGGAAAGAGAAATATTTGCATGTCATTCATGAAATTTAAGATTATTTGATAATAGATTGTTCCTCTCTTTAGCGTATTCCTCGGGACTAATTGCTTAGACTCTCTGAAAAGTATCTTTTCTTCATTAAAGTCCTTGTTACTTAAACATTATTCCTTTATGTTTATGATGCTTCTGAGAACCTCTAATTCAAGGATATACCGCAAATAGAATAATAAATATTATGAATTTATAATTCACCTATCTACAAAATCCTAAATGGATAGAAAACTAAGACTGAAAACCAACTTTATTGGTGTATTGAGTTGTCATAGGCTGAGGTAATAAATAGATCAAAAAGGTAATGGGGCAGCGCCATGGAAGTTTCCATCTTGGTCACAGTTTTATCTCTAGATTAGCAAGTGAATAGCCTGGTAGCCAGGTTCTCCTTAGAGACCCATGCTGAGACAGGTTCCACCTCCCGAGAGCAGCATGTGGCTTCTAAGATCCTCTGTCGCCCTCAGCTCAGTGGGCCAATGCATTGAAGATTTAAGGCCTCAGAGGGGCAAAGGTCACTTCTAGGAACCTCAAACTCAGTCATATGGCCAGATCTAACCTACAAGGGCAGCTGGAAAGCACAGTCCAGCTTTGTGTCCAGGAAGAAGAGGAAATAGATTTTGTTCAATAATTAGTAGTCTGCTATGATTTGCATTAAATCCTTTGAGTAAAAGTTAAATAACTAAAACAGGGGTGCCTGGGTGGCTCAGTCAGTTAAGCATCTGCCTTCAGCTCAGGTCATGATCCTGGGGTCCTGGGATTGAGCCCCATGTGGAGTTCCCTCCTCAGCAGGGAGTCTGTGTCTCCCTCTGCTCCCCTCCCTGCTCGTGCTCTCTCTCTTTTTCTCTCTAAAATAAACAAATAAAAATATAAATAAATAAATAACAACAACAACAAAAAACAGTTGGTCATGGAAAGCCTGCCTGTTGTGTGTGAATGAACAGAATATTTAGCACTGCATCTCTGGAGAGAAGGGATTACCATTCTTAGGGAACTTCTATTCATGTAACAGTTAAGCTATGCTTTAGTAGTTATAAAAATCAAACATGAAAACAATCGAATCCCTGTAACGTTGTTCAGAGTCCTCGTGAGGCTATCATTTGCTTTTTCTAGCTGAAAAGCAATCTGAGCTAAGTGACCTGAAATGATGGCGGGAGAGGCAAGAGGCAAGAGGACAGTACCCCAGGATTAATATGTTTTCTATAAGCAGATCCTTTACGACCTTCCTCTGTTCCCAGGAATATGGGCCTCTTTGATGTGTTTGTGGTTTTGACATTTCTTTCAGCATCAGCACTTTTTCTCCAAAATTGTCCTTAAAGTGACTGCATCCTTTTATGATCCCTTACTTAGCCTGTGACCACTTGCCTACTCCCAATAAATTTTTACAACAAATCTCATCCACTTCAGCTTCGTCCTGCACTTGAGCCTGAACGTGTGCTCAGAGTGGCAGATGGAAACCCATCAGCAGTAATAAATACATCACTACTCAAGATCTTTTATTGCTTGATAGCCAGAGATCTGGATTTTATTCATTAAATTTAAGATTATTTGATAATAGATTGTTCCTCTCTTTAGCGTATTCCTCGGGACTAATTGCTGTGACTTAAAATCAAATCTCTCTACTGGAGATCCTTCTTCTCAAAGTCTTAAAGCTATGATCAGTTCTGTTTTGTTAAGTATTTCATAGTATTCATACTAACATATTGTTTAGTATGGCCTAGGATTTGGAGAGGGAAGCATTTGAAAGGAAATTAAGGATTTCAGATATTAGCTCTGTTTTAGGTTGATCCTAGGTAGATGATGCGGTCTTGTCTGATTGGGCTGCTAGGACAAAATACCAGATTGGGTGGTTTAAAAACAAAACAAAACATTTATTTTTCAGAGTTCTGGAGCTAAAAGTCGGAGATCAGGTGCTCCCCTCTTCTGAGCTGGATAGTTTTGCTCTATCCTCACATGGTAGAAGAACGAGGGAGCTCTGTGGGTCCTCTTTAATAAAGCCACAAATCTCCATCCTGAAGGTCCAGCCTTGAGTCTTAGTCATCTCTATTAGGAGGCCCCCTCCTCATAATACCATCACCTTGGGGGTTAAGAGTTCAACATGTGAATTTGGGGTGGGGGTGCGGAGTGTGTGGAGGAGGGTGGAGAGGTGGGTGGGGAGAGTTGCAAACATTCAGACCGTAGGGAGTCTTTTCCTGGTAAGTAGTAGAGAGCCAGAGTGAGGTTAAGACAGGGGTAATTTGGAGCATTAGGAAACCTTCACAGTATTGTTCAATCAGAACATTTCAGTGGATTTTACTTTTGGTCCCGGCACATCAGAATACTCTTTGGGCAGAGTCCTAAAATAGATAGGAGGCAGGGTCACACATCCCATTGTAGAAACTAAAGAGGGTAGATAATCTTTTCCCCTGACAGCTGGGACATCTGCAAATGTTCCTGCCAAGGGCTTTGAACCTTGAAGGAGTTACACAAAAATGGAAGCCCCTGAGAGATCACTTACAGCAATGGAGGGGTGCAGTGCACAGTTTAGAGATGACTTCTGAGGGGAAGGGGGTCCTCTGGGGACTGCAAAAGAACACTGCCCAGCTTCCCCTGTTTCCGGCTCTTTTCCAGGACCTTATTCTTCTTAGGTTCTGTGATAGCCTTATATGAAATTGCTTTCTGCTTGCACTGGTCAGGGAAGATTTCTGTTGTCTGCAACCAAGAATTCCAGCTAGCACAAACATCCCCCAAATATGCTATACTTATATTTCCATTAAAGATAACTTTATCTTATTGCAAAGATTAGCAGCTGAAAAACTTAGAAAATATAAACAAAAAAAACACTGTAATCCTATCACCCACAGAGCAACTTTGTAAAAATTTTTTGAAACACTTTCTGGTGCAAGGATGTCTGGGTGGCTCAGTCGGTTAAGCGTCTGCCTTCCACTCAGGTCATGATCCCAGGGTCCTAGGATGGAGTCCCTGTCTGGCTCCTTGCTCAGTGGGAAGCCTGCTTCTCCCTCTGCCTGCTGTTACCCCCTGCTTGTGCTCTCTCTTTCTGACAAATAAATAAAATCTTAAAAAAAAAAAGAAGAAGAAGAAGAAAAAGAAACATTTTCTGGTGCAGTCTCCCCAACTTTTTCCTGAGCATATGAACAGATTCTTTCTTTAGCTACTATAAGAAATGCTATGACACTGCAATCAACATGCCTGTCATTTGCCTGCTATTCAGCCTCACCTGTAGCATTGCATCTCTGTATGAACATAAACACAAACATGATGAGTTGGTCCAGCTCGTATTTGTCACACTTACTCAAGTTTCCTTTGAGTAAATATACGTAGAAGTGAAGGCATACAAAATTATTTCAGGTACATCCTTGGGACAGAACTAATCCAGCAGAGGGCCAGTGTTCCTCTCCTGGATAAAAGTCCTCAAACACCTAACATGGCCCCCTTTGTTTGGTCATGTGCAAACCAAGACATCATTTTTATATTCAAGTTGCTAGGATTCAGGATTTCCAGGGAAAATTTAGGATATAGGTAAACTCTCTTGAGGACCACAATTTCAACTAGAAATTCACTTAAAAATTACTCATTTCTCAGAATGCATGAAATTTATCTCTAATTCCGAAGAGTTGTAGGATTTGGATTTTAAAATCATTACTTATATATATACAAGTAACTGCTGCCACAAAGTACATAATCAAAGAAGACAGTATTGCTATGTATGTTTTAAATTAGAAATACTACTTGTAAATAGAAAATATATGCAAAGTTCTTAGAAAGTCTATTCTCTACCTCTTATGTCTTAATAGACTTTAGTACCTTTTTCTTCAGCGGCAAACTTCAACTACAGGTAGATTTAAAAAATGAGTAGGTTCTAAATTAGTTGCATTTCTGTTTTTTTCAGCCTAGCTTGCCTTTAGCCAGTCTTGTTCTAACGGCTCCTCATTCCATTATTTGCCTTTAAGGCATCTGTTGGTTTTTTTTTTTTTTTTTCCTTTATAGTTGTATTTTAATTCTAGGAATACGAGTTTCTAGCTCTAGTTTTCTTCTTGGTGAGTAGTAATCGAACTTTCTCTACCCACAAATTATCTTTAATAAGTATGTTTAAGAATCGGATTAAAAAAATTTCCAGTGATTTCCACACTAGTGTGCAGGTGATAGCTGTCGGTTTTGGGGTCCCCCCCCTTTTCAAAATAAACTATCTTTAGCTGGTTTTAAGATTTTTATTATTAGTTTTAAAAGTCACATAAATTGACTGCTTTCATCTAACAGTGCTTTTTCTCCATATACAACCCACTGAAAAGGTAACTTCAATAATTAAAAAATAAATAAAACCACTCAATGCTTTATTAAGCAAATGAATTAATAGTTAACTTTTTAGATCCTGGACCTCAACATCCTTTGCTATTCACATCAAAATGCAGTAGTCTTCACATTTGTTACCATGGATTTCAAAAGAATAATCTACATTTCTAAGCTATTTATATAGAAAGACAAAAGAGAACATAATTAAGCTGGAGTCTTTCCATTGCATTGTCTTTTGGGGTCCAGGCAGCAGAACCATGATGTAGGTGAAAAAGTACTATGGCCAGGTTCCAATGTATGTGATTCAAGCTAAAGAACAAAAAGTTGAACTGTGAATACATTAGCTCAATTTGGAAAGGGAATGCTAACTAGAGGGTCTGCATCTTTGGAGACCGAACAAGGGCAAAGAGCTTAAATGGTGGCAGCATCACTGTGGGTTGTTTATAAACAGTACTTTGCAACACATATCAAGAAGCTAAGACACCTATTGCTCATACCTCTTAGAGAACAAAATAGGATACTCATTTGTTTGGAATGGTTCTTGAAGGAAAATACTCTGGAAGGCAGGAAGAGAGCTTTCCTTACTTGAAGGCCATCTTTCTCCCTATGGGCTCAAGCCTTTGAATTGTATCTCATTTATTCCTCTCAGTGTGAATCCAATCCAGCTCTAGAAGTTACAGACTGCAAATACTTTCGTAAGCTAACTCCCATTGTCAAATGGGCTTTTCTTACTCTATTTTCTGATACTCAGAACCATTCAGAGCATTTATTTCTACTATAATATGCAACGAAATGTCATTTAAGAAACAACTCTGCAAAATAAGAAATATAAGAGCAGTTGGGCTTTTTTTTTTTAAACATTTGGTCAAGTAGCATGGGGCAAAGCTTTAGCAAGGTTAAATTCCCACTTCGTTTTGATAAGAAAAAGTCAAAATCAAAAAAACTTCTTAGAAATAAACTACAAACAACTCTATTTGTAAAAGTAGGATGAACTCTCTTCTTTTAAAGCACTTTGGAAAGATGAAAAGTTAAGTATTCAATTGGTTATATATACTTTTTGGATATTTCAACTTCTGTAAGATTGGAATCTAGTGAAGCCTTCTTTCAACTTTCTAACACCAATACAAAATCTGTCATCAAAATGTATAAAAGCTGCTTCTACAAACACTGTTAAGTTTAATGTTTTGGACTGGGTGATCAAGCCATAATTTTTTCAGTTCCAGCTTGAATTTGTTTCTGTACACTCTCTTTAATGGGGATTTGGGCTTCCAAGTCATCTTCTTCAATCTGCATTAGGTGAGCTACTCGCTTCTGGTTAGCAGAGCTGGATCAGGAGCATCTCTGCATTTGATTGGCTGGCTTTTAAAGGATTACTCCTTTGGAAAGCCACTGTTCTATATCACATTGCTAGCACTGTGGACTTAATTGTGGTTAAAAATTCCTATTGAGGATGAGTATTTACCACCAAAGACAATGTAAACTTCAGTACTCCTATGTTACATAGCTTCTACACATCATATCGACTTAATGTGTGTGAGATGAAGAGCTCTGTTTCAGAACAACCTTAAATGCTATACCCAGAAATAACAAATGACTCTGGCAAAGAGAGGTAATTCGGGGTCCCTGTATGTTCTTTAACAAAGCCAATACAATTTAAAAATAAATGAATTCCAACTACAAAAAACTGACTTCAGTAAGATTAACAAAACTAAGGGAGACAAATGTCGGCTAAGTCAACAAGTCGAATACATTATACTACTTATATCCAGCTGAAATAAAACAATGACTTTCCATTTTTATTTTGCATTTCCCAGTTACTCAGAGTAAACATTATCACGTTTCAAATTCCACTGATCATTTTATCTGAAACAAAAATTTGCCGAGTAAAATGCTTAGCTGTAGGATTTTATGTTTACAATCCATCAGGTTACAATATTAAAGTTACTACAGTTTCTTCCCCAGTGTGAGCATTCTGTATGTGTGTTTTGTTTACATTCTGTCACTTTCTATTTCCTCCTAAACTTTATATGCTCAAGAAAGAAACTGTATTGGTGTTATGTAACAATACTTCAGATTTGCAACATACATACTGGTTTATCTCTCCCTTGAACCCATGTGCCTGAAAAATAAACACAATGTATCTCTCCACCAAAACCACCATGGAGTGTATAAGGGAGAGTGTAGACCTGTAAAACTATAAGCACTGAGAAACAGTTGTGTGGAAGGGTAAAGATGTATCTGTCCTTGTTGACAACAATCCCCACGATTTATTAACAGCCACAGGCAGGGAGCTTAGTGAATGACAAGGTCCAAGGCCTGGCCATAAGAAGTGGGTAACCCAGTGGGAGTGAAGGCTTTTAGGTCTTACAACTAATGTGATGAAAACAAAAAACCCCAAACGCAAAGCAAGCAAACCGTAAAACCTGGAGAAAGTGCTCCAAACAGAGCCTCTTTGGCAACCCAAATTGAACCAAATGATTCAGGTGGACGATTAGAATAAACTGTGCGCCGTTTTCTTTCACTAGGTCTACAAAGCCCATAAATTATGTTTGGTCCAGAAAACCAGGAGTTATTAGCACCTTCCGTTTTCACTTTTTAATATTCAATATATTCAGCAACAATCCTTAATCCATGGTCTTCATTCATTTATTGACTGAACAAGATCCTGGATGCCTCCTGGTGATCGCTCCTTCCAGGATGACCTGATATGACAGCAAACTGAAATGCCCCTCCGTGAGGAGGTCAAGAACCGCGAGGAAAGTCATCCAAAGGTGGACGCATCTTGCTTTCATTTATTTGTTTATTAGGGGGGCGGCGATGGCAGCGGCTGGACGAGGACAAGGCGAAGGGGCGCGCGGACAGTAAGCCGCAGCCCATGGTGGGTACCCACAGAAGTGGAGGGCAGCAGCCACGCTCTACCAGCTCCGCCCGCCGGACCCAGAAAATGACCAGGCCCTCCCCCCACTGCACCCTTGACCCCTCCCCCTCTTTCCAGGCCTTTCATCCGCCCGGTCGCCCGCCGGGCAGCCCCGGACCTCGCGCCGTCCACCTCTTTAGCCAACCCGGTCCAGCGACGCGGGCAGGCTCAGGGCGGCTCCACGAAACCCTCGGTCGGGCGAGGACCCCCGACCCCGACCCCTCCGGCCGCGCCCCTCCCCCTCGAGTAACGCACCTGCGGCCCCGCCCCCGGCCAAACGCTGAGGCGGCGGCGGGCTGGCGAGGCCGAGCGGCTCGGCCCTCCAGGCGCAGTCACCTTCCCTTCCCCCGCCATTCTGCCCACCCCCCTAGCTCAGCCACCAAGCAGCCGCCGCGCTCCTCAGCCGCCCCGAAATCTAAAGGGGTCCGTCTCCGGCACCACAACCAAATGGCTGAGCCTCCCTGGCCGGCTGCGCAGCCCGCCCATTGGTCCCTTCCCCCCCCGCCGCCGCCACCATTGGCTGTTGCTCGGAGACCCTCGGCAGCGATTGGCTTCAGCTGTTGCCGCTCATCCACCGGACCGCAGGTCCCGCCTCCTCCGTGATCAGGTTAGTGTGCGCCGCGGGTGCTGGGGGCTCGAGAACCGAGCGGAGCTGGTTGAGCCTTCAAAGTCCTAAAACGCGCGGCCGTGGGTTCGGGGTTTATTGATTGAATTCCGCCGGCGCGGGAGCCTCTGCAGAGAGAGAGCGCGAGAGATGGACATGGACAAACGGATTCATTTAGAGCTGCGGAACAGGACGCCCTCTGATGTGAGCATTTGCCAAAAATATCTCTGTCGGTCCATTCTCCTACTTTGTGTGTGTGTGCGTTGGGGGGAGGCACTTTTTTTTGAGGGGGGGGCGCCCGGGAGGTGTGGGTTTGGGGGTCGGACTGCAAATGAATTGCAAGGTTGGGGGGTTGCAATGCCATCCGAGCATGTTCCGGCTGCCGCCGCCGCTGCCCTTGGTGTGTGACTACCTGTGCGTGTGCTCCCGCGTGTGCGAGTGTGGGTGCGAGAGTGTGCGTGCGAGTGTGCACCCACCGGGGGCCAGCGGGCGCACGCGTTTGGGTCGGAGAGAATGAGGCAAAATAACCATCTGAGCTCGTTGCTCCCTTGACTCCGTCTGGGGGGAAGATTAACGAGGGAGGAGGAGGGGGGCTGCCTCCTGGATTTAACAACAACAAAAAAAAGGGGTTTTATATTTTATAAATGAATCCCCCCTTCCGCCCCCCTCCGGCGCCTCCCCCCTCCCTTTCTCTCTCTCTCTCTCTCTCTCTCTCTCTCTCTCTCTCGCACACACACAATAAGTTTTGGGCTTCGCGAGTCCGGTTTAGTTTCTGATAAATGTGGGCCGAGGCCCCCGGGGAGAGCGCGTGGGGAGGGGGCTGCCGTGGAGTTGGGAATGGCTCGAGTTTAAAGTGCGTCTTCATTTCTTTGCAGTGATGAGGCGAGAGACGGGGGAGCCATATTTGTAACTTTGTAGTGTTCGTGAACGCGCCCTTTCTCTCCCTCCCTCCCTTTCTCTGCCTCCCTTCCTCTCCTCCTCTTTCTCCCTCACTCTTTCCACCCCACCTTCGGGCCAGATGCTGATGTTTCTTCCTTTCCTTGCGAAGGGAGGATAAATTGGAAGGGGGGAGGGATTTTCGAACGTGCAAAGGCACAGATAATCCCCGCGCCTCCCCACCTCGAGCGATCGCTATTGCAAGTTACCCAAAGGCTACGTCCCGGTCCCCCCTCACCCCTGCTCCTTCCGGCCTCGCCAAGATGCCAACCTTTAAGCCCTTACGGCCCCCCGGCCAGTCTTTCACCAGGGTGGGCTCCTCGGCAGCCATTCGGCGCCTGGTTCCTACATGGGCACGGGAAACTTTGTCAGGACGCGAGCTGCCCAGACCTGGTGCCCGTGGTGGGTATTGGCTGGGTCCAGATTTATGCGGGCATAGGAAACACGCAGCTCCGGGATGGGAGTTTGCCTTCTGGACGCCGTTATTGATTGGGCAGCGGCGGGAGTACGGCCGGAGGAAACTTACACGGATGGGAACTGGGAGGCTCGGGCGAAAGCCCACCCCCAAGGAGGGGGAAGGTGAGGGTGGGTTACTCGAACGCTCGTTTGTATTTCTGTCTCCCTCTCGCTTTCAAACAGTGTTTTACGCGAGTTGGCGGCTCTGGGGCGGAGACCCTGGCCGGCTCCTCTCCGGGCCCCTCCGGAGACCAGGGCGGCGCGGGCAGGAGGACCTCTCCTCCAGCCTCGGTGGCCAGGGTTCCAGAGTTGGGAGTTTGGGGAGCGCTGTGCGCTGACCTGTCGCCCCTTCAGCCCGTTAAAAACCGAATCCCTGGCGAAGGCAGGCCTTGCTTCCTCTTTTCTCTAGTTCCTCCCCCAAACCTGAGTGAGACTTTTGAAAACAAGATCCTTTTTGTGCCCCCCCCCCATCATAACGCAGCTGTGGACTGTAGACGTGCAGTGCCTTATGGCGCGCAGGGCGGGGAGGGGGTGGCGGAGCGAGGGGAGGGGGTGCCCGCCGAGAAGGCAGGAGTTTCCGCGAACAATTTGCCGTCGGTCTGCCTTTCTCTGGCCGGTTTCATCCCGGCTTAGACCCCGAGCCAGAGGATTTGGGGGCTGGGTGTGGTGATGGGGGAGGGGGCCGGAGCCGCGGTCTTCCCGCGTACTTTCCGGAAGCCCCCCATGCGGAGGGGGAAGGGCGCACAGTAGGGGGCCGGGGTCGTGGCGGGTGGGTGTGGAGGTGCGGTTCGCACCGCCAACCCCAGCCACCCGGCTGGCCAACTGGGAGCGAGATCGAAAGCGGGTCGAACCGGCTCTTTAAACTTCCCCGAGTGTGTGCTGGGGGAGGGGAGCGCGCCGCGCCGAACTGGGAGCGATTTCTCACGCTTCGCCCCCTCGCCTCCGAGTCTCCCAGCCCACTCGCCTGCCCCCTGCCTCGAGGCGGGGTGGGGCGCGGGAGGGGATGGAGGGGGCACTTTCGGCACATTTGGGGAGGAGTGGGGGAGAGAGAAAGCTAGCTAATGAGGGACAAAAGGGGTGGGGGAGGAGGAACTATTTTTTTTTTAACCGTTCTAAAGACAAATAGCTCTCGGAGAGCGCCCCCTGCGCCCCTCCCCGCTGCGCTCCCCCCCCCCCACCCGGGGCCCCCTCACACCCACCTTCGGAGCCTCTCCCAACTCGGATCCGGGGGCTGGTGGCCACGCCGCGACGCCGAAATAGGACGAGCAGCCATGTTTCCCGGGTCTCGCGCGGCCCGCCCCGCCCCTCCCCCATGGCGCGGCCGGCGCCGAGCGCGGGGCTGCGAGTGCGGGCGCCGGGCTCCATGCGGCGCGGGGCGCGGGCCGGCGGGCAGGCGGGCTGGCGCCTGGGTGGCCGGGCCTCGCGCGCGCGGGCCGGGCACGGGTGCGCCCGGCCGACCACGGGCGGGCCTCTTGGCTTCCTCAGCTGCTTCGGAGCTCGAGGTGTTCTGTTATTATTTTCATGAAGGCCAGGCCCGCCGGAGGCCGAGCCCGAAGGGCGCCGAGGCGTAATTGGGGGGCAGGGGCGGCCGCCGGGGCCCTGCTCGCCTGTGGCACGACTGCCGGGCGCTGGGCTGCCATTTTGTCACCGTGGCTGTTGTCGCTGGGGGTGGGGGGGGTGCAGAGTCTTGCGCCATCGCCCCGACGGCCCCGGACGTGGAGGCAGCAGGGGAAGCCGGCTCCAGGGACCCCCGGTTGTGCTCTGGGCCCCGAGGGGGTCTCCCTCCCTGCGACAACGGCCTGAGGCTCTGCTGGAGCGTCGCGGCGGCGGTCGCCCCGGGAGGGCGACGATCCTCCCCGCAAGTGCTCCCCCGCCACCCCCCGTCGCGCTCCCTGTCTCCCCCGCCCCTTTGCTCGCCAGTGTTTCGCCCTTCCTCCCGCTGGCGTTTTAGACGTAGTTAAATGTGGCCCTAAAGACGTACTGGTCGCCCCGGTCTTTGCTCCTTCGGAGGAATTGATAGGAACGTTGGGGGAGAAATTAAACATGAGGTTTCTTTTTCGGGAGGGGGGCGCGCGCGGGACTCTAGAGGCCCTAACTGGAGCCAAGGACAGCAGCCGCTTACCCGGGAGGGACGAGTTGTCGGTGTGTTGGGGGAAACGCCCTCCGGGGCTGGGCTCTCCGGGAAGGTAGGTCGTGCTCCGGGTTTCAGGTGGGTGTTGCAGCGTCCTGCAGCTAGGGGAGCGCCCCCCCCCCCCCAAATCTTCCTCTGCCCCTCCCCTTTTAATTTTTGCTTTGGGGAAGGCAGGTTATGGTAGTGAACGTAACCCTAAACCCGAAAAGAGAAGGTAATAAGGAATAAGGTTTGCTTTTTTAAAAAGTAGGTGATGTCTTTCTCCCGGCCGCCTTTCTGCGTCATGTCTCTGGCTTCTCTCTGGTACTTTTTAAAGAGCCGATGTCAGTGCTGGTTAAGTACCTCACTGGTTAAAGTCTGGTGTCTGCACGAGACTGGCTTTGATGGCAGTGCCCGGCAAAGGCTGCCCAGGAAGCCAGGTTTTAACTTTGACCTTTGGAATACGTCGCATGATGTTTTCCAGACTGACTTACTGCCTAATTGGGTTCATGTAGCCTGATATTAACTCCAGTTTATGCAAGCCAACCAAGGATCCCCAAGCAGAAAACTGAGCTCCAGCTCAGTGTGGTCATGGTCGGTTGTTTTGTTAGTGGATTGCTGCTGGTCGTAGTTTTGAGTCTGGGGACTCCATGGTGAAGCTGGGTTTTGGAGCTCCCATGGACCTGAGTTGGAATTCTGACTACTACAAAGAGGTAGGATAAGTTAACCTCCTCTTTGAACTTTAGTTCCTCACCTGTAAAGGGGGAATGGTGATCCGGTTTAATGAGTAATGATCTGGCTCTCCAGAACTCACTATGTGATAGTTACTGGAGAGAGAACTCGGATGACATAAGGCACAACTTTGAGCTTCTCTCTGGCTCTGGACGACAACAACAACAGTAATAATAGTGAATGCTTACACAGCCCCACGCTGTGCCTGGCAGAGTTCTAAGTGGAGTAGACAGATCAGTTAATTTAGTCTGCACACCAGCACTGTGAGGTAGGTACTATTATTATTCTCACATTATACATAGGGAAACTGAGGCATAGAGAACTTATCAGAACTCTTAGCCTCTGTTCTCTCTCCTGTGGTCCGACATTGAGTGGAAGAGCTTTTTCTTCTCTGCCTTTAAAACAGTACCCCCGTAAGAGAGATTGAGTTTCCTGTCATTGAAGGTGCCAGCATGAACCCGGGATGGCCTCCTGGTTGAAGATACTGAGATGGATGGTCAGGACCAGGGGCTCTGATAGAGGGGAAGCTGTACACTTTCTGAGTTTGGTTTAGAACATCACATCTGTTTACTCTGAAATAAGTCTGTCCTTTTAGGTGTTGGGGGATACATTTTGGGTAAGGAGAAGACTCTTCGGCAGTGGTTTGTGTGGGATTTTGCATGTAATGCATTTTACATTTCTGTTTGTCATCATCTACAGCCAGAAAACTGAAGAGAACTGGCATGGCCTCTCTACCTAAGATGTAGTATAATAATAACAGCTCACGGATCATCTCCTTTAATTCTCCTTAACAACTCATTAGGGGTCGGCAGATCCGGCTGACATCCTCCATGCTGCGAGGGTGATCACAGTAGGCTGCAGAGTTGAGTTTTCATCCCACCATTAAGCTAGGGGCCCCTTTCCTTGGACAGCAGGGACTTGGAGTGTTGTATAGTCCATTAGGTCCCATACATGGCTCTTCATCAGAATCACCAGGGGAGTGTGTAAAATGCAGATCCCACAAGGGTCGTCAAATTCAGGGTAAGCTGCCCGTTTCTGTATCATGAACTAAGAATAATCTGTACATAGAAACACTGCAGTCAATTTGATGATGTAGAACACTTAACTTTGAATCTCAGTTAAGTGAAACGTTATCCCCCTAAAAGAATTCCATTTGTCTTCTTAGGTAGTTATAACCCTTCCACCACCCCAAATTGTATTCTTTTTTCTTTTTCTTTTTCTTTTTTTTAAGATTTTATTTATTTGAAATAAAGACAATGAAAGGGAACACAAGCAGGGGGAGTGGGGAGAGGGAAAGCAGACTTCCCACTGCGGGGCTGGATCCCAGGACCCGGGTTTCATAACCTGAGCCACCCAGGTGCTCCCCAAATTGTATTCATTATAGATCTTGAATTTTGTCAATAAAAGAATTGTGGAAATTTTGGTTTTTGTCATTATAAAAGTGGCTATGTAGTATTGTTAGTTTTATCTCTAGATAAAGTTTATTGTCTCGCCTTTTATAGAGAAAGCTTGGTCATCCTTGTTTGTGAGGTGGTGGGTTCGGGATCTAGGTTTTTTTCTTGTTTTGTGTGTGTGTGTGTTTTTTAATTCTTAAATTTTTTAATTAAAATGTGGCAAGCCATTCATTTGGGTGGTGCGTTAGGAGTCTTTCCAAGTTCTTTTTTGTGTGCCCTTTAACTAGTTGATGCCTAGTGGAAATCGGCCTTGTTACCAATTTAGAACTGAGAGCCACTTCTATCTAGAAGTAATTTTCTGTAACGAACTAAAATTCCTCAGCTTGCATACTCCCGAGTATTTCAGAAGGTTTTTGCATATCTTGTAGTTAAATGGTTACTCTTAAATTTCACATGGCTTCTTAGGGCTTTGGGGCCTGCAGAAGGTGCAGCAGCTGTATCCTCCATGGCTGACATCAGACCCTCGGAACACAGATCATTGAAAGCCATAGATAATCCTGCAGTCTCTGGTTCTGCCCTGCTGCTCTCCCACCATGCATGTTTCCTGGGGAACATACCAGCAACAAAGTGGCTTTGAGTTTCAGAGCCCTTTCTACCTCTAGCCTCTGGTGCTTGAGCTAATGAGCAGAGGGAATAGAGTAAGATTGGCCAGACCAGGGGGAGGAGGAGATAAATCTAAGGGGAAGAATCCCAGCTCCGGAGTCTACAGCTCTGACCTGTACTTAAGAGCAGCGGGCCGCAGACCCAGTTCCCTGTCTTGGCTGGTCGTGCACCCGTAGCCTTTCAAGGTGACTTCCTCTAGACTTCACAGTCTTTTGTATTTGTAATACAGGCACCTACCTGAACTATGGAGACTGGTCATCCCAGAGCTTCAGTCCAAATTAATGATACCCCATTGAAATAAGAAACTTGGGGCTGTGGGTGACCCTTTATGGGTATTATATACATAGGATACTCCTCAGACATCTCAGCACTGTACCTGCCCTCTCTACCTTGGTGTAGTTGGGAGAGGAGCACAGAGCTTATTGCTGAGTGGTGATGAGCCCTGGTCGAATGAACTTGTCCCAGTTGTTTGGCCTGAATTATGACAGGAAGAGGAGACAGACTCATTACTCTGGTGTCCAGAGGGGGCCACTCCCTTCTAGATGGGTGCTACCTTGCCTTTCCACCCCATTTTGACCTACCCACCCCCTGCACTTGTTAGTTGTCTGGTCTCTGAGGAAGTGCACACCATTAGTTCCCCCATCACCACTGCCTTCTTCTCACAAATAACAGAGAAACAGGGACCTGACTTGGAATCTGTAATCTTCTGTTACCTTGAAATACAATTGTACAAATGATAAATACCCAACAATGATGTTTTCATTAGAGAGATGGAGTCTGGCAGGGATGGAGAATTGCGAAGGCATCTGTTATTCAGAACTTGTCATTTAATAAAATTGGTTGAAACAAGATGAGCAAAGCACCCATGGCTCTGGGCCACCTGCCTGGACAGGAAAACAGCTCCTTCCATAGAACCAGTTGTCCTGATGATATTTGTCCATACAAAGTATGTAAACAAGATAAAATATCTTTGTTCTGCCACACCAGGCCCTGGCTTATGCCCACTGAGCCACACCCTGCAACCCCTGTGTTTCCGCTCCGATCTATTTTGTGTCAGCCCCTCAGCTGCCCTGGTGTGCTCACCTATCTTCTTTACCAGAACTCGCTCTAGGCAGCAGATCTACAAGATCAGCTTACTTACTCCACTATCACTTACCCTAATGTGGATTAAAGTCAACAGCTGTCTTTCCCAGAGATGTTTGTGTTTGGAGATTCCCGTTTGGGGAGGAAATTAGCAGAGGACTTTTAGAGACTTGTGTGCTATTCTCAGTTTTGCTGTTAACTAACTTGGACATGCTGCTGGCTTCTTGGGGCCTCTGTTTCTTCTGCTCTAAAATGGGAGTATTGAATTAGATGAGTGGCTTTCCAACTCTGATCCTAACATAAAAATAGGTTTCACACCACTATTCAGTGTGTATATACTTACAGGTTACACAAAACAATGACAAGATGCTTCCTTACTCCATGGAAAACACTTCTGTTCATTAAAAAAACAAAAACAAAAAAAACTGTTCTGGCTTTGACCCACAAATTGATTGTATTGCTTGTGATTATTTGAGAAGCATTAAAAGATGAATATTAAACTTCCTTCACACTCAAACATCTTGTGGTTTGATTTGGGAGAACGAGAGAAGGCCATTTGTAGCTTTGTGAAATCCCTCCACCTAAGGTCAATAGTGATTTCTCTTGCTTTTAAACCAGCTCGTCACTGGGTCCCCATGTTCTCAAATGTGGCCCTTTGGATTCTAGCTCTTTGCCACTCCAAGCCTTCGCATGGCATTAAGGAATCCTTACCCTAAATTCCTACCCTCAGGTGGACGCTTCCCAAGGTTCCTGGTTATGCCCGAGGGCTCCTAGCCAAACATGCCCCCCCTTCTTGCACACTCACCGCGGGTCACTGTCTGTCCTCCGTGTGCCACACCCTGTGTAGGTTGCCCACTGACTCCGACATTTCCCAGCACGGAGGAGAGGCTGTTAGGGATAGAGAGGAGAGTGTCTTTGGCTCCTGCTTCCACCCAGACTACCTGGGTGGTGCTTCCTGTCTCTCCCACTTTGAGCCATGGCACTTCTCCTCTCTGTAAAGGGATGGTAGAATAGTACCCACTGCCCAGTAAGTGCTCAGTGAACCGTACCCATTATTGGTATTATGGTTGCTTCTGCTGGAGCACCATCGTCGGCATTCACTTAAAACACACACACACACACACACGTTAACAACAGACACATTACATAAAAAAGTCACATTTGTTTCAGTAAGAAAGGAGACTAGAAGCTAGAAATTCTAACTTGGCAGAAGTCTTCTTCCTCACAAGCAGTTCAATAGTAAATGTGTTGTTTCTAGATGTGGGTATGGCTGTAGCATCTCCATCCCGCTGAGCAGCCCCAGCACGGGATCCCATGCAGTTGCTAAAGACGGTAAGGTCACCCACTGCCCACCCTCTCCCTGACTGTGCCTTTGCTCACTGTCCAGGGCAGCCGTGTCATACCCCCTCCCCAGACTGCCCTCCGACCCTGTCTCCTTGCCCTCCTGGCCACCCCCTCCCCTCTCGCAAATGATCCACACCTGGCTTCTGAAGAAATGCCCAAGCAGAGTCTGGAATCCGTGCCCATCTTTGCCGCCCTTGGGGTCTGGTCTGCTCAGTTCCCTTCTGCCTCCTGGGCCTCTGAGTCACTCCGCTGCTTTGGTCCTTCTGAGGCTTAAGATGTTTCTCCCATCTCAAAGCAAACAGAAAACCTGGCTTGATCTACCGTGTCACCGTAGCTGCTGCCTAGTTCTCTCTTGCCTTTTATAGTCAGACTTCCTGAATTGCCTAGAACCACCTTCTCCATGCCCTCACTTCTCCGACACCTCAGCCTTCCCCCTCCGGTTGGCTTCCTAAACAGCTCTAGACAGACAGTCTTCCCTTACATGATTCCTCAGCAGTGTCTGCACCTTGACCTTCCTGAGGGCTGTTTTCTCCTGCTCTCCCCTTTCTTCAGTACATCTCCTACAGCTCTGGCCAGTCCTTGTTTCTGGGGTCCTTTGTGGGTCCCTCCTCTGTGTGGCCACGAAGACTGGGGCATGGGCACTCTCGATCTGCATTCTCTCGCACTGATAGCGGAAGGGACCATGCCATGCCCTCCCTGTAATCTGATACGGGCCTCCCGGCCCCGAACTCCTGGCTCCATATAGGACCTACCTGATGTCTCCACCTGAATGTCCAAAAAGATCCCTTTGCCTTCGGTCACCTCTGTGCTCCCGCAGATGCACCCATGATCTTCTGTTTGTCCCAAGTCCTGTCTTTTCGAAATAGCATCTTCTCCTGCCTGCCAGCTGATGTCCCCACATCAGCAGCCCCCTTGAGCCATGATCAGCCAGCTTGGTGAGAACCAAACACAGATGTAATCATGTCGCTGTGCTTCAGACACACAGTGCTCTTGGGAGATGGTCCAAGAGCCTTACTGAGACCTTACTGAGGTCCCGTGTGGACTGGCTGTGGCGTGCTCTCATCTTTTCCCTCACCACCTTCCCACAGCGCTGGCCTTTATTCCCACAAAACTACTCCAGGCCTTAACTGCCACCACTGTCACCAACTTAGCATCTAATTGTCTCTACCAGCTCCCGCATGCTCCCTCCTCAGCTCTGGGTCTGGTTCTTTTGTTAAGAAACTCTTACAGAAATTTCCTTCACAGTGCTTCAGTTGGTAATTATACATTCTTGAATGTGAGTGTTTTCCTGAGCATTTCTGTCCCCCTGTGTAGCCGCATGATTTGAAGTCCCCGTTTTTGGTACACGTTACCGGGTACCCTCAGCACAGCACTGCCCTTGGCACATGGTGGACATTCTAGAAATTTTCTGGTTGAATGAAGAGACCAGGGAGTTTAAGTGCTCTTGTCATTGTCATTGCCCTCTGTCTGGAAAGCCAAGCACAAGTCCCTGAAACAAATATCGGGAACGATGTAGGCTTCATTACCCCCCACTCCCACCCCTCTGTTCTCTCCTTGGGTGAGTGAGCTCCTGCCTCTTGGCTGGTTCACACTTTCTTCATACCCTGTGGTCCTCAGATGTTTCTGGTTTTTACAGCCCTAGTGGGAAGAATTTGAATCTCAGCCCTAGCTTATCTACCTGTTAGTTCATGGATTGTTCACACACCCCATGTGGGCGTATGTACGGTATAAAACATAACACCAAAAAATGAAAGTAAACCTCAGAAGTAGATATCCAAAAATATTTAAATGTCCTAATATTTTCTTCCTGCAGGTCAGTAGATTGTGCTGGCCGATCCACTTAGGAGACTGATCTGTGGTTGGTTTTATTTTTAATTTGGTCATGAAGGTCTGGGCTGTGTAAGGCATGCCCATACTTTACCCAGCATTCTCTCCTTGCTCAGAACTTCCCAGCTCTGGTGTGTGATGGGTCCGGGCAGAGAGCATCCTTAACCCTTCTTTGACAAGCAGGAGAAATGCAGCAGTCTGCCGGAGATCCCCAGCGAAGGGAATGTTCGCTGAGCTTCTGGCTGGTGTCTGCTCTGCACAGACTCCCCCAGCCCCTTTCAGGCCGTCCCTTAGAGTCCAGTGAAGGCAAACCCCTGTGCGGGTCTGCAGATGTCTTGTGAGGCTCCCAAGTGCCTGAGGTGAGAGGATTCTATGAGCAGCAGACGGAGGCTGACCCTGGTCGGGAGAGGAGGCTTTCTCCTCCTTGTCCTCAGGCTGGGAGTAAGGGATAAGGCAGGGTCTGCTGCAGGCTGGAAGAGCAGGCATGGAGGGCCGGAGTGAAGTCTGGAGAAGGGCCCATGGTGTTTCCTTGTGTGCAGCATCGTGTTAGGACTCTGCAGTCAGAAGTGTCCAGAAGGCCTTGATATCTGCATCCTGCTGCCTCGCTCAGAAGTCATGAGAGAGGGAGAGAGAGAGAGAGAGAGAGTGTGTGTGTGTGTGTGTGTGTGTGTAGCGGGTGGTGAGGTTGAGGCAAGAACCTGTAATAGTACATTTAAAGGGATTCCTTACAGATTTCTTCAGGGGCATGTATCCCAGGGAGGCACTCATTGCCCATTATGTAACCAGCTTCCTCCATCCCTAGCTGCTGGCCTCCCCAGCAGGCCCAAATGGTGTGGCTGCGAAGGCAGGGAGGGTGCAGGGAGCCCACTTTCACTGCCATGGCCTGTGTGCCCAGCCTCCAGAATGATGCAGGGAGTTCTGTGAATGCTTGTTAAGAATCTGGGTAGCAGCTGGAATGTGCTGAACCCAGCTCCTATGTTCTGGGTTGGGGGCAGGATACAGACAGGAGTGAGGTCTCTGGTGGGGCTGGGGAGGTAGAGCACCGACCAGAGAAGAAGGGTATGCGGCTCCAACCCCAGCTGTGTCAGAGCCACCAGGGGAGCATTTTAAGAAATCCCCAGGCTCTACCCAGCTTCAGAATCTGCTTCTAAGGGTGGTGCCCAGTCCGTGTATTTTTAGCCTGCTCCGAAGGGGGCTCTGAAGCACAGTCGGGGACTGCCACATTGAGGCAGGGTGCAGAACTTCACAGCAGGTAGGAAGACGTAAGCCGAGTGCATGTCAAAGAAGAAGAAAATGGGAGAAGGAAAAGAGGAAAGTGGGGTGTGGCATTCCAGCCACAGGGAGGGGTAGCTGCTCTGCTCCTTGGCCTGGCCCCCCTCATGCACCCACATTCCAGCTCCTCACACTTGTACCTGTACTGGTCTCCCCATGGGGCTGCTGCTGGAGTGCCTGGTGGCATCTCTTGAGCAAGTCCAGAGGCGACCCTTCCTCTGTCCCCAGGGGACTGAGAGGCCAGGGGGCATTTTGTAGGAGGGAGGGGACCCAGAGCCAAGCAGGCAGGCGTAGCAGGCAGGGCCTGAGCTGCTGCGCTCCGCTGTGGGAGGACACCCGGCAGGTTTCCCATGAGCCTTAGCTGCCTCGTCCGGAGAAGGGTGACTAACGATAATACCTGCTTACCCCGGGGTTGTGGTCGGGACTGAAAGAAATGTTTACGCCAGGTGTGTAGTGGATAGCCCCTGGAGGCTAGATGCTAACCAGCCTGCGCTTGGAGGAGCTGTTGGAACAGGGCTGGGGAAGGGGCGGCCCGTCTGAAGAAGGCCCTTGCTCGGTGTCTGAGCCTGTGTGTGGTGGGAGCAGTTTTGGGGAGAGCTGTCTTTGCCTGCCCCGAAGGAGGCCTCCCTTGGAGCTGCTCTTGCAGGTGGGAAGGGGCTGGAGGGGCCCCAGGCAGGAAAGCATCTGCATGTTTCTGTGGATGTGGGGCTGGAGGGGCTGTTGGAGCTACAGACATCCCCTGCCCCAGGGCTTCTCTTGCCCTTCTCCCTATGACGTCTGCCCGACTTGTCTTTTCTGGACAGAGCCTGCCCGTGACCCTCCTGCCTCTCAGAACTCTGGGTCTGCCCCATTCAGGCCTCTTGTGTTCAGATAGCTCCTGAGACATCTCCTCCAGGAAGTCTTCCTCCACTCGCCGGAAGAGTGCAGTTTGCTTCCCTCCCTTGAGCTCCTTCCCGGAGCACCTCACTGCGGGGTGCGTGGTGGTTCAGCTCTCCATGGGGTCAGGTCAGCGTTTCCACAGCTCCCTGGCAGCTGGGTGCCTTGGGAAGGCTATGTGATGACGTCATGCATCTCCAGCCTCCCGCCTAGCTGCCTGTGGGAAGGATCTGTCTGTTCTGGCAGCAGAGCCTGTTCCATATGGACTGCCGGGAATTGGCCATCCTGGTCACCCAGGGCGTTCCTGCCACTTCTGCATGTCTCCTTTTCCCCAGGGAGATTTGGGTGCACCCTGGGCATGGCCTGGGGAAGGTAGGCAGGCGTGCACTCTGGTACAGCTCCCCAGCTGTGTCTGGGAGGCTGGAAGAATCCAAGCCTCCCATCTGCAGCGGTTGGCCTGCCGCCATAATGACTGGTTCTGCTCCTTCTAGCCCCCATTTGCAGCTCTGTTGCAGATATGCTTCTGTGTATCTTGGTCAAGAGGGCTGGTGTGTCTGCACATTTAGGTGTGGTCCGTGAGTCTGGGGAGGCTTCTAGAGTAGGGCCTTCCGGAGCTGCTGTTTTGGGGGGATGCAGAGGTGCTGTGGTCATGGGAGCAGAAATGGAATGCTGTCCTCAGAGTGAAGGAGTACGTGGTTCAGGGCAGGCTTTTGGCCTCTGTAGGCACTTGGGAGCCTTCCCTCAGTTCCAGTGGCCAGTGTGGTCACTGCCAGGAGTGGCCACAGGGGAGGCTCTGACATGGAAGTGAAAATACACCTCTGTGTATGACCAGTAGCCATGGACTCCGACAAGGTCTGGGTCTTGGTCTGCAAGGTGCCCGCTGTCCTGCGAAATACACTTGTGTCAGGCAGATGCTTTGCTGGCCCGGGGAAGCTTATGAAGTCCACAGATGTCTCTGACGCTAAGCGGCACTTAGCCAGCTAGTGCCTGATGGTAACCAGAGTTAGGAGGGTGGTTTTTGCAGATAGTAAAGGCTGTGGAAGGGTCATTCACCTTCACATAGATTGACCATTGTGCACTGGGTCTTCTCTGGGCATTCTGGACACAGCAGTGCGCTAGACAGGCTTGTCCTCTGTGCTGTGCATGTGGGGCTCCTGGTCCACAGAGGGGGATGGTCGGCAAACAAAAGGCAAGACTCCTGCTGTGCTGGGTCCCAAGAAGACCAAGCTGTGTTCGAGGGGATGTGTGAGCCTGGAAGGCCTCTCCGAGGAGGTGGCATTTGAGCAATCATTTGAATAACCTACAATGGACATCTGGTCCCAGTGAACCAGAACCTTAGAATATCTGATCTCAGAATACCTACGAGTCATCCTTGCTGAGGAGCCAGCTGATGCCCAGGGCGGTTAAGATGCAGAATCATGAGATGATAAATAGGAAGGATGATGTGGTAGAGGTGGGGACAAAACATAACTGGCCAGTACTCTGCTCACACCAGTGTTGGGCATTTCCCTGGGCCAGCTGACCCTCTGCCTTTTCATCCCAGAATGTCTTATTATCCTGTCAAGACTCAAGCTTTGAAAGATCAGTACTTGCAAGTTTGCATTTATTAACAATAGCAGACTTATTTCCTCATTTATGGCTGTGTGAGTTGGAGGGTGGAGGGCAGAAAGTTGAAACACATCTTATGTCCACCAGTCAGCCCTCCAGGCAAGGGCTAACCACCTGGTGTTGGTCTTTCCCTGCCTAGGCAGAGATATGGCCTGGTTTGGGTGACTGCAGGCTCCTGCTGCCCCTCTCTGTGGGATCTCCACTGTTCTTTCTGAAAGAGCCAGGTTCTCTGAGGAGCCCATTGCGATTGTGACTTTTGGAATTCTATCTGGCCCTCCCAGTCTGGTTTGAGGGTTTAGGTATCTCTCTGGGGGCCACGGACACCGTACTGATGCCTCTGACCAAAGCTGGTGAGGTAGGACTCACCAGAGGGCCCCTAGGGCTTATTTTCAGGGAGAAACCGTAAAATCAGGTCACAGAACCAGCCCTGATCCACCTCTTCTCCCAAGGACCAGCCTTAAGTGGCTGATAGTTTTCTTCTAGAAGAAGGTGTCCCACATGAAGTTGAAAGGAGTGCTGGTGAAGTAAGACTTCATTAATTAGCCTGTTAGGGAAACGGCTTTCCATTATTATGGGGGCTGGATAAATTTGATGACCACTGTTCTCCTTTGGGCTTCTAAAGGGAAGGCACTGCATTTTCCTTTTTTTACTAAATACTGAGAAATATGTAATATTTTTTGCAAGTATTTTGTTTCTAGGTGTTGAGTATCTATGTGCCAGATACCATATTTATTCTTATTTAATCTGTGCAGAAATGCTGTAAAATAAGTGGGATTATTCCCACTTTAACAGATGAGGAAAGGGAGGTTCATATACCTAGTTAAGGAACTAGCTCAAGGTCATACCCTCCTGAGGAGCTGTGCTTGGGTGCAAAGCCAGGTCAGTGACCTCAAGCTGACTTGGATCTTAACTGTGACTTCCTGCATCTTCCCCGTCACTTTTGGGCTGCTGATAATATGAAAATGTTCTAGATTCCTGATATTATTTCTTTCTTTCCTCTGTAAAATCTGCTGCATTTGTCTTTCCCGTGGAGGGTGAACATGGGATACCAGCAATTCGGATTTTTAAAAATATTTTATTGTAACATGGAACACATTAAAGTAAAGGAAGTAAGTGAAGTTCGATGATTTTTCTCCTTCGGGTTATTTTCCCCCCTAAATGATCATTTTACATTGTCAAGGAAATCCCAGCAAGTCAACCCTGCGTACCTTCGCTTGCCTATCAGTGCCAGGGTCTGACTTGACCTTCCCCTCGTGGCTCTGACATAACTTCAAACACGAAGGCTTAAGCACACAGAGGAGAGGCATACTTGGGGGTTCTCAGAGGACTCCAGAGGGTCTGAAAAGTGGGAGAAGACCAAATCCTTTTCCAGTAAAAGTAGGCTAAGGCAATTAGGGGCTTAGGTGCTGCCCCAAAAACTTAAGTAGCAGTGTGCTCCAGTGTTAGTTAAGAAGACCAAAGTGGAGACTGTGGGAGAGGCGTGGCAGGGTGTTTTGGCTGCTTTGCCTTTAACTGGACCCCTTCTGGGGCAGGAGTCAGGCCTCCCCCTTCCTAAGCACCTACTGCAAGCCTTGGATCATGTTAGGTGTTTGGCAAATGATACTCCTAAGATATATCTATAGCCATCTATTACCAGATGGGGAGCCGGGCCCTTGGGGCACATGGAGCTGCCCCTGTGAGTCCCTTCTTCTTGTCCCTCCAGACTGGACAATCTGGGTGCATAAGGCAAGGATACCTTGATCCCTGAGTCCCTAGTGCCTGGTATGGTGCCTGGCCTTGGTAGGTTCTAAGCCTTTACTGAAGGAATGGAGGTGAAGTGACTTGTCCACGTAGGTACAGTGATGAACCCATTAAATTGTAGGACCCTGAGGCTCTGGGACAGCTGTTCTGCGGGTCAGAAGTAGGATTTGATTCCAGCTCTTAGTGGTTGATAAGTTTGGTGAACACAAAATGACGTATGTGCCCACTTGTGTAAATTGCAACATTATTATCGCACAAGATTGGAAACAACCCAAATATTCATCAATAAGGGACAGGTTAAGGAAAACGATGGTACATCTGCACAATGGGACATGATGGAAGTAAGAAACGAGGAAGGTTTTCGTGAACTGTATTACACAAGCTTCACAAGAAAAACAAAGATCAGCATATAATATGCACATTTTGGGTAAAAGGGAAAAAAATAAGATTTTGAATTTGCCTGTATATGTGTCAGCAAACTCTGGAAGGATATTTAATGGGTGGGATGGTTAGCTGGGCAGGATCGGGGGGAGAATTAACTGAATCTTATGCCTTTTGGTTTTGAAGTCATGAGAATGAATGTTACTACTTACTCAAAATATTAAAAAGAAAAAAATAGTTAAAGTGACTTTGGACCTGCTGTTCTATCTATCGGGGCTTCAGTCTCCTCATCTGAATAATGAGGTGATTGGATTAGAGCAAGGCTTCACGTAGAAGGGCGATGTTGTCTATGTTGGGTGTATCTCTGGCTTTTGTGGGCTTGTCCAGGAGATTCTGGCCCTGTCTGCAGTCCCTTCTGTTGGTGGCCTGGACCTGGATGAGCCCAGGCTGTTTGAGAAAGGCCAGGGTGATGCCGAGAGCAAGTGGCCTTCTGCAGCGGTGTGGGCCTTGTTCCTGTCCCCATGCCTGGCAGTTTGTCCTCTGAACACCTTGCCCTGGTGTGACTCAGTTGGTTCTTCCCCCAGACAGGAGGATTACAGTGAAGAGCGACTGTTCTGGAGCGTTCTGGCAAAGTGCTGCAGTTTGATAGGAAGAAAAATGGCAGAATGTTTTCCCAGGTTATTTTTAATGCATTTCAGTTCAGCAAACATTAATTGAGAGCTTAAGTGCAAGGCAGTGTGGGGGAGTCAGAGCAACATAGCACCTCATCTCTGCTCTCCAGGGTGCAAAGTCTTGGGTGAGAAACTTGAGTCTAAAACCCCTCCTCCTGCCCTCCAGGACTGCACAGTTCACCTCATCTGGTCCTGCAGAGGCCTGTGGGATTGGTAGGAATTCTACCCATTGCACAGAGGGGGAAATGGAGTCTCAGGAAGTCTTGCCCAAAGCCACACAGTTCCCAAGCCTGGAACCAAACTAGGATTTCTCTCACTGCTTTCTGTGAGGCCAAACCCTTCTAATCCGAACATTCTGCCACATGGTACTTCCTGGAGGTATGTGTGGCGTAGGCCCATTTCTACCTGGAAATACCAGGTGAGCACAGCCCTAAGTAAACCTCCTGCACTGGTTTCCTTTGTGGAAGGGTAGTGGAAATCTCAGGCTTGCAGTCACATGCTGAGTCTTATCCCCCCTTTGCTGTGGTCCCAACAGTTCTGCCCTCCACTGCCTGGAAAGCTCACCCCCTTACCATTAGTTCCAGGCAGGATGTCCCGTATGTGTGTAAGGGTGGCTGTGACAGCAGCTTTCTTCCCACTCCATCCTCATGCCACCACTTCCCTTCCTTCCCTTCCCTTCTTCCACAAATTCTCTTGCTGCCACCTGTCATCCTAGCTCTTTCCCAGAAGAGCCACATATGCTCCCCGCTCAGGGTCTCTGCCCTCCCTGGCTCTTCCCTCTACCTGGAAAGTTCTCCCCTTGGACTTCACTTGGCCTCAGGTCCCTACTGGAAACTCACCTTGGGTATGTCTCTCCTGGCCACCCTTTCAGTGGTGTCCCTTCCCACTGTTGCCAGTTCCTCCCCGGTTTTTTCCTGTCTAGTATATGTGTGGATTACATACAGCTTACATGTGTTGGGTTAGCGTCTCTCTCCCTGCTAGGATGTAAGCCCATGAGGTCTGGCTCGTTGTGCTTAGCACTGGATCTCCAACTGGATCACTAACGCCAGACTCTGGCATGGAATAGATACTCTGTAAATATTGTGGAATGAGTAAAATCGCCCTATGGCCTAAACGAGTAACACTTCTTTAAAGAGGGAAGAAGCAAATCATAGCCTTTTTTAAGAGGTGAAAAAGACCCAAGGCTTCTCTCTTTACAGAGCTTCATCATATAATATTAATTCATTTAATAATCGCTCGGCACCAGGTGTGTGTGGAGTCCTCTGCGGACGGTCACTTAGCAGCCTCTGATTTGTATACTCAGGGAGACCACGCACGGATTTTTCAGAGCAGCCCATTCCTTTGGGGAACAATTGTAATGATTTAAACACTCTTTTTTTTTTTTTTTTTTTACATTCTTGTGTTTCAGCAACTTTTTTTTTTTTAAGATTTTATTTATTTATTTGACAGAGCACAAACGGGGAGCTATAGGCAGAGGGAGAGGGAGAAGCAGGCTCCCTGCTGAGCAAGGAGCCTGAAGCGGGGCTCCATCCCAGGACCCGGGTATCATGACCTGAGTACTTAACTGATTGGACCACCCAGGTGCCCATTAAACACTCTTATAGTTTAAACGGGGGCTGAAAACGGCCTCTTTCAATTCCTGCACACTGATCTCAGTTCTTGAAGTGCCAGAAAACCTGGAAGAATTGGACTTATGCATGCATGTAACACTCCTTCAAATAGTTGCAGAAAGATGGCTTATTACAAGACTTCTCTTCCCGGGCGCGCGCCCCTGCCCCCCCATCATTGCCAGTTCCTTTGACTGTCCTCCCAGTGCCTGCAGCTGTAAGGGCCCTTCCCACCCTCAGTGCCTTCTTCAACATTCGGCTTCAAGGTTCAGAATTTAAGGTTTAGGCCTGTTGGAGCAGAGTGTTTGGGGACCCTGACTGAGGCACCTTGTCCCTTATTGACTTGTCTCTGTCCACACAGCCTGGAATGGGCTCTGCGGATGAAGACAGAACTCAGTAGGTCTCTTCAGTGGTGGGGCCCCGCCCTGACCCCTCTAGAATCATAAAGGTTGTAAGGTCTTTGGCTTGGCTTTTAGCATTTTTGAGATTATAGCAGCTGTTGTAGATCTGCAAAGGACCAGGAACCTAACCCGGACCCTGTTTTTTAAAAGACAGTAAATACTGGTCAAGTTTTGTCTCTGAAGTCCCGCAGAATGTGCTGAACCTTTATGTGTATCATCTCCTCTCTTGTCCCTCTGCCCTCCGTGTTCCTTTCTCCTGGCAGCCTCTCGCTTCCCCGTTCCTTCCTCACCCTCCTGCCACTACTCCCCTCCCTGCCCCGCCAGTCTGCAGACATGGAACAGATAGGGACGTTGGGCCCACGTCCCTCTCTAATACTTTGACCGTAAGCCTGTCATTTACAGACTTAGGCAAGTTGCACATGTCCCATCTCTCTCAAGGAGAAAGAACTGACATTAAATTGCTTCATATGTGAGACCCTTGGCTGATTTGCTGTGGATAGAAGAAACTTGCACCCCCAGCTTTAGGCACTTGTGTGAGATTGGATTTTGTGTCTGTCCCTCATCGTGGCTTCAGATGGATGACTGGATGGGGGGACTTGAGTGCCGTGCTGTTTGCTCGCTTCTGTCATTGCCACTGCCGCTGTCATCTTGGGTTCAGGTGGCAGGGAAGGAGACAACTGAGCCTTTTTCTCTGCCCTCTCTGTATCTCCAGCCCTGCTGGGGGTGCGCGGAGGCAGGAGGGAGGGAGGAGGGCCGGGATCCGGCCTGGGGCCCTCTTCCTCACAGCCGATTTCCTTGTTTCCTCTTGCCTTAACGAGTTCACTCTGGAGAGGCCCCTCTGGAGAGGCCCGAGGCTTTGGGGTGTGGGCCCTAAATTGAGAGAGGATGGAGAACAGCCCAAGGACTTTGGATTTCCATGATGGGCTAGCTGTGTGACCTTGGGTGAGTCACTGGGTTGGTTTCCACTGAGCTTCATCAGATACCTGAGGAGCTGATTTGGGTCCAGTGGTGCTGATGGGGTCCTTGGCTTCTCTGAAGCACTCTGGAAGAACCAGCTAGAAGTTCCATCAGAGGCACATTCGGGGCTGTGCTGCTGGGCCGGGCTGGGCAGAGGCTTGACGTGCCAGCTCATGGAGCCCCGAGGAGTGAAACTGAGGAAGCCAGTGAATTAACTTTTGTTTTGTGGACTGTTCTTCCATGTCGGGAACCATGGGGACTGGGTAGCTGTGAAGGTCCACATGGGACCCACCGCAGACACCCTGCGCTGTCTTTTCAGACCCTGCTAACTTGAGGACTCCAGTGGCATTTCCACAGCACATAGTCCCTTCTATCCACAGGCGATCCCAGCTGGGCTAAAGATCCCCGAGTCTGATTTCAGGAGCCCCAGTCAGCCACCCCAGGCAGCTGAGACAGGGGGTCCAGGAAGCCATGTTTGTGGACTTGCCTAAGAGTGGAATTAGTGGGATGCTTTGCTGCAGAAAGTGAGTAAGGGGTTCTTTAGCCTTTTAGAATCTAGATTGTTCGGAGCCATTGCCCACCCCTGCTCCATTCTTGGCTCTGGCTTGAGTGACCCGGTCCATTTTGGCCACTTAGCAAGTGTTTACTGAAGGCCAACCCCTGTGGGCAGGGCACCAGCAGGGAAACACAGCTCAGACTTTGGTAAAGCAGTGTTTGGAGGAGAGACCACAGAAAGAAGGACTGCCAGGTGCCCTGTGGCCAAGCAGCGGCTCTCTCAGAGGGCCCTGGTGGGCAGGGGCCATTTTCCCGGGAGAGGGATCTGATGGGTATACTTCCAGTCATCTGCAGAGTCAACGAAGTGATGTCTGGGGAACCACTTTGTCACCTGTCACATGGGAAGAAATGCCAGGTGGTGTCACCATGTTGGCTGCAGGGCAGGGAGGCTGACAGAGAGGTGAGGGTGGGGACAAACCGCCTTGGGTTTTGGTCCTGGCACACCGGGTCGCTGGGAGGCTGGGAAACCTCTGGCTTTGCAGTCCCCGTGGCTGGTAAAGGCAGTGGACCAGGAGTGACAGGACCTGACAGGACATGTTCAAAGCAGTGTTTCAGGAAGATGGGCTAGGATTTGCCTCTCTGCTTTCCAGGCCTTTCTTTTCTGTCTCCTCATGGCTCTTCTGTTGCATGGGGCTAGCTATGGCTCTTTAATATGATCATCACGGACAGTGTGGTTTTCTGTGAACCACAGTGTTGTCGAACAGGGACTAGGACCCCATGGGCTGAGCTGCCTACTCCCTGCTGCCGTGGGAGATGGCAGACATCAGAGGGGACGATGCCAGACTTCTGCTTTTGGAACTCAACACCCTCTGCCTCTGGGGGCTGTTTTTGTGATCCCAATTTGTTTTAAGAGATTACATGATTGATTTTTGTATTTCATTAATTGCCTGGGGCCCCAAATTTCCTTCCTGGCATCCCTCAGGGATGAATTCTGGGTTCTTTCTGTCCATGAAATCTCCCACTTCCTTTTGGGGAATAGAGGCTGAGTTTGGATGTGAGGTGGGATTAAAAATATGTGGACCCACAGAAGGGGGCCTCCTCTCTGCACTCAAGCTCCATTGTCCAGTGTGCGCAGTAGGGGACTGCCCCAAGGCATAGGACAAGTTACTGGCAAAGTAACCAGGGGCCATCCCAGTCATCAGACTGGACAATGACCATCCTTGGCACTGTACCTCCATGCTTCTTGTCCCCCTTTCTTTCTCCTGGTCCCCATTTAGATACCACCTGCTGGGACCAGGGTCTTCACTGGACTGCACTTCAGACTCCTGCCTCATCCCACCCTCTGGGACTACAGGTGCAGAGGGACAGCCAAGGAGAAGAGGCAGCCTGCTCGATTGCCAGTGGATTGTGTCCTCCACCAGTTCCCAGACCTCACCTCTCCCCGTACCCCCTACACCCCCTTTCTCTAGCCAAGTTAGACCAAGACAACTCCTCCCCACTTCCCGGGCCCAGACAGCCTTCTGGGCCTATTTTCTGCTGCCCTGGGAATACCGTCCTTCACATGCGCTCAAAGCCGGTAGGGCTGGGGCAGGGTCTGGGTGATCAGGGAGGCCTTCGTCCAAGAGGTGGAATGGACAGGGTCTGGAAGTGGAGTAGACTCTAGACGGGTCCAGAAGGGAGGAATGAGGTGTCCAGGCAGGCAAGCAAGGGCGGAACATCAGGGAGCGGCCCCAGCTCTGCTGGGAGTTCACTTGCTGAATGGGCCCACTGGACCAGCCCAAAGCCCGGGTCCTACAGCTGCTGGGGCCGGCCTGCAGTTCAGCTGCGTCTGTCCTTCTGGCTAGAGGAAGCATCTGCAAGGGAACCAGCTCCTCTTTCTCGGCCAGGCAGAAACCAAGACCTCCCCACGCCCGCTGGAGGAGGGAGGAAGCCGGTTCCAGGCAGCGCAGGAGCCAGTCACAGGCTTTATGTTAATACGGGCCCTCCCCGCGCCGGCGCTCAGCCTGTTCCCTGGGCCTGGCCGACAGCTTAATTACGCCGCAGCGCGCCTCGGCTTGCGTTCCACGGTTCCCTAAAATAATAAGGATGGCGTCACCGACTTCCCGCGGCCATGTGCTCCCACCCGTGCCTTCCGAGCTCTATTGTAGGAAACAAACAAAATCCAGACACTCAGATGCTTTTCTTCTTGGAGAGATTTGTTTTGTTTTGTTTTAAGGTAATTTGGGGACCCTGCCCCTTAGTTAAGATTTTAAAAGATCTTTAAGGTGCAGAGACCAGAGTCATAGCGACCCCAGGGGCTGCAGAATATCCTCCTGTTAGCAGAAATTCGTGAGCAATGTGGAGGATGCACAGTCTTCCACTGGGAACGGTGGTTTTTGATCAGAGCAAATGGTGTGGCAGAAGGACCACCCCACTCGGGGTTTCCTGGGCCCAGGGCCAATTCTGGTCCTTGCCTTTTCCTCTGCAAAAAGAGGGCTAAACTGGACCATTAAAAAAAAGATTTTTTTTTTAATGTAATAGAAAAGAGTCATTGTGATTGGGTATGTTTTGTTTTGGTGTGTGTGCCTGTACACACCACATGGGTATACTGAGCCAAGGCAGGAATGTATTTTTTACTGTGGGCTGTGGTCAGAAAGCCACTGACCTAGATGATCCCGAAGGCCTTTCCAGCTTTCAAAATGTCCGACTCTTCTCCCAGAGCCTGGCTTTCCCCTCATGGAACCTGACCGGTTTTTGCAGGTTTTGCCCCACAGACTGTTAAGCAAAAGTAGAGATTTTAGGGTCGAAACAACAGAATCACAAGCATCTGTCGCTCCTATTGAACACCTTTGGGAAGAAGCTCATTTCCCCTCAGCCTTGGTGACTCAAACAGTTTGGCCTTCTAGCTAGAAATGGAATCTGCAACAGGGGATGGCCCATTTAAAAGCTGACCTATTTAAAACCCATGAGCACCAAAAAAACACGGGGTCAATTTGATTTGAGTCTCCTCTTCTGTGCAAGACTGGAACCTGAAAACTAAATTGGTCAGGGACTGACAGGGTTGAAACCAAAGCTACACATATTTATTGAATTCTTGTTCAGTGAAAGAAAAAAAAAAAAAAAAAACCAAGGCTGGAGGCTCCTGGGGGGAAAAGAAACAAAACAAGGTGTAGATACAAAGTCAAGAGGGGTGTATTTTGGGTGTAACATCTTCGCTCTCCAAAATGTTATGAAGCTTCATGCCTTTCATGAAAGACAACTTTGGTGGCTCAGATGTGCCGACCACCCTTTGTTCCCATTCTCGTGCTGTGACTGTGGACACAGTGGGGAGAGGTGGCTGTGGATCCGGGAGAAGACAAGTGGCTTTTTCCAAGCAGGGGATGCTCTAAGTGCGTTATTTCACGTAATCCAGCTCTAGGTGATGGGCATTACTGCCATCGGAGGAAACGGAAGCTCAGGAGAGGTGAGATGAGCCAGCAAGTGGAGAATGTGGACTGGAGCCCAGTCTGTCTGACTCCAGAGCCTGCCTTCTGTCCACCTCTCCACGTTGCCTCCGGAGGTCCTAGAAACATAAAGAGCTGTTCTCGCCTGAGCTTCCTTCTTTCTGATTCTGGCCTTCAGTGATCTCTGTTTTAGGCCTGAGCTGTCCTTTTAAATCAGGGCCCCCTGATCATGGGCCTGTGACCTGTGCAGTCACACAGGGCCCTGGGCTTCGAAGGGCCCTCCCTTGGGTTTAATGCAGTGCTGTCGCTGTCTCTGGAATTCTTAACAGTTTTTGAGCAGTGGGCCTCAAATTTTCATTTTGAACGAAGTCTTGCCAACTATATAGCTGGTCCAGAATTTGATACAGTGCATCCCCTTTCTCGTTTTTTTCTGGGTCCCTCCTGTCTTCCTTGAGCATGCCTGGCCTCTGGGCATTTAAAGAATGCACTCGGTCCCCCTGCTCCGGCCCGCTACCTGGCACCCTGCTCCAGTAGCTGTTTACCAGACGGCGGCTGGGAGGAGGCAGCCTCCTCCCAGCCAGCACCACACCCCTGCTGGCAAGGACCCCAACTGTGGCTCACAGCAGCCTCTGAGTCCCCAGCATGTTACTCTATAACAATGTCACAGGTACACCCTTTATGGAGGCAGGGGCTGCTTCTAGGCAAGAGGTCGGTGTACAGAGCACTGGGTCAGGTCAAGAGGAGTGTGCGCAGTTGGCCTGCCTCCTGGGGGACACATTGTCTAGAAGAGGTCAGGTTCATTCCCATCTGTGTGGGACTGATTACACTGTATGTTTCTCAGCAGTTTGACTCACTGCGCAGCACCTAGTGCTGTGCCTGGCACCGTAACGGGATGTTTGTTAAGCACTTACTCTGGTGTCCGCCCCCTGCTAGGCTGATTATGGGGAAGGACAGTCCCTGACCTCTAGGAGGATCGGATGCTTAATACACGATTAAATGATTCATGTGGCAGCTGCCCTCGGTGTCCTGGGATGCTCGGAGCTGGGCGGGGGAAGGCTTCCTGGGGAGGGGGGCCTGAACACCATTTGTGGTGCAGGAGTGAGACGTGGGGAGCCCTGTAGTTGGGGGAGGTAGGGAGGTGGCTAGTGGAGGGCCTCCTTAGGTCCGTTTAAAAACTTGGACTCACCCCCACCCCCACCCCCAAGCGGCAGGAAGCCAGGAGGCATGTTTTCTAGGCTGGAGTTTGCACTTCGTGGGTTAAACAGATACCATTTTCCCTTTCTGCGGAGCCAGAACCTCAGAGCTCAGGGATGGAGTTGGGCTACTTGAATGTTCCAGTAGTCCAGCTGTCCCCCCGCTGTCACAGAGACCCCATTTGGAGGCAAAAACAGACTTGGGGTGACTTAGATGACCGTGACCAGGACTGCAGTGTAGAGAATAGAGAGGAAATGATCGAATTTGAGAGAACTGTGAAGACAAGATTTCACAGTTTTGAAACAAGCAATGGGTTGTTCCTTAGAGTATGTGTTTGTGTTTATCACGGACGGTTCCGCTCCCATTGGTGAGAAGCGATTGCTGTGTCCTTGCTTTGGGGACAAGTTTTTCAGGAAATACCAGAGCCGGACAGTCTGATTCCTTGGGAAGCCTCATTGCCCCCCTCCCGCCCGACCTCTCAGTTGGGGCCGAGGATGAATATACAGACCCCTGGGGGGTGCTGACACCTGAGGGGTGAAGCATAGAGTCCCGAGTACTTCTGTCCATGGGTGTTTGAAAAGCTTCTGACACCAGCGGAGGAAGCCAGTGGTTGGGCTGGAGAGAGAGGAACCACATTCAGATATTTTTAAAGGGCCAGTGGAGTTGGGAGAGAATCTAAACCCAAAGTACAAATTTTCAGTTTAATTTTAACTTTGCTCTTAGCTCACACCCAGGATTTGGCAGGGGGACGTGGACCTTAATTTTTTTTTTTTTTTTTCTTTTTTAAGCAGAACACACCCTGGTTGTAAAAGGGATACGCTCTTTGCTTGGAAGGGTCTGGAGCCACACGGACGGGGAGGAAGTGGGTTGGGACTGGAGCAGGAGCTTGGAGTGGGTCTGAGGCGTGTGGGGCTGGTTGCGGGTTTGGAAACATGTGAGCCTGTCCCAGAGCTCTAGGAAAGGGCAGCCTTCCACGGAGTCCAGGGTCAGGAGGGGGTGCATGGGATGACTCTAGGCCTCCTGTTGGGCTGGTGTTTTTGTTTTTTGTCTGGTCCATTTCAGATACTTCACAGGGAGCTTACCTGCCATCTCCAAAGTGACAGTCACTCCCCAAAGCAGCTGTGGTTTGGGCTTTTTGGTGATCTCAGCAGCCTCTAAGTCTAAGCCTTGCCCCTCTCTCACCTTTTTGATCTTGCCCCAACACTGCTGAAACCCCCTGCCAGGAAGGAAATGCAAAAACCGGTAGGGGTCCCAGAGGTGGGGGTCCCAGAGGCCCCACGTACCTGACCTGTAAGGGCCACCTGGGACCAGACAGCAGGGGGCCTGCCCAAGTGGCTGGGGAGGGGGCTCTTCCTACTCACTCCCCCAACCGCTCTCCACATCCTTGCTCCCTGATTGAAGCCTCATCTGAATGAGGGCTGGCTTGGGGTTTGTTTTGGTTACGGAGGAAGTATAGCGATGGGACTGGCCCCCATCCTGCTGGTGGAACCCTTAGAAGAAGGGTGTCGGGGAGCTTGGAGAGTTGAGGTAGTTCTGAGAGAACTTGGACCTCACATTTGGGAAGGTTTGAGAAACAGTTAGGAGCCAGCACTGACCAGCTTGGTGCTGACCATTCCTGGGACTTGAGGGCCAGTGGTTCTGGGGTGAGATGGGAAACTCCCCCCCAGAGAGCAGTGGTGAGGATTAGGTGAGCTGGTGCAGGTGAAGCACGTTAAGGGTACCTGTTGAGGGCTCAGGAAAGATCTGACTGTTACTAGGAATAAAAACGTTAGTGGTGGGGCGCCTGGATGGCTCAGTGGGTTAAAGCCTCTGCCTTCGGCTCAGGTCATGATCCCAGGGTCCTGGGATTGAGCCCCGCGTTGGGCTCCCTGCTCGGCAAGGAGCCTGCTTCCCTTCCTCTCTCTCTGCCTGCCTCTCTGCCTACTTGTGATCTCTGTCAAATAAATAAATAAAATCTTAAAAAAACACACACACAACAAACCCACAAAAAACGTTAGTGGTAGGAGCTTATGTATTGTCCTTGAGAGGAATGTCCCCGCCGTTGGTCGTGGTGGTGGAAGTTGGGACTGGGACCCTGGGTCTGTCTGTAGAATTCCCAGGCAGCATTGTGTCTCTCTGGAAGAGACGCCAGCTTTCAGGGAAGAATTCCCCCAATTCCCAACACCACCTCCCCCAGTCTCTAAGACCTTTTTTTCCTTGGCTTATGGCCATTAAGAGGAGAAGCCCTTGACCCATCTGGAAAAACCACACGTCTGAAATCTTTGAGGCTGGGCTAGGATCCCTTCTCATATTTGTCTTTCTCTGGTGGAGCTTCAGGAATCCGCAGTGCCTTCTGAAGACTGTGGGCCCTGTGGCTCCAGTGCTGCAGAGGTGGTGGCCTTCCCTCCCCCAGCACAGTGGCTCTCCCTCTGTTTGCCCTGCTCCCCTAAGGGCAGGCTTCCTGGCTCTACACTGATTTCCTGCCCTGGGGTAAAAGGCCTCATAGGATTTATTCCCAGCCACTCTTGCCAGTGACCTTGAGAAGGTGGCTTGACCTAGACATCTGGCCTCTCCTGGGGACTGAGGGAGTGGAAAAGGACTTAACTTCTCCCATCCTAAATCCAAGGGATAGGCGGGCCTTGGCGGCCAGTGCCTGGGCCCAGAACAGGTCAGCTCTGGGAAGGAGCTCCTGTGCCTGGCTTCGGCCCCTCCTGGCAAACTGTGCTGCTGTGCTGGGCTGAGCCTACCACCTCTCTGCACCAAGGAGGCGGAAAGCAGGGCAGCTGTGGGGCTCTGCAGCCCAGATGTGCCCCTGAGCTCCTGTGGTCTGCCTGCTGACAGAGGTGGGCTGAGAAGGAGCATGGCAGGCCCACTGCGGACTCTATTCCCCCAAGATTCCCCCTGGGGACTGTGGCAAGCCGGTCGTCCTGGGCCCAGCAGGAAGGTCTAAGCAAATTGGTCCTCTTATCCAGGAGAAAGAAAGACTCTGAGGGGCTGGCATGACCCTTTGGACCATATGGGACTGCTATTGAGAAGAACTAGACTGTACTGTCTGATGCCATGTGACCCATCCGAGACAAGTAACATGTGGGTGGATGTCCCAGGCCAGCAGCGTACCAGCCACCTGGATGCAGGCTTCCCTAAGGTTCTAGCGAGCAGTCAGGTGTTGAGCACTGGGTGCAGCCAGGAGGAGTCACCTTTACGGGGCCTGGCGGCCCTGGGTGGCCAGGGAGCAGCTGGACTGCAGGACAGGAGTGGGTAACCACAGACATCTGCCTGGAGGGTGGGACACCCTGGCCTCCCTTGCTGACTCCCCAAGGTCATTCCGGCCCCAGGCTTGATCTTTTCTTTACTTTTCAGCTTGTCTCCCTCCCATCTGTACTGGAGCCTGGAATCACCTTCAGCCACATCTGCCTTTTACCAACCCAGTGAGACATGGCTTTTTTTTTTTTTTTTAAAGATTTTTATTTATTTATTTGACAGGCAGAGATCACAAGTAGGCGGAGAGGCAGGCAGAGAGAGAGGGGGAAGCAGGTTTCCTGCTGAGCAGAGAGCCTGATACGGGGCTCAATCCCAGGACCCTGAGATCATGACCTGAGCGGAAGGCAGAGGCTTTAACCCACTAAGCCACTCAGGCACCCCAAGACATGGCTTTTTATCAGACTTTCTACATGATTAGAAAGGATTTGGACCCAAACTTGGGAAAGAATAGAAACGAGGAAAACATAACTACGGTGGCAACATTGTCTCCAGGGAGTTTTAAAGAAGGCATAGGGTCACAGAGGTGCTTCCTGAAGACCGATCTTTGTTCTTTGATGGCCTCAGCCTGTCACTTTGGGGGATTTCACATCTACTCTCAGGGCCCTGTGAAGAGCAGGGCCTAGAGAGGCTCTACCTAATATGGTAGTGTCTTTTTAAGTAGTGTCTTTTTACACTTAAATTAGGAAAATGAAAACTCAGTCCCTCATTCTCCCCAGCCATGTTGCATATGGCCAGTGGCTCCTTTCATGGGCAGAGCAGGAGGCATCCATCATTACAGGAAGTCCTGTGGCTACTCTGCAGAATAGAGTATGCTGCCCCTACCCTGGGCCAGGCCAAGTCGGTGACCATGGTGACAAGCACCAGACCTGGTGGGCGGGCTCTGGTGGGCAAGCCGGTGGGAACAAGCGGCCATGTGTGTCTGGGGACCCATCCACACTCAGAGAGTCACAGGTGCACAGAGGTGGAGGACAGTGGGGCCTGAGGATGGGAAGGAAGGTAGCTGGCCTGGGGAGGTGGTCAGGCCGAGGCCATGGGGCCATGGGAGTGGCCAGGGCTGACGGGAAGCTGGAGACTGTGGTGGCTGATTTTTAACAGGAGTTTGGAAGCAGTGTGGCAGTGGGGTTGGAATGAGACCACCAGGGATTATGGAGTGTGTCACTGTGGTCCGGCCCAAGCTCCTTTCGGGAGTGTGTCCCTACCACAGCCCTCCCTGCCCTCAGTTCAGGTAGAGGTGGGAAGCCCAGGCTGGGTGTTGGCGGTGGCCTGCTCCCGGAGAGGCAAGCGGGTGCCACCGTCATATACTGAAGGACCTGTCTCCCCGTCCTGAGGAGGCCTGACCCCCCTCCCCGCCCCAGTCCCGAGTCTGCGCCTCCATTCACTCTGGCCTTCCCTTTGCAGGTGAAAGAGCTTGTCCTCGACAACTGCCGGTCGATCGAAGGCAAAATCGAAGGCCTCACAGATGAATTTGAGGAACTGGAGTTCTTAAGTACAATCAACGTAGGCCTCACCTCAGTCGCAAACTTACCAAAGTTAAACAAACTTAAGAAGGTAAATAGGGTGAGGAGTGTGTGTGGGCAGGGAGGAGGGGGTCGTTACTCTGTGCTTGCAGAGCGGAACTGAGGGGGAGCCGGGCAAGTGCGCTGACTTGCCCCTCACCTGTCTGCTGGGGGCCGAGTGCTCTGGACCCTTGGCCTTCATTTTACCAGCTCTTTGCACTTTTCCCCTCCCTGCCCTGTTTAGCTTGAACTAAGCGATAACAGAATCTCAGGGGGCCTGGAAGTATTGGCAGAAAAGTGTCCGAACCTCACGCATCTAAATTTAAGTGGCAACAAAATTAAAGACCTCAGCACAATAGAGCCACTGGTGAGTCATTTGGGTCCTTCCCCTCCACAGGGTGGGAAGCGGGAGGGATTGGTATCAGGGACTACTACTTTTACCTTTGTAGAGTATTGTTTTTCTGTCATTCCCCTTTGCCCTATGTATCTTACTTTATTTGACTCTTGTTATGGGCCACGAGGTAGAGTTGGAGCTCATTTCTGCTTGGTCCATAGAGAAACGGAAGCCTAGAGACACTCAGTGGCTTGAGCAAGGTCACACAGCCGAGTGGCGGTCGGGAGGCAAGGGTGGGTTCCGACCCTCACCTTGGGGCTTTCCTTCATACAGCTTCTGCTCAGCTTTGGAAACCCAAGCTGTCATTTCTTAGAGCATGATTCCTTGTCCCTCGTTGGGGAGGGTGGAACCATCAGGAATTCTGCTGTCCCTGGAGTTGGCCACTTGTTTTCTCTCCGATGGCTGGCCTGAGGCTGGTACCTTCGAATGGTGGGACGGTGCCCTGGATGGCACAGGATGGTATAGGATGAGAGCCTCAATGCCGGCCTTACTCTCCTAAGGGGCACAGAAGAGGGTGACTGACCCTTGGTCTCCAGTTCTCGGTGTGATGGTGACCGGGGCCTCATCTTCAAACAGCTGAACCTGCCTCACATTTCATGGATTTATTCGCCAGGAAGGGGCAAAGCTGGGTCAGAACAACAGTGTCTGCATTACTGCGTCTGAAGGATTGTGTTCCCCTGATTTCAGCTGTGTCATTGATTAACAGCATTCTTGAAACAGAGAAATAATGTCGCATCTAATGAGCACATTTGCTGTAAACATACACGTAGGAACCGTCCCACAAGCCACACACCTCAGAATCAGGGCCAGGTTGTGAGGCTGTTTTGCCAGCTTTGCTGCATTAGGACAAGTTGGGGCATCGCTCAGTTTGGGTTTGTAGGTTCTTGTGCACAGAGCACTCCTCACACTCTGGACACTCGAGGGTCGGCTTGATGGGCCAGCGTGGCGGAAGCTGGTCCTTCTTCGTTAAGCTCAGACTTCTACCGTAGGTGGCATGGAGGCCACTAAGAGATATGCTTCCCATAGCCCTTCTTTTCAGGTCTTCCGCCAGCCTCCTATTTTGATCTACTTGAAAGCCCTGATTTAATGATTTCATAGGACAATCTTTGAAATTCTGTATATGTGTATTTGGGGAGACGGGTATGGAGACCAAGTGTGTGTGTATATAAACCATTGTGATTTGGTTACCATTAAAGGTCAGACCTAGGCACACACAGATGCACGCACACAGAAACACACCCTATTCTCCCTGCACAGACCATGTGCCTTTCTGTAGCTTCTCCTTGGTGACCAGTGTGAGTGATGTGCTGTGCTCCCCTCTGCGGGATGAGAAGATGCTGGGGTTGTGCCCACCCACCCCACCCTGCCCAGGCCACAACTCCCTCCCTGCCCTTGACCTGTTGAGAATGACTTCTTGCTCTTGAGATCTTGAGAGCTGCTGGACTAGTAATCACTTCTGCCTTATCAGGGCTGTGAGGATAAACTGAGCCACTGCTACCTGGTGTGCTGTGTTAAGGGCCGTCATCCTCACCATCATTACTAATAGACCTTGTTAGTTTGTGCCACCTTTTCCGTTTCCCTCTGGCTCCCCAGTCATGGGGACAACAGCAAAGCTCTTGGCTGGAGCCTCAGGGGGAGCCACAGCTTAATTTGAAGCCAGTCACTGATGGGGCCAAAGCCATACTTGCAGACTTTGTTGCCATTGGATGAGGCTTTAAAGGCCCTAAGGGGGCCTTTTCCAGTGGTGGGAACTGAGATCCATCCATCAGTGACTAGGCTGGGCAGAGCAAAGCCATTTTCTCCAACTGTTTCCCTGGGTTGTTTGCCCCCCCCCCCCCCCCCCGTCCTGCACAACTCACTGTTGAACTTCATCTTTCTGCTTGCAGAAAAAGTTAGAAAACCTCAAGAGCTTAGACCTTTTCAATTGTGAGGTAACCAACCTGAACGACTACCGAGAAAACGTGTTCAAGCTCCTCCCGCAGCTCACGTATCTCGATGGCTACGACCGGGACGACAAGGAGGCCCCTGACTCGGACGCCGAGGGCTACGTGGAGGGCCTGGATGACGATGAGGAGGATGAAGACGGTGGGTGCTGGGGGGGTGGATAGGGGCAGGCTGGTGGTCTCCTTTGCACAGCTGTGGAGGGAAGGGGGGCTGCTTTGTTAACCATGGTCCCTGATCTTGCTCACGGAGTCTAGAACCGCAGAGAAGCATCCTGAGTCTCCCTGATGGCATGGTAACGACTTGAGAAGCATCTAACTGAACCCTCCCGTCAGGTTTTTCTTCTTTTTCCAGAGGCCCCTGGAATGAGATCCTACAGTGTCTCTGTAGTATGCCCCTGGGCTCAATTCCCACCCCCCAGTAGTGGGGAAGATGGGGTGTGGCTTGAGGGTCCCATTCATCTAGGTCTCCCTAATGGAGAGGAGGGCAGGAGCTGGAGAGGGTGTGGAGCCCCCTGGTGGCTGCAGGACACAGGACCTCCAGGGTGCAGGTGTAAGGGAGTGAGGAGGGGTTGGGAGATGGAGGAGGCTTGCAGGGGCGGTGCTGAGCACCCTGGTAGTGAAGTGAGGGTGAGTGTGAGCCAGCAGGGCCTACAGGGAGGAAGGAAGGAAGAAAAGAGAGGGCCACCTCCCGCTGTCCCCTTCCCATGTGCTAACACAGTGCGGCCTCCCTACAGGGCTTCATGGCCACAGTAACCATGAGAAAGGAGACATTTCGCCCATAATTCACACACAAGATTTTTTGTTTTTCCTTGTTAGGTTGGAGTGTTTTGCAAGATACTCACACATGTGTTCACCCAATGGGAAGGGCCCAGGTTTCTAGGCCCACCTCGGTGGCTAACTTGATGAGTGACCTTGAACAAGTCACTTCTCCCCTCAAGGACTCAGATTTTCACCTTTAAAGCCAGGAGTTTGGTAGATGCTCTTTCCAAGTGAATAAGCGTCTTGGCTTCTGTAAGCCCTGTGACTTGGTCCTTTGATCGCGTAATTGCTTTGTGGTCTGAGCCTCCACAAGGGATCTCTGCTTTTGTAAAAGCTGGGAGGGGAGGGCTTGTCTTTTGGATTACTTCCAGATGTGTTGAGTCCTATTGGAGCATCCCTGGTGTGGGCGCCTGTGGGTGTGAGAGGGTCCTGGGCCCCACCAAAGACTGCTGGGCCCACGAGCCTGGGTTTGTGCTGTGAGGGAGACCAGCTCACCCCCAGTTCCCCTGTCCCCGTTTCTGCCGCACAGAGGAAGAGTATGATGAAGATGCTCAGGTAGTGGAAGATGAGGAGGATGAAGAGGAGGAGGAGGAAGGAGAAGAGGAGGACGTGAGTGGAGAAGAGGAGGTAAGGGGCTGGGCAGGGGCACCATCTCCCAGGGTCCACCTGACTTACTGCCTCTTCGCAGTTGTATGTTAATTCAGGTATTTACTCTGTGCTTAGAGTCTGCTACCTTGGTAGTCTGAGCCAGTGGTAGGGTAAGACACTGCTGGGTGCCAAATGACAGTGACCAGGGTCCCTGGCGCATGTGGAAATAATGCTTTTATGCTGACACCCCAGTTTCTTAACAAGACCTATGCATGTCTGTGAGAGTTACTACAGCCCCGTCTGGGGGGTGGGGTAGTGAGCCCAGCTCTGCCACTTGCTGGCTGTGCGTCCCTGGATAAGTTCCTTAACCTTTCTGAGACTCTTTCCTCATCTGTCGAATAGGTATTGTTTTGCATCTCGGTTGTTAATAGGGATCAGCTCAGTGAATTCTTAAGAGGATATAATAATTTGTAAACCAGAACTCGAGAACAGTGTTTGACCACTTGCTGTTTTAGGCCTTTATACCCTTCAGGGTTCTGTGTGCTAGGTCTTGTGTTTAGGTGTTTGGAGTCTCCCTCTAGCAGATCATGTTCATGACTTGTTGAAATTCTAAGTCAGCTCTTGCTAATTACAAAGGTTAGACCTCGAGAGGCTTAAAGTGACAACAGCGCAGACAAGGGACCTGCCTCTTTCCCCACCCCCCCGCCCCCCCACCCCCTGATTTGCCATCTCTATCCATTAAGAGTGCAGACACCTGCCTGCCACACACAGACCCGCTTGGGCTGGATCTCTGCCCACCCCCATGCTTGGGAGAGTCCGGTCAAGGCAAACAGAAAAAAGCCACTGTGATCAGCCTGGTTCCTGTCTTGTTCAGCTGCTGAGTTTTCCTTCTCCCTAAGTGTGGGCCACTAGGCTTAGTTCTAAAGAATATTGCGCGTTTTTTCAAAATAAAGACTTAGAGAAACAGGTTCCCCCAGGACAGGGCAGTAGGTCTGGTTGGCTAATGGATTTCTCATCTTGCACTTCCTGTCACAGGAGACACAGTGTGCAGGGGTTTCTTTGGGGGTGGGGTGTTGGGGATTTTTTGGTTTTCTTTTGTTTTTGGTATGTTTTTTTGTTTTATTTTGTTTTGTTTTTTTGGTAATCTCATTGACCATCTGCAGAGTCCCAGTTTCCAGCGAAGGAGAGCTTATACACAGACCCAAAAAAAAAAAAAAAAAAGTCTTAGCAAACAGACTGATTAAAGAACTATTTGGTGACATTATAAAACGGTAATTCCCTTGACAAAAAGAAGTCTATCACCACGTTCTTTTTTTTTTTTTTTTTTTTTTTTTAAGATTTTATTTTACTGGGTGTCTGGGTGGCTCAGTGGGTTAAAGCCTCTGCCTTCAGCTCAGGTCATGATACCAGCCAGGGTCCTGGGATCAAGCCCCACATCAGGCTCTCTGCTTGGTGGGGAGCCTGCTTCCCCCTCTTTCTCTGCCTGCCTCTCTGCCTACTTGTGATCTCAGTCTCTCAAATAAATAAATAAAATCTTAAAAAAAAAAAAAAGATTTTATTTTATTTATTTATTTGACAGAGATCACAAGTAGGCAGAGAGGCAGGCAGAGGTTGGTGGGGGCTCCCCACCAAGCAGAGAGCCCGATGCGGGGCTTGATCCCAGGACTCTGGGATCATGACCTGAGCTGAAGGCAGAGGCTTTAACCCACTGAGCCACCCAGGCGCCCCCACCAAGTTCTTTTTAAACAACAGGTTGCCTTATGCTTTAGGAATGGTGTTTGGCCTGCAGACATTCAACTAGCAGGGGACTGCAGGAACAACTTAAGGCAGCGATCCTGTATTGAGAATGAGTTCATACACCTTGCCGACTCTGAAGGAGCTGGGAATGCTATCCTTAGGGGGCCTTTACCCTCCCCTCCAAGGGATCCACGTGTGCAGAGTGGTAGACGGGCTGGGTAGGGCAAGGTTGAGCTTGCCCACGGAATCTGGATTTGCTAAAACTGGGGTCTTCCCTCGAAGGCAGAACTGTTCTGAAGCCAAACGAAAAGCTGGCTGGCTTTGCAGGACCGAGTTGGCGTGGGGAGCTTTTTCTCTGGAGAGCACACACTCAGGAAGGCGTGCTTGAGTTACAGGGACTCGGGGTCAGAAATTCTGAGCCTGGGTTTACAGCTCCTATGTGTAGTGTGGGTATTTTCTGGACAAGGGGTTCCGGGCTTTGTCAGATTTCTTAATGGGCTCCTTGAGGCAAGGGGACCTCTGCTCTGGATACATCCTGAGGTGACAGGTTCTTGTGGGGCTCTGAGAGGCAGGGGCAGCCTCCACTTTTTTCTCCCATGGTCCAGGGAAGTGCCTTCCTCAGCATGTCCCTGGGAAGGAGGCACCCCTAATGTCCGCCATCCATCTTCTTTCCTAGGAGGATGAAGAGGGTTATAACGACGGGGAAGTAGATGATGAGGAAGACGAAGAAGAAGTTGGTGGTATGGCAGCATTTTTACTCTCGGCGGGTAGCGGCCTGGCCCCCTCATTTGGCAGAGTAGACGGCAAAGGCCCAGAGGACCCAACCGTCTGAGGCTCCTGGGGCCTCCCTGTCTTGGCAGATTCCCCGTCTCAGATTTGCCAGGGGCGGCAAAGCTTCCCAGATGCGTGGTCCCCTGGCTTCCCGGCAGGTGGGTTGAGTCAGGGGCAGGATCAGTGTTTTAACCTAAATGCTTTTTCCTTCCTCTTCCAGAAGAAGAAAGGGGTCAGAAGCGAAAACGAGAACCTGAAGATGAGGGAGAAGACGACGACTAAGTGGAATAACCTATTTTGAAAAATTCCTATTGTGATTTGACTGTTTTTACCCATTACCCCCCCCCCGAAATCCCGCCCCCCGAAACTTATTTTTTTCTGATTGTAACGTTGCTGTGGGAACGAGAGGGGAAAAGTGTACTGGGGGTTGTTGGGGGGGAGGGAGGGCGGGAGGGGGTGGAATAAAATACTATTTTTACTGCCACTCTTTATTTTTTTTTCCCCTACTTTTTCTTTGTGTCTGGTTTTGTCCCTGTAAATGCGATAGCTGAGTACACACTGAGTGAGCATTTGTTCCTTACTCTCAAAGAGGACGGTTTGGAGGGCTCTCACACTTCCTGGTATTTCCCGAGTCTCTGGAATCGGTTGGAAGGTCATGGCTGGCCTCCGTTTTTTGTTTCTTAAAAGCCCGGGAGGGCCTGAGCACCAGCCGGCATCTTACCTCTTATTCGGGTTCCCGTGATTCCTGCATTTCTTGGGCCTTCTAGAGGCATCCAACGCCCTGGTTTGTAAATAGCAACCAAAAGGCGTATTTTGGCACTGGTTGGGGGACATTCCCCGTCTCTCATTTCTTTCCTCCTTCACAGATGGTGGTGGGCTTTGCTCTCCGAAGAAGACTCTGAGGTCACTCTTCAGAGTTAGGAGCTGGAGAGCTGAAAACAGCAGGCTTAGGAGTTAGTAAAATGGAGTTGGTAATTCTAATTAAAAGAGAAGAAGCAAACCCTCAAACGTCAACCTCTTTAAAAGATTTAAAAAACAAAACAACAAAAAAAACCGTGTCCTATCTTGTTCTGTAAAATATTAGAACGCTTTGTTTTATGAAAATGACAAGACAATTCCTCCACGTGTACTTCTGTGCTTAGACCATTTTTACCGACCTGAGCACAGGAGACGCTGCTGCATGTCGGCTGGGTTTTTTTTTCATACACCCGAGCACGGAAAAACTAACACAAAATTGTATTTTCTTACCTAGTGGAAATCTGAAATGACTGCAAATTCCTGGTGAATGTACAGGTTTGCTTTCATGTCCCTCTTCTGGATTGCTTTAGAAGTGACGTGTGATTTCCTAGCCCGTGTTTCATCTGTATAAAAGAACATCTGCACCGGTTTCTCTCCTACCCCTCAGAAGAGCCAAACTTTTGAGTTTTATGTCTGTTTGTCATTGATAAATTTCAATAAATCTTTTTATACAATTTTTTTGGGGGTGGCTTCTTTGAGTCCAACAGGGTCATCAGTCTTTCTAAGATGCATTCCAGATAAGCTGCTAGCTGATGGGGCGGGGGAGGGAAGCTTAGCACAGGTTATCTGATCAAATAGCTTCTTTCTAGGGCAGGTAACCTGATACCTGAGTTTTGGATGCCTTGGCTCCCAAAACAATGTTGGGTGGTGTGCTGTCCTAGGCGAGAGTTTCGTCATCAGCATAAAACCCCAGAAAGATGTAAAGATACAAAAAATTACTCAAACACCAAAATGATCACCAAAAATTTTGTTAGGCCAACTTTGAGACCTTATTTTGAATTCTCTTACGGTTTTGTTCAGACTCTGGAGAAAGGACATGTGCTTGAAGATCTCAGGAACGTATAAAACAAATCTACTCCTTTTTGACTTACCATGATGATGGTCGTTTCTCTTATCTCTGAAGAGTGCAAAAGCCTGTGTCTTCAATGATGAAGTAGCAGTTCGTTCACTGTTCGGACTTGCTGAATGCTAACCACGTGGCTAGAGAAACATTTGGGTTATTTCCCACTTCTCACTACAGTGAGTGTTCTGTTAAGACATTTTGTGGATTTTTTTTTTGTACAAATGCTTAAAAATAGGGTCCTTGAACAAAAGTTGACATTGCTGAGGCTTAGGTGCAAGGTTCTGTGTTTTGCAGAAGGGTTATACCAATGTACTATGGTAGTGAATGCACATACACATACGTTCATTCTCAGCCCTACAGCCTCGAACCCCACAGCGAGGGCTAGTTCTGTGCGGTTCCCACAGAATAAGGTGCTTCTTGAGGGGAGAATGATGGACCCACTCTTCTGGGTGCAGGATGAAGAGAAGGCTTCCCAGGGCCAGGTGCTGTGCTCTACCCTAGGGCAGCAAGGAGGAGCCAGGAAAAGAACATAGGAGTGGAGTGGAATCAAGAGACTGGCAGACCCAGCCCTGGATTTTCTGGCCCTGACTCCTTTGGAGGTTTTGGGGTTAGTCGACTCGTAGTTCTGGACATACGTGCTATAAAACATAATGGATGGTGATGAACAGGTTAGTGCTGATGGGATTAAGAGAACAGGCTATCAATCATACAACCCATTCACACCAATCCTCAAGGAAAAGGATTACTGTGCCCATTTTACAGATGAGGGAAACAGGTCAAGTGACAGGGAGGTGAGAAGTGATAGAGCCGGCCTGAATCCCTGTCTGTTGGGGCTATTTCCATTTCATGAATGGCAAGGAAGAAGAGGAAGCTCAGTGCAAGGGGGAGAGCCAGGAAAAGCCGATCTATCGAACTGGCTGTGTACCTGGTGCCAGGCTTTATCTGCAGCATCTCGTTCATTTTACAGAATCCTCATAGCCACCCAGGGAAATGCCATCCTCCTTGTTCTACCGGTGGCTCAGAGGGATCGGCCCAAGGTCCTGCAGCTGGAAAAGAGCAGCAAGTAGCACCATAATAAGCTATGGAGGTTTGTTTCCAGAGTCAGCCCTCTTTCCTTACCCCCAAGTGCCAGCAACCTCCTCCCCCAAGCTGGGACCACCCATATGGGCCAGCTGTGTTCATGCAGTTCCTCTCCCTCCACCATGAGGGTGTGGCGGGCAGAGCTTGAGTGCTGGCAAATACCATTGCATGGACCCTTGAGAGGGGAGGACTGTTAGAAATCACCGGGTCATCAATAGTCCCATTGGATGGAAGAGGAAGGCCATGGCAAGGCCAACCTGGAAAGCAGGACCCCTGTTCCCGGGCGGCTGCCTCATACCCTCAACGTCACTGTGGTCGCAGGGAGGCCCGCTACTGTGGGAAGTGGGATAGCATCTCCTGGGAAGAACAGCCAGGCCTTTGGCTGACAGGATGTAGCAAGCACCAGGCACATCATGGGTTCCGTGTGGCTTTGGAGAGCATCCTATGTTTTTAAAGATGCGTGGTGCGTGTGTGTGGAGGGGGGGTGGCTTCCCCATTGTGTCTCCCATTGATTATCCAGGGAACCTGTGCACATTTCCTGATGGAGAACTGTCCTTGGAAAGAGAATAATGATGGTGATGATTCTAGATTATGAGCTGCCCCGTGCCCTGTGCTTTATATCTATGGTCTCCCTGAATCCTTGCATAGATCTTGTAGAGTCAGAGTTCAAGGAGGAGACAACTAACCCGGCTAGTCAGTGGCAGTTAAGCCTCAAACTTACGTCCTAATGTGAGAGACCCCATTCCTATCCACTGTGTTAAAAGAGCCAGGCATGAGGGAAGGGGGTGGGGGGCGGCGGTGATGAGCAGTTCCGTTTTTCTCATTTGCTGACTTGCAAAGGCTGTTTTTATCCTTGTTCAGAAACTCATTGTTCGTGGTTGGAAGGATTCCCACTGTGGGTCCCTAAGAAGCAGCTTTGCACAATGGTGGCCCTGAGTCCTTGCACCAGCCCTTAGATAGGCCCCTGTGGCAGGCTGGGCCCCCGGGTGAGAGAACAGGGCCAAGGAGAGGGTGGGAGATGGTGGCACGGAGGAGAGCAGGTCAGGCCAAATCAGGGGGTGCCATGCGTATGCAGGGGAGAGACAAGAAAGACTCCAACCTGAGGGGACTTGTGTAGCCTTGCTGACTAACAGTGACAGGAAGCTGATGTAGGAGACATCTATGGAGTTGGGTCTGGCAACAACACTCTGGGGTCCCCCAGAGGGACTCACATGGATATGGAACCTGAGGTTCAAGTGGGACTACCCTCTCCAGTTTCCGGGATGACCCAGTCCTGGCCATTTAGTGTATTCTGAACTTAGACCATAGTGGCCAGTACAAGGAAGGGCCTGGAACCCAATCTGGTTAAGTGAAGCTTGGTCCTTGGAATTTGGAAAGTGAGAAACTTCCTGTTGGAGCTCTGGAGCTGGGAAGTCGGAGACCTGGAGTTGTAGAGGTACACACATCCCTTGGAGAGAGCCTCTGGGTCATTCCATCTCAGCCTGGAAAAGACCTGACCCACTACGACGGAGTGAAGACACCAGCATATATTTAAAACTTGTCTGTTGGACATCGTACATCGTTTTGCTTGTTTTTCATCCAGTAGAGTCATTCTTACCCCATTTCAAAGACTGAACACATACAAATGCTCGATAAATATTAGCCGCTTAGTGCCAGATGCAACAATAAATGCCTTCTAGAAGTCAGCCTGGTGTTTTCCCCAATGTCCTGATAAGAATCCTTGGGGCTTTTCAGACGACCAGGCCTCACCCCCTGGGAATTTTGGTTCAGTAGCTCTGGATCGAGGCCTGGGAATGTGTGTGTTAACAAGTACCCAGAGGATTCTCATCACTGGGGACCTCTGGGGAGTGCTGTGTCAAACCCACTTCCTACAATGGCCTGGTGAGGAAGGCGTGGCCATGCTCAGTTCACGCTGAGAAAGTGGGGATCAGAGTAAGATGAAGTAACCCGCCCAAGCTATCACAGGGCAATGGGCAGAACTGGGATTCTAACCCAGGTCTCTGCGACTTTCACACATGTTACAGAAAGAGAAGGACACTAACTGCTGTGTAGCTCACAGGTTGTGAGGCGACCAGAAAGATGGAAAGAACATTGCAAAGTGGGAGGCCGTCATTGGTGTAGAGAAGAGAAGGATGGGGGCTCCTGCCTAGCCCAGTGGGAAGAACCGCACCTCTTAATGTCAGGGTTCATGATTTTGAGCCCCATGTTGGGTGTAGAGAGCACTAAAAAAATAAGTAAACTGAACAAAAAGAGAGAGAGAGAGATGCCAGTTTTATGAAAAAGAGGCCCAAGCAACCCAAATACTTTCTGTAACAAGCAGAAAACAAAATCTTAAAAACCACTTGGTAATTAAGATAATCTGTGTGGATGGTTTCTCATCCCCCTTGAAAAACTCACATGCAACAAAATTCACTCTTTGCACCGACTGCCATGGTCAGGGTGCAGTTTATGCAAGGTGTTAGTTGTTAAAAAAAAACGAATTTGTGTTCTCAGGGCAGCCTCCATCTTGCTGACCGCCTTCTGCAGTGTGAGGCATCTTGGCCAGGCTCAGGAGGGCCAGGAGGCCTGGGTCCCCATCCTCGTTCTGCCCTGAGACCACCTGGCCCGGGGAAGGCAGACTTTAGGAGCTATTGGAAGAGCAGGGCCGAGTAAGTGACCTCTAACAGCCTTGGTCAAGGGTTTGTTGTGATTGTCTTTCCCTCTTGACTTGAGCCTCCCCCTGCCCCCAATCAACTACCCATCATGCCTCTTAGTCATGGCATTGCCTGCCCAGACTCCGAGGTACCGACCAGAAGGTCAAGGTGGGAGAAACAGCCTTGCTGCTCAGACAGGTGCACTCTGGTGAGCAAAACAGGTTTCTGAGGCCTCACGACACAGACAGATGCCAGGTCTATACACACCCAGCACTGCCCGGGTAACCCAGCTGAGCCAATCAGGAGTTCAGGAGAAACACAATCTGTACGGAGGCCTCGCTGTGTGCCCAGAGTCTGCCGCCTGTGACCTCACTCCATCCTCACAGTGCGATTGTCTTTGATGTGCTCTCCCCGTTTTCCAGATAAAGAGACTGAGGTTCAAGGACATCTTGGAACTCGCTTGCGATCACACAGCAAGGATGGCCCCCGCTGGTAGGAGAACCCGGTAGGCTTCCCGGCCCCAAGGCTGGAGATGTTTCCTCTGTACTCAGCCCCATGCCGCTGACAAGAGCTGCAGCAAGATTTGTCTGCTCCAAATCTTGCTTTGACTAATTTCACACCTTTCCCCAGGAATCTAGCTCTTGTGCCCAGCACGGTCCTCCCACTCTGCTCTGCGGTTCTCCAGACTCCTAAGTCTGTGACAAAACCAGTCTCTCCAGAGTCGCTGGGAACAGATGTCTACAACAAAAATGATCTGGACCTCAGGAACAAGGAGACTGGGACTCTACCTCTGGAGAGAGGGACACTGGATGTCTTGAAGGAGCAACAGCAGCTCCTTCCCCTGCTTGAAAACCAAGGAAGAGGCAGCACAGCCAGGGACCTCATCCCGGGCTGGAGCTGGGAGGCCCTGGGACCTGGGACGGGCCACCTCTCTGCATAGCCTTGATCCCAAAAGTATCCAGAGGGGCCAAGCCCATGTATGTGTTGACAGGCATGATCCAGAAGAGAAGGTACATGAAATGGAGAGTGTCTCGGAGAAGATCAAGATGCAGGGTATCCTGGTTAGCCTCTGGTGGAGGAAAAGCCACTTCCTCCTCTGTCGCTGGGAGAGAAAGGAGAGGCCGTGATGCAGGAGGGTGGGTAGACTGGGTGGAGAGAGGGTGGCAGAGTTCCTGTCTGTTCTTGAAGGAACTAGGAAGCAAGCTGGTCAGTGGAGTTTGGGGGCAGAGGGGGCAGAATGGGAGTGAGGGTTTGAAGAGGAACGAGAAGGTTGTGACACAGTTGCTGGGGAAGGTGGGAAAACAGCGCCCCACACCCGCACACTGTGAAGTCTGGGAGGAGCCAGTGCCTATTTACCTGTAACGGGGGACCCACGACTATAAAGGAAGATTAGCCAACAGGCGTCAGGGTGGTAGACAGTTGGGTTTCATTAGTGGGATGATTATAATGCGTAAGGCGTGGGACACGGAAGATGGGGTGTTTGGGAGATTGTCAGGACCGACCAGAAATTCCAAGTCGGCTAAGGAGGGAAGTGAGTCATGATTGATAGTGAGAAAGCAGGAGCTCTGTAGATTGGAGAACTGCCAGGCTGGAAGGATTGTTCGGATGGGACCACCAAGGCAGGTGAGCTGCAGTGCGAGGAGGCAGCCATCAGAGGGAAGGTCAAGGCCTGGGTGGTGGAGGGTGGGTGTCTGAGTGAGATGGAAGAGCAGATCTTCACTGGGGACGAGAAGATGACAGAGCTGAGAGGCCAAGGCATCGGAGGGTTTATCTGCGAGGTCATGGGAGTTACTAAGAATGGTAACAGGAGGGACGCCTGGGTGGTTCAGTAGGTTAAGCATCTGCCTTTGGCTCAGGCCGTGATCCCAAGTCCTGGGATCGAGTCCCACATCAGGGTCCCTGCTCTGCAGGTAGCCTGTTTCTCCCTCTGCCTGCTGCCTTCCTCCAGCACCCCCCACCCCCGCTTGTGCTCTCTCTGATAAATGAGTAAAATCTTAAAAAAAAAAAAAAAGAAGAAGGAATGATAACAAGAATCATAAGAGGAAAAGAGATGTGGAACCACCTCCCTGACAAGGAGGCACACGACAGCAAGGAAGAGACAGTCATAACTGTTTAAAGGAGGAGGAAGGAGAGACAGAGTGGTGATGGAGCACGAGGAAAAAGTCCCCAGTTCCAGGCTTGGGGACCCCTCAAGGAGGGGGGTGGGTTCGGACCAGGGAGGAGGTCCCTCAGCTGTTTACTGATGGACAGTACACGGTTGCAGAAGGTGTGCGGAGGTGAAAAAGGGGAAGACCAGCCCTCCTTCCTCTTCAGACTGCTTCCGTGTATCTTCATGGCTAGAGCCGGCAAAAGGACCAGGTCTTTTCCATTCTGGTGCTAGTGGGCCACCATGGAGGACGCTTGTGCATGCTGTCTGCTGCCTCAGACTCTTTGGAGCTTGCTGGCTTCTCCTCCCAGGCTGCCGACCCCCTACGACCCCAAACGCCCGACTTCTCTGTCCTACCCAAGTACAGGTGGTCGGCTCTGCCCCTTGTCTTAGGTCCACTCCCTTCCAGAACAGTTCCAGCAAGAGCTGGTGATAGACTTTCAACTGGCCAAATATCTAAGCCAGATCTTACACGCCTTGGGCTGGCATTCCAGACTTCATCTCTGGGATTCCGATGGCAGGCAGGACAGCCAGAAACACCATCCCAGCCCAACCCCTCTGGGTCCTAGCCCCTCATGGACGACCTAACAAACAATTCAGAGAATTACAGCAAAGGCTTCTTCATTACTTGGATATGATGGTGGCTCTGGGGCCTGGGCCATTCAGTGGACTCTGCTGCTGTCTGGACATCACGCCTTCCCTTCCCAGGCAAAAATGTGCTGCCCCGGTGGGCTAGTCACTGGCACTAGGAGACCCCACCATAAGGCTGCTTCTGGCTTGGACACCAAGCCCTGCCTCAATCATCTGGCCAGGGGGCTCCTACTGTGTGGAAAGAGCTGCCTGGGCCCCCTCTCTCAGGAGGGGCTGTGGGCAAGCAAAGCGCTTGAAGGTTTTGAAGTTGTCAGAGGAATCGAGTTTCCGAGTTTTGTTGCTCATGCTTCGTGCACCCCAGATCCTCCATGGGCGTCTGTCATAGAACCTGCCTTTGCCCACTTCTGTGGACCCTATCCAGATTCCAAGAGTTCTTGGCTGCCTGGATTGGCCCCTGGAAGTCTCTTTGATCTCCATAATTTAGGTTCCTGACAGCCCTTTTCCTCCTGACCACCTCCAGGCTATGCCATTCAATGTGTCTTAGAAGACACAGGGCCCTCATGGCAAGAGACCTTAAGTAGGATAAACTGATGGTTCTGTTGATACTGGGGAGCCAAATTCTCCCCTACAGGTCAGTATTTCATAAAATGGTCCACACCACAGGAAATAATTGAAAAAGCAAGTATTGACCACCATGCCAGCCATGGTCGGAGGTGCTGACTGGGACTACAAAGTTTAGGGAGGCGTACCTTCTCCCTGATTTCAAGATGGCGGACTGAGGCACCATCTGAATTTGAGCTGTCCCTTGAAATTGTGTGGCGACAAATGAAATTTTGCCCAATTTGATCAGTAGCTACCCAAACTGATAATTCTTAAAACTGTATCAGCATGGAAAAAGGCTTGTGACAAACGGACCAAGTTTCCAGCTGACCAGGAGGAAAAAAGAAGAAATGTTCTATAATTATTACACAAAATTTTTAAAAGAAACCCCAGAAAACTAATCAATATGCACACAAATAAGAAAAATAGGTTGTTTATTGCCATATGAAAAAGATGACATGCTCCATAATTCAATAAGAACAAAAAACCCAATTAAACAAATGAGTAAAATAAAGATCTCTGAACAGAGCATTTTTCAAAGGAAGAGACAAAGAGCCTATAAGCACACGAAAAAATACCTCACATCATTAGCTATCAGGGGAACGAGTTATCACTCACACCCCTCAGGACAGCTAAAATTAAAAAGACTGACAACAACAAAAATTGGTGTGGAACAACCAGACTCTCCTTTATGCTCGATGGGTGTCTAAGACGGTTCAGCCTCTTCGGAAAAAGTTCTGCAACTTCTTTAAGTTTTAAAATCGTATACCTATCCTCAAATCTAGCAATTCCATGCCTAGTTATTTATCCAGCAGAAACGAATCATGCGCACAATAAGACTTGTGCAAGAATGTTGACAGCATCTTTGCAATAGCCCCCAAATGGAAACAATTCTAATGTCCAACAAGAGGTGAATAAAGAAACAAACAAAAATAAAGAAACAAAGAATAAAAAAACTGCATAATGGAATACTCCCCACCAATAAAAATAGATGAATTGCTGATATACACAACAACTCAGAAGAGTATCAGAGCTATCATGCTAACCAAAACCAAGCTAGACACAAAAGAGTACAGACTGTGTGAGGCCACTTACATGAAATTTAGTAACAAGCAAAACTAATTTATAGGAGTAGAAGTCAAACACTGGCTTGCCTCTGGGGCATGGAACTGGGGATTGACTGGAAAGGGGCATCAGGAACTATCTGGGGTGATGGGATTATTCTATATCTTGATTAGAGTGTGGGTTTCAAACATGTGTACATTTGTCAGAGTTCATCAAACAGAAGATTGGTGTATTTCACTGTACGTAAATTTTAACTGGAAAAATTAAGAACCGTAAGTAAATATTGAACTTTAGCTAATGATATGCATGCTGAAGTTTTCAGAAATGAAGGGCACTGATTTCCGCAAATTATTTTTAAATGCATAAGAAAATAAGATGGATTGATGGATATGTGATAAAGTAAATATAGCAAAAATGTTAATTATAGAAGCTAAGTGGTAAATATATGAGGTTTCAATGCACAATTTTTTCAGGTTTTCTGTATGTAGAAAAATTTCAGGATGGAAAGAATGATGTGAAGATAGCATGCAAAACAAAGATATATTACAGAATTAACATTATAGATTATTTTTTAAATCACCTGAAACATTAACTTTATATTTTGTATTCAATAAAAATGCTTTAACATAATTCTGTACTGCCAAAGTGTAAAAAAAAAAAGCTTATTATAGTAACTTTGGACTATGCAGAATAGAAACAAAAATTTCTTTTTTTGGAACAAAATTTTTAAATCTGTATTCCCATGACCCATAGAAAATCACTTAACAACCTATTTGTATATTTTCTTACTAAACATATCTCCAACATTTCCCTGTCATTAAATATCCTTGAAAATGTGATTTTTAGATAGTAGTGCATTTCATTGTATGTATGTACTATATATAAATTGTTAATCATTCCCTATTGTTAAATGTTGGCTTGTTTCCAGGTTTTTCTACTGCAAACAAAGCAAGGGTGAACATTATGGTACATACATCTTTGACCACATTTTGGTTTTTCTTTAGGATGGATTCTTTGCAGCTGAGTTACTAGGTCAAAAGTTAGGAATATTTTTTACATGTAATACTAGCAAATTGCTTTCCAGAAGGGTTATACCAATTTACATATATCAGTAGTATGTAAGACTGTTTTTTTCTCCTGCAACTTCATCACCTTTGAATATTTTTTTTATTTAGTTTTTTTTTCTTTGGCCAATTTCATAGGAGATTGTATCTTATTATAATTTTAATTTGTAATCCTTTGAATACTATTAAACAATTCTTTTCCCAAATTTTTATTAGTGATTTGTATTTCTTCTCTGAATTAACATCTGCATCCTTTCTCTATTGTTCTGGGGAGATTTTTTTACTGTATTTAAATTTGTGTATTAAAACTTCTTAAAAAATATTTGTATTAAAGCTTTTTGTAAAGTGAGTTTATTAATCCCATACCTTATGTATTTGCTACAGATATTTTTTCCTGGTTATTGAATATTTTTTATTATTTATTTATTTATTTTTAAAGATTTGTATTTATTTATTTGACAGACAGAGATCACAAGTAGGCAGAGAGGCAGGCAGAGAGAAAGGAGGAAACAGGCTCCCTGCTGAGCAGAAAGCGATGCGATGAGAGGCTCAGGTTTGATAGCAGGACCCTGGGATCATGACCTGAGCTAAAGACAGAGGCTTAACCCACTGAGCCACCCAGGTGCCCCTTTGAATACTTTTTAATTGAACTTTTTATTTTGAAATAATTGTGGATTCACATGTACTTGCAAAAAATAATGCAAAGAAATTCTGTACACCCTTCACCCAGTTTCCCCTGATGGCAAGATCTTGCAAAATTATAGTTCGATATTCATCACAAAGATTTTTTTTTTTTAAAGATTTTATTTATTTATTTGACAGACAGAGATCACAAGTAGGCAGAGAGGCAGGCAGAGAGAGAGAGGGAGAAGCAGGCTCCCTGCTGAGCAGAGAGCCCGATGCGGGCCTCGATCCCAGGACCCTGAGATCATGACCTGAGCCGAAGGCAGCGGCTTAACCCACTGAGCCACCCAGGTGCCCTCATCACAAAGATATTAACATGGACAGTCAATCCCCAGGACACTTCCAGCCACAAAGATCCCTCCTCTATACCTACTTCCCTCCTGACCCTAATCCCTCCTTAAATCTGGCAACCACGATTCTGTCCTCCATTTCTATAATTCTGTTATTTGAAGAATGTTATGTGAATGAAATACTATAATATATAACCATTTGGAGTTGTCTGTTTTCACTCAGTGTAATTCTCTGGAGATCAATCTCAGTTGTTGCCATATCAATAACTTGCTCCTTTTTAGTTCTCAGTAGTGTTCCACGATGTAGAGAGATCACAGTTTAACCATTCCCCCCATTCTAGGACATCTGGGTTGTTTCCAGTTTCTGGCTATCATCAATGAAGTGGCCATAAGCACTCACATACAGGTTTCTATTGGACATAAGTCTTAATTTCTTTGGGATAAATGTCTCAGAGTGCATAACTGGATTGCATGGTAGTTTGCATGGTTAGATCTCGGAGAAAGTGCCGAACCCTTTCCCAGAAAGGCCATCCCATTTTTCATTTCCACCAGGATTGTATAAATAGTCCAGTTTCTTGAACTCTCGACCCTGAGATCAAGAGTCACATGCTCAACCGACCAAGTGAGCCGAGCACCCCGGTTTTGTCACTATTTTTTATTTTAGAAAATTCTGATAGGTGTAATGAGGTATCTCCTGGTGGATTTAATTTGCACTCCCCTAATAATTAATGATGTTAATCATCTTCTTATGTGCTTGTTTGCCATCACTTTAACCTCTTTGGTGACGTATCTTTTCTAACGAAATGGCTTCTCTTTTCTATTTTTTAAGATTTTATTTATTTATTTGGGAGAGAAGGAGATAGTGAGAGGGAACACAAGCAGGGAGGAGAGGGAGAAGAAGGCTCCCCGCTGAGCAGGGAGCCTGATGCTGGGCTCAACCCCAGGAGCCTGGTATCGTGACCTGAGCTGAAGGCAGACGCTTAACCAACTGAGCCACCCCGGTGCCCCAATTCTGCCAAACATTTAAAGAATTAACACCAAAGCTTCTCAAACTCATCCAAAAAATAGAAGAGTAGAGAACACTCCCAAACTCATATTACCAGCACAGCATCACCCTGGTACCAAAGCCAAATAAAGACACCAGGAGAAGAGAAAACTACAGGCTGTGATGAACATTTTCTGAATAAAATTATATAGAACTGGTGTTAATTCTTTAACATATGAATTCAATTCCCTTGTAGTGTAGGGCTACTCAAGTTACCTATGCCATAGTAAGTGAATTGTGGCAGCTTGTGGTTTTTGAGGACTTGGTTTTTTCCATCTAAGTGGGCAAACTTATGTGTGTACATTCGTCCAGAGTGGCACCTTTGTTTCTTTTTAAGCTCGACAGGGTCTGCAGCTGTATCCTCACATTCGTTCCTGATATTGGTCATTCTCATGTTCTCTCACTTTTTCTTTTCTTCTTCTGTCTTCCTAATTTTGTCAATTTTACTGGTCTTTTCAAAGACCCAGCTCTTTGTTTCACTGATTTTTCTCTATTGTTTTTCTGCTTTCAATCTCATTGGTTTCACGACTCGTCTTTCTTATGTCCTTCTTGCTTTGAGTTTGTTTTGTTCTTTTTCTAGGTTCTTGCTTGACATAAGGTTTTAGATCGCTCATCTGGGCTTTTCCCTCTTTTCAAATGTATGCATGGAGTGCTTAAATTTCCCTCTCTGCGCTGTTTTACCTGCATTCCACAAATTTCGGTTTGTTTTATTTTCATTTGAATTCAGTTCAATGTATTTTTTTTTTAATTTCTCTCATATGATCTTCTTTGACCTGTGGATTTTTATAGTCACATGTTGTTTAGTTTCCGATTGTTTGAAAATTTCACCGGTACCTTTTCTTTATCTATTTTGATTCCATTGTGGTTCAAAGAGCAAACTCGGAATGCTTTTAATTCTTAGATTTGTGGAGGCTTGTTTGACTGCCCAGTATGTGGCCTATCCTGGTATATCTCGATATGGGCTCCATGAGTGCTTGAAAAGAATGTCTGCCCTGCTGTTTTTGGTGGAATGTTCTAAAAATGTCCATAAGGTCCCCCTGCATATTGAGTTTTTCTCTAACCTTACTCATCTGTAGGCTCATTCGATCAGTTGTTGAGAAAGGGGTATTGCTGTCTTCAACACCAAGGGTGAATACGTCTATTTCTCCACTACGTCTATCAGTTTTTGCTTCACATATTTTGCAGTATTGTAGTTGGTGAGCACCCACTTTGGACTGCTATGCTTTCTTGGTAGATAGGTCCCATTATCATTGCGTAATGTTCCTGATAAAATTCTTAAACTCTGAGGTCCAATTTATCTGATAAGAATATAACCCCTCCTGCTTTTTTTTTTTTAATTGATACTTGCATGGGAGCTATATTTTATTTTTTCTAAATTAAGATGTTTTAAAGATTTTTTTTATTTATTTGATAAAGAGAGAGCACAAGCAAGCAGGGGGAGGGGCAGAAGGAGAGAGAATCTCCCATAGACTCCCGCTGAGGGCGGATCTCATGACCTCGAGATCATGACCTTAGCTGAACTCAAGAGTCAGATGCTTAACTGACCAAGCCACCGAGGGCCTCTCCCTTTTTCTTTTATTCAGTTTTTTTTTTTTAAGATTTTATTTATTTAATTGACAGACAGACAGAGATCACAAGTAGGCAGAGAGGCAGGCAGAGAGAGGAGGAAGCAGGCTCCCCACTGAGCAGAGAGCTCGATGCAGGGCTCCATCCCAGGACCCTGGGATCATGACCTGAGCCGAAGGCGGAGTCTTTAACCCACCAAGCCACTCAGGCGCCCCTTTTTTATTAAGTTTTAAGTTTTAATTCCAGTATAGTTAACATATTGTATTATATTAGTTTCAAGTGTACAATACAGTGATTCAACAATTTCAGACAACACCCAGTGCTCTTCACAACAAACACCCTCCTTAGTCCCCATCACTTATTTCATCCATCCCCTCACTCCTCCACCTGCTCATAATCATCTGTTTGTTTTCTATAGTTAAGGGTCTGTTTCTTGGTTTGTCTCTCTCTTTTTTCCCTCCTTTGTTCATTTGTATTTTTCTTAAATCCCACATATGAGTGAAGTCATAGGGCCTTTTTCTTTCTCCATCTGGCTTATTTGACTTAGCATTATACACTTTAGCTCCACCCACATTGTTGCAAATGACAAGATTTTTTTTTTATGGCTGAGTAATAGTCCATGTATACATATACCATAACTTCTTTATCCATTCATCAGTCAATGGACACAGACTGCTTCCATAATTTGGCTATTGTACATAATGCTGCTCTAAGCATGCATCACTCTGAATCAGTGCGTTTGTATTTTTTTGAGTAAATACCCAGTAGTGTGATTGCTGGATTACAGGGTAATTCCATTTTTAACTTTTTGGGGAACCTCCATACTATCTCCCGCAGTGGCTACACCAGCTTGCATTCCCACCAACAGTGCATGTGTGTTCCTTCTTCTCCACATCCTCTCCAAAACTTGTTGTTTCTTGTTTTTTTTTTTTTTAAGATTTTATTTATTTATTTGACAGAGAGAGATTACAAGTAGGCAGAGAGGCAGGCAGAGAGAGAGAGGAGGAAGCAGGCTCCCTGCCGAGCAGAGAGCCCTATGTGGGACTCGATCCCAGGACCCTGAGATCATGACCTGAGCTGAAGGCAGCGGCTTAACCCACTGAGCCACCCAGGCGCCCCTGTTTCTTGTATTTTTGATGTCAGCCCTTCCAACAGGTGCGAGGTGCTCCCTCATTGTAGCCGTGATTTGCATGTCCCTGGTGATGAATGTTGCTGAGCATCTTCTCATGTGTCTTTCGGCCATCTGGATGTCTTCTTTGGAGAAATGTCTGTTCAGGTCTTCTGCCCATTTCTTAAATTGGATGATTTGGTTTGGGGGTGTTGAGTTCACAAGTTCTTCATATATTTTGGATACTAACCCTTTATCGGAGATGTCGTTTGCAAATATCTTCTCCCTTTCAGTAGGTTGCCTTTTAGTTTTGTTGATTGTTTCCTTCTCTGTGCAGAAGCTTCTTATTTTGATATTTTTTTATAGTAGTTTATTTTTGCTTTTGTTTCCCTTGCTACAGGAGAACCCTCCAGAGAGAAGTTGGCCAATGTCAATGTCAGAGAAATTATTGCCTGTGTTCTCTTCTGGGATTTTTATGATTTCAGGTCTCACATTTAGGTCCTCAATCCACTTTGAATTTACCTTTGTATACGATGTCAGCCAGTGGTTCTATTCCATTCTTTTGCGTGTAGCCATTACATGGGAGCCGTTCTTTCTAAAGATCTTCTTTAAAATGGAAAATGGGTGATGACAATTCTAATTAAATACCTGTACAAAAATATAGTGAACTCTTAGTTGTGCATAATGCAAAGAATCTAAAAGTGCAAAGACGAGGTAGCATTGCGGAATTCACTTACTTTACTCCCTACATGCCGTCTTTTGGGTGAACAAATTAATACAAAAAATAGAAATGCATCCTAATAACTCTGATATGCCGATTCGAAGCTGGCTTATACCAATCCTTGCAGAACTTATGCCAAAGAGCAGAAGTACTGTCAGGACTCTTCTAATTTCTATTTTGTAGGACTAATTCTCTCCTGCCTCAAGAATTTCGCTGAATTCCCTCAGGCCTCACAAGAACAGACCATCATAAATATAGAATTTTAATCTTATTTCCAAATGAGATTATACACAGAGCCACAGAAACACACCAACAAACTGAGAGAAGATATTCATCCAGTGCCTTCAAACCTGTGGCCCTTCCCTGGACCACACTGCTGATCATGTGCTATGAGTAAATATTTTTATAAACTCTGTAATTATCTTCTAATTAATCTTCTAACAACTACCTTTCGTTATTTCTGCTTTTTTTATGTTCAAAGGACTGATTTAAAAATGTGTATGTTTTAAATATGCCATAATTTTGTGGCCCCATCTGGGCATTTCTTCATTTTATAGCTTTACCAGGAATTCTAAAAAAATGGCATTTGCTAGATGCCTGGGTGGCTCTGTCAGTTAAACATCTGTCTTCAGCTTAGGTCATAATGCCAGGGTCGTGGGATGGAGCCCCACATCAGATTCTGCTCAGCGGGGAGTCTATTTCTCCCTATCCCTCTGCTCCCCCTGTTCCTGCTCTCTCTCTTAAAAAAAGGCATTTGCTGAGGTCTCTTCTGATGGCTTAGGGAATCTACAGCAAGCCCTGAGTCCTTTGAGTACAGTATGCCCTGATCTAGGAATACTAGAATCATATTAGCTGATTCTTTAGGACTTTATCTAGAAAGAAACAGAATCCAGGTATTCTTGCCTCAAGCTAGAATAATAGCATGTGGAAAGACTGACATTGGAAGGATGGCTGCCTTCTACCCAGCCCCCGAAGCATCTGGGTGGGGTGCTGAACTACCAACTCCACTGTTTAACAAAACCAAGATGGGGGTGCCTGGGTGGCTCAATTGGTTACGCAACTGCCTTGGGCTCAGGTCATGATCGCAGGGTCCTTGGATAGAGCCCCCTGTAGGGCTCCCTGCTAAGCCAGGAGTCTGCTTCTCCCTTTCCCTCTGCCTGCAGCTCTCCCTGCTTGTGCTCTGTCTCTCTCTCTCAAATAAATTAAAAAAAAAATCCCAAAATGTATCATGTCATGTACTTATTTATTTGTATTTATTTATTTATTTTTAAATAGGCTCCATGTGCCACATGGGACTTGAACTCAGGACCCTGTGATTGAGTGTCGGAGCCAGCCAGGCACCTGCCCCCATCATATCCTTCATTTACGTACTAGCAGGCAAGCTTCAAAAACTAAATACAGGGCGCCTGGGTGGCTCAGTGGGTTAAAGCCTCTGCCTTTGGCTCAGGTCATGATCTCAGGGTGCTGAGATCGAGCCTTGCTTCGGGCTCTCTGCTCAGCGGGGAGCCTGCTTCCTCCTCCCTCTCTCTCTGCCTGCCTCTCTGACTGCTTGTGATCTCTGTCAAATAAATGAATAAAATCTTAAAAAAAATAAATACAAATTAAAAGGAGACGTTTTATGTCTTTGCTGGAAAGCCAAGGAGTTTCTAAAATTTACTTTACAGCTGAGGCCACAACTGTGTCATATCAATACAAGGCAATCCAAGTCCCCATCCTTAAAGGTAGGATTCTGGGGGGAAACCTAGGTTTTCAAGAGATTCAGATTGTCTGAATTATGATGGAGAAAACTGTCAGGCAAGTCAAGGGCTCCATACACTGGACGTCATATTGAGTTAAAAGACTTTAAGAAATCAATACACAACACAGCTGATGTTTGCGTGACTCCATTGTTCACCAGCTGGAACAAAGCGGTCAAAGGGCGGGACGATGCATGGTTATGGGCCGCCATCTTGTATTGGCATGGTATGACAGAGCTATGGATGCATGTTAGGATAGGACACAAGCCTTGAAATCACGGTATCTATGATGAAGATTGATGGTTTTCCCTTGCTCCTCTAATATCAATAAAACAAAAGTCCTTCTGAGGCTTAAAAGATAGAAATGGACAGCGAAATCTGATTCACAGGATACTTAGGACCACTTCTCTCCCGCCACGGTGTATTAATTTAAAGCGAAGGTAAAATTGTCATTGCACTCAGTTTAAAGGGGGTAATACACTGCCAGGAGTCAAAAATCAAACAAAAAGGTAGAAGAAGGAAGTTTTGTTTCCCACCCCCTCCCCACTTGCTCAGCTCCTGCCTACTACCCTACTGATACACTTGTAACTGCTTCTTTGACCTCTTCTAAGATGCCAATTTGCAAATATGAGTAGATCATTATAACCCCCTCTTTTTATACAAAAGACAGCATAAAGAATGCTAAAAGCATGACTCTTGAAGCCAGCGCCCAGTTCCTCAACCCATTAGTTGTGTGGCTTTAAGCAAGTTTCATGACCTCTTAGTGCCTCAGTTTCCTCTTCTGTATAATGAAGACAATACTAGTATCTGTCTTATATGGTAACAGGATTAGATGAGCAAATACAGGTAAGAAGCATTTAGGGCAGGGCCTGGCTCTCGGGGAGTCCTCTATATAGGACAGGTGGTGCTGTCATCACAGGGAGGTGTGGTATCAGGATTCTAAGGTCATGGACTCTGGAGCAGGACGGCCCAAGGTCAAATCTCATCTCCTTACCTGTAAAGTGTAGAAGAGAATAGTACTTATCCTCCCAGGGTTGTGGTGAGGCTGAAACAAAGGATGCCTTGGGCCTGGTAAGCACTACTATGTTTCATCAGATCCAACACTCCATGGATTGTGAGACATCGTTATTTCATGGACAATGAAAGAAAAACCATTCCAATTAAATTATGACATGCCTTTGACTATAACGCATCCTTGTTTCAAAAATGTTTAACAAAGTGAAAAAAATGCACATTTTAGAATTGATGAAATGTGGGCTTCAAGTGTTAGCTATTATACTCTTGTTTTCACCTAAAAAATACATCTGGGATATTGTTCTTTATTGGTATAAAGACAGCTTCTCTCCTTTTAAAAAAGAGGGCTGTATAGTAATCCATTGTGTGGGTGAGCCATCAATTACTTTACCATCTCCTGTTAGTTTCCTGTCTATGGCTGCTACAAACAATCCCGCAATGAATAACCTTGTAGATATGTTCTTTGGCAAGTCTGTTCGCATGTCTGTAGGATCAGTTCCCAGAATCGGCACTGCTGGATGAAGGAGCACAGGTATTTGAAATTTTGGCAGGTGTTCTAAGCTCCAGTTTAAATTTCCAGGCTGCTTCACACCAACTCAAACTCAGGAATGTCTGAGAAGGATAGATCAGAAATCAAAGTCCCAGAGTGGAATTGGAAGAGTGTCACCACAGAGGTAAGGGAGGAAGGACATTCCTGTATATTCTTGGTGGCTGTGCAAATTAGTCAGGCTTCTCGAAAGGCATTTTGGTCAATCTCTTAGATCCGACTTCTAGAAAGCTACCTTTCAGAAATACCAGCACCGGTTGCAAAGATGCAGATAATGCTAAGGGCAATTGGGATGTGCAGGTGAACTGATGTTAACGTGTCTGATGGGCAGAGCACTGCGAGGTAGGGGCTCTGCTTGCCAGCTTTCAAGATTCAAAGGCTTGAGACCCAGAGCAGGTAACTCCAGCAGCTGAGACAGGGCTGGACCTGAGCAGCCCATTACAACTCTTGTGCTCTTAAGCGTCATACAAATACCCTATCTGGAAGTTGTAGAAACATATCTGAGAAGCCTGGAGTTCCCAAAGTAGTTAGTTTATATTGTTACAATATAATGAAGTAAATATAATGAATGAAGTAAATCTTCGTATACAACAACCCTAACCTATGTCCATCCTGTATTGTCTTGTTAAAAACAATGAAAAGGGAGTCCGCTGGGCAGTTTGCATGGCACGAGTACATTTCGATATATGTGATTATGGGATGTATCGATCAGATGGTGGACAGATAGACAGATATTAAAAGGTCTGGAAGGATAATTAAACAATTAAGGATATTCGCTCTAACCACCCCTGGGTGTGAGAGAGGGGAAGGGAAGGGGGAACTTTGCTTTGTATACTTGCAAATTATTTGAATCTTTTCTATGAAGCCTGTGTTCTTATACCAGATTTGTTATTGGTTTAGAAAGGCATTTCATTCCAGATTCCTGACATTTGACTTCATTCCTGCACCAACATCGTCAGAAACACCCAAAATGACTGTATGTGAAGGGGCATGTGGCCACCGTGAAAAAAAGAACCAACCCACATTCAGGAGTAAATAGCACTGAGCTGCACGACTGTATTCCTGGGCGATAACTGGGCACGATCGCTTACTAAAGTCACTTACCAAAAATGAATGTTTTTAAATAATTAAGATATAGTTTAGTTTTCTTTTTAGCAAGACTTCTAAGTTTTTACTCCCTAGAATCTTATCAAGCCGATTTGAAACTATTTAAAGGAAACTTTAACGAGGATGTGCGGGGTGCCTATGAGCGATCCTTTAAAAAGGAATCCCTTTTCTGAAAGGTGCAGTCCTGGCTGAGATGGTGGAGGAGGCCTGGGTGCACACTGGTGAGGGGGTAGTCATTGCTGATGTTGGGAGAGCAAGGCGTGGCTGTCCCAGAGGGAGGCGGTCTGGCTCCAGGACAGCCCTGTGCCCCTGAGCACCTCTCTGAGGCTGGTGCTGGAAGAGAGATGGGCTCTTGAGCTTTCCAGAAAGGAGGAGTGTCATGGAAAAATGATGGTTTGATCTTTGGAAAAGAGCATTTGAGATGGTGTAAAGGGAATGTCTAAGGAATCAGCTCTGTCCCAGGAAAGCAGAGAAAGGAGTAAAGTTTCATCTTCTCATAAAGAAGTGTGCTCGTTAAAAAAAAAAAAAAAGAAGAAGAAGAAGAAGTGTGTTCTGATGTCTCAGCAGGAAGAATGTTTCAGGATACCCGACCCTCCGACCTTGCATATCTTCAGACTCTGGGTGGAGCGTCTGGCAGGGGATCCTAATTTTGCAAGCCCGCCTTCTTCCTTCCTTTTCTCCCTCTCTCTCATTCTTCACCTGAGTTTTCTGGAATATTTGGAAATTTTTTTCAGGAGTGAAAGTTTGACCTCCTCCTTTATGGTTAATCTGAAAATGTGGTTTCCTGTATCTCAGGGACCCCATTTTACTGCCCTAAAATTCAGTCTCCTGTTTATTATTCTGTGAGACAATTATGCAATTAGCTTGCAGGTGACTGGAAGGGGTTTCTTGAAATTCCTGAACCTATGAACTTCCTTTGCATCCAGAAGCCAGAGGAATCTGCGGTCTCTGGCCATGGTCGGGGTCCCTCAGCTGGGAGTCAGACCCAAGGCTTTGCAGCAAGAAGGGACAGAATTTTTCATCTTCTTTGAGATCTTTTCCATCACTGCTCAGCCTGACTGGTAGGATACTTGATATTTGTACTTCTTTTCCTTTTTCTTCCCGTTTTCTTCATTTCCTTACTTAGTTAAAATATTGTCTGTTTTACAGAAGTACTTAAACTGTCTGTTCTTTTCAGCTGTTCTTCCCTCATGATGAAAATGGGCAAATACAGAGCCTGGGAGAAGCCTGCTTCCTGGTCCTGTGTCATCCCATGAACGTGCTTGTTGGTGGGGAGTCCCGGGCTCCGAGTTTGCCACCTCCCTGGGGAGTGGTACATCCAGTCCCATCTTCTTCCTCCACAGCCCCTACATCTCCTGCAAAGCTTTGCCTCTTACCCTGAGCTCTTTGCCTTGGTAGATCCCTATGCCAAGTCTCAGCAAGGATGTCTGCCTCCTACACTTTTGACTGGAACTCGAACACCACTTCCCGGATTGCATCTTTCTGTGAAATATGTCACTTCCTGGATTACATCACTTCCTGGAATCTAGCATCCCATTGGGCCCCTGGGACCAAGAACTTCCCTATTTGATTTTGTCCTTGTCACCTACAGGTTGCTTGGAAGTCACTCTCTTGACTTTTAGTCAGGATTAGGGTGTTAAGTGTTCTTATCATTAACAAAGAAACAAACAGAGGGACATATAGGAAACTTAGGGAGGCAATAGTTAGGTCTGTTACTTTGCTTGTGATAAATGCAGCATGAGTGTTACATGTGTCCAAACCATAAAATTGTATGTATTAAATGTGTGTATAATCCTCTGATATCAATTATGCCTCAATATGGCTGTTTTACTTATTCATTTTTAAGATTTTATTTATTTATTTGTCAGAGGAGAGAGAGAACAAGGAGGAGGAGCAGTAGGCAGAGGGAAAAGCAGGTTCCTTGCTGAGAAAGGAGCCGGATGCGGGGCTCGATCCCAGGACCCTAGCATCATGACCTGAGCCAAAGGAAGATGCTTAACCAACTGAGCCAGCCAAGCATCTCCATAGAGCTGTTTTAAAATAAATAAATCCAACATTGAATAAGATGCAAGCAAACCTGGCCAACCTTTGCCCTGGAGGGATGAGTGACTTTATTTATTTGCCACAGTATCATTCTTTCTTATTTTTTGCATTTTTCAACCACCTTCTCTTTTTTGAATATTGCTTGTGCATACATACACTCTTGGGGCCAAGGAAATAATCTATATTTTGTCAGTGCTTTTTTATCACTTAATTTTTTTTTTTTTTTTTTTTTTTTACTCTCTTCTAGTTCAGTGCTCTGTCCTCCACATCGAAGCTGCCTCCTGGGATGGAGGAAGGAGCCATGATTTGTCACTGATGTATCGGGTGGCTGCCGGAGCTTCTCCACTTGTCATTCAAGTCCTAGCCTACCTCTTTCCTGACCACCTCCAATTATACTGCTTTCTTTTCTTTCTGAATTCCTACATCCATTCATTCATTTCAACACAATACACTTAAGTGTCTGCAACACACTAGGCACAGTGAGAAGTGCTGGAAATGATGAGAAGCTGGACAGACAGACAGATGCAGCCCACCTGTCAGCGAGTTACAGAGCTACCTTTGCTTTTGGAGAAGACAGTTGTAGAAGGGGAAGTCAAAGGTGTTAGGAAGGAGCAGGATGTAGGTGCTTTGGTACATAGTGGTGGGAAGGGCCTCTCTTGGGAGGGGGCATCAAAGGAAGACATGAAGGATGGAATGCAATTAGCCGGACCAGGAGTGTGGGCAGGAGTGATGCAGGCAGAAAGGATGACGGGTGCAAAGGCCAGGAGGCTGTGGGCCTGGGGGCACAGCTCAGGAAACTGGGAAAGCGAAACAGAACAACCATCTGTCTGGGATGTTTTCTGACATTGACCGATTCTCCACCACCCGCTGCTGTCGATTTGGAAACTAACCACTCAGAGTTCGCACAAACCCCACAGCAGAAGGGCCCAGTCCTTCCGACTGCTCTCACTACCGAGTCTCACTTACCAAGTCTCACATCACCCATACTTCTCACTAGCTATAAACTGGGAGTTCCCATCACCTTGGGCTCCATAATTTGTTAGATCAGTCCACAGAACTCAGGAAAGCACTTTACTTACCTTCCATAGTTTATTACACAGGAACTTCTGTCTAAATGAAGTTGGGGGAGGGGGCAGTGCGCATGGGTGGCTCTGTCCATTGGGTGTCTGCCTTTGGCTCAGGTCATGGTCCCAGGGTTCTGGGTTGGAGCCTCACATCAGGTTCCCTGCTCAGTGCGGAGCCAGCTTCCTCCTCTCCCCCACTGCTCATACTTGTTCTCTCTCTCTGTTAAATAAATCAATGAAATATTCAAAATTAAAAAAATGAAGGAAGGAAGGAAGTTGGGGTGTACCACCCTTCCAACACCTGAGTGTGTTTACCCAACACAATTCTCCTAGGGTCTTATCCAGGTTTTTATGGACCTCAACTCCAGCCTCCCCTCTCCAGCTCCCAGGAGGTTGCAAGTGGGGCTGGAGGTTCCAACCTTCTGATCACTGGGTCTTTCCGGTGATCAGCCCCATCCTGAGGCGATCTAGCAGCCCCACTCTAAGTTACTTCATTAGTGTAAGCTCAGGTGCGACAGGAAGGGACTTCTTATGAAGAAGAAAAGACACTCCTCTCACCCAGGAAATCCCAGATGTTTTAGGAGCTTTGTGCCAGGAAGAGAGACAAAGCCCAGGTATTTTTCTTATTACACAACAGGGTCTGAGGAGCAGAGGATTTCAGACAACAACTGGCAAGAGAGGAGGCCTGGGAGATGAGAGGACCAGATCAAGACAGATAGGTAGATGAGGCTGAAGAGTTCTACTTGAGATTAGGGCAGCGGGGAGCCCTCTGAAGAGTAAGGAGGGGAGGGAAGGAATGAATTTGCATGTTATAAAGGTCATCCTATTTGGAGAAAACAAAGAAAAACAAGCCTGGAAGGGTGCCTGGATGGCTCATCGGTTAAGCATCACCAGACTCCTGATTTGGGCTCAGGTCATGATCTCAGGGTTGTGAGATCAGGCTCTGAATTGGGCTCCACGCTGAGTGTGGAGCCTGCTTGAGACTCTCTGTCTCAAAAAAAAAAAAAAAAAAAAAGACTCTCTGTCTCCCTCTCTCCATCCCTGACACTTTGTATGCTCACTTAAAAAAAAAAAAAAAGCCTGGAGTCAGAGAGACTAGTGAGGAAGCTATTATGGTGATCTTGATGGAGACAATGAAGTCCTTGGGAGGTCATGAGGTTGGCCAGAAATGGGTGAGAAGGTTGAGCTGACCCTACTGTGATTTTTGGATGCATAATGACGTCTACCATTTTTCCATCAATTGTGTTCTTCCTCACAACGTTTTTTAGTTTTAATTTTTTTTAAGATTTTTTTTTTAAGTAATCTCTACACTCATCGTGGGGCTCGAACTCACAACCCTGAGATCAAGAGTCACATGCTCTACCTAGTGAGCCAGACAAGCCACCCCAACAACATTTATTTTTATATTTATTCCTACTTCTTTAATGCTGTTATTTGGCTTTTCATGCATTTATATTTTTTCAATCTGACATTCCTTAAGATTGGAATTGTTTCTCATACCTATTTAATTTTTTGATTCTTTTGGCTTCAGTGTTCTCATTGTTAACATGAAATTGATAATCCATGTCTTTCCTGCTTCGTAGGGTTATTGTGAAGATCCAATATTCAATGAGCTAGGATGGTGAAGAATTATAGATAGCATGCAGATATACTGGGTTATTATCATAAAGGAACCACCTACCTGCATTGAATCAATACTTCCCAGAGCATATACTGGTCAGGATACAGTCAGAAAAGAGAAGATAAAAGCCGCCGTACTCTCTTGCATGGTTGATTCTTAAATTATGACTGAAGTTCAATCAATACTAGCCAAAGAATACTGACTTCAGCCAGAGAGAAGCCTGTAAAAATGGTTCTTGTGATCAGAATCAGATGGTTGAGGGTTTCAGTTACCTACTGTGCTCATCCTAATACCTCCACTCTCCACGGGATTGGTTGGAAGGCCACCTCCCAGCGCAGGGAAAACCCAGGCATTCTCCAAGATTTCTGTTAATTCCTTGGATTTGGATTTCTCAGTGTCACCTCTGACTCTCAATGTCTTCCTTTGCTGAATTATGGCCACCCCGTTATCTCTATCCCAGAACCGCCCCCGGAGTTGAACATACCCCTTCTCTTTGACGCCCCCTTACCCTGCTCTCAGGAGGTAGCTTTGTGGAATGGAGATTCGTTAGTGATCTGGGGAATGGATTACATTGGAGAGAGGGCTGGATTGCAGAATTTCAGTCAGAGATCTCACTTTAAAAAATATATATCTATTTTTAATTTATTATTTATATTTTTAATTTATTAAAAATTTATTTATATAATTTAATTTATTTAATATTTTTTGTGCGTGCGTGTGTGTGTGCATGCGTGCGCATGCACCTGGGGGGGCACCGTTGGTTAAGCATCCGACTCTTGGTTTCCTGGGATGGAGCCCTGAGTCAGACTCCACATGTAGCATAGAGTCTGCTTGAGATTCTCTCTCCCTCTCCCGCTACCCCTCCCCCTGCTTGTGCACATGTTGTCTCTCTCAAAAATAAATAAAAATTTTTTTAAAAGCTTCCCCAACTTTCCACTTTCAGTCTTTGAGCATTTTGCTTAGTTTTCCTTTTTTTCTCTTTGTTCTTCCTCATCCTCAAATTCTTGTTCATGGCCTCGGCAGAGTTATTTAGCTCTCTTTGTCTTTTCCCTCTCCACCCATGTCCTTAGAGCCTCACCTTCTACCCCCCCCCCCCAAGGGGCCTATCAAGGTATTTTCCCAAACAAAGACATTTCCTTCCCTAAAAGGAACTCTGGTGCCAGCTGATAAAGTAATAGCTTCTCTTATCTGCTACAACAATGACAAGTTTGCCAAATTGTGTTTACTCTTTGTGAGATCTGACCTTAGGTTGGGCCTTCCGGCTGGTGGGAAAAATAATTGGTGTGCACTCATGGTAAGTTAGGTGTGACCCCATTGTCATTCGATTTAGGTGCTCACAGGTTTGGGAGAAACGTTGGGTGGTTCCGATGTGCTCATTTTATGATGGGCAAAAATGGAGTTTAGAAGTGGTCATTGACCAGATGAATGCATTTCTGAGCCCGAACTTGAACCCAGATCCCAGCTCATTCGGTTCTCTTCCCTTTGAGAGTTTTCCTGACCATGGAAAATGTCCCTTGTTTGTTAGTCAGGTGAACCGTTTGGAGAATGAACTTGATATGCCTGTGGACGAGGTCAAAAGAGACGTGGATTATTTGCCAGATTGCTTTTGCAGAAGAGCGGGAGGAGAAGAGGAGCTGTCAGCAGATGCCTTTCTGGGTTGAGACCAACTGTCATCCCCCTGAGATAACCATCTCGAGGCTGTTAGAAGGGGCTGAGGCTGGGGAAGGCTCCAGCAGGGCGGCTGCAGACCCACAGCTCAAGGCCTTCTCTCTACCTTGGATGCTCCCTCCCCTGCTCCCATCCTTCCCCCAATCTCCTCGGAGGCCCAATCCCCAATCCACAACACCCTCTGGGGAGCCATCCCTGACAGCCACACATGGATTGAATCTCTTTCTCCTGGGAATCCCACTGGCAATTACTCTCTGCTTTGCACCATTAGCATGTTCTAGATCAGTGGCTCGCAAGTGTGGTTGATGGCGACCCACAGAGAAAAACCCGTCTTTTGCTTTGCATCTCAGTACACATGCCACGCCTCCCTCTTCTGCCTCACACGCACGGAGAGCGGTACGCAAATGTACGCTACAGAACAGAGTTCCCTTGGTACTGAGCCTTATTTTGTGTGATGCATGCCAATATTTCTTTTCTATTCTACTTAATTCTATTCTATTCTACTACAACATGCTGGTTGCAACCCACTAAATTGATGTCACGACCCACCAAGAATAATTCCTTTAATCTAATTCTCCGCAAGACAGCGTGGTGTGTTACTATACACGGCAGCCCACTTCCCTCCCGACGGCTCCTGATCTGCAAATTCACTTCCCCTTCATATCTCACCGGGAACTCCCAGAAGCTTCTCACCAGCCTCCTTGCCTTTAGTCTTTCTCTCTCTTCCACCCTCCCCATTGCTTTTTCTTAAATGCAGATTTCATCTGACTGATCATTCTGTTGCTTAAAAACCTCCCGAGGCTTTCCATTGCTTAAAAGCGCACTTCATATAAGTAGCCTGCGCATAAGGCCCTCTGCAGACCATCCACCCGCCTGCCTTCTCCTTGGTTCCAGCAAAAAATCAAGGCCCTTTGTCATTCCCCTGCCAGATGCCAGCCCGTTCCCTTCTGTGACTTTGCACATGCTGTTCCCTGGCTGGAATGCCTTGTTCGCTTCTCTAGTGGAAACTGCTTTCACTTCAATAACTCAGGTTACTAGAAAAAGAAATCCTGCCATTTGTGACAACACAGGTGGACCTTGAGGGCCTTTTGCTAAGTGCGATAAGCCAGACAGAGAAAGACAAATATTATAGGATACCACTTCTGTATGGAATCTAAAAATGCTGAACTCGTAGAAATGGAGAGCAGAAGAGTGGTTACTGGAAGCTGGCAGGTAGGGGGGCTGTGGAGATGTTGGTCAAAGGGTACAAACTTACAACTGATAGATAAGTTCTGGGGATCTAAGGGCCATTTATTATACAGGGTAATTGTATGCTATATTGCATTACAGTATATTGTAATGTGATGCCATATTATATACTTCAAAACTACTAACAGACTAGGTCTTAAATGTTCTTACCACGAAAAAGAATGACAATTCTGTGAAGGGATAGAGGTATTAGCTAACGTGATGGTGTATGTACTTTAAACTTACACGATGTTCCATGTAAATCATCTCTCCATAAATAAAAAATCAAACTCAGATTACCTATCACCATGAGGTCTGTCTTCTAGGGTTTGATTGCTCCTCTATACTGCTCTGAGACCCCCCTTACTACCCTGAATTGTGAATCCTCGCGCGCACATCTGCATCCCTCAATAAACCCAAGGCTGATGACTTGTATTCTGTGTTCTATCCCGGGCACCTAATGGAATGTCATTGTCCAGCAGATGTTGACAGAAAATTAGCAAAAGAACACTGTTCTCCAGTCGCATGTCCTTGATGACATTTCTCCCAGGGCCGAACAATCTTCTTTCCGGCCACTTGAATGATCCCGTGATATATGTGTGTGTTTGCACGAGCGTGCATATCGTACGGGATAGAGCGGGTAGGTTTTGGAAATAACGGTGGTTGATTTTGTAGTCCCTGATGGGTGAGGGCACTCTGATCAGATGGGGGGGTGGTCCCCAATATGGGGTATCGCAATTGGATGAGGGCTGGTGGCAGGGGCGGTGAATTCACCTAAGGCAGAACAAAAAAGAAGTTTGTAGAATGCCCTGCAAGGGAGCAGTGGGCAGGATAGCAGAGGGGAGACTGTGATGAGGCGGTGGCAAGGGGCTATAGTCATGGGGCAGAGTGAGGGAGTATGCGGATCTATGGAATTTTCCCCTTTTTGGAAATCTTAGAAATGGTGCCTTGTTGTAATTGGTCAGTTAGGGCCTATGGGCCGCTTCATGAGCCTGTTTGCTTTTAGCTCAGTGGTCTCTGCGGGCCCTTTGCCTTACTCAGGTGGCCTAGAATTAAGTGGCCTCTACTCGATGGACCTCCCTTCCCCCCAGCCCCAGCGAGAGGCATTCACTGCCTGAGGGAAGATCAGGATTCTGATAGTCGGAATGCATAAATAAACACATAGTCAATACTCCGGGCTTTGGGGTTTCCAAACAGATTTTCAAAAATTCATGACCGAGACCATAAATAATCTTGCAAGCCAAGACTTCTGACTTGAAGGAAAGGGTTCAGTGGCGGGTCATGGGGTTTAGGCTGCAGCGGCTGAAGTTGGGTCAAGAGCCAGCTCAGCCTGCTCCTCCAAAGGCAAGATTAGGGATTGGGGGCACTTGGGGTCAAGTGGGAGGAGGTCAGTGGGTGCCACTGGACCTCGAGGGATCAAGAAAGGCCCAGTCAGCATCAAGAGGATCCAGAGAAGGCTGAGCCGGGGCCCAGGGAAAATCCGTCCCGCCCTTGCTTCTGGAGGCATCCATGGGAGTGAGCCTTGCATCTCGGGGGCAGGGAGCTGGGAACCTCCTGGAAAGGACCCTATTCACCAAGTGTCTGACAGAAGTAACACCTGGCTGGACTTCAGTCTGCTCACCCCGTCCAGCGACTCACAGGGGCCATCTCTTCTGGGCCCCAGGGGCTGTGGTGATATAGTAGGAAAAGCCCCAGCACCCACACCTGGTAGAGTGAACATTCAGAGTCTGGAGGTTTCATCCCAAGGCAAACAGTTGGTGGCAAATCTCAAGCTTTTACATGTGTTTAAAATAACCTGAAAAAAAAAAAAACAAACCTCCTCTTTTATTAAAAAATTTTTGTTTATTATGGAAAAATGCAGGTATTAAGAAAGAATCCAAAGGACACTTGCTAAGCAGGGCGCAGTGGTCCTGCTGTTCTCAGTTCCCTATTGGGTGGCGCTGGTTTAATAGAGGTAGGAAGCGCCGTGCCCACCTCTGGGGCCGACCCTATCTGTTGGCACCCCAGCTCGGGTTCCCCTCCTGGGGGGTCTTCTACCATGTCCCCCTCCCTAGCCCTTATGCCCCTCTTCCCGACCCCAGCCCCCTAACCCCAGATGTCCATTCTGAAGGCTGCCCTGACTGCTCTCTGTGCCCCCTACCTCCCACTCCCTGGAACGTCTCACCAGCCCCTGCCAGGTTTCCTGCTTTGGGGCTGCCCTCTGATTCCTTCCCCTCACAGCAGCTGGAAGAACTGCCCATTCCGGCTTCCATTCCTTCCTTGGCTCCCCGTTGCAGCGAGTCGAGCCCAGACGCCAAGGGCAAGGATTTAGGGCTTCCGTGGTATGGCTGTGACCCCCTCTTCCTGTGCCCCAGGCCGTGCCTGTTACTCTCATCAGTAACTTCCTGGGCACTGGCAGGGTCGGCACTAGTGAGCCCCAGGGTTGGGCTGGGCTGTCACCAGCAGGCAGCAGAGGTCTGGCCTGAATCCCTGCTCTTCCCACCCCACTTTTTCTTCTTCCCCAGGCTTCCTGTCCCCAGCTCTTCCTTCAGTCCCCTCCTCAGGCCCAAGCCTCCTGGAATTGCAGACTCTCCAGGTCCTCCTTGTCATTGTCCCTAAGGGAACGGGGAGAGCAAGGAAATGCGGCTCAAGGTCACAGAGCAGGTCAGGGGTTGGGCCTCACAAGAATCCAGATCCAGTCTCTTTCCAGCACTTCAGGGTCGGTGGCCTTGGAGGAAGGAGGTGCGAGCGCCCTCCTCTGGCGGCTTCTTGGAGGCAAATGGGCCGGGGCAGTGAGAGGGCCTGGCTGCCCTTTTGAGCTTCCCTTCTTCTGTACTTGGAGCATTTCAGGCTCTGGCTCTTCCGCGTGTCTGCTTTGTCATGGAGTCCTGGTGCCTACCATTGGATCATTAATTCTGGGGTGGCGTGGGAGGTGGCAGAAGGGACCCAGCTCAGGAAAAATGGGCTTGATAGGAAGGCCATCAGCTGCCACCTGCTGGCTGGATTCAGGCTCCCAGCAAACTCTTCCTGGTTTTTGAATCTTGCCTTCATCACTATGACCTTGAAATCCCAGATTTCAATCCAGGGTGCCCCCACTGCCCTCCTCCCACTTGAGCCCCGCCCCTTTCCACTGCCCCATGTTTTCCTCATGAGGTGTGTTAACCCTGTTCATGCTAGCATCCCAAACCCAGGGACCTGTAGGTCTATGAAGAGGGTACTGGCAAGGGCAGGCTCAACCCAAAGGGGCTATCTACTAATGGGAAGTAGCTGGCGGTGTGACAGCCAGGTGTAAAGGAGGGGCTCAGAGCCAGGAGCTTCTTAGGACTGCTCAAATCTGGTCCTGCTCACCTGCACCGAGTAAGGCTGACCCATTTGTGTTCGCGACCGAATTAAAATCCCAAGGAAAGACAGGCTGCAGGTGGTTTCCAAACAGAAACACATGTGCACAGGGAACAAGGAGCTTCTGCCAGCATCCCAGACAGGGCCCTCTTCCCCTCCCTGTTCCACACTCCCGCTGGGGAGGAAATCAATCTGGTAATGCTTCCTGTGGTCAGGCTAAGTGTCTGCTCCTGCTCTGGGCAGCCCCTGTGAGTGTGTGTGGCCCTTCCAGACAGTAAGGCTGGGAAGCAGGGGCCTCGTGGTGGGGGTATTTTCACTATGATGCCATTTCCCAGAGTGAAAAAGCAGCCACATTCCACGTGGTCCACGGGCAACTCAGGATATTTTGCTTAGCACCAGGAGAGTCTAAAAATGCCTCAAGCCCATCTCAGAGTCTCAGGAATCTGACTGGAAGAGAACCCAGGTGACAGTAAATCCCCAAACAACCACTTACCCCACACTGAACCCAACAGAAGGGGAAGCTCGTTCCAGCCTCCAAGGGTTCTGTGTCCCAGGGGGTGACACGATGCCCATAGATGGACTCCTGGCTGAGTCTCTCAAGGGCGGGCCTGGTTCCTTCCCATTTCTGGGCTCCCAGCACCCAGTACTGAGGAGATCCAGCTACTCAGCATGGGTAGGACTCTGCTGAAAACTCGTGTTGCCTGGGGTGCAGGACAAGGAGTTCTAGGCATGCCCAGGAGGGACCTCTCCATAGAAGAGAAGGATCTGGAGTTTAGCCTAAGATGTTCTCACCTGGAGCAAAGAAGGAGCAAGTAAGTGGTGGGCAACATGGCAATAGAAACAGGTTCAAAGAGCCATAAAAGGGGCTCGCTTTCCTTTGTTGTTACAATCACCAAAGCAACATGGTAGGCTAGGCAGTAGTAGCTGGCAGAGGGATCAGCATCACAGACCAGGCTTGGAATGTTTTCTAGTATATGAGAACTAAAGGACCTAAAGACAACCAATAAGGGACTGATGGGTTATTCAATAATGCTGCTGGGGAAATGGGCCCCATGGGGGAAATGGCATTTGACCCTGACCTTGGATAATTTGAGCCAGCTGGGCTCAGAATTGGGGATTCAGCGGGACAGAGGCATACAGGAGACAGTTTTCCTTATTCATTTATCTGCTCCCCTGGACCTGGCGAGGAGGATGTCCCTGTCAAGGTAGAATGTGTCTTTCTCAGCATCCCAGCCAGGAGCAGGAGCTCTCAACAAATGGACTCTCTGGGAACTTAACATTTTTTTTTTTTTCAAGCCCAGGACTTGGTGCGTTGATCTAGAGCAGAAACTCTAGAGGTGTCTTTGTTCGAACTCATCTTTGACCAAAGTCCTTTCCTGCAACCAGACCCCACAAGATGCTGTTTTCCTTCTGACATATTCTGGTTTGCACTACTTGAATTGGACACAGGGAGCTCTTAGTGATTTGTCCCATTCTCTCAACTGCTGGCCTCAAGGAAACTGAAGTGTTAGACCAGGGAGGGACCCTAAAATTGTCTCAGTCCTCCATTTTATAGAAGGAGAAAGTGAGGGCCAGAGAGGAGTAGCGAGTTCTCAAGGTCACACAGCAGTCAGAGGCAGAACTGAGCCGGGACCACCCCTCCCGTCTCCGGCGTCCTGCTCACCGCTCCTCTGCCCACCCTTTGCCATTCCCTCGCCAGCCCTCTTTTCTAAGACGGTCCTTGCTTTCCTCTGGCTCTGCTGAGTTTCCTGTGGTGTCCACCCGGCCACTCTGCTCCACGATGACCCTGTCTTGATGAGAGAGGGAGTGTCTCCCGGTGGCCTGGCAGTCCCTGCCCACCATCCCTTGCCTCATCATGGGCCCCAGACCTCCCTCTCAGACCAGACTCTGCCCAGCACTGAGTCTGGCAGGGGTGGGAACTGGGAGCATGTGGTCCTCCAGCTCCGGACTCAGAAAATCTACGTCCTTGTGTGTCTTCCCCATCATGCCAGCTGAGTGACCTTGAGCATGTCATTGGTCTGGAGCTGACTACTCTTCTTGAACATGGAAATAATATTAGAACATAGCATGTAGAGCTGCTGTGAAGATCAGAAGAGTCAAGTAGACGGAAACTGGGAAGCGTCATTCCAGTGTCAAACACCAGTGGCCCCAGACCCCAAGCCAGGGGGGGGAATACAGAGCAGATGCTCATCAAATAACTGAAGCACAGTGGTCCCCAACTGGGGGCGATATTCATATCCTAGGGGCTACTGGGTGACACCTGGAAACATTTTTATTTGTCACAGCTGGGGAGGGGCTGCTATGGCGTCTGATTGGCTGAACAACTTAGGAGAGCCCCCACGGCAAAGACTTAGCTGGCCCCAAATGTCAATGGTGTTGGTTCCAAAGCCTTGTTGTCGAAGTGTGAAGCGTGGTATCCATAGGTACAGACATGGTTTGTTGTTCTGGAAAGGCAAGAGTCGCAGCTGGGAGGCTGACCGTCAGGATACCACAGTGACCAAGCGCCACGGCCACCGGGGTTAAATGAGAATGTCACACCCACAGTTGGGATACGTTGAAAACATTTTATTTCAATTCTATCCTTGGGAGGCAGCATAAATAATCACAGAAGACCATTAAGGTCAAAGGGGGAAGAAAAAAAAGGTCCAGAAGTGTGAGGAGGGGATGAGAGCAGACACTGTCTAGCTGCAGGGGGCGGCAGGCCCAGAAACCCTGCTGTAGCTGGCCGAGAGGGTGGAGGGTTCTTGGAGGAAAAGCCTGAGGGCTGGGGCTTTCCCTGCCCAGGTGACCTGGAGGGGCTGAGGGCGCCCCAGCCTCTGTGGAGGGACGTACTAGAGGGTGGCCACGGGAAAAGCAGGTGTGGGGTAAAATGCGTCTAGTAGATCCTAGCTAATGAGAGAGGAGTGGACACCCATTTCTGGACCCCCAGGCCAGATCTCGCTCCCGGAACCGTGACTTTTCTGACAGCAGTGTTTACAGACTCTGTGGATAGTGGGAAGTGACGGGAGCAAATAAGGAAACAAAAAAGAAAATGCGTAGAAGACCAGATGAAATATGGCGTCTCAGAGAGTCCTGTGACCTTGGGCCACGTCTGTGTCCTCATCGGCAGCGTGGAGAGAAGGCTCCCCACCTCTTGGAGCAGATGCGAGGCTTGAATGAGGTCCTACGGGTCAAAGAACCGTGTAAACTTTAAAGTGCTATACGGACATAAGGGGCTGTGGTCCTTCTACGAGTGTAAGGCTGAAAGTGGCTGAGACAGAAGTGGCGAGGGACAGGTGCAGAGCGGTCTCTGAAGTGATCAGACTCCTTCTGCCCTGTCTTCCCCAGGGCCGAGCTCCCCCTTCTCAGCCCTGGCTTCCAGGGGGAAGGGGCCTCCTCGGGAGGGAGTCCTCTGGGGAGGGAGAGCACAGGGCAGGGGCCGGGAGCACTGGGTGGGAAGGGCCTCAACTGGGCAGTGTGGCACGTTGGCACTACTGGTGTTGGGCAGATGGTAGCAGTGGCTTCCAGTTCTTTCTCCACAGAGACGTGGGCACAGGGGATGTCCCCATGCGACTGGCATCTTGATGTGGGGGGAAGGGCCCGGACTCGGAGTCTGGACGTGCTGGGTCCTGGTCCTGGGTTGACTTTTGACCTTCTGGGTGACTTAGTAAGTCACTTCCCCATTGCAACCCTCAGTTCTGTCCTTCGTAAAATGGGGACCCTATTCCCTACCCTGCCTACCTCACAAATTAAACGGGAAACGGGTGTTCCAAGAGCTTTGAAGAGAATCATGGGAAGGCAAGGGGTCATTATGGCCTTGGTGAGCAATCCTCTTAATTCCCTGAAGACAAGAGAGAGGGGGCAAGAGACAGAAAGGAGCTGGGCTGCTTGCAACCCTTGTCAGGTGAGCCAGGCTTGCGGGGCTGTCAGGGAAGGGAGGAAGATGCGGGGAGGGGAGGCAGAACAGCCCAGGCCTGTAATCCAGCCCTTACTGGGCCAACAGCAAGGGTGCTGTGAGCCCCCGCAGGGAGAGCCAAGATGTCCCTGCAGGCCCTTGGCAGGGGAAAAGTTCAAGTTCTCCGTCAACTGGGGTCCTGGCTTCGCCCTCTGCTCCCTGATCCATTGAGGGTCACCCCACAAGGAGTCCATGGTCTTCACCCCTCCAAGGGGCCTCTGAGGCTCCTGGGGTGGTGGGGAAAGGGGGGGTCTCCAGCGGTGGGTCTCCAGAAGAGGCTGGGGACTTTCCCAGCAGGAGGCCGAGAGGTCAAAGGGCAGCTTCCAGTCCTCAAGGTGGCGGGTGGGCGTCCTCAGGCGGTCCCCAGCTCCAGTCCCGGCTCTGTCTCTGGGGGCGCTGGAGAAGGGGAAGTTAAGGGGCGTGTGGAAACCGCGGAGAGATCAGAGGTCAGCTTAGAAAGCAGCCCTGCCCGGGAGCTAACAGTTCTTGGGGCTGTTGCGCAAGTTTTTCAGCTCCAGCTGCAGCTGCCGAATGCGGATGTCCTTCTGGGCCAGCTCCTCTTTCAACCGCCGGATCTCATCCTGCTGCCGGAAGAACATTCGGAGAAGCTGGGGAGGACGGAGAGGGGTGGCGGCGGGCAGGAGACAGCAGGTGAGAAGGCGATTTCTCGAGTGGGTGTCGCGCCTGCCCTGCCCCCGCCCACTGCAGCCTCTGCCCTTGTCCCCCGGGGCCTCCCCCCCACCCCTGCTTTAGTGTCCCCAGAGGCTCTTGTCCCTGCAGCATGCCCTTCTCCAGACCCAGCTCAGGGCTCCTTCTTCCCTTGGGAGCCCAACACCGCCCACTGTCCCAAATATTTTGAGCGCAACTTTTAAGGGTGCAAACATAATACTCTTATTTACCATTGTGAATGAGAACCTTTCTAAAATGCTTTGTATCCTTCTCTTCTTAAGGAAGCTCAGATACAGAACAGAAGCCAGGTTTTCGGCTGCGGGGGGTGACTATCACAGCCGCCAACGTTCGCACTGTGCAGGGATTCCCGGGAGGGTTGGGCATGGGCAAAGCAGAGGGGTCAGACAGCCCTTCACTGGGACATGTCCCTGGATTAACCAGACTCACCCCTTCCACCAGAAAACAGACTGCCAGATGCCTGCAAGACACTGAGCTCTGCAAGACAGCGGACCCCTTGAGGAACCCCAGCCTTGAACTAAATGTTCCTGATGCACACTTGTGGGGGAGCACTCCTGGGTGTGAACTGCACGTGTTCTTGTAATTGTATACTTAAGTGAGATAGGATAGACACTGATGAAATAGTTTGAAAATGTCCCCATGAAAACTAAGTTGCACGCATTAGATAAAGGGGATGCTAATGGAGTTGCTCCTGAGTTCGGTGCCGGCCGTGTAAACATAAGAGATCAGGAGCAGTGTATATCTTGCTTGTCCCATAGTGGTGACCCGGCTGTATGTGCTTGTCAAAACCTATGGAACCGTACACTACAAAGGATGACTTTTACCAGCAGGAAATTATACCCCAATAAATCTGTCTTAAAGCAAGAAACAACGGGGGCCAGCTCTGAAAAAGAAAGGGGGGGGGTGATTTATTTGTGAATAACATAACAGGTTCCCAGACAGGAATCTCCTCAAAGAGAAGTCTTCGTCCTGCATCAAAGTGGGATTTATGTATGTATATATGTGTTTATTTTACTGTGTCAGTGTATGTACTGTCAAAGTGAGCATTATTTACTTAATGCATCAAAGGAAAATTAATGGTTTGAAGAATATCTCTATCATTTTGATGATTCTTTAACTGACTTTTTTTTTTTTTTAACCAACAAATTGGTACTGGTTACATCTTTTTGGTGGGATGATGTACTCTGTCCCTGCACTCAATGATCCCACACAATCCTGTGGCTTCCAAGTTCTGAAAATTCCTCTGCATAATCTTTTGGTCAGCTTTTGTTTAAAAAAGCAAAACAAAACAGTGTTATTGAGGTGTAATTCACATACCATAAATTCCACTCATTTTAAGTGCACAAGGAACTGATTTTTAGTAAGATTCAGAGTTGTAGTAAGTCTCCTCCCCTGTATCAAGCCACCAGTTTATCTTCCCATGTAGACAATGTGTCCACCATTTACAGTTCAGTTTTCTAACTGGTTGCTCCCAATCCGCTAAGTTCTTTCCAAGAACAAAGTGCATAAGCTTTAGTGTAGACAGATTGTGACATCTATGTTGCCTGCCCAGAGACCCTTGAAAATCTCCCTTTGGATCTTTTCTGTTCATAGAAACAAGTTGTAGCAAAATGTTACTTGATTTCAGTGCTGCTCAACCCTGCTTCCTCCACACTGGGTACTAGAACAGAGCTCAGTCTCTTGTTATGGCCCACTGGGGCTATCCCAGCAACTCAGGTACCTTCTACCTTCTCAGGTAATTAAAAAAATATTTTTTAAACGGAAAATGCCAAATAGATAACCGTAAATTGGTGTGATAAGAAACTTTTAAGATGGCCCCTGTGTTACCCCTCCCCTCAAGGGTGGGCCGGACTGGGTAACTTGCTTCAAATGAATAGAATATGGCAGAAGTGATGGGATGTCATTTCCAAGGTCAGGTTACAGAAAGACTGTGACTTCCATCTTGGACACCTTCTCTTGCTCACTCTGAGGGATGCCAGCTGCTATGTTGTAAGCTGTCCTACAGAGGGGTCCATACAGTAAGGACCTGAGGGAGGCCTCCGGCTGAAAGTCTGTGAGGAACCAAGACCCTCGGTCCAACAACACATGAGAAAATGAGTTCTTTCAGCAGCTGTGTGAGTGAACTTGGCAGCAGATCCTTCCCCAGCTGAGCCTTCAGATAAGGCTGCAGCCCAGTTGCCAGTTTAGCTACAAGGTCTCATGGAGACCTTGAACCACAGGCATCCATTCTGAGCTACTAGGAGATAATAGATGTTTGTGGGTTTAAGTCACTAAGTTTGGGGATGATGTTTTACACAGCAAAAGATAACTAATACAGGAAGCCTCACTGGGCACTTCGTATGGACCAGGAAGAGTGCTAGACCCTTAGGAAATTTCCTGTCTTATTCCTATGTATTGTTTCCTGTCCCCACTTCACCATGAGAAAGGTCAGGAAACTTGCTTGGGCCCAGCTGAGAGATGGCAGAGCCGATTCGATGCAGATGGGTCCATGTAGCCTTCTCTACTTCAGCTGCATCAGGCCAAGATCCTGGCCCAGGGCATGCATCTTTGAACCCTGGCCCGAGCCAAACTTGGCCCCTGGTATTGGCACCGGGGTCTGGAGGTATGGTGCAAAGGAGACTTTGGGGGGCCTGGGTAAGACTCAGCCATGGCTGCCCCTGAATGAGCTGCCCCCATTCTACAGGGTGCAAAGTACTTTCATAAACACAGCCTCTCCCCCAACAAACAGGGAACTGTCAGACCGTGTCCTTGCCACAATGCCAGGGAGGAAGGCAGTGCTGAAAGGCTGAGGCCAAGCTTCCCTCTGTTAGTCCGCAATTTAGAACTCCCGTAACAGCAAATGACAGCCTCTTTCTGGTATGAGACGCGGGACTGCGTGGGTTAGTGAGGGCCGGGGTGGGTGTGGGGCATCAATATCCCTGTGTATCCCAGCCTCTATTTATTGGGGTCAGAGGCAACGGAAGCCAATAGCAGACTACTTATGGTATTTGTCACAGAAAGAAAAATGCCCCAGATGCAGCCGGCTTAAAGGCCTGAAGCCCATAATTGAAATGTAAAGGTCTCGCTCTTCCAGGACCCATGGAGGTAATAACTTATATTCCTTACCTCGTTCTCTGTCCTGGGTGGGACATTCTCTAATAAATCTATTCCATTGACCACAACGCTCTTCTTTTCTTTGATGGGAGCCTTAAATACCATTTTTGAGGACTTCTTATAGCCTTCCTTCAAAGACATCAGCACGGGATCTATGGAAGGCAAGGGAAACATTCATGTTGACAATTTGGTGATGTGTCAAGGGATGGCTTCTCTTGTTCACACCATACTTGACAGCTGGCCTTGTGTGTGTATGGTGGGGGGGTCAAGTAGGAGGTTACACAAGGGGGCAATAGGTGAACCAGACTGAAGGCAAAAGCTGCCATCTCGAAGCCTCTCTTGGGGAGCCCAACCCTGGCATACCTCGGTTGATGCCCCCCAGCCATTCATCGGGGGTCAGAGCTGGCTCCGTGCCTGGTGTCATGGGGTAAATGTCTTCCTGGTAGGAATCCGACTGCAGAGGGGGGAGCAGAAGAGAACCAAGAGAACCCCTGCTCTTCGGCAGCCCCTCCTTGCTGACCCGCCACCGTGCTCCTGCTGTCTTGCCCCCAAGCCTTAGCACTCAGGCTTGGAATCCCCACCCTGCATTCATCAGCAAGGCAGACTGTCCCCACCCTAGAATGTTCCCCTGCCACCCCCTAAATCGGGCCTGAAGACCCCAGTCCATAGGACTTTCTTCTTCTGGGTTCCTCATGCTTTAGTCTGTGGCAAGCCAGCAAGGATTCAATGTGGGGGTCCCTCTGAAGCCCAGCGCGGCCCCACTCACCCTCCGGGGCACGATCATGGAGATGGGCTCGATCAGGCCCTTGAGAGTCACCAGCTTGTAGAAGCGGAATACCTCGCAGGCTGACACGTCCAACCCGTGCTTGGGCATGACCCCTGTGGACAGGCACAGGCAGCTCCATGGGGTCCCGGGGTGCCCCTGGCAGCGCCCCTCCTCCCTGAGCACTTAAGAGGCAATGACCTATGCACAGGGCAGCAGGGGGGCTAGGGGCTGGGCTCTGTCCTGGGTCTCAGAGAAGCCCCTCAGGCCAGACCCACCTCACCAAAAGGCTTTAGAATTGGGGTCTTTTGAGGGGTGCCTGGGTGGCTCAGTGGGTTAAGCCGCTGCCTTCGGCTCAGGTCATGATCTCAGGGTCCTGGGATCGAGTCCCGCATCGGGCTCTCTGCTCAGCAGGGAGCCTGCTTCCCTCCCTCTCTCTCTGCCTGCCTCTCTGTCTCCTTGTGATCTCTCTCTGTCAAATAAATAAATAAAATCTTTAAAAAAAAAACCAAAAAACAAAAAACAATAGAATTGGGGTCTTTTGTACCGGAAGGAGCTATAGAAATAGCTGAGTCTATTCCATTCTTTGGATAGACGGAGCTCCTGCTGGTCTAGGGGAAGGGGCTTGCCTCAGGTTACAGATTATTGCTAGGGTAGGACCACAGAGCCTGTCACCTTCTAAAATAAACAGGCTACCCTAAGCCTCTGTGTTTCTGGTCCTCAGAGAGAAGGAAGGAGAGAGAAACCTTCCCACTTCACCCTCAAGCCTGAGACTGCTGTTCTGTTGTACATCTGGGACTGACAGAGAGTGGGTGTGTGCGCGTGTGCGTGTACTATCTATCCACGTGTGTGCACTAGCCGCTGTTCCGAACAGGTCTACTGTATACCTACTGAGGAAACTGAGTGGTGTGGGGTTAGGAACGCAAGCTCTGGGGTTGGACACACCTGATTCTGAGTCCTGACTCTGCCCCTCCCTCTGGCTGGGAGATCTGGGGCAAACCACCACTAGGCCTCTTTGAGCGTCAGGCTCCCTGGCTGGTTAGAGGTGGACAGTATGACTCTTCATGAGTCGGTCAGGAGACTGAGCGGGAAGACGCTCGTTGACTGCCTGGCATCATCGTGAGCCCAGATAACGTTAGCTTCTTTTGCCAGGATGTGAACCTGAGTTAAGGCTCTCCTTGACTGGAATGGAAAGGAGTTCTAGGAGCTGGAGGGAAAAACTGTAAAGGTACCCAAGCAGGATTTAGAGCCAGCAGACCCGGTTTTGAATTCTGGCTCGGCCACTTAGGATCTATGTGACTTGCCTGGAGTGAGCTACTCAACCACACTGAAACTATGACAAATGCCTGGCCCTCAATGGATGCTCCACAGTGGCCAGAGGTGGGGGTGGGGGGAGGAGAAAGAGTTCTCCTTGGTTCCTCCCTCCCCCATCTCTCTTCCTCAAGTCTTGCTGACTCTACTTCCTAAACACCTGCATTCATCTCCCCATCTTCCTGTTGCCTCTCCAGTTACCGTCCTTTCTAGGCTAGAAGCTCCTAGGGGCCTCCGAACTGGTCTCTCGGCCTCCCTCCTGTCCTTCCCAAGTCCGTTCTCTCTACAGAAGCCAGAGCAACCTTAGACTCACATTCCAGATCACATCATTCTGTCCTATCTCCCTCCTGTCCACCTAAGACAAAGAAAACCCTCCAGCTCATTCCCAGGAAAACCCAAACTCCTTCCCCTGTGTGATGGTTAACTGTATGTGTCTGTGGGCTCAGGTCGCCCTCCCCAGGCTGGATGGCCATCATCCAATCCGCAGATGGTCTGAACAGAACACAGGCAGAGGAAGGAAAGAGTCACTCCTTTTTTTCCTGCCTCACCGTCTGAACTAGGACAGCTCATGTCATCTGCCCTTAGACTGAGATTCACACCATCAACTCCCCTGCTTCTCAGGTCTTTGGTCTTGAACTGAATGATACCACCAGCTTTCCTGGGTCTCCAGGAAGCCAGCAGATCATGGGACTTCTTTTTTTTTTTTTTTTAATATTTTATTTATTTATTTGAGAGAGAGAGAGAGCATGAGCAGGAGGAGAAGCAGAGGGAGAGGAAGAAGCAGATTCCCTGCTGAAAGGATTCTGGGATCATGAGCTGAGTCAGAAGCAGACACTTAACCAACTGAGCCATCCAGGCGCCCCAATCATGGGACTTCTCAGCCTTCATAATTGTGTGAACCAGTTCCTCATAAATCCATGTATATGTATTTATATGTTTTATATATATAACATATTATATATATTTCTGTTTCTCTGGAGACCCCGTCACGAATACATCCTTCTAATCCATCCCATGGCATCTGGTCCCTGCCCTCAGCTCCAGATTCACATCCTAACTCTCTCCCCATCTTCTGCTATATTACAGAGCCTATACTTAGTCACACTGACCTCCATTCTGTTTCTAGAACATGCCAGGCTCCTTCTTGCCACAGAGACTTTGCATTGACTGTTCCTCCTGCTGGCCCTACTCTTCCCTCTTCCTGCCTTTCAGATCTCAGCTTAAAAGGCCACACCCACAGGCAGGCCTTCCTGGACCACCAGGTCCCAAATAGCCTTGGTCACTCTCTGTTCTATTGCCTTATTTGAATCTCTGCCTAGAATTTATGACCATCCCGGTCATAAATTCCTTCTTTATTTGTTTATTTTCTGTCTCCCTTTAGTGGAATATGAGCCCCACAAGAGAAAGGCTGGGTTCTGTATTATTTACCACTGTGTCTAGTGGCAGCGACCTGGTAAGTGTTTGTTGCATGACTATGTGAAAGAGCAGGAGGAACAGATGCTCTGCCAGGTGCTCTATCCAAGCTTGACAACAGCCTTACCTAAAAGGCTGATTTTCCCTATTTTACAGATGGAGAAACTGAGCCTCAGAAGGGTGAGGTATACAGTTGAATCCAAATGTAAACTTAGGTCTGATTCCAAAGTCCAGGCTGCTTTTTATTCTACTCGATGAAGAGGTGACAGTGAGGAGGTGGAGATGATGGAGGTGGGGAAGGCTGAAGTCACTGGGACCTCAGGTATATCTCTGGGCCACCATCTTGCTGTCAGTCACTGAGGTGGATCCTTGGGCCCTTCCAGTACTGATGACCTGGAAGCTGGCTCTCAGGTCCTATCCATAACACCACACCCCCAGAGGGAACAAGCCAGACCCGGGCTCCAAGGGAAGGAGGGAATGCAAAAGAAAGAAAAGGAAGTTGGAAGAAACTTCTTCCAACTGGGTGATTCCGACCCCGAACAGGGAATTGCTGAATGATATGTGATGCCAGTGTTCATTGATAGGAATGAACTTTTGCTGCAAGACTTACTGGAATGTGGGGTGTGAAGAACATCTCACCCCTGACCTCACTCAGTTACGACGTTCCATCAATCCTGGGCCCTCTGGGGAGACTGGGGGATGCAGTGATGGGGACCCATAGCCAAACGTCCAGTCTCTCGTTCTACGGTATCATAGCGTGGGAAACCTCTGGACCCATCCTTACCTAGGCCTTTCTGCGGGGCTGGGGAGCGGAACTCCATGAGGTAACTCAAGAAGGGCTTCTCAGTGCTGATCTCGTAGTACCGGATATTTCCGTCTCCCTGGGGGGAGGGGGAGAGGGAAGGAGGTAAGGAGAGTGAGGGGTGGTCCCAAGGTCTGCTGAAGACGCCTCGGATGTGTCTCAGGGGTGGTCAAAAGACCAGGGAGACCTGGCCTCTAGACCCGGGGCTGGCCACCACAGGGCACTGAGAGGGGTGAGGGGGTTGGGGCGCCATGTGTGGAGACAGCACTTCTGATACATGAGGCCACATTTGCCAAAGGGTGCCTGTCAGGTGCCTCAAATGCCCCCATGAGTCACTGTCCTCTACACTTCTGGCTCTGATCCTTATTCCAGTGTAAACCCTACCCCAGTGCTCCTCTGAAGTCATTCCCAGACACTGACCCTTCAGTAGGAATGAATGGCAGACCCGAGGGCACGTTTGGAAGGCAGGGAGTGAGAGCCTGAGGGGAAAACCAGAGAGGATAGCCTGGCTCTCCTTAGGGGGCAGGGCAGGAGCAGGGGCACAATGGGGGTGGGGTCTCCCACAGGCTGCCCGTGTCTCCCACCCCCCATCTTCTACTACCTTTCCAGCCAGGTAGAGCATGTGGGTATCAGCATCGTAGAAGGGGAACAGGAGGCCTGACAGCCCATCAATTTCCTCCTCGATCAGGGGCATGGACAGGTCCTCCTGTGGGGGGTGGGTAAAGACTGGTATCAGCTTATGTCCAGGCAGGATGGCACCTTACCTTCCCCAACCCCAGCAAAACCCCCAGAGTGACCACCCTTCTGTGTCACCATCCAACGTCCCCATGGCTGACCTGGTCCCAGAGGGCGATTTGTCTTGTGTTCCACCTGGAGACCCCTGTCGTGAGAAGCCGTTTCATGTTTCCCAGGAACACCACCCGGTTCACTCTGTGGTTTTTACAGTTTGCCTCCTGGTGGGGACAGAGAGAGCTGGTAAGTCAGGGCCCCAGATGCTAGAGAACTGCAGTGGGCTGAATGGGGTTCCCAAAAGATAGGTTCAGGCCTTCATCCCTGGAGCCTGTGAGGGGTCCTTAACTGCCTTGCAATAGACAAGTGGGCCCCAAAGGTCATCACGAGCATCCTTGTGAGAGGTAAGAAAAAGGGAGGCGCTGCTGACACACAGAGGAGGTGATGTGACTCCAGAAGCAGAGACTGGAGTGAATGTGGCTGCAGGCTGTAGGAGGCGAGGAAGGGCTCTCTCCAGGACCCTCCAGAGGGAGTGCAGCCTTGACTTTGGACTGCTGGTCTCCGGAACTGCAAGGGAAGCATTGCTGTTTTGCTGCATTGCTGTAAGCCACTGATGGGGGAAATTTCTTATGGCGGGCGCGAGACGACACTTATGCAGGTGCCACGGAGCAAAGGGGCCCTGAAGCCGGGAATCCAGTCCTCTCTGCAGCGGGGGTGGGGTGGGGGGATGGGAAGGGAGAGCAAACGTCAGCTGCACCAGGTGCTCCCAGCGAGGTCTCTCTTCCAAGCCTCACGGTACCTGCTGGAGGGGACCTCTGAGGTTGAGGGTGAAGCTCAGGAGCACAGGGGCCTCCCTGGGTCACTGCTCCACTACGTGCTTCATTTGGGGCTTCTTCTAACAGGGCCATCCTCCGCCTCCTTTCCCCCTGCCTCTCAGTTCATGACCCTTCCTCCTCCTCCTAACGCATAACAGTCCTTTGCTGGGATGACTCAGCATCAGGTCGGAAACCAGAGGCTGGTGGGGGAGCAGCTCGGAGACCCAGGCTGGCGTCACTTCCGGTGCTGCCCAAGGAGGGTGGCACCCAGGAGGGCCACCTCCACGACCTGTGTCGTGTCTGTGGGGTGGAGCTTGGGTTCTCTGTTCTTCTGCTCAGCACAGGCTCTGGAGGCCACTGGCTGGGCTCGAATGCTAGCCCCAGCTGTAACTGAGCTTCCATCTCGAACCCTCTCCAAGCCTCGGTTCCCCAGTGTGGGAAGCAGGGAAGAGTAGTTGTGCCCACCTTAGCAGGCTGGCAGGAGGATTCAGGGACACAGCGAGCTCGGTGTCAATGCTGCTGGGTACTAATGATGCTAATAACTCTGAGTGTTATTATCTATAATGGTAAGTAGTTGATGATTTTCTGCTCCAGCAATTTCTGACTCTTCTAAGATAAACAGCACCAGGTCAAGCATCAATCCAGGAGATAAACCTCACATTTGGTTCAAAATTTCCACCCCACCTAGCCCTGTGACTACACCGCAGGTGCTCAGGAAGTGTTTGTTTCTTACTCCCAAATGGCATCTAATCCCTTCCCCGCAGTCAAGATCCAGGAGACCCAGTGACCAAGCTGGAGCCAAATTCACCAGCAGCCTCCCCACTTGGAGCTGTCCCTGGGGCCCGTGCCCTGACCCATCTCCCTCAGGCTTGTCCCACGCAGGTGGCTGGGCATCGAGAGTCCAAAGCCCCCTCCTCCTGGGCCCATGATGGGGTTTGGGTAACACCTGGGATTTGTGTGCTGAAAGGTGTCACCTGTGCTGCCCCTGAGGAAAGCCAGAAGAATCCCATCTAGGAAGAGGGGTACGTTGGGGATGAGAAAGGGTACCGAGCTCCCTCCCCACCCAGACCAAGGCAGGGTCCCTGTGAGTTGAGAAGAACCCAGAACACAGGGGCTGGTCCACAGAGGTGCAGGGCAGGTGCATGGGAGAAGGGGAGCCGGCACAGCCGTTTCCTCTAGGTCTGATCGAAAGCCACGGCCCAGATTCCAACATCTTCCCTTCCCCTCAAAGACTGTGGGGCTTCACCTGCAGGACACGGCCGGAGCGGGGCTCAATCACGCGAAGCTTCTTGTCCTTGCACGTGGTGGTGAGCAGACTGCCGTCTGTGTTGAAGGACATGCAGAGGATCACGTCCGAGTGGCAGTCTATCATCTTCACGGGCTCACCCACGTCCAGGTTCCAGATGAGGACCTGCGAGGGTGGGCATGCCAGAGGCGTCTGTCCCTGGTCTGCCCCCCGAGGGTCCTGGGAGAGACGCCCCATGGGGGGTTGGGGTGTGCTGGGAGGCAGGACGGGAACATGAAACTCTGTATCGAAGGCTGAGGCTCCTCATCCGGCAAATCCTCTACCGTCCCTTGGCAGAGCCCAGCCCCAGCCTGGGGAGCAGCTCGGTTTCTGCTACTAGCGAGAAGGATTAAAGTCCCTGGCCGGGGTCCCGAGGTCGGCACACCTCTTTTGAGGGCTCGCCATTCTCCTCCCTCCAGCAACTTTGGTTGCTCCTTTTTCCTACCAAGAGGGCGGTAGCCACTTCTAGATTTAAGAAGTGGCTCTGGAGAGGGTCTGGGCATGGAGTGGGCATTCTCTTCTAATCTCTTAGCGCTAAAGGAGCCAGACAGGTGGCCGCTGTGGACCCCAAGAAGGACAGGGTGCCCCGAAGATGCCCAGCCCTGTGGAATGAATGAATGGATGAAGGGACAGATAGGACGATGTTGGTCTACACGTTCAGGAGAGTAACAGTGATCCTTACAGGTGGCTCCTAAAGAGATCCCCGCCAGCAGCGCCCCCCTCCCTTCAACCCTGCACTGAGCTGCTCTGGCCACAGTGGCTGCCGGGCTGCTCACCTTGTAGTCATAGCCGGCGCTGAACAGGATGTTGTTGGTGGTGGGGTGCCACTCCACCAGCCCCACGCGCCGGCTGTGCCCGTACAGCTCCAGGAGAGCCTCAGTCATGTTCCGCTTCAAACCCCCCTCAGGGATCTCCCAGATCCGCACCTGCAGAGGGGGACGGGGAGCCGAGACGAGACTGGGTGGGCAAAGGCCAGGGGAAGCCCCTGCCGGCCCTCCCCCTCAGACCCCAGGCTCCTCCAGATCTGCGCCATGGGGCACTCCCTGGTCGGTCGGGTGGGCAGAGCCTGACTTCCCAGGGGAAGCTCCGAAGTGCCCGGCACACACTAAGCAGCTTTTGGTGAGCGTTGTATTAAGACTGCTTCCCTTCCCACGCCCTTCTAAGAGCTCTGCTCAGCCTCAGCAGCTCTGTTGGTTTCACACGGCCCTGTCGCTCACTCTGCTCCTCACCAAGGAGGACTCCAGAGCCCAGGAAAACCCATCTGGGAGGCTGGGAGGCCCAGAGTCTCTCCCGAGAGGTGAGGCTCCAGGGGCTGGAGACCATCTGATGTTTGGAGCCTGTACTAGGAGGATGGGCAGAGCCTGGACACAGCCGTGATCGGCAGTCTTGTGGAAGCTTAAAAAGAAGCAGAGAGAGGGGCACCTGGGGGCTCAATCAGTTAAGCATCTGCCTTCCGGCTCAGGGCCTGATCTCTGGGTCCTGGGATGGAGCCCCAAGTTGGGTTCCATGCTCAGTGGGGAGTCTGCTTCTCCCACAGCCCCTCCCTCTGCCTCTCCCCTTTGCTCATGCTCTCCCAAATGAATAAATAAAATCTTAAAAAGGGGGGGGCAGCAGAAAGAGATGATGAGTTGAGAGGAAGATGGGACACAGGGAGGAGCAGAGAGCAGAGACCATGCGGCCCCGGAGAGAGAGTGCGCAGCCTCTCTGCCATCCTTGAGCACCTCCCGGATCACTGACATCAGCCCCATGGGGTTCCACCTCCCCGGGGCCAAACGTACTCTGCCTAGTTGCAACTGTTTCATCCACAGATGGGAGAAGAACCCTCTTTGCCTAGCCTTGCCTCCTGGTGGAATAAAATGAGATGCTGGGTGCCTAAGCTTGTCAGCTGTGAAGTGCTCGTGAGACCTAAGGAATTCTAATCTTTTCTATAATCATTGTCATCACGAATGCTATTGATTATGCCCTGACCAGAAAGGAAAGAGCGTGCGTCTCTACAGCACAGGGCATCCTTGAAGCAAATCGTTTGAAAATCTGAACTCCATCCTTGCCAGTAAGGAGAAAAACAGCTTTGAGATACCATTTATAATTTTCTAAAGTAGCCAACTGGGAGGTGGGGTGGGGGAGAGCCCGTGCTGGCAAGATTGTACTGGAACTGGTGGATGAAATGGGCGTTGGTAGCATTATAAATCAGAGTCACTCTTTTGGAAGCAATCTGGCAATCTTTAGCAGGAACCATGAAGACATTTATGTCGTATTCCTTGATGTGGTAATTTCACTCTGAAAATCCGATAGAAGCAAAAATCTCCGTGCATGAAGGTGTTCACCACCACGCGGAAAATTTAGAAATATTAAAGTGACCAACATTAGGAGAACAATTTAATACGTTATGTTATTATGCAATATTGGCTGTTCGGTGATAGTTCTGAAGCCTATGAATAAACGTGGAACTCTAAGAGCAGTCCTCGGAACAGGGGGGATGGCTGGGAACTGGGGGTGCCCCCGAGGCGATTCCTGTGGTGGTTTCCCTTCTTGTTGTGTTCCCCGAGGACCCAGCTCTGCTCATCGAGACACGGGAGGCATCAGGGTGAGAAAGGCAAGTTCAATCAAAGTTTCGGGTCACCCTTCAGTGAACCCTTCTCAATTTAAAAAACATAGCCATGGGGCACCTGGATGGCTCAGTGGATTAAACCTCTGCCTTCGGTTCAGGTCATGATCTCAGGGTCCTGGGATCGAGCCCCGCATCGCATTGGGCTTTCTGCTCAGCAGGGAGCCTGCTTCTCTCTCTCTCTCTCTCTGCCTGCCTCTCTGCCTACTTGTGATCTCTGTCTGTCAAATAAATAAAATCTTTAAAAAAAAAAACAACCAAAAACCAAACATGGTCAAGAAAAAAGTTTATAATTAGGGGGCAGTTTAAAACATGTTTCTGACAGTGCAGTCCCCTGTGGTTGCTGCAGTTCTCCACAGAGAGCTGGTGGCTGGGGGAGGATTGGGGGAGCAAGGTGACACAGAGGGGACCCAGCAGGACCCATGGTTTTCCCTCAGCGGGCCCTGTACAATGGCATTCCGAGATGAGGTCTGATCTGGAAGTGGAGGAGAGGCTGGGACAGGGACCCATGTAGATGACTGTGTAGTCACCAACAGTCCTTGCAGTAGAGGAAAATAACCCCTGAAGAGAGGAGACCAATGGTCTGGTAGGACATGCACACGGGGACACACGCCCGCGTTGCACACACCCTCCCCTGCCCCCACTTCTTTCTCTTCTACCCAAAAGAAAGTTGTTAGTTTACATGTATTCTTCTGGAACTTGCTTTTCTCCTGTAATAGGCAGTAAGCATCTTTCCACCCTGGTATCCCTGGATTGACCTTCTCTTAGTGAGAAGCCAGAGGGACATCTGTTGCCTGACTCTGCCATGATGACTTAACCACTCTCCATTTACAGACACCCAGGATCTGCCTTTGTCCTTTGTCCCTCTTACAAGTCACTCTATGCAGAACAGCCCTGTAATACGAGTTTGGGTGCCAATACTCCTGTAGGGCGTGTGCCTCCAAGTGGCTTCATTTTTTACTAGTTACTGTGAGACTGTCCCCAAAGCTGTCCCAGTTTTCGCCAACAGAGTCTGAGAGTGCCTCTTTACCCACGGCTCCAACTATGCCTTCAGAAATAGACTTCTGCCCACCCAACAGGTTGAGAGTGCCATCTCACTACCCGGGTTTGCATTTCTTTGCTTCCCAGAACTAACTACTCGGCATCATTTTCTATGTTCCTTGTTGGCACTCGAGGAGGGAGCTCTAGAAGTCTTTGGACTCTAGAGGATGATACTTTGTGGGTCAGAGTGACAGGCCTGTGTGGAAGCGTTTGGGGTTGAGAACACCTTCTACTGTAGCTTGAGGTCAGCTGACAAGTGTGTACCCATGAACACCGAGGCAGTCGGTGCCGAAATGTTGACTGAGGCAGGAGAGCGGCCTCCGGACTTGGAGAAAGATCTCCGAAACAGAGAGGAGAGCCTGATTCGTTCCACACTCCTTTCGATGAGCCAGACTCCTGCTAGCCACAGGGGTCTCGCTGAGTCGCTCTTGAGCAGGGAACCCATGGACACAGAGCTGGAGGGGCTTTGAATCCAGTCTTCCGGGGGTGGGGGGAGGTCAAGGGTGGGAGGGTCCGGGAAAAGCAAGGCTGGAAGATATCATGTTGGCTTAAGCTTGAAAAGAGAGCTGGGCGGGCGGGGGCGGGGGGAAGGGGAGTGCGGGGGTGGGGGGTGGGGGCTGGGGTTTGGGGAAAGTGCAGGTGGGTTAGCCTGAGGGGTGTGGAGCAGGCTGGCAGGTAGCAGAGGAGGCCGGAAGCCATTGTGTGTGTGTCCCACCGGGTCACGGAGGCCTTGGGCAAGTCTCAGGAAAAACCCTTCCCCTCCCAACAGCCTAATTCCTGAGTGTCCAGCTAACTGAGGCACATCATCCCTGGGTAATGTCCCCATGCCAGGAGAAGGCAGAGGCACAAGGGAAACTGAAGTGAGGGTCCACTCAGGCTCTAAGCCCCCTCACTGGCTGGATGACCCGGGAACACCAGGTGACCTCTCTGAGGCTCTGGTTCCTTGTCCAGACAACCAACAGAGATATGCCCACCATTTAGAGGCGTGTAGGTTAAACTAAACTGGGCTTCGTGTCCTTGTGAGTTGGAGGCTTTCTAGCCAGATAAGCTGACTCGTTAGGAAGACAGCTCTGCCCAGGAACCCAAGGGCTAAGCCAAGGGGCTGGGGAGGGCGGGCTGCGTCTGTGCCCTGGTTCAGGCTCTGAACTGAATCCAAGTCTCAGGGAGCAGAGGCCCACAGCGGGAAGCCCAAAGAGCCATTTTCACCAAGAACTGTTAGATGTATGATATACTGCTACAGCAAATAGTTGGCCATAGGCACTCCGAGGAGGAGCTGGAGTTCCCAGTGGGCCTAAGTAGCTGGAAAAGGAATTCCAGTCCCTCCGTATTCAAGGGATTTGTTTGAAGCAAAGAGAGGATGGGTGTGGGAGGAGCCCTGTGGATCTGCTCAGAGGCTGCTTCAACAGGAAACTTGATAGGGCCAGACAAACGGGATTTCTGGAAGGAAGGGGTGGAGAACTGTGGCAAAACGCTCCCTCTAGCAAACCAGCAGGGCCCCTTCTCAGGTCCCTGGGTCAAAGTCAATCCAACAAAATATGCTCCGTGTCTGCCGGGGTCCCACATACTAGATGCAAAGCAGCTCACAGTTTCGTGGGGGGAGACAGCAGACTGCGTAGACAAGACTAAGGCAAGATGGCCGATAAGAACAGTTAATAAAACTACAAAACCAGGGACTCCTGGGTGGCTCAGTTGGCTGGGCGGCTGTTTTCGGCCCAGGTCATGATCCCAGCGTCCTGGGATCGAGTCCTGCATCGGGCTCCTTGCTTGGCGGGGAGCCTGCTTCTCCCCCAGCCTCTGCTGCCACTCTGCCTGCCTGTGTGCGCTCTCTCCTTGCTCGCGCTCTCTCTCTGACAAATAAATAAATAAATAATCTTAAAAAACAAACCAACCAACCCCCCCCCCCAAAAAAAACTAAAAAACCAAGTGTCTCTGCCCTTGGGGAGGGGTCAACAACGTGAGAGCTTTGCAGGCTGACAAACTCTGTCCAAATCCAGGCCCTGACAGGCAGCCAAGGCCTCCCTTCTCCCCTGGATTGAACCTGACACCTTGGCCCTGTTATTCCTGCTTATCTATCCCCCCAAAGAGAGCATCTCCCCAGCGCGGGGTGTCTAGATATCACCTTTCTGGGGGCACTGACAACCTGCCAAGCCATCACACTGGACAGCTGACTCTTCCATACAGAGGTAGGATCTTCTAAGCCCTACCTTGGCCTTCCGTGCAAGGAACAGGGCCTGACAAATCCCTTTGGAACTGGAACCAATGGAAGAAACCTAGAAGCCCAGAAACCTTGCCATCATCTCAGCAGCCGGCTCGGCAGTGAGTCAGCCCCCTGACTTGGAGGGAGCCCGCCAGTTCTGACTCTGGCCGGTGGTGAGCTGGGTAGACGGGGATTCACCCCTGTACTCCTGGTTTAGAAGGGGTGGGGGATTTCTCTCTTGGATTTTGAGGTTCACCATTCAGCTTAGTCCTTCTTTTGGAAACCAGTGACCGAAGACCTATGCAGGGCTCAAAGAGCAAAGACTGAAAAGCAGTGGAAGGAGCCCCGGGTGTCTGACTCCAGCTCGCTGACTCCCCAGGGGCCCTAGAGTTCTCAGTAGACAAGAAACACAAACTATTGTGTATTCATTCGGCTCTGATGCTAAGTCCAATACGAGCTCCATTTGACAGGAGGGCAACCTGTGCCCAGAGAGGTAGAGAAACCGGTTCAAGGTCACAGGCCTGGGAAGTGGCAGAACCTACAGATCCATGGACTCCTGAGCCCAGCAGCTGCTTAAGGACAGAGGCACACTGCTACTTGCTCCGCAGTCCCAGGTCTGTGGGTGAGGCCTTGTCAGCCTCTCTGGGGCCACTGTCCTTCCGTCTCTGAAAGGGGCATGGTTCCAGTTCCAAGCAGTATCGGTTCTCTAGTGTGCATATGCATGTGTGTGTGTGTGTGTGTGTGTGTGTGTGTGTGTGTGTATGTGTGTGTGTGTGTGTGTGTCTAGAAGAGAAGGGCAGGGTGGTGGGTGGTTTCTGGCTGCTTCCTGCACGGCTGACATCCTGCCCCATCCCACTCCCAGCTCGCTGGGGAGGGGCATGCTCTCTGGGAGGTGGGGGTGGGCTGGGAGGGCAGCCTTGGATAAAGAGTGGAGGAAAAGCTGCTGAGCTCAGTCCACCAGGGAGAAGGGCCTGCCTCCCTCTCCCCTCTGGGACCACTCATTCCCTCTCCTTAGATGTCAGAAACTTCTCCCTTTCTCTGCAGCTGCTGGCCCTCTGGGAAGGCTAGGAACACGCGGCTGGAAGCCCGTAGAGCCTTCCCTGCCGCCTGCCATCCACCCTCCCTAGCTGCCGCAGAAGCTATAAAAAGCACAGCCGTTCAACAATAGGTGACATCACCCAGTGGCGGAAAGAACTGGATTCTGCCAGATGCTAGGGAGAGTTATGGCCCCTACCTTTCCCACAGGACAGGAACCCACTGGGAAAGGGCCCGGGTATGTGCCCCTGGAGCCCTGGGCGGATGGGGTCAGACTCCTGAGGCCCTCCTCATGCTCTGAGGAGGGGAGGGCATGGGGCATGGATCTCCCTGGAGGTTTTCCAGGGGTGGGGGGTATGGGAAAGGAGCTGGGGAGCAGGGAGGGCTTGCTGGCTCCATTCAATGTCCAGGCAGAGGGCAGTGGAGGGGTGGGGGGTGGGCAGAGACACGGAGACCTGGGCCACACCCACTTCAACAGCGACTCCCCAGCCCCCATGAGGAGCACGGTGCCTGTCACTTTGTTCTGCTGACTGACCTCAGCCTGGTTCTGGATATCATGTCTGCTGGGCAGTAAGTTGACCATTTGGGCCAGCATGGGTTGAGGGAGGCCGTCTCAGGGGCTTGCCCCTGAGGTGCTCTGAGGGGAGGGCAGCAGGGTTGTCAGTCCCAACAGCGCTGGTGGTGTGGACAGGCCTCCTCACCTGAGCTGGGGAGCTGCAGGCTCCTTCCCCTTCTGTGCCACCCCTCCCAGGCCCTGCGGAGGATGCCTGCCCCCGCCGTGTGCCCTTGGTGAGTGTGCAGGCTGGGCTGTGCTCGGAGAAGCCTCAGAGACGTCCATACTGGGTGGTGGATGGACCCAAGCTGCCAGCCCTGCGCAACTGCGCCTCAGTTCCCTTACCTGGAAACCCAGGACCATTGGTGAGGAGCTGAGGGGTCCCGGCCCTGCCTGTGCCTCGCCTTCCCGTGGGACAGCAAGCCTCAAGGACCTTCTCCAGGAGGGGTACTCCAGCCTGGGGGCCTGTTAGCTCCACTGGCCCCTAGGCCGGATGAGATCTAATAGGGCTAAGCAGGGCTCCGAGCTGCTGCCTAAGGACCAGCTGGACCAGCGGCCAGAGCCACAGCTTGGTTCCTTTCCGGACCAAAGACTTAATCCCCTTCTCTCTGGCTCTGTGGCCCCCGGCCAGCCCTCCCTGCTGTGCCCCCAGGCCTGGGGTCCTTTCCCTTCATCTCCTACCCCTGCCAGCCATGCTCCTCCCCAGGTAACGCCCTCCTCTTGGCCGAGCCACATCCCAGAGCTGGTTTGGCTCAGGGCACAGGGTGGTGGGGCCCTCCTCCACAAAGGTAGCCGTGACCCCCACCCTGGCCCATTAGCTCCCCTTCCCTGATCCCCTACATATGTCGAGATCCTGCCCCCTAAGCAGGAGTGAGAGTATTGGGAGGTGGGGTGTCTGGGAGGTGACAAAGTCATGAGGTAGAACCCTCAGGAACGGGATTAGTGCCCTTACCAGAGAGTCTCCAGAGAGACCCCACACCCTCCTGCTGCCACGTGAACATAAGACAAAAACAAGGCCCTCCCTGACCATGCTGGCTCCTGATCTCAGACTTCTGCCTCCAGAACTGGAAACAGTGAACACCTGCTGCTTACAAGCCCCCCCAGCCTGGTGTTTTGTTACAGAGGCTTGGGGGCTGAGACCCTCCCCCAAGGCCTGTGCCCTCTCCCCTGGCCTCCCTCCACCCATTCTCTGCCAGCAGCCTTGCTTCCCCAGGGCTCAGCTTTCTCGAATTCCCTCCCCACAACACGAATCCCACTTCCCCGAGCGCGAGCCCTCATCTGACCTCCACGGCCACAGTGACTTCAGTCTGCGCAGACCTTCAGCACGTGGCGTGTGATCCTACCCTTCTACCGGTAGTGTTTCTGGAGAAACTCCTCACTGCCACTGGCACATCTCACCACTGCTGTGACACGGAGGTGCAAAACTGAGGCCCAGAGAGGAGTCACCTTGGTCACCCAGCTGGCAAGTGGGTAAGCTGAGATTTCATCCCGATCCGTGAGATCCCACAGCCGAGATCCGTTTGAAGAAGGCCAGCCCCGGGAGCGCGGGAGGGCACACTGCCGTCCCCCCGTCAGTGGGTACGGGCCTGAAGACAGCTGCTCGGCTAGCATGGTGGGTGCCGGGGCCTGGCACTTTTCCAGAACCCACAGCGTGGACACCTGGTTTATCAGCCGGGTCCCTGGAGAAACAGGCACCTGACTCACTCCCGGGTGAAATAAGGTGCTGAGTGAGAACGGGGCAGGGCCATCTTGGTGAGTGACCCTCCCAGCCTTGCCCTCAGTCGGGCAGAGATCTGGACCCGACCTGGAGCCTGGGCGGCCAGCGACTCCGAGAGGCCTGGCTTATCTGTCCCTCCCTTCATCGAGCTGCCTGCTGCTCGTCTCCTTCCCCGCTGGCTGCCCTGCTGAGAGGGCCAGGGGCTTCTAGCCTGGACCGTGGGGTTTGGTGTCCTGACGAGGCTTGGTGGAGCAGGGAGAGCAGGGCTGGGCGGCCAGCAGCCCTCCTGTACTTTCTAGCCTGGCCTTGCCTGACCCTCAGCGTGTGGGTGCCAGTGGCCGTGAGGACCAACGACACTCCAGCTCAGAGTGGAGGAGCTTGGTATGAGGGAGAGCGTGTCTGCTTCCTCATGGCTGGGGACAGGGGCCCAGCACCTCGGCAGGCAGAGACGGAGCTGGCTGTGGTCACCACACACCTCCTTGAGCTCCCGGCGCCCCAAAGATAGGACTGGCCGCTCCCCCACCTGCCATCTCTCCCGCTGGGCCCCTCTGCTCTCGGCCCCGACCGCTGCACCCTCCAAACCCCAAGCTCCAGTGGCATCCTGCCCAGCCCAGGAAGGGCAGGAGGGAAAGCACGGACAGGGAGGAAGGTCTTCTCTTGAGATGAGCGCTGAATCACATCCCTAAACTTCGTGTTTTAATTCTCACCTACAAAATCAACACCTCCAAAATATATCACACTAAAGGCACAAGATCTGTCAAATATTCATGGATTCACTCTCTCGGTCCTTTCCCTAATTCCCTCCCCATCCTGGGCCTGGCTGGAAAGATGAAAAGAAGACAGAAGAAGGGCAAAGGTAGGAGAAAGAGAGGAGTTTAGGAAGGGAGGCCTCCAGGAGAAAGCAGGGAGGAGCCCCCTGGGGGTCCACTCTCGTTGGGGATCCCCCCTCCTGCTCACCGATGTGTCCTCTGAGCACGAGGCAATGATGTTGTCAATGAATGGGTTCCACTTGATGTCCAGCACGTTGCCTTGGTGACCACAGACCTTGGGGTAGTTGGGTTCAATCCTGCCCGTCTGCCAAGGAGAAAGAGAGGGAGATAGAAGAGGATTAGTTTGATTGTCCTAGGGTGACCCTGAAAGGAGAGCCTTTATTGTGGGCTTCTAAACTGGACTGGAAGGTCCCCAGGACCTCCCATTGTCCTATTCACCTTTGCATCCTTGCCTCAGGCTGATCCAAATTGTTCTGTGGCTGTGTTCTCCCCAACTCCGAATGGTAATGGGGAAGGGGACACACAGCAGAGCGATAAGGCAGGTCTGCTGTTAGTCCACATGAGTTCTTTGTGCAAATCAGGAAAAGGTACCCCTTCCTCAAGTAAAAAAGCTTAAAGATGCTCTTATTCGCCTGAACAACCAAAGCCTAGTGGGCAGCAGTCCTGGCAGCCTACATCTCCAGACATGGGGGCATGTGTACTCTCCCCAGTGTCCATAGTCTCCCCCCTGCCCTCCAGGGGAGGATGTCCTTCCTGCTGCTCCAGGAGTCAGCAAAGAGGCCTGAGTCTCTGGGTCCACCTGAACGCCATCACATAAGTCACTCTGCTTATGATGTGAACAATGCCGCTGCTAGATATGGAGCCTTGTTCAGTGTGCATCTTAAACAGCTGTACACAGTGCCGCGTGTTTCAAAGCATGGTCTATGGAGGCACACAGGCCTATGTTTGAGTTACAGCTCGGCTGCCTTTTAGCTGCGTGGCCGTGAGAAAGTCAGTGAAGTTCTGTGAGCTTCAGTTTCCTCATTTTTTGAAATGAGGAGAGTAACACCAGCCTCTGTCTTTGGTGAAGACTGAATGAGCTAACACTTAGCAAAATGCTTTGTGCGGAGATTATCATTACCATTACCGTAAATGCTTAGTATGTGTTAGTAGTAGTATTATCATACAGATTAGATAATAACACCTCCTCCAGGAAGTCTTCCCTGATTCCTCAAGGGGGAAGAGCTCCTGCTCTGTGTGCTCAGAGAATTCTAGGCCTCCTTCTATTACAGACACCATCAGGTGCAATGGCAGCCTGTTTCCATTTGTCTGCAAGGAACTGAGGACAGAATCTGTCTCTTGTTTGACTATCCAGCTCCTCACAAGCCTGGCATATGCTATGTGCTAGGTGCAGGACCTGAAAGGTGATCTTCAAAGGGATGAACTCCACAAAAGATGAAACAAAGAATGTGGGGGAGGGGAAAAGGAAGGGAGGTCCATGTTTAACAAAGGGAAGGAGAATTATAGGCAGAAGCTGTGTTTCCATCCCCAGGACTTTTTTAATGCTAGGTTTGGGGAGCATCTGAGGAAAGAGGGAGGATTTTCCCAGTCACAGCCTATCGGCTGATGGTGGTTAGGTCATTGGAGGTCCCTCAGGCAGGCCATACCTCACCCCCCTTTTTGGCCCCTCAACAGACTAATGAAGAAGAGGATCAATTTTTGCAAAGCCTCTTTGCTTCATGTGCCTTACGCTTCACCAGCACGATGTGGCAAGAGTGATTTCAGAGTGTGTCCTGCTGTAACCTCTCCCCACCCAAGTCCTGCCCGCATCTCTAGCCACTCATTTCCAGATCCTCTGACTTTTTGTGACACAGCAATGGCGAGATGGGTGGAGAAGAAACAGACCCAAGAGCAAATGACAACAGCACAGAGCATGAGAGATGAAGCAGAGAAACGGGGGAGGGAGCATTGATCGGAGGTGTACAAAGGGGAGTTTCATCGATGCCATGCATTGTGGGAAAATTACAGAATGGAGGCGAAGGACAGCTGGGGAGTACCACCAGCAGTTAGGAATGGGGTCCCCTTTGCCATTCTATGGGGGAAGCAGTTAGAATGATACCTTTACAGTTACCTTTGGGCTGTTGGACTCTTTCTTTAAATGAGACTCTGAGCAGAGACTGAGCCACATGTGCCCATGGCATTTGTCAGGGTTACACATGACCTTCTTCGACTCTCGCACATCTCAGACTTAGGTCTGAAGAACTTAAGGCCCAGGAAGCTTCAGCCACTTGCTCAAAGTTACCCAGCTGAAAGCAAATCAGGGGTTCCTGCCTAAGTGTGACCCTCAAAGCTGAGCTCTTTGAATCCCACTGGTCCTTTGGGCCAACTCCTCTCCTCCAGCCCTGATTCCCAAGGGTAGATAGGTCCTGCCTTGTCTGCTCCCACAGCTCACACACTCTCTGATGGCACCATCCTTTCCATTTAATCCCAAAGGCTGAACTGTGTGATCCCTGAGCAAAGCTGTGTGCATGATACTTTTGGCTCCCAGCCCAGCCCAGGCATATCTGAGGGGCACTGAATCAGCCAATAGGTGGCCATCAGCTAACAACAGCTTCTGGCCCACAGCCTGTGTGGGTTATGCACTGGAAGGACAGGTTAAGCAACATCCCTGGAACCTATTCAGAACGGAGTGAGGTCAGAGCCCTGCACTGGGGAAGGAATAAGTCTTTTTAAAGACGAGAATGATCCTGATGTAATGTATCCTCCCCCGCGGACCTTGCCTTACACAATGGAAGCATTCCCCAATAGGGTGGGGAGTTATGATTGTCGTGACTGAATCACATTGTTGCTTATGTGAATGGTAACCCCTACCATTGTACAGTGCACAACCTACTTAGCTGTACATGGCAGCCCTCAGGGGAAGAACCCCCTTTCGATGTGGCAGCTCTGCTTTTCCTGTTTTATACTGTAAGGTTCTACATAACATTTTGTTTGAAAGACAAGTTCTACTACTAAGAAAAAATGTCTGAAAACCACTGTTCTATGGAGAAATCAAGTAAATAAAAAAAACACAATTATTAACCCCAGGAAAAAGGTTCTATAAGAAAGCAAATGTAAATCACAGTGATAATGATTTATGTACAATATTTACATAGCTGTAATAATGTAAATCTTGAATATTAATTGAAATAAGAGTTATACTGTAGGGGTGCCTGGGTGGCTCAGTGGGTTAAAGTCTCTGCCTTCGGCTCAGGTCATGATCCCAGGGTCCTGGGATCGAGCCCCGCATTGGGCTGTCTTCTCTGCAGGGAGCCTGCTTCCTCCTCTTTCTCTGCCTGCCTCTCTGCCTACTTGTGATCTCTGTCACATTAATAAATAAAATATTTTTTTTAAAAAAAGTTATACTATAGCATACTGGGAGCACAGAGGTATGGAAAGTGTGTGTGTGTGTGTGTGTAGTAAGAGGGGAGACTGAGCTGGAAGAGAGCCAGAAGCTCATTTTCTATAATAGGAAGTCAACATACAATGTCTAAAATTTAAAAATCTAGACATGGTGGTGAAAGCATGTAATTAAGAAATATGGGGATAAGTGCAAAAGGAAACAGCTAAAAGCCAGGAGCAGAGCTCCATTTGGGGGAATGTAGCGAAGTTGGGGGGGTGGGTACTGAAGTTACAGGCAGTGGTGTGCTGGTAACTGTTTACCTGCTTTTCCAGGAAAAAAAATAAAGGCCCTATTTGGAGCATTTGCCAATTTCCGTGGTGTAAATATTCCCACCAGGCTAATTTCGATATACCAAGGTGATGTCAGCAACAGAAGAGTCAGAAGAGACTCACAACAGTACACGGTTATGTGAAGTTTCTACCACGGATATTATAGACAGCAGTCACCTGGAGAGCACAGAGAGTAATTAAATAGCTGGGGAGTAACGAATTGTTAACACTCAGTACCTTTGTTTTTGATGTCATTTATTTAACCACAAGTTTGCATAACTGAATTTTTAATAATGGCCACGTGTACCAATCAGCTTGCAGAGCTCCTAAAAACGCAGTGAGCAGACTACAGCTCCTCACTTGAACTACAGGCCATTAGCGGCACTAGACCGTTATGAACTCTAGACCATTACTGCTTTGAGAGGCATAAAAATGAAAGAACAAAGAAATAAAATGCAGGTACCAGATGTTCTAAAGGAAGCTTGTTCTGTATTATTTTTTTTTAATGTGAACAATCCTCCCCCCAGACCTGCAAATGTCTCTGTTTTCTGTTCTAAGTAGTCTGTGGGGCTGTGACTTGAGTCCAAATCCAGATCTGGTTCATAACTGCTACCCAACACCACCTTCTCTCACTCACTCTCCTCCTGATACACACACCAACACTAACAGCGATCATTAATGTAATCTGATTTAACTCTCATGACAGCTTCATCTCACAGCCGAGGGAGCAGGACAACTGCCGAGTTGTCCCTTGGCAGCAGGTGTCCAAGGAGAAGAGTCAGGGTTTTTCAGTGTTTCATAATTGTTAGGATCACTGTGGAGATGGTCATTCCCAGTGTCCCAGTGGTAGGGTGTCAGGGGTCCTGGGGTCTAACCTACCAACTGGTCCTTGAACCTCAAAGACAGCTTCAACCTCAGCAGAGCTGAGGCAGAGATCCTGCTTCCTGGGGTGGGGTGGGGAAGCCCGTTCCTTGGTGTCTAGAATCCTAGAATCGCGACGGAAATCTTTGTGCTCTTGCTGTGGGCCTTATCCTGGAGGCCTCAAAGGACAAATCCGGCCCCCACTTCAGTGAGACAGGCCTTCAACTTCAAATGCTGGTCTGCAGCTGTTACATACCTTGAGCCTTCTCAAGGAGGAGCCCGGGGCTTGGGGTGGGTGGGGGGGTCCAGTCATATTTCAAGTACACCTCATCTCCCAGAAGGCAGAGTTTGTAGAAGCCGGGACACAGCTTCTCCACCTTCTCGCAGGTGCATTTTATCCTAGTGTCTCAAGGACTTTTGAAAGGTTCATAGCCTTTGGCTAATAATTCCACTTTGGGAACTTACCCGGGGAATCAATAGAGAAACATAGGAAGACATCACTGCTGTGTCATTTACAATAGAGAATAGTATAATAAATGTCCAACAAGGGGGCACTGCCAAAATGCATTATAGTACACCGATATTAAAGAATATTATGGGGGCGCCTGGGTGGCTCAGTGGGTTAAGCCGCTGCCTTCGGCTCAGGTCATGATCTCAGGGTCCTGGGATCGAGTCCCACATTGGGCTCTCTGATCAGCAGGGGGCCTGCTTCCCTTCCTCTCTCTCTGTGATCTCTTCCCTTCCTCTCTCCTACTGTGATCTCTCTCTGTCAAATAAATAAATAAAATCTTTAAAAAAAAAAAAAGAATATTATGAGGTCACTGAAAATTGTATTTTCAAAGAATATTTAAAGACTTGAGAATTGCTCAAGAGCTTATGTTTAGTGAAACAGTCAGAAGCAAGCTATGTACATTAAATGATCCCTATCTATTAAAAAAACACATAGTTTGTGAGAAAATACATCCGGACGTTAAGAGCGGCGATCTCGGGCGAGCTATATATTCATGGTTTCCAATTATTCTACGATGAACATTTAAAATAACATCTATCACAAAGATAGATGTTATTAAAAATACACACATACCCACTCCACAGCTCTGACAGAAAGATGTTCCTCTCTGGCTGTGGTTAAGTAGGTCCTAAAGAAGTGAGGGGCAGGCTGGTGTCCACCAGATTTACATATTTCAGAAGCTTTGGGGGGAGGACAACATAAATACGTTTGCTCACACAAGTTCTCTACTCCGTTGTTACCCCATGAATTGTTTGGGGGGAAATAGCCTCCCTGAAATGGCATAAAATTCGTATAATGGACTGCAAGCGGGTTTCAGAGAGTGCAGCATGCATGCGGGCCGCCAAAGCCCCCCCCCCCCCGCCGCCCCCCGCCCCCGCCCCGGGAAAGGCTGCCTCCAGGAGCCACGAGTGCTCTGGGCCTCTGTCCAGGCTCTACCTGAACCCAGTGAACTGAGAGAGGACCAGATATTTTCAAAACAACCTACACTGCAGCTTTAAGCTTCTTAGAATTTCCCACCGCTGGAAAGCTGAATTTTGTACACAGAAGCATTTCTTACCTGGGGAGTCTGCTCAGCCCGGGCGGCAGGGACAGACCCTGAGCCAGAGGTAGAGTTGCCAGGCCCCGTTCCAGAAACTCACCTCAGTGGCTGAGTGACCTTGAACTTGGCCCTTGGTCTCTCTGGGCTTCCCAGATTCCCACACCCTGGGCTCTCACCTTTTCTCTTTCTTTGTGGCTGTCCTTTTAACTGTAGGAAGCCAGGCCAGGCTGCTGCCTCTCTGGTACCAGGATAGATTGTGGACAGTCACATTAAGTGAGTTATTGGAAAGACGGGCAATGGCCAGACTCACGAAGACAGTGGCAGCGATGGTAACAACAGATCGGTGGACAAGGGCTCACCAACCCCTAAGCCTTGCGCTGAGCAATTAATTTATGTATGTTGTTTTATTTAATTCTTGTAATAACCCTCCAAAGCTTCATGAAATGCTTCTATAACCCTCCAGGGACAATCCATTTTAAGTAGCGGAAGACTGAGCTCCCAGGTTCCCGTGCTGAAGGGGAGGAGTTGCGAGACAGGGAGCTGAAGTTTGCACTTGGGGCTATCCGGGCAGAGGCTCCTCCACTCTGCCACCTCCTGTCCCACATTGGAGGTGAGACACTTGCTAAGGAGAGAGAAACGTGGCCATCGATCCCAAAGTAGGACGTCAGAAGTTCTTGTGAGCTCCTCAGGACGGGCTGGCTGGTGAGTCTGTTGTGAAGCCCTTTGAACTTGCTCTTGGAGAACCCCTCCCCTCACACAGTTTCTCCTGTCCCTGGTCATTCTCACACTTGGCTACAGTTTAGAATTACCCGGGAAGTTTAAAAAAATTCCAGTGCCCTGTTGATTTCATCACCACGACTGGGACCGGGGCGCCAGACATCGGTATTTTTTCAGGATTCCCAAGTATTCCAATGGGCAACAGAATTTGGGAGGTCTGAGGGTGGCATTCTGAGCTTCGGTGGGGCAGTCGTTTTTGGTCACCCAGACATGACACACTTGTGCTCCGCGCTGTCCCGTGCCTCACAGAACACCCCATTCGGCTGCTTGCGGTCTTCCCTGTTCTCTCTCCTCCAGACGGGAGGTGACACTAACAGAGAGAGAGTCATCATAAAATGGGAAGCGTAGTCCTGGCCCTGGGCCTGAAGGACCTTGCCCCCAGCTCACAGCCCTTGACACTTCACAAAGTACTTCCAGCCTGTGCTCCTAATGAGTATTGCCTGGGGAAGGTGTGACTGGACACAGGAGGACAGTTGTCCCTCGTCACCACATCTGAAATGAAGGCCAGGATGAGTCTGTGCAGGATCAGAGCCCTGGGCACCCCCATGGCCATCTCAGCAGGAGTGAAAGGGGCGTCCCATGCTCCTAAACATGGTGTGCCCCTCACTCCAAGTGTGGGTGCCCCCCCAAAGTAGACCCGATTTGCCAGGGACAATCCCCAACACACATGTGCGTGCACAGACAGTTAGACACACGTGCATGTACAATCCACGTGGTCGTTTGTGTCCAGGCCTCTGACGCTGCTCCCTCCCTCCGTCCCAATCGGAACTCACTGTTCTCATGTCCCATAGTTCAGGTCTCTGATCTCTCCGGCCACTTAATCCAATACACGGAAACCTTCTAAGGAGGACACTGGGGGCTAACGGGTCAGTCCATTCCAGCACACAGGTCTTCTATGTGGATACCAAAAGAGCCTTCAGAGAGAGCCTTCTGGGCCCCAGGTACTCTCCTGGGTTTTCAGACTCTCAGGCGGTCTGGGAGGAGATCTAATTTGGATGGAAGGCTTTACTCACGCCAGAGCTTGCAGGATTGTTCTGCGGGATTCTTGAAGTAGGTCCCCGATTTGTCTGCTTGCCTCTAGCGTCCACTCTCTTCAACTCTCTCGCCAATCCATCTTCCGTTCTGTCACTTAGAGACCACCTCTGCTGCAGTAACTCCCCCGCTCCGTAAGATTCAATGGTTCCCTATTGCTTAGATTTGAAAAGCTAAACTCCTTATTCAGACATCAGAGCCATTGTCATCGCAGCTGAGTCCTGCTTGGACAGAGTCCCTCACCCACTGCTGGTACCCCACCAAGGCCACACACAGTTCCGTGCCCCTGTCTCCAATGCTCCCACTACCTAGATGACTTTTGTTCCTGGTTCGTCCTTGCCACGGGGCTGTGAACACCACCAGGTCAGTGACCCTGATAAAGGCATGTCTGGGGCCTTGTTCAGGGCCCAGCTCATAGCAAGAACTCAAGCTGGGTGAATGGGTGCCACCCAGATTCCCACCTCTGGACCTTTGCTCATGCCGTTCCCTCAGCCCGGACTCCCCTTCCCATTCTTGAGACCTAGAACATACCATCCAAGGACTAGACAAATGCTCTCTCCCATCCCTATGCTGGGAGATAATTCTGGATCCTGTTCTTGTGACCTTGAGAAAGTCTACATCTGGGGCAGAGCTTCTGGGGTAGATTCAGAGTCAAAGGGCAGAGTGTGGGAAAGGGGCCGTGAATGCTCTCAAGTTAGTCATCCGGACAGAGCCGAGCTCATGGCAGGACCTCAGAAAGCCTCCTAACCCCACAGCTTCCTGTTTTGATTTTCCCCCTCATTCTTTTATCTTTGTGTTTTTCAAGATGAAAAGGGTTTACTGACTTTTCCAGTTAAGATCCCTGGTGTGTTTGTATGGGTGTATGTGTGCATGGGCAGAGGGAGTGGGAAAAGGCTCAGGGGGGTGGGATGGTGGGGGTGGTGGAGAGAGGGTGTTGTTTGGGGAAGAGCAGTGAGGAATCCTGTTTTTCTGGGTGTTTCAGCTCTGGGAGACACACTTCTTCCAGGCTCCAGGAAGAACAGGTGATGGGGCCACCTTTGTCCACGGTCCTAGGCAGTATCCTTTTGCAGACCCCATGAGAAGAGAGGAAGAGGCTCCCTGAGTCTGGGATAGGAAGATGTTGAGTGACTCTATGTGTGTGCGTACTGGGGAGGCGGGCTTCCTGGGACCTCAGAGTTCATGCCTGTCTCTGCAGTTTCCTGATAACTGGCACCTTTTATAAAACTTTATGCTTAAATACATAAAGAAGATAGGAAAACCCCAAACTGACAAATCTGTTGGGATGTCCTGGGGGTGGGTTTGTGCCCTTGGTTGCTATTAATCTACTGATTAATAAACAGAGAGCCAGACAATTGGTGGGCTGTGCTTTGGTGGAAGAAATATGGGGGAGAGGGGAAGTTATGGGAGCCAGAGGAGGGAAAGTCCTGGAGAGTCTGAAATCAGGAAGGTCTTCCTGGAGGAGGTGCTAAAGATCCAAAGGATTGATAGTACACAGCCAGCGGATAGCATGAGGGATGCTTAAGACACAGAGGTCCAGCACCTGCAAAGGCCCAGGTATATTTGGAAAGCCAAGTAAGTGGAGAGAGAAAGACCACAGAGGAAGGCCTAGACCAGATGGCTGAGGAAGTTGCTGGTCTTGAGAAGGAATCTGGACTCTGTCCCACGGCAATGGGAACCTTTGATGGTTCGGCGCGAGAGAATGTGCCGCAGAGGGACCCAGGAGTGCCCAGCAATTCCTGCAGAGCAAGAACTATGTTACACATGCGTAGGGAACTGAGGGGCTTGGGGAGGGACTCCCAGCCCAGGGAGCAGGTTTCCCGGTATCCCAGGCCTTAAGTGTGATGGGGAAAAGGGTGTGGGGGAGAGACCGCAGAGGGAAGGATCCAAGGCCCAGCATCCCAGAACCCCCATTCTTTCCCAATGTCCCACAGTAGGGAAGGGGTGTGTGGGCAGAAACACCTAAACCGTAACCTGTTGGAACCATGAAAGAATTGGCAAAAATACCAAAGCAAAACCAAAACCAAAAACAACAAACAAAATATGACAAAAATGTAAAACATACAGAAATACAAAATACAAGACAGCTTCTATGCAAATTGTGGGGAAAGACTTATTTTGTTTTATGACGAATAGAAAGGCAAATTTCTAGTCCAGGCAGAAAATTGAAAGAAAAGGAGGGTGCTCACACACGCTCTCAAGGCAGTCAAGGGGAGCTCAGAGCCCTGGCCTCTCCCCACTGCCACAGAGCCTCGCTCTCCCAGAAGGAGGGGAGCCCTCGGGACACGAGGCCCGGAGCATCGTGGGGTCAGCCTCTGGCTGTGCAGTCTCTCCCCATTTCTTGGCCCCAAGCAGGCCTCATCCTGTGCGCTCCTCCAGAGCCCGGTTGGTGCCTCTCCCCAGGGGCCCTGCTACCGAGAGGGCCCTAGTGGGAACCCACTCCGAATGTGAGCATCCTGGGGAGGGATAGAGGCCTGGATGGGCCCGAGGGGCAACCTAGTCAAAGTCAGGAGCAGCTCTTGGGTCAGTCCTCTGTTTTGGGGCCCGAAGGCCTGAACATCTAACACACAGGGGCCATCTCCACAGAGACCCCCTGGCCCCAGGACTTCCTGTGTTTTCCAGGGACTACTGCCAAGAATATAAAGATCCTTTCCATTTGCTGTCTGAGCCATGGAAGGAGAGAGAAAGGGACAACTTCTGGCCTGAGGCCCTTGCTGAGACACCCCTGCACGTCTCCTGCAGTGTGAAGGGAAGCAACTTCGGGGTTACGGGCTTTTGTCTAGTCCTCTCCTCACCCCCAGGGTTTGGGGAACACCACTGAACCTCCCTGTCCCAGTCCCTAGCCTGGGGGTCTGAGCACTGGGGTTGATGACAGCTGCTCACTGGCTTTAGCCTGGGGCTATTTCCCGCCTCTGTGGGCCTCAGCCTCTTCTTCGGAACCGTGGAAGCGTGTGGTACACCTGCTGCCCGGGGGGCTTCCATCTCTATGGCCATCATTGCTAATGGTTCTCTCCATCATGCCTGAGCCCTGCGCCCCTTCTTGGTGAACAGCAAGGGGACATCTGAACGTTTGCCGGGGGGCCATGTGACCCTCTGGAGCCCTGACAGCTGTTCACCAAGCCCCAGAGACACGGGGTTGCTCTCAGCATTCAGAGAGGATGCCCAAGGCCTCTGCTAAGTTAGTCCCGGCAAATGCCTTTGCATCTGCCCCTTCCGGACCCACTGTGCCCACACCATCCCCGAGGTGCTCCAGCAGCCTTCCAGTGAGTCTCCTGGGTGCCTGGCTCCTCTGGAACCCTAGTGTGATGTTGGAATTCCATAATTATCCCTTTCATTGTACAGCTCTCCTGGAAACTTCCACGGGTATAACCATTTGTAGGAATTTGGGCAGTTGGATATCCAACTTGGATATCCAAGTTCCTTTCCTGATTTGGGGGGACTGATGGGATGCAGCTCCTCATCTTCCATCATGAGAATGAAGTGGGGCTCCTCCTATCCAGGGCCCTCTGGGGGCCAGGAAGGAATGCCTGACATGTTGTAGCCAATGAAACTTCCCACCCAGGATGGCCAACGACTGACCCAACTTCCTGCTCTGGGCCCTCAGGGGCTGACTTTGTGCTTCCCTGGGTTCCAAGTCTGACCTTTCACTACACCCGGCCCCTTGAATCCGTGAAGGGCCCCCAACCCCTGTCTGCTCACGAGGGCCACTGTGACCTCTGTTGCTAGCAACCAGGAATCCTGACTCAGTCAGCTGCCTTGTCCCTACCTCCTCAAGGATCTGCTTGGCATTTGGGGGCCCACAACCTGATCCCACCTGCCCTCCCCTAACCTTACCTACCAGTTTGACTGGTTCTTTTGGGGTCATACTTCTCAGATCTGTCAAGAGACAGACCCTATGTTAAGTGTTATATCTCAGAAATCTCCTTAAATCCCAGAATTTTCTCAGACTGCTTCTCACATCTGGAAGAAACACAGAGCTTCTTTGCCGGATCATGTGTCCTGACCCTTGGTTGCGGAAAACACAGTCCCCAAATCAGGGGCTCCCCACTGGCCTGTGGCTTCTTCACTGTCCATCCCCACATTCCTCAGGACACCCATCCTTAGAAGGACCTGCTCCTTTGGACCCTCCATAAGCCCTAACCATCCTTCAGGAGACACCCTGACTCCTGCTCTTGCTAAGACATCTTGTCTAACCCCTCCACAACCTGTGATTTCCCTCTTCCATCAGCTTCACAAGGCTGTGCCCCCCATGCCCCACCATGGCTGCCATTTTCCGACACCCTTCCAAGTGTTATTTCAATTATTTATCACAATAACCTTATGAAGCACATATCATCATTGTAACCGTTTTACAGATGAGGAAACTGAAGCTCAGAGAGATTAATTAATACAGTGGCAAGGTTGGGACTCAGACCTCAGCCTATGTGACTTCTGAATTAGGATGTAAGTTATGTAAGGCGTGGTGCTGGGGCTTGTTCTCTGCTGTAACCTGAAGGCCTGCAGTTGTGCCTGACCGATGGCAGGATCTCAGTAACTTTTTGTTGACTGCCATAAACTGTCTGAGTGAGAATAATATTACCAACTCTGGACCAGATCAGATCCCCTGGATAGTTGCATGGGTTGTGCACTGCACAACTCAAAGGAGCTACCATTCACAAGGTGCATCCTTTTCTGTGGTTCTCTAACCATGATGCTGCCCTGCTTCTCAATTTAGCATTACCTTGTATTATATGCTTTCTTTCATGGATGTTGGTTGTCTTTCCCAAGAGATTATCAGCCCCCCCCCTTTTTTTTAATATAGGCTCCACACCCAGCATGGAGCCCAACAAAAGCTTGAACTCAAAACCCTGAGATCAAGACCTGAGCTGAGATGAAGTGTTGGGTGCTCAACCAACTGAGCCACCCAGGGGCCCCATCAGCACCTTCAACTTAGATGAGATAAGCATGGACGGTTCTCAGCAGAGTATGGGGCCCAATGAAACCTACAAAGTATGAAACATGCTTCTTGTGCCCTCTGGCCCTAAGCACAATGTCAGTCTATATTCAGAATCAAATAATCCCCCCAACCACATGCGGCCAGTTGCCTGGGTGCTCCTTTTATCAGCCGTAGGAGAGGATCACAGGGCACTATTCACACCCCTTAGAGATGGGCTACTCCTCTGCTTCATCTTTTTGGAATTATCCCTCTAGAGAGCCCACTATCCATCCAGAGCATCCAGACACTGCAGGAACCCAATGCCTGGCATCCTCCTGGCCAAGACTCAACCCTGGGCTGGCACCTGCACACATGGAAGCTGTGGAACCTGAGGGCAGGGCAGGGGACCCGTCCTTCAGGGATATCTTTTTTTTTTTTCTTGTAAAGATTTTATTTATTTATTTGACAAACAGAGATCACAAGTAGGCAGAGAGGCAGGCAGAGAGAGAGGAGGAAGCAGGCTCCCTGTTGAGCAGAGAACCTGATGTGGGGCTCGGATCCCAGGACTCTGAGATCATGACCTGAGCTGAAGGCAGAAGTTTTAACACACTGAGTCACCCAGACATCCCCATCAGGGATACTTAAGACACCAGAGGAGGGGCTGCGCCATCTCAGAGGCAGTAGCCCTGGGACATCAATGGCCTTGAAAGTCTCTTAAATGGAAGGTGAACCGCTCACTTCTTAGATGCCCCCCTCCATCCCAAGCCTCCTCTCACTGCGTCTGCTGAGGCCTGGTGGTCCCCGGTGGCGGGGTGGTGGCTGAAGGGGCAAACGGCATGCACTCCGAGCTCCCAGAGCTGGTATCTGGCTCTGGCTTTGCGCACACTGAGTGAGCAAGTCCCTTCCTTCCCTGGAGTTCAGTTCCTTTAGGAGACACAAACGTAATGCCCTTGGCACAGCCCTGGCACCAAATATGCGCTCAGTAAACCTCATTTATCTTTATTATCTACAAAATAAGGGTCCACATCCCCACCCTGCCTGTGTTCTGCACCCGGGACCACTGCCACCCCCATCTGGCCGCCCCCATCCTTCAACTGCGCTCAGTGCCTCTGGGCTGAGTCTCCTCCGCCCATCGCCCATCGGTGAGCTGGTGAGCTCTCCACGGGTGGGGCCGGCGCCTAAGCCCAGCTGCAACCCCAGCCCAACACAGGCCCTGCACACGTGCTCAGAAGTGTCTGTGGGACTGAGCTGAGCCATCGGGGCCTTCCCAGCTCTGACCAGCTGTGGTTATAAACTGAACCTCCATCTATGTCCTCATCCAACACAGGCAGGAACCCTCCCTGGGCTTGGCACTGGCCACCTAGAAAGGAAATCTCCCCCTTTGAAGGTGAGCTCCATGACATTCTGTCTGTTTTGGTCGTGGCTATAGCCCCAACACCAAGCATAGTGCTGGGAATGGGAGAGACTCTCAGTAAGTTTTTATTGAATGGATGTATGAGTGAGAAGCAGGTGACCTTCTGCAGAAGGTCCATACTCTCCCTCATCTGTACCCAGGGTCTGGAAAGAGACTGGCTGTTACCATCCAGTGGGGTTGGACTGCCAGAGGGGGGTGGGGCAGGGGACACATCCCCTAGTAGGCCTGCCACCTGGCCTCCAGCCAGATCCATTATCCTCCCAGGGACCTGGGGCTACTCTAATTCTCGAACAATAAGTGGATGTGAGGCCTGGTGTGTGTTGAACAGCAACAGATGCAGCAGCCGTGAAGGCTGGGGGTGGGGAGCACCGCGGTGCCTGTGGGTCTGGGGTCCCCCACAGGAGACAGTGTGGGCAGCTCCTCTGAGCTTGGCCCCTGCCGCCCACCCGTCAATCCCTGGAACACCCTCCATTGGTTGTCCCCTGGCCCCAAGGCCACCTTCTGGGGGCTCTGGGTGGGAGAGGGAAGAGCGGGCTCCCATCATTACAGAAATGGGGGCTTCCTTATCTTCCAGAGCCCACACCCTGCACTGCGGAGCCCTGGGTGTGAAGGGGCTCTAACCTACCCAGGGTTGCTCGATGAGCTAGCAGCCAGCAGCCTGCGTGCTGAGCTGCTCTTCTGGGGATGTCACATGCACATAAAGCCCTAGTCAGAAAGGGACAGCAGCACTTGGGGTACAAGAGGGCAGTGATCCTTGCCATTCAAGTGGTCCCCTTAACCTCTGTCTCCCTAATCCTGATAGCTGTGAAGAAAAAGACTTCAGCTAGATTGGTCCTAGGTCGTCAAAAGCCAAGGCTGACCAGGAAAAGATGGAGAATGTTCTGCTTGAATTCAGGGGTCCTCCCTTGGAGTGTCTGTGCAGCTCACAATGACTCCCTAATTATGGCATTTATCTATAGATGGGGAGGCCTGAAGCCATGTTAGTCACTCCCGAAACACACTCACAAACACACACACACACACTGCTGATTGGATCAGAATGAGCATTAATTAAAGCTGAGCCAATCAGATTTGGAATCATACCCCCTTTCTTCCTATACAGCTGATTGGATGAGGATGAACATCTAATTCAAATTGAGCTAATGAGAGTACCTGACCACTGAATTTAAAGTTGTCACTACAACTTCACCCTCCCCCGTTCCTGTCCCCTTCCCTAATTTCTCTTCCTAGCATTATCTTCTATTATATTCCTCACCTCACCCTATTGTCTGTCTCCTGCACTGGAATGTAAGCCCCAGGAAGGCCAGGATTTCTGTCTGTTTTATTTCTTGCTGGGTCCCTAATGTTTCCAACAGTGCCTGACACATAGTAGGTACTCAGCAAAAATTGGCTGACTGAGTGAATTCTCTCTTCCAGGAGATGCAGTCATAACTCACATTCAGTGAACACCTATATCGTTCATATTTTCTAAGTACTTCAAATATGTGTTAACTTGTTATTTCCTTTTTACAAATGACTAGTCTAAGGTGACATGGAGAGGCAAGACTCAAAGCTGTCTTGCAGGGGCTGGTTGGATCTAGGTGTACTATTTTATGTGATACTGGTTTTATGGTTTGTAGACACATTTATAAACCGGTCCCTGAGTTCTCCCCACTCCCCTGGGGAGGTACTAGCTCTCTAATTTTAGAGATGAGAGAGCTGAGGCCCAGAAAGTTTAATCAACTTGCTCAAGATCACAAAGTAAAAAGTAGCAGAGCTGAGGCATGACCTCGGACTTCACACCTTCCCCCGGAGCACCACCTCTTTTCAGACACCAAGGCATCTTTCCTGTGTCTAGAAAGTGCTATTCCTGTCCTCAGAAATGTACTCTTTCCCTGTGAAAAGCAGCTAGATGAAGGGACGGATTTATAGGCCCAAGCAGAGGCTGAATGGACTGAAGAAGGAGAATTAACACAAGCTCGCCCCCCCCCCATCACTCGCCGCCCAGGTACTGTGAAAGCCTCATAAAGGAATGACAGCAAAGCAGAAGGCAGACGTTGGAAGGCAAATCCAGAGCACATGGAAGGGGGGGGAGTACAAACACTCCAGTTCCTGCTGGATCAGAAGTATTTCTGCCATCATGGCTGCCTTCTTCAGATTACCTTCTGCTCTATTTCCCAATTAAAGTATGGCTCATAGAGCGGAGAACAATACTGTACTTCCAGGCTGTGGTCTGACCAGCACAAAAGGAAGGAGGAAGCTTTCTTGACTCTAAAATCTTGCTGGTTTGTAAAAGGATCACTGACTCTTCTGTTGACTCATACCTGAAACTCCACCATTAGGGATTCATTCCTTTGGTATTACACCTTGCTGCTTTTAACATATAGATATTCCTGAGGAGTACCTAGTGGAGAGAGATGTTTTTGGATACTGACAACTCCTGTGAGTCACTTTGGGAACTTTCCATGAGATGCATCTGATGGGAAAAAAACTAAGGGTACTGGTTGGAAGGGTGGAAATGGGGAGATGAGAATGAACAGAGTGGCCAGGGTCGGTGCAAACTATTAACTTCAGACTTTGGCTGATGAGGTCATTCATCATCACTGAGTTTCGTGATCTTCATGCTGTGCCCCACACAAGAGCTTCTACCAGTGAGAGCCTCTGGTGGTCAGAGCCCCTGCCCCTCCACCCCACCATCAGCGTGAAACCCAGAGAAGAGAGGGCACTTGCTCAAGTCACTCAGGGAGTCCATGAACAGTGGCTATTCCCAGGGCCACACCCAGGTCTGCAGACACTCAGGTTCAGTGCTCAGTCCCCCCACCCCCTGCTCACGCCAGTTCCGGAAGCCCTGCTTGCGGGAAGGGCAGAGTAAGGGGTCACCTGAGGATGGTTCACGGGCTTCATTCCCTGGTTACAGACACTGGTGGGGGATTCTGCCTACCTCTTCTGCCTTCTGGCACGTATGTGCAGGGGATATCCCCCACCTAGTCTCTGGAAGCTCCAGCAGGGAGCTCTCAGATCCCAAAGGGCTGCTTCCCTTCTGGAAAGCCTGGCCGGGCGGGCCAGAGGACAGTGTGGTGGCCAAGCAGGGCATGCTGCACTACTGCCATTCGACCAGCAGAGGGCGGTGGCGGCACTGCTCTCAGCCACTTCCAGAACTCTGGATCTAGAGTGTGGGAGGAAATTTCACAGACCAGCTCTTCCTGAGGCTGGGGTTCCTGACTCACATTCCAGCCTTGACTTGAATGTTCCCAGTCAACTGTAGCTCACTATTGTGCTCAATTCACTAGAAAATTCTTCTTTATACGGAGATGAAAATCTACTTCCTTATGTGTCTTGCCATAAGGGCCTAGCTCTGTTTCTGGAGCCACACAGACAAAGTCAACCAGTTTTTTATTTGCCAGCTCTTGGGAGTTGGAGTCTCTGTCCTAGTTGGCCATCCACAGTGCTGTGTGACTTTGGGCAAGACACGTATCCTTCTCTGGGTCTTTATTCCTTACCTATAAGACAAGGGTATGGACCCTGATGAATCCCAAGGCTCCTTCCAGTTCTGTCATTCCCAATGGCATCCCTTTCCTGGTGGCTGCTGAAGGGCAAGAGAGGGGACACTGCACCCCTCACCTCTCCTTGGGTTTTCAGCACTCACAACAACAGCTCCCAGGCACTCCTTCACTACCCTTCAAGCCACAGCCTGTTCTTAGTCCCTTTCCTTTAGAGTTTGGGTTCTCCTAGCTGTTCCTCTCCTCCACCTCTACCTGAGCTCATCGTCAACTGGGTGATCCTGACACCTTCCCCTAGATGCATCGGACCCAGCCACAGGTCCCTGAGCTCATATTCCACCTGTGATCCCAGTATGCCATGCGGTGGGGAGCGGGGAGGACAGGTTCATGAGTGGCAGGTCCCCGCCTCAGAACCCGGTGTGATGCCTTGATCGATCTTATTCCCTTTCCACCCCTCCCAGGCCACTCTGTCTCGGACCAGCATTCTTTCTGATTCTAGTGCTGCCTTTTCTTCTCACTTCCAAACCTGAGCCACTGAACCATTTGTGGCTTCTCGTGAGAGTCAGATGGTTATACATACTCAAAGAAGACAACTTGAAGACATTCAAAAAGTATACACAACACACACACAACTCCAAATTACCAAATCATGTTGTTATCCCTGGGGATAATCCTATTATTTTTGGTGTAAGTCTTCCCCAAGCTGCGCTCAGTAGAGTAGGGTCCTTTCATCCCTTCCTATTTGCTATCCCTAGGGACCACCCCCCATTGCATTTTTTTTTTTCCTGCGTTTCTGAAAGAGTAAGGCATACTCAGAATTCTGTGAGTGAGCTTCACCCCACCTCCCGCCCTGTCCCATTCCCCCCTCAGAACACTACTTGCTTTGGTCCCTTGCGATCTCCACCTCCTGGCCGGCGCACCCTGTGCAGTCCCCTTCCAAGTTTTACAGGGCCTGGTCTGTGACGCTGATGGGATTTGGTGAGAGCTATAAAAGCTTGTGGTCTCTGCCTCGGGCCCTTCTCCTCTTGGATCACCAGTCAGGGGAAGCCAGATGCCCAGGTGGCAAGGAATTAGGGCCTCCAGCTAAGATCTCTGTGAGAGAGCTTGGAAGGCTGTGTGGCTCCCCAGTCGAGCCTTCAGATGACTGCAGCCCAGCTGGCAAATTATCTGCAACCTTGTGAGAGATCCTGAGTCAGGTCTCTCCAGTGGAGTTTTGGGGTAATTTCTTATGCAACAGTAGAAAATGAATACCAAAAACTAATGCTTCTAAATATTTTTACTTCACCTTCTTGGTCCCTATCCAGCTCCCTGTAATGGTCAGTTATCTGTAATAAACACAAACTTTTTATTAGATAAAGTGTCAGGGATTTCTTTATTGAGCCCTCCAAACACCCTAGAATGATCTCTCTAGAAGGTTCACGTTTGTTTCTGGCCCGGGGGCATCAAATTATAGCTACCTCAGAGACAGCCTTGCTCGTTGCTCTCAGGGGATGTGGGGCCACCCAGTGATACACCAGAAGTAGGGGCAACCACAGGACTGCGTTTCTTGTTAGTGCTCCTGGCTCTGGTCCTCACCAGCCTTTATGCAAAGTGCTGCAATTTCTTTCAGAGAATACCCCCTCCCAACTGGGTGAGACAAATTTACCACACTCTTCACAGCCACCTCCACTTTGCCCTGACCAGAGGGAAGCACAGTTGCCCATTTGCAGATAAGCAAATAGGTCAGCAAATGAGCTGTGGTCCAAATGTGGGCATCTTGTCAAGGTCAAATCCTGTCTCAGGTTTTCTAAGGGAGATGTTATTATGTGTATTTCTTTACTTAGCTCAATTAAGAGGCAACTTTGACCTTGAATGGCTCCCACTGCACGTAGGTAAAAACTCACACTCCTTAGTATGATCTCCAGGTTCTGGGTCATCTAGCCCTTGCCTACCTGTCCATCTCTCCTGCATCTCTCTCTCTGCTCTCCTGCTTACCTATGATGCCCACTCCCTACATCAGTCTTCTTTGCTGCATTGGGCTTTAGCACATGCTGTTCCCTCTTGTGAAGACACTCTTCCTTGTGGTCTTTACATAACTGGATCCTTCCCATCCAAGTTTTCAGAGAGGTCTTTCTTGAGCACCTCATCTAATGTATCCTTCTCAAGTCTATCACATCACTGAGCTGGGCTTTTTTTTACAGCCCTTATAGTCTGAAATAATCTTGACCAGTTTGTTCTCTTGTTTATTGTTGGTCTCCTTGACTGGCCCACACAGCCCCTGAGAAGAGGAACCTTGTCTGTATACCTGTCTGCATCGTTTGCATGATCCAGAACCTTCTCTGGTCTCCAGTCTCTCCCTTTGTGGCTCTTCCTCCCTGCCCAGCCCCCCACCCTTGTGCCTGCCAATTGCCAAGGCTGGGTACCCAGTGGGGCAGATGACTGAGGCCCTATTGTTGACCGAGGCGTGGCATATGCTAGGGACTTTTGACCTCTTGGTCCACATCATCCCTATTTCTCCTGGTTCTATCACTTTCCAGCTGTGTGACTTTGGGTAAATCACCTAACTGTTCTGTGACTCAGTTTCCTCATCTGTAGCACAGGATGGCCCCTGTTTCATAGGGTAGCGTGAGCATCCCATTAAGACATGGGACAGTCCCTGGCCCATCGTACGGGCTTGACAGGTGTAAGAAATTGTTCTTATAGCATCCCTGTCAGGTAGGATTTATTACCTCTATTTTATAAACAAGAAAACCAAGCCTTTAGGGTCTAATAGCTTAGCTAGGAAGTAGCTGAGTCAGGATTCTAAGCCCCAAATCCCATGACTTCACAGCCCCATATTCCAGTTCTTTTTATAGAGATGGAACTCACTGGTCTGAATTCTCTCCCCTTTCCCAGCAACTGCATGCTAACATATAGGACTAGCTTTTTCTGTGTTCCTCCAGCATGAGGTGGCGGCCTCATTACCACAGTCGCCAGTGTGCTCTCCCTTCTCACAGGTGGGGTAAACTGAGGCCGAGAAGGGACATGTGGGTGAGCAGAGAAGCCCAGGGCCAACCCAGTTTCATGATGTCAAGGTCACCGGATACTGCTCCCAGACACTCATTCAGGCTGGGGTTGGGGTGGGGGGATGGCGGCAAGTGGCTGGGTTGAGATCTGCCAGAAACCCTGGTCTTGTCCCCAGGGCCTCACCCATCATGCCCCTCAGCCAGGGCCTTAAATTCAAAGCTCACAGTCCAGCAGACATGGGGCTTTGGCCAAGACTTGTCACCATCCCTCAAAATGTTTCTTGGTCCCCAAAGATCCTGGTCCAGTGTCCTCGCAGAACCCTGGGTGTTGGGAATAGAAGGATGAGTGGACATTGTCCCCAGCCCTGAGGAGCCCAGCGAGTGTAGCAGGAACAGGTGTGACCACAGAGCGAGGTCACACGTGTGTGAACAGCCTCTGTTGGCCCACCAGAGGAAGAAGCATGGTGGCTCTGGAGGGGGCTTCCCCTAGGTGGTGCCCTGAAGCTGTGTGGGAAGGAGGGAGAAGGGCACGGGGGTTGGAAAGACCAAGACCAGCTCAGGAGTGGGATGGCGGTTGGACGTGGAGGGTGGGGAGACTCTGTGGAGCCAGGACAGGTGTCGGCTTTACCGGGAAAGGGAGGAGAGACGTGGGGAGATTTCACAGGGGGGGGGAGGGGGGGAGGGGCAAGGCTGGGGAGAGGAACATTCAGTGCCCACTTGCCAAGGGCTTCCCTCTGGCAGGTGCAGACTAGCCCTTCCCCTGGGACTGCAGGTCTTCTCACTGCCCCGAGGAGGAGTGAGAATCGTAAGTGGCCCAAGGTCACACAGCTAGTTTCTGGCAGTGACAAGATTTGAACTCAAGTCTATCTGACTGGACACCTGTGTGTGTATACATATATATGTATATGGAAGTGTATATTTATATATATAAATTACATATAGAAAAGATAAATTTATACATGAATTTTATTTACTTATTTATTTACTTACTTATATTCAAGGAGGGGACTGCAATATTATAAATAAAAATGACAGCCTGGGCCAGCACAAGGCTCCCTGGATCCCTTCCTTACCGTTCCCCAGCCCCCAGCACCCCCACCTTGCTGCCCACTCCAGCTGTCCAGGAAGATGTCATTCAGAGCAGGAGGGAAGTCCCTTCTTAGCCCACTTCCCTTCCTTTGTCTGGGGCTCTGCTAAAAGGGGTAAGCTAGGCAGGAGTAGGAGACAGAAAGGAAGGAAAAAAGGAAATCCCCACCAGCTGTCAGGAAAGAGGGTGTCTCTTGGAATGCTGTCTGCATTCTCCGGGTCCTGCAGAAGTTCAGAATGCTGGGGGGGATGGGCGGGTGGGAGAGGTGGTCATCCTTCGCCTGCTTTCACCTGAGCACCAACTCACCCACTTCGTGTCCTGACATCTGAACTCCCCTCTTCTTCCTCTTCTTCTTCTTCTTTTTTTTTTTTTTTAAGATTTATTTATTTATTTTAGAGAGAGAGAGAGAGAGAGAAAGAGAACAGGGGGAGGGGCAGAGGTCAATGGGAAGAGAGAGAATCTCAAGCAGACTCCCCACTGAGTGTGGAGCCCAATGCAGGGCTTGGTCCCATGATCCTGAGATCATGACCCGAGCCAAAACCAAGAGTCAGACACAACCAAAGGAGCCACCCAGGTGGCCTTCCCCTCTACTTCTGAGGCTTGTGTGACATCTTGGGCAGAGCACTAAGTGGTCTGGGGCCTCATTATCAGTAATTGTACATCAGAGCATCACGTGATGGCATAGGACATGCCAAGTCCTGGTCTGGCTACACAGAATGTCTCCGAGGAATTCTCTGTCTGAAGTCCCTTCCCTGCCTCAAACAAATAGGGCCCCACCATTGGCAAGTGCAGTGCGCTGTTGACAGTACAAGCTGGGGGATATTCTCTGCAAAATTAGTTAAGCTTTATGGTCTGTTTACAAAGTTTCATAATAAAATGTTGATGGAAGGAAGTTATCTTTCTCAACTTCATGTATTTACTGGGTAAACAAGTGAGGTAGGGCCATCAAAGTTAGAAATAAGACAGCACTATTGCTGACCATTTCCTTAGAGGTGGTATCCAATGCAATCAGAAAAGAAAAGGTACCAGAAAATTGTAAGTAAAGAGGTGAAACTAGAACCACTTGCAAATGATAAGATAGTATCCCCAGAACAGCTAACAGAAAACACTGAAAAAGTACTAGCAACAATTAGTGAATCCAGTAACATGGTGACATAAAAAATTAACATAGAATGGCCAACGGCTTTCCAATATATAGTCACCAATTCACATATATAATGGAAAGCAGCAGTATATGATACCCCAGCAAAGCAGCAAATACAGATAACAAGAAACACGTTAAGATCTATATGGAGGAAATTTTTAACTTCCTACAAAAGGACATAAAGGACCAGGATAAGTAAAACTATAATCACAGACTCAACATCAAAGGCTTGTCCACTCTCTTTAATTTATTCTATGCATTCAACATAATCCCAATAAAAACAAGAGGGTCTCGTTTCATATCTATATAAGCAGATTCTAAAATTAAATATTAAAATAAGAAGCAAGAAGAGGCAGCTAATGTTTGAGAAAAATGATGAGTCACATGACCAGCCTTATAGATATTATAACACATTATAGAGCCTTAGTGACATGGCATTATTGTACTGGTACCTGAATAGAGAGATCAGTAGAAAAGATCCATAAATAAACCCAAATACAAACAGAAATGCTGAATGTCGCAAAGACTGCTTCTCCCATCAGATGATTTGAAAGACAGAGGACTCACTAAGTTGTATTAAGACAACCAGAGAGCCATATTAAAAAAAAAAAAAAAAGATGAATCTATACATCATACTTTATACCAAGGTAAATTTAAATGTATCAAAGATTTTAATATAAAGATGAAATTATAAAAGTACAGGAAGGCCTAGTGAGAAAACTACCGTATAATCTCAGAGAAAGAAAGGCTTTTCTAACCATGGTCCTAAATCTAGAGGGACAGACTGGTAAATTAGACTTCTTGAGATTTAAAAGAAGAAATCTGCATTGAAAAATATAGTTGCAACTTATATCCCAAATAAAGGGTTAATTTCCCTAATACATAAAGAGCTTTTTCAACCAGTAAAACAATCAATGATCCTGGAGAAAAACAGATGAAGGAAATGGATAGATAATTCACACAGAACGGAAATGCAGATAGACTTTAAACACATAAAGATATCCCAGCTTCATTTTTAATAGAAACGCTACTTGAAACCACTCCGAGACAGTTTCCCACACACCATCTTAGCAAAAAATTTAAAAGCACAGCAAGACTCCATCTTTAAGGGGTCAAGAAAACAGGCACATTTATACTTTGCTGGTGAGAATGTACATTGTTACAACCTCAGTGGAAGACCGTTGTGTCAATATCTATGGAAATTTCAAAGGCACATCACCTTTCTCCCTAATTTGTGAATTTTAACTAAGGAATACTTATACCCAACAAAATACAGAAATCTTAGCTATACAAATCATCGAATTTCTACATATGTGTACTACCATGCGACTATCACCACAATCAAGAACTAGAACATTTCCATCACTCTAAAAGTTTTTTTGTGCCAACCCAAAATGCAATCACTATTCTCACTCCCATCATCATAAATCATTTTGCCTGTTCTTGAGCTTCCAATAAGCAGATTCATACAATGTGTACCATTTTGTGTCTGGCTTCTTTGGCTCAATGTGTTTTATTTATTATTATTATTTTTAAAGATTTTATTTATTTGTTTGTCATAAAAAGAGAGTGCACAAGCAGGGGGACCATCAGGTAGAAGGAGAAGCAGGCTCCCCACTGAGCAGGGAGCTCAATGTGGGGCCCGATCCCAGGACCCTGAGATCATGACCTGAGCCCAAGGCAGACACTTAAGAGACTGAGCCCGCCCCCCTCCCCCGCCCCCAGGCACTCCTGGCTCAACGTGTTTTAAAGATTCACATGTTGCTGTGGGTATCAGTAGTTACTCCTTTTTACTGCTGCATACTATTCCATTTTATGTATCGGTAGATACAGTTTGTTTATCCTGCTGATGGACATTTGGGTTGTTTCTAGTTTGGGATTATTATGAATAAAGCTGCTAAGAACATTCCTTGACAAGTCTTTTCTTGTGGACATAAGTAGTCATTTTTCTTGGGAATAAAGCTGTGAGTGGGATGGCTTGGGTAGACATTTGTTCCACTATATTAGAGATTCGGAACAGTTTTCTAAAGTGGCTGGAACATCTTACATCCCCACCAGCAAAGCAGGGCAGTTCCACGGCCACCCTCCCATCCTCATCAACAATTGAGGTTGTCAGTCTTTTAAATTTTGCCAGTGCTAGTGAGTGTATGGGAAGAACACCTGTTTTAATCTGCATTTTCCTGGTGAGTCATGACCCAAAGAAGTACCAATAGGTCTAAACACGTAAAGAGATGTTTAGCCTCAGTCTTAATAAAAATGCTAATTGAAACTACCCCCAAAGTAGCACGTCTCCATACGCTCGTTGGCTTTTTTGGATATTTACTTTTATATGATGCTCATCTAAGGTTTACCTTTTCATTTGCTGCCGGCATGAACACTGTCATATACTGCGGACACCAGTCCTCTGTCAGGAATATACACAAACATATTGCCCTCATGTCTGTGGTCTGCCTTTTTGCTTTCTTAATGGTTTCTTTTGATGAGCAAGTTTTTGATTTTGATACAGTCCAGCTGGTCAGTGGTTTTTATGATTATTGCTTTCTATGCCCTGTTAAACAACCTCTGACTACTACGTCAGGAAGAAATTCTCGTGCATGTGTGTGCGTGTGTGTGTGTGCATGCATCTGCCTTTCCTGGGAGAAATCGCAAATCTCTTGAACCATCAATTCAATTTCTGGGCATTTATTCAGGAAAGACACCAGTTGCCGCCACCGAAAACTGGAAGCTAGGGGGCGCCGGGATGGCTCAGTCTGGTTACGTGCCTGACCCTTGATCTTGGCTCAGGTCATGATCTCAGGGTCTTGGGATGATCGGGTTATCTGCGCTCAGCAGGGAATCTGTTTGAGATTCTCTCCCCCTCCGTCCCTCCCCTCCCTGCTCCTGTGCATGTACACACACACACACTCAAATAAATAAATAAATCTTAAAAAAAAAAAAAAAAAAAGACAACCAGAAGCTAGGTGTGAGAGGCATATCCTTCACTGTATGTCCCTTGATTGCTTTTGAAGTTTAAACTATGTGAAGGTTTTACTACCTGGAAATAAACATTTACACATAGAGAGATGTTATTCTAAATGGGTAAGATGTTCTGTCTGCAAATACAGGTGAGTAAGGGTAGTCCAGAGGGGGAAAGAACCAGAATCAAAGTGTGAATGATCTCTAGCTCACTCCTAGGCTGCTAAGTCCCATGTGCCTGGGGACAAGGAGAGTGTGTCATACATCTTTGCCCAGGGCCTCATCCTGGCCTGCCGGTTGCATTCCAAGCAGCAGGCACTCTCCAGTCTCAGGTGTAAGCCCTCTTGGGATGGCCTACAGCACTGAGCCCCCAGGCCTTCTCTGACAGCGCTGTTTTGGGGTACTTTACCTATCCCATGTCATTTAAACCTCCTTCAGATCCCAAGGGGCAGTTTTAGGAATGATGTCTGTCACACAAAGGAGGAACATGAAGCTCAGAGAGGTCAAGGAACTTGTCAGAAGTCACACAGCCATGAAGTAACCTAATTGGACCCAGGGCTGCCTATCTTCCCCTCTTCAGAACTCTCTCTAAGACCAGGGTGGAAAAAGGGAGGGTGGAAAGAGTTAAGCACCCAACAGTAAGCAACCATGCTCTTCCCTGGCTCTTTCTCAGGCAGCCCCCTCCCCCTCCCACCCAGGTTGCTGCCTGGCCTCGGGCCCCATGCGCACCCCCACCCGCCCCCCGCTGGCGGACTGCAGGAAGGAGGCACAGATGGCAGGCGAGGATGAGGCCCCCAGCCAGGCTCACCCAGCTGTCGCTTTGGAGAGCACCACGCATCTCCTCCTCCTCCTGCTTTGAACAATTGGGAGCTGGCCAGCCTGGCCCCAGCTGTTCCCTCTCTCTGGTCCGGGGCTCCTGCAGACCCACACTTCTGAGGCCTTTGTCTCTGGGGGACCCTGTTGGGGAAGGGAAGAGGCATGACTCCCGACAAGATCTTAGAAGACAACGGGTCTAACATCTCATTTTACAGATGGGGAAACTGAGGCCCAGAAAGGCAAAAGGACTTGTCCACAGAGAACTAGGCAGAGAAGACAGGTTTCCTCACTGCCAGCAAAGTTGAGGATTTAAGGGGAAGTACTCAGATGGGTTCCACTGGTCCTTCGGACCAAGCTTCCAGCAGAGCAGTTCTCCTCATCCTGATTGTGTATAATAATCATCCACCTGTGACTTTGGGGGTCTTTATCTGGGTTTACAGACCCTTTAGGTCTGTGAGCTTGGATAGGAGAGAAATTTCACTAGCTTCTCACTGAAATTTAATATTTCTTTTGTTTATAAATGTAGGCCACAAATCCTAGTAAGATTAGCCGAACCTGTGACTTTTTCATCAATAATCACAGATATTTTCAGATCACATTATTCTGTTACTGCTGTCCAGAAATAATGTTTACACTCAGCACTACTTGGAAATTATGGAACTTATTAGGCCCTCTGCTTTAATCACGTTATTTAATGTGTTAATATAAAAGCACAGAGAATACTATATCACAGTTCTGGTATACATTTTCATAACTGTATTTCAACATAATTGGTTCTTTTCTAATCCTATTTATTTTATTTTACGTATTTAAAATTGTTATTCTCTGAAGGGGTTCATGGGCTTATCCAGATTGCCCCCCCTTACAGATAAGAACCTGTTTTATTTGGGGTGCCTGGGTGGCTCCTTTGGTTGAGTGTCTGTCTCTTGGTTTCAGCTCAGGTCATGATCTCACGAGTCATGAGATTGAGTCCCACCGCGGGCTCTGAGCTCAGAGAGGAGTCTGCTTCTCTCCCTCTCCCTCTGCCCCTCCTCCCACTCTCTCTCACACATAAATAAATAAATCTTTAAAAAAAGAACCTGTTTTATTTGGACAAAATGTTCCAGTGTTAAAAACCAAAGTTTGACAACTTTTGTGTCACATCTGTTACCTCAGAAGACAAAAGATTGTGGCTGAATTCACTGGAGACAGAGGTAAGCTGGAGGGTAGGGGGCTGGCACCATGCGTGGGAAGCCCATGGGCACGCCCCACACCACGTGCCCTTTCAGGCTTTATGTGACATCTCACTGAATCCTTGCAATGGCCTTGGGGTTGAGACTTAGCATTTCTTCCCTTTTGCCACTGAGGAAACTGAGGCACAGAATATGAGGTATTAGCCCAAAGCCCATGGCTAGTGAATGGCAAGAGCTGGGTTTGGAATCCAGGACATGATCCCGGAGCCTTCCTCCCTCATCACTGGGCCTCTGCCTCCTTGTCCGGGTAGATGGAAGCTTCTCACAGAAAGTCCCTAAGGTGTTGCTGCTGCCTGGGTGCTTCTCTTGGTGGGGGGAGGGGCACAGGAAAATGAGATTCTGAAGGATTTGTGGCCCCAGCTGATCCTCTGACACATGGGGCACCAACTAGCTGTGCAGCCTTGACCAAGTCCCTAGCCCTCTCTGGGCCTCATCTATAAAATGCAGGGTTCTAAGCACAGTCGTCCCTACCTGCCCCCTCCTGTGTTCACCTAACAGATGACCCACTTGGAAACTTGGGCATGGGTTGCTTAGCAACTAAAATCAAGGTCTTGGCTGAGGGGAATAGAAAGTGGGGGGTAGGACAAGCTAACACCATGGGATGCCAATGCCAAAAAACCATCTCTTAATTTTTTTTTTTTTTTTAAGATTTTACTTATTTGAGAGAGAAAGAGAGAATGAGCTGGAGGAGGGGCTGAGGGAGAGGGAGAAGTAGATTCCCCACTGAGCAGGGAGCCCAATGCGGGGCTCAGTCCAGGTCCCTGAGATCATGACCTGAGCTGAAGGCAGATGCGTAACCAACTAAGCCACCCAGGTGTCCCTATCTTGTGTTTTAAGAGGCTGAATGCTATGACCTATCCCTGCACCTTAAGGTGACCTGGCCCTTTAAGAGCGTTGGGACGGAGATGGGCGCAGGGACTTTAGGAAGGCCATCCTAAACAGAAAACTTCCCCAGCACTAAATCGGACTTGGGGGCTTGGAGTTTCTCAGGCTCAGCAAACACACACTCATTGTTCTGGAAGTTGCCATGGGAAGGGCCAGTTAGGAAGGGTCTTGCCCAAGGCCTCAGGACCCTATTGGCCCTTGGGGATATGCCCTGTTTCCAGCCAGGCCACCTTTGTTCCACTCCCCTGTCCTGCCTGTACCCTGTATCACTTTTGCTCCCTGAAGTGTCGGGAGCCCATAGAGGGACTCCAGATGCTGCAGCCTCACCGCCACAGACCTCAGAGAACAGACACGTTTCTCTCCAGGGTGTGGGGATGGCTGCCCTGGGTGAGCTGATCTCAGAGGTTGAAATTCTCCTACTAGCCACACTTCCCTTTGGGTCTCAAGGTTTGGTCTTCTTAAATCTCACCCTCACCTTAACCAAAGGCAAATTCCCCTGGTGAAGGGAAGCAACTGTCCCCACCTCGGTAGGTCTGATATTGGACAAGGGGCCTGGCAAGGACCCCTGGGAAAGGGCGCCAAGGGCGTCTGGGGGCACCCTGCAGCCTCAGTAAGTCGCTTCTCTTCGGGGCCAGGATTTCTCATGGGTACAGCTTGGTGCCGAGAACATGTGATCACTGGAGGCTGGTCCAACTCTGACATCCTTTCAAAGTGAGGCTGGAACTGGGGTGTTGGGGAGATGGGCAGGGGTGGGGCGGGAAGGGGCTATGGGGATTCTGAGGCCTCAGGCAGGCTCAGAGCCCAGAATCTCAAACTCTCACCTGCCCAGCTGTCCTGAGCTCGGATCCGAGCCAGCTGGACTCCAGAGAGCCCCTGTCCCAGTCCCGATGCTCATCCCCATCCCCCAGTGCCTCTTCTCCCCGTGATGTGAAGTGGAAGATAGCGGTTCTGATAGAACTCTAAGTTAGCTAGAAGGGGATTAGAACCATTAGCTCAACTTTCTGAGCCCTGGCTGTACCTTTCCACGCCTTATCACATTTAACCCTCGCAGACAGGTAGATTCTCGGTAAGCAGCAGGCTACAAAGTTCACCACTAATTGGTCACCAAAGTGTGCCCAGAATCCTCCCCAAGTTCCCCCTCCCGCAGGCATTCCCATCTGTCCCATCAGCGGCCCCCTGTATTGCCAGCCCCAGACCCTTTGGGGCACAAGTGACGGGGCTATGAGTGCCTTCCTATCTACAGCGCTCAGAGACTGTAGCCAGCCAGACAGTTCTAAGAAGGCCAGAGATAAGCCTCCTCCTTGTTGGATGCAGGCTGGGGAGCCCACAGGCTATTTCTGGGCCCAGACGGACCATGGAAGAGGAGGGAGGTTGCAAAACCCCTTGTCCCCACCAAGCTCCTATTTCCTGGACATACACCGTGTGCTCAACTATGCGCTGAGTGCTGTTTAACCACCGCGGCCCCAGGAGCCATGAGAATGATTATGATTTCGCAAATGGAGAAAGCAAGGCACAGAGAGGGTGCACACTCAGGGGGTCCCAGCCAAGGGGTGGATTTCTAAAGAGGCTCCAGGTCTGAGAAGGAAAGCAGAGAGCAGATCCAGCAATCTGGGTGACTGCTCTGGCCCACAGGCTAGTGCCTGGGTCGGGGTGGTGGCGGGGGGGGGGGGGGGGGGTTGGGCCCAAGGCCCAAGTTCACAGCCTCACAGGCTGTGCTAGGAATGGAGCTGGGGAGACAACTCCGCAGAAGCCCTGACCCAAGGCAGAGGGATGGATTCTTTGATCTCTCAAGATATCTACCAGTTTAGCTGCCTCCCTGGCCTCCTGTACCTCAAATCCAGAGGATTCCATCCCATAACCATGAACTAAAATAAGGGAGCGACACTTCCATGTCTGCTGAAAAGCGCGCCTTCACTTTTCTCAAAAATAAGCACCCATTCTTCCAAAAAAGGGAAAAACACAAAGCAAGGCTGTCAATCTCGGCCCTCAGACAAATGGAACGAAGTTGTGACTTCTCCCTCGGAGCACAGTTCTCCCCCCCTTTTCCCAAAGTCACTTACTGTACATTCCGGCTGTCACAGGCTTTGAGATGCAAATTGCACCAAGCGGAAGGCAGCTTGAAGAACAAAGAACGATTGAGGAAAGATCTGAAAAATGGATGTGGAAAAGATTCCGAATTCCCCCCAGAGAGGGGGGAGACCTGTCTGCAGAAGGGAGCAGGGATGGAGATTTGGGGCTTTTCCATGGGAGCCAGCAGGATTGAGGAGCTCAGGGCTGAGGCAGGGAGCGATGGAGAGGGAGTGTTCCAGAAATCTGGAATGGAAGTAAAGGCTTCGGCAGAGCAGAAAGTCTGGTCTTATTACAGCCTTCGGCGCTGAGCTGGGCACTCATTTCTGGTCCTTCTTTTATTATCAGGCCTCAAATGTACAGTGAGTCATGGAGCTAACTGGCCTGCCAACTTCTGGGGTCGATTCCAGAATAAGAGCAGCTGGGCAGGCAATAATGTTCTGAGGGCTCTAGGGGGAGGGTACAGCCTCCCCTCCACCCAGCTTGAGGCTGGGAAGCCCCCCAGAGAGGAAACTGCACTGTCCCTGGGGCCTGCAGGAGAGGGGATCCCAGGACCAGCAAAGAGAAAACTGCAGCTGGGGAGATGGGGCATGGGAACCTCGGGAGCTGGCATCGGGTCAACCCAATGCCCCCCCCCCCGCCTTGCTGAGCACCTACTGTGTGCAGGCGCAACTCAGACATGTTCCCCACCCTCAGGGCTCTCAGGCCAATCAAAGCAACTCCCTGAACTGCAAACTCCTGAGGTTTTGGTCTTGTTTGCACTTGATCTTGTTTATTGTTGTATCCCTGGTCTTGGAACGGGGACTGCGACATAGTAGGTGCTCGATAAACATCTGTTGAATGGTTGGGTGGGTGGATGGATGGATGGTTGGATGGATGGATACACTAACCACTTAGGACACAATGAAACCTTTAAGGAGTAGCCTAGCAGCAACAGTCACAGACTGCCTCTGGATGGGTACTGGGATAGGGGAAGATTTGGGGAGCTGGCCTTGTCTGAGGTGGGCCTTGAGCGATGAGAAGGAGCCATTCTTGTATTCTGTGCAGTGCCTAGCAGCATGCTGGTGATGACATATTTGAACAAAACGGTGTGAGAGGGGAAGAAACCACGAGAGCTAAACTGAACCGGAGAGAGCGTGTGGCCCAACCCCATCATTTTGCAGAAGGGAAAACTAAGGCATGGGAAGGTTTACCTTAGGTGACTCACCTAAGATCACACAGCAACTTAGTGGCAAGGCAGAGATTCAAGCAAGGTCTGTTGGCGTCTAGAGTCTGATCTCTTAGACCCCTCCTGTGATGCTCTCCTGCTCCAGGGCTCTGCTGTCTTCACCGCGATGCCTTGTGGAGTTTTGCTCCCATTCCACTCTACCACCCACCCTTGCAGGGCTGGGGAGAACAGGGAGCACCTGCCCAACTCCGGTTAGATCTCCCAACCTTGAACACTGAAGACAAGCCAAAAAGCAAGAGAGGCCCCCCTGATTGGGTTGGGGGAGGAGAATGCAGCATCTCAGACCCAAGTCCAAGGGGAAAGTGTTTTGCCACCAGGTCACGGAGACTCAGTGGGCAATAGGAGGGGGAGAGGGAGGCCATAGGGCTTGCACAAGGGGGTAGAAGGGCCTGGGGCTGGTCCTTAGTCCATGCCCACTGACTGAAGGAAGGATGCCATCCTGTCCGGTTTCCTGCTCCAAAACACCTCTCCCATCTCTTCCTGCTGACTGAAATTGCTGCTTCAGGCCTTCAGAGCGGAAGCTTCCCACAGGCTTTAGGAAATACCCACTCTCCTGGCTTTCAGCAGGGATGGACGAATGGTGTTAGCATATCAGAGGAGATCATAAAGTACTGTGGAATTTACATCCAAGGAAGTCCTTGGAGACATTCAAACAACCGTAGTGACAATATAAGGCGTATCTCCAGACATGCCTCTGCCTAATGCTCCGTGGGCAGGCCCGCTGCTGGGAGAGCCCTGAGTTCAAATTCTGCCATGTGTATGCTGTGCAATCTTGAAGGAGTCCCTTGACTCCTCCGAGCCTCTGTTTCTTCATCTGTAAAATGCAGAGAACAACTCTACATCTTCATCATGGGACTGGAGGTGAGATTCAAAAGCAGCAAGTACATTAGACTTCAAAATCTGTCCTGCTGCGGGAAGCCTGGGCGGCTCAGTTGGTTAGGCCTCTGCCTTCGGCTCAGGTCATGATCCCAGGGTTCTGGGATCGAGTCCCGCATCGGGCTCCTTGCTCGGCAGGGAGCCTGCTTCTCCCTCTGCCTCTGCCTGCCTCTTTGTCTGCCTGTGCTCACTCGCTCTCTCTCCCTCTGTCTCTGACAAATAAATAAATAAAATCTTTAAAAAAAAAAAAAATCTGTCCTGCTGATTCTAGCGCACAGCCAGGACTGAGAACCGCTGGGTTGCAGGGACAAGCCAGCCTCCTGATGTCCAGGCCAGGTCTCATCCCTCTTCCTCCAGGTGCCAGTGGGGCTACCGGGTAGCTGCCTAAAGCTTCGGCGGGCAAGACCCCGCTTCCAGACTCTGGCCTTCCCGCAGCCCGGATCTGGAGGCGGCAGGCAGCCCGGGCGGAGTGCGTGCGGTAGGAAAGGGGCGGTGCACCTGGGGAGGCCCAAGTGGTTAATCAGGCCTCTGGGCACCGTGCCTGGTCTCTGGAATATTCATAAGGCTCCTCCAGCTGTGCCAGGCAATCAGGGTGATGATTGCTCCCCCATCTGCAGCTTAACATTCCACTCCAGAGAGGAGAGAGCTGGCGGCTGAATGTTAACTAGGGGAACAACAGGCTCGGGCCTTCCCCGCAGCAGCCCGAGCAAGAGCCCCAGGGAAGGCAAATGCAAGTCTTGAGACGGGCTGGCCAGCTAGAGCAGATCTGCTCACCAGCGGCAGGGGTGGTAGAAAGAGCCGTGGCTTCGGAAAGCAGGAAGTTGGCCTCAGGTCCAGCTCCCACACTGATCCAGGGAAGGTCCGTCTCCCCAGCCTCAGTTTCCCCAACTGTGAAATGCCACCCAAGAGGACTGACTCTCAGCTTTTGGTTGGATGCGAGCACTGTGCAAAGAAAGCATCAGCACGGCTGTTGTTGGGAGTCGCTGCAGATGGGCCTTCTGGCCTGGAGAAAACTTTTCCGTCACAGATATTGAAATCTTAGGCAAAGCCAGCTTTGAGGGAACCTGAGCAAAGGGGCAGCTGGAGTCCCCTTCAGAAGGCTCGGTCTCGGGGCAGGGATCTGGGGGTCCCAGGTAGTGCTATTCTCATTTGGCCCGAACCTCTCAGAGACGCAGGAAGGGAAAAGGGAAGGACACCTGATAGCAGAGGGAAAACATTCGGAAAAGAACAATAACAGCAGACGGTTCCGGTTGCTCGGGGAAAACAGCCTAGAGTCATTTAGTGTAGGGACAAAGTGTGTCCCCAGGAGTCCACAGTTCATAACCAGCGCTCAAAGCAGGGATTAGGATCTGCTAAGAAAGGGCCAAAATCTTTTTGGTGTTTGTACTGAGAAACCTGGGTTTGTAGAAAGGTTTCTATCAAACTGAGGGAAAAGAACCTGGCACTAAAATAAGAGAACCTTCTTCCTAGAAAACTGGCCAACGTGAAACAGCTCATCTCTACTGCTGTCCGATAATGGGAGGGTTCTGAATTGGGTGTTACTGTTCTGGTTGGTAAGCCCTGCCCCCAGACCAGCCGGGCTGTGCCTGCAGGCTCGATGTGGCCACCATGGGCAGGACACTGACAGCCGTGGCTGGTGCAGCAGGGGACGGCGGACGTTGGCTCTGATTCCTAAGGAGCCATTCTGTGGATGTGGAACCTTGCTCCACATGGCCTCAGACACCCAAACTAAGTGAACACCACAAAAGAGTTGTCTCACCCACCCACCCACTGCCAGCCTTCGCCCTCACTGTCTTGTTAGCCTTTTCTCCAGCAAGCTCCTAAGCATGTGTAACTCTTCGAGAAAACATTTGCAACAAACGTAATGGAGGGCTGAACTGAGTTCCTCCCCACAGCCTCTCAAACCTCAGGGATTCCATCTTTACGTCAACAAATTGCTTTTATTGTTTTTTTCTGAAAAATGAAACCTTCAGGGTTCACCTAAAAAAAAAACTGAGAAGCTATAGCTATGGAAAAAGAAGAAAATGAAAGAACCTGCTTGATCCTAATAATACTCAGAGATAACCATTATTATCTTTAGGTGTATATCAACAAGTCTTTTCTGGATAGGTACATGGATAGATAGAAATTCCCTTTTTTTCTTTTTTAAAGATGTACTTATTTGAGAGAGAGAGAGAAAGCCAGAGAGAGCACACATACGAGCAGGGGAGGGACAGAGGAAAAGAATCTTAAGCCGACTCCCAGCTGAGCTTGGAGCCCAGCACAGGGCTTGACCTCATGACTCCAGAGCTCATGACCTGAGCCGAAACCAAGAGTCTGACACGTAACCCACTGAGCCACCCAGGCGCCCCAGATAGAAATTTCCTGATGGGATTAATTATATTTTTCTTTTTGTTTCACTTAACAGTATGTCATAAAATTTTCTCTCATGAAATGCTCCCCAGTATCAGTGGTTCTCAAAGTGTGTTTGGGGGTCCCTGGGGATTCCTAAGACTTTCAAGGATTCTGTTGGGTTGAAACAATTTTTCTAATAATACAGGGATGTTATTTGCCTTTTCACTGCCATTCTCTCAGGAGCATAGAGTGAAGTTTCCAGAGACTACGTGCCTGTTATTAAAAGAGGCCGAATGCAAAAGTTAAAACATGCAAATCTTCCAATATACACATATATAACATGCAAAACTTCTATTAAGCCAGACTAACTTAAAGAGACTTGCAAAAGGGTAAAGCAATGCCTTTCTTCTCATTAATTCTTTTGTGTTTTGGAAAATAGTTTTTTTTCATAAAATGTTTCTTGGGAGAACATGAAATGGGTTCATTAAATTTAAGATATTATTTATTTATTTGAGAGACAGAGAGAGCAGTGGGAGGGCCACAGGGAGAGGGAGAGAATCTCAAACAGGTTCCATGCTAAGTGCAAAGCCCAAAGTGGGCCCAGATCCCCCAATCCCAAGATCATGACCTGAGCCAAGATCAGGAGTGGGAAGCTCAACTGACTGAGCCACCCAGGTACCCCTAATGTTATTTTAAATGAATTAACAAATAGATATTTTTGAAATTCCTTCTTTTTTATTTTGAATATGCCAAATATTGATACGGAACTTATCCAAGTAAAAGCCCTTTGGCATCCTCAATACTTTTGATTCTGAGCTGAGCACTTGGGAACAACCATTGTACATCACCAATTTTGATGACTGCTTAGTATCCCTTTATTTGGATGTTCCCTAATGCTCTCCTCATTTCCTTATTGATAGACATGCAGGTTGCTTCCAATTTTCATTATTATAAAAGGGCTGCACAAACCATCATGCACTTATGTAAAGTGAAAACCTACTGGATTCAGAGAAACTAACAGTAACCAATTGGTAGAATGAGCCATTACTACCTGTTCCTTAGCAATCAAATCAAACACAATGTGTCACAATATATGAACAAATAAAGTTGAAAGGCTCTGTGTGCCTTGGCTTTATATGTATGAGTTTGGATACATTGTTTTCTCTACGCAGAGTCTCACACTCTATAAAAAAATTCCCTTTTCCCTGCTGTCCCTAAAGTGTTTACAAAATCCGATCACATTCTAGACTAGTGCTACTGATAATATAAAACTCTCTGGTACCATTACAGAAACCGAGGAGAAGAGTTTAGAAACTTTTAAGCAACTTGAGAGAGAAATTTGATCTCTGTAGAAAATAAATTGGAAAAAAATGGAGTACTGAAAAATGGTACAAACATTTTGGGTATCCTTGAGAACATTTCTGTTGGATAGAGTCCTAGAAGTGGAATTGCTAGGCCCGTGGACATGTACATTTACATGTTAATAGCTATTTCCAAGTTACCTATAAATTTGATGTAAATACATCAAATAAAATACATCAATGTAAATCAAATGTACATCAAATACATCAAATTTAAGTACCTTAAATACGCCAAGAACGTATTTGGACACCTGTTCTCTCACACACTCAGGAATACCAAAGATAATTAGTCTTTTAAATCTTTTCCTATTTTAGTAGGCTAAAAGACTTATTTTCATCTTCTGTAAACTGTTTATTCATATCCTTTACCCGTTTTGTTTTTTTTTTTTAATTTATTTGACCGACAGAGATCACAAGTAGGCAGAGAGGCAGGCAGAGAGAGAGGGGGAAGCCGGCTCCCTGCCGAGCAGAGAGCCCGATGCGGGGCTCGATCCAGGACCCAGAGATCATGACCTGAGCTGAAGGTGGAGGCTTAACCCACTGAGCCACCCAGGCACCCCTCCTTTACCTGTTTTTTACAGGGTTCTTTTGCTAATAGATTTTTCTGGAATACTTAGCTATTTTGAACATGGGTCTTTTGTCTGTATCAGTTATGGGGTTTGCTTTTAAGTTGCCTTACATGTATAGTAGTACATACGTTGTATAGTAGTAGTATAATAATAATATAGTAGTATAGAAACTTTACTTTTAAAAAAAATTGTTGTAATCTATTACTCATTTCCTTTATGGTTCTGGGATTCTTGTCTTATTTAAAAAGACTTTCCTCATTGCATGATTTAAAAAATCCTCTCTTTTCCTATAATATACATGCAACTTTTCTTTTTCTTTTCTTCTCTCCTTTTTTCTTCTTTCTCTTTTCTTTTAATGGTTAGACCTTTAACACATCTGGAATTAATTGTTACAGCATGAGGTACTGCCTATTGACCTTGGAAAGCCACACGGTGGAGTGCGTGCCGGCACTGTTCTTGAACCCCTGTAAGGACCAAGCCACACTTGGCTGGGGACCTGACGTGGGTTGGAACTTAGTTAGTCCCCGAGGTAGACAGGTGTCTGAGCCCATCTGGTTTGAGAGGGGAGACAAGCTATATTTCAGAATCCTTCCAAATGTGTTAGAGCTGCTGCGGGCATCTGTAGGCAAAGTCCATGAGCAGAGCTAATAGATGTTTCCAGGAAAATACCCAAACATCTTTAACATCCCATGTGGTTCAAAGGAGCTTCCATGTCTATCGTCCTACTCCATGCCAACATGGTGCATGTAGACAGAGGACGATTCAGCATCCTCGTCTTACCATTACAGGAGGATCAGGTGCAGACAGGTTAAGTGACTCGCCTGAGATCACAGTGGCGGCAAGTGGCAGAGCCAGCTGGAACCCTGCCACCGAGGCCATGGCTCCTCAGACCAGACCTCTCTGCCCATTGGGTTCTGTCCTCACACCTCTCAGTGTCACTGCGGCTGTGCCCCCTTTGGTGGGAGGGAGGCTATGGCCTGAGGCATTCCCAAATCCGTGTTCCCCCACTGTGGGCAGGAGAGACTGGAAAAATCCATCCTCCACCACCAGCTGACGGTAGATTTCGAGAACGAAGGCTTCCTTCCGCTTGTACCTCCTCCTCCCCTGAGCGGTTTGGTTTGGCGGAGGGTGGGAGTGGAGATGAGTCAGGCCGGGAAGGGAGAGCTCAGCCATAAACAAGCGAGACTGACAGCGAGCACTTTCCCTGAGGCGCGTGACCTCCCACGGGCCTCCAGGGACTGCCTGAACACAGAGCTTCAAAATTTCATGATCTAGGCTTTGCAGATTTAATTTGCTATATTCACAAAGGCAGCCACAGAAGAGGGAAAACCTTTACCTAGGAAGTGGGGATGAGAGGGAAGGTGAATTATTCCTAGGCTCTCAGTGGAGAGAGCTCACAGTGTTTTTTAATGCGAGTGTCATTTCTGCAGATGCCCCCATGGCCCTATGGCTGGGTCTTCAACCCTTCCAGCTTCACACCAAAAAGGACAACCCAGGACACAAAATTGTGGAGCAAGACCTGGTCTTGGAGATCACCTGGAGATCAGATGTTCCAATCCCTAGTGTTAACGGGAACCCCATGTATCCGAAGGGAAGTGACTTGTTCAAGTGCAATCTTTGGGGAAGTTTTGGGAACAGATCTCAGGTCTCCTGGATCCTGGCCTGCTCTTCTTCTGGCAAATCTTGGGAAAACCCGGGGGAGGGCACAGCCACCGGACACATGATGAGACAGTAAAAGGGCGGAGGGCACAGAGAGAAATGGAGGCAAGAGTGACCAAAGAAGGCTTCTCCCTTCTCCGGACAGCAGCCAGGGCTAGGGAGCTGCGGGTCCTACCTGCTCCAGAGGGATGACCAGGAAGGAGCCACCTCCCGCGCTCTCGGTGACAATGGCCAGGAAGCGGGCGTTGACAGCACAGAAGTGGTTATCGTGCACATTTTTGGTGATGGGGATACCATCGAAGCAGTGCTCCCGGTTGGCCACCTTCCCGTAGACATTCCGGAACTTGGAGCTGCGATATTGTGGACGCCAGGACATCTGTGAGGGACCAGGAGAGACAAGCGTCAGGCAGGTCACTGCTTCCAGAAGAGCCTGGGCTGGGCATGGGGTGGGGGATGGGGAGAATGTGGAGAGAGGGGAAGAAGCTTCCAGGAATGCGGGGCCCTCTGTGTGTCCGGCCCTGTGCTAGCGGACTTCCTCTCTTACTAAAGTCCTACAAGAGCAAAGACTGGCATGCGGGCACTCGTACAGGAATTTCCTGCCTTTGATGCACACTCCTATCCCACCTTCCAGAAATGATGTAAGGTCCTTTCACTTCCTAGGGACATGGCATGTGACAGAGCAGACTGTCCCCCAACAACACGTATGGGCTGCCTCCTGCCTCTCAAAGGTTGTACTCAATTCAGTATGGGAGGTACACAGAGGAGGCTGGTGGCCCCAAAGACAAAGAACACTGCTGTTGGTGAGGAAGGTGGGAGATGTCCCCCTTTATGGTGAGGACGGGGGGAGATGTTCCCCTTTATGTGCAAAGAGACACATGACCACCCATTATCATCTCCTTCTCTTGTTCTCTCGAAAGCCTCTAATCCACAAATGCACCGTCAGAAATCATCATTTTCATCATCAGGCACAGAGAGGTTAAGTCACTTGTCCAAGGCCACACAGCTAATAAGTAGAGCCCCGAACACAGGCCTCCTAACTGGAAATCCGAGACTCTTTTCTATGCCAGAATATTCTTTGGAGCAAGATTTCTCAGTGTGTGGTCTAAGGCTCATCTGAGCCTCACACATTCTTTTTTTTTTTTTTTTTTAAGATTTTATTTATTTATTTGACAGAGAGAGATCACAAGTAGGCAGAGAGGCAGGCAGAGAGAGAGAGAGAGGAGGAAGCAGGCTTCCCGCTAAGCAGAGAGCCCGATGCGAGACTCGATCCCAGGACCCTGAGATCATGACCTGAGCCGAAGGCAGCGGCTTAACCCACTGAGCCACCCAGGCGCCCCGAGCCTCACACATCCTTTGTGAGAAATGCTGATCCCTTGGTCCCAGTCCAGACCTACTGAACCCAATATCTGGGGGATGGGCCCAGAAATTAGATTTTAATTCCGCTTTTCTCCCACCTGCAGGAAACACCCAGCGAGAAAGACACACATTAAAGTCTGAGAGCCCAACCCTTCTCTACCCACCATCAATAATACCCATTCCAACCAAGCAATCAGTTGTCCCCTACTGCATGTGTATCCTGTGCCATGCATCCTAGATTACAGATGTGCACAAGGGGGGGACTGGAAGAACGAGTGGGCAGCCCACGCTGGAGTCCAGTTTCACTGAGGGATGGATTCTCCTAGAGGGAAGCCCTACAAATGGTCACCTTCACAGACAGAACCCGAATAGGAGTTCTCCCAGTAGATGTGCCTCCAAGTGCGACAGGCCACCGCCAGTACCCAGCCAGGACCTGGCACACGGCTAGACCTCAAGAGCCCTTTGTTTTTGTTTTTTGTTTATTTGTTTTTTTTCAATAGTATTTATTTATGTGAGAGAGAGAAAGAGAGAGAGGATGAGAGAGAGCACAAGCAGGTAGAAAAGCAGAGGCAGAGGGAGAAGCTGGCTTGCCGCTGAGCAGGGAGCCCGACGTGGGGCTTGATCCCAGGACTCTGGGATCATGACCTGAGCTGAAGGCAGATGCTTAACCAGCTGAGCCACCCAGGTGCCCCTCAAGAGCCCTTTGTAAATGAATAGACTGCTGGCCCAACTTTGCCATGATCCATGCCTTCCCCTTCCTGCCAACTCTCCTGTTATCTCCAATTGCATCTGGGGACAGATCCAGGCAAGGGTGATTTCCCTATAGGAAATTTCCATGGGAAGGAAAAAAAAAGGAAGCCCCACCATAGAATCAGGACACCAACTCTGGGAATCTGGAAACAAAACTTTGCATTTGATTTAAATAAAGCCAGGAACCCAGCTTCGAAGTTCTCTTGTCACTGAAGGAAGGAGTTCAGCTCCCATAAGGAGATTCCCAGGGAGTGTCTCTCACCTGCCAGCAAATCCTCTTCCCACTGGCCCCAGGGTTGCGGGGTGGTGGGTTGTCCCCTACCCTCCATCTTCTCCTCTGCCTGGGTCACTGTGCACCCTGCGGGGATGGGGGGGGGGCTTTCCCTGCTCATCACTCCTTCCTCCCTCCCCGCCTCAGCCCACACTGCCACCCACTCCAATCTGCCTGCTCTGGTTCCTGCCCAGGTCTGTCAGGACTGTTCAGGACAAAGTCCTGTGGGATACGGACCACAGCCCCATGGGCACTGCTATCTGCAAGACCTCACTTGCTCGCTCAGGACATCAACTCCGAATCAGGATTACATCAGCGATGCCCAGGCTGGGGTCCCAGGTGCTCACTCTCGATCCCCTTACATGGTGCAGAAATGAAGGGTTTAATTTTAGTAGTTACGGGTTTATTTTAATTTGCATTAGAAATAATATAACTTGCGTGCCAAATCCATAATTTCACAGATATCACTGCTAATAAGGCTAAGTTAAAAAATAATGAATCAATTACAAAAATATAGCATGAAAAATATAGCAGAGACCTGGCAAAAATTCAATCTCATAGGGGAGTGCTAAGAATTTCTCTGTCCCTTCCAGGTAGAACATTCTAGATTCCACAGTTCCCGTGAAAGAAAAAGAGAAATTCTATCTCCTGTTCTTTGTTGGTGCATCCCTGGCCTGGAAGGTCTTCACCCCTGTTCCCTGCCCAGCCCGTTAGCCTTCAGGGCATGGCTCAACTTGGACTCCTCAGAGCCCCTGAACAGCCAGCACCTCTCCCTCAGGAACTAGTCTCTACCGTGTCACGCCGGCTCTCTCTTCCCCGAAAGACAGTCTCAGCATCGTGATGGAAGGTGCTGACCCCAGGGCCTCTGAGCCGGACTGCAGACTGGTGTCTGCTCTTCCTGGGCAACCTGCATGAGTCCCAGATGCCGGTGTGGGGCGGGGGGGTGGGCAGAGGGAGGGAAGACCTGCTGGGCTTCTGGCCCCTCCCCAATGGGACCCCCCCACCCCACGGTGGGGAGACAGCCGGTGTGATTCAGCCTCCCTACCACAAGAGGCACGGGGAGCCACTTCTTAGCCCACATCTGGTGAGCAGGACAACAGTTTCTCTTTCTGCTCCAAGCACAGCCCCTGGCCTGGCACCTGGGATGGGCTGACCCAGGCCCGTTGATAATGGCTCAGCCCCACACTCTTCCCAGTGCGGACTCCACTGCAGGGTCTCTTGGGTGGCTGTTACCCTTCCCGGGTAACAAGAGCCAGACTAGAGCCACATAGCTCCAGATGCAGTGCCATGTTTGCTGCTGCCTCAATCTGTGACTTGGGAAAAACCCTTAACCTCTCTGTGCTACATCTGTCTGCTCTTAGATAAAGGAGGCCAATAATCCCCACTGCCTCCGAGAGGGTGGAGGAGTCAACGCCAAGATGCTGTGGTATGCCTGGCACAGGCCTGGCCCCGTCTGAATGCCCACTTCACAGAGCAGAATAGAAAGCAGGAGAGGAAGGGCTGGGCTCCCACTCCCCCTTATTATGAATGCCCCAGAGGCCTGCGGGTTCAGGGGTGGGACCTGCGTCCAGGTCCTCAGGGCCCCCAGCCTGGGTCTGCCATGGCTGGGGGCATCCCACGGGCCTCCTAAGACATGCCTTGTTCCAGAGTTCTGGTGACACGGAGGCCAGCTGACCTGACGGACTCTCGGGAGCCCTCCTGTGACACCCATGTTTCCCTGGGTGGAGCCTGCAGCGGCTGGATATATCTGGATCTATTTTCCCATCTGACTTCACTTCTTCCTCCTCCAACTCTCCTCCACTACTTTCTGCACTGCCTCCCTTCTCTGCCCTTTCTCCCCTCCCCCCCATCCCATCTCCCCATTGCCCCATTCCCCAGGGCGTTTGCGCCCAAAGAACCATTTGTGGTCAAGGCTCCTGGTGGGGGCACCTGTATTCTCCTTGAACATATCCCACTGGTGCCCCTCACAGCCCAGCATCCTGCGGGGGGTGGGGGGGGGTGGGGGCTGCCCTGAGCCCAGCTCTCGGGCTTGGGACCTGCACTCAGCAGGCCCATTCTTCCAGTGAGCCTGCCTCCTTGGGCTGGGCTCCAGCGGACCCTAGAATAAGGCCAGCCTTCTTCCTGGGAAAATGGAGAGCATCTTTCCAAGGGCTTTGTTCTCAGCAAGCCCACTGCTGGTTTTCCCTACTGGCCAGTAGGCTGGGGCTGGATCTCTCAGCCGGGTCTTCTGAAGGGTCCTGGTTGACCAAATGGTTGTTCACAATAGGGTGAACGCGGGGTGCTCCCATGGGTTTCATGTGGCCGACCATGGTCCTCATCACTGGGTCTGCACCCTCACTGCACATAGACCCACACCGAGAGCACGGCAGAGTGCTGGACCCTGGGTCTCCCCTCCCCTCTCTGACTCCTGCTAACCTTGGAAAAGACACTTTGCCTCCCTGAGCATCAGGAGCTACATTTTTAAAAGAAATCCGTAATTTCTGATTATGTGGTTGTCTGAAGAATCAAAATGAGATCATGTAGGTGCAGATCCCATGCACCATGCCACTGCTGCTCCCATGGGCCCAGGCCGTCGATGGGGCCCGGGAAAGCTCCCGCACAGATCCTGCTTTCAAATACAGAGAAGACAAAGCCTATACCTGAAACGTTCATGGTGGTTAGTCGCTTGGTGGCAAACAGACTGCGGGATGGAAATGCTGTGGGGATGGGAGGTCAGGGAAGAAGAACATCAGGGTGGGCTTCCTGGGGGCAGAAGCCCACAAATGCTTGCCTGTCCCAGGCACCGCGAGAGTACGGGGCTGCACATGATGCCCATGGGGGAGCTCCGGCTGTCCTTGTACATGGTGGAAACACCCAGTCAAACTTCAGATAGTTAGCGAGCACAGGGGCGACTGGAACCTGGTCTTTCAGATTCCAGGGTCCAGATTTTTATTTTTTATTTTATATTTATTTTTATTTTATCAGGAAAGATTTCAATGCATAAAAATAGTTGGGGGAATGGTAAAAAACAAACAAACAAACAAAAACCACCCAGCACCTAGGTTGTCATTAACTTTTTGCCATGTTTCTCTCTTTCTCCGTGTGTGTGTGTATGTGTGTGTGTGTGTGCATGCACATGTGCATGTCTTTTTTTTTTTTCCTTTTGTGGAATCATTTGAAAGGAGGTTGCACACATGACTCTTACCCTCTATTACGTCGCCATGCATTTCCTACAAAGGAGGACAAATTCCTACAAATTACCACGTCTAAGAAAATTAACAAGTCCTCAATTCCGTCGAAGACCCAACCCATACACAGAATGCTCCAAATTCCCTTTTACATCCATTCCCTCTCGTGAACAACCAGGACAGGGGCCACTGGGCGCTCCCATGGGTTTCATTTGGCGGTGATCTCTCTTTTGCCTCCTTTCAATCTAGAACATTCCCATCATCTTTTTGTTTTGTTTTCTTTCCTTTTTTTTTTTTTTAAAGTGGTATTGACTTTCTGAGCACACACAGTCAGCTATGTGACAAAACGTCCCAGCGATCTGTCCCATATTGCTTTGTGACAGCTTCAAAGTCATCCCTGTGTTGCCTGTAAACTTTAGGAGTCAAGTGTAAGGCTTTGATTCGATCCAGGTGAAAGACGGCCCTGTTATTCACCCCTCGGCTTTGGTTGAGGCAAGGATGGAGAGGAGGAGGCAGATAGAACGAGTCACACGCACCTGGTCTGACTGGTGGCGGGGAGGGACGGGCTAGGTGTGCTGAGGGTCTGTTCTTGGAGGGCGGTGGACAGAAGGCTGGAAGGCCTGGGAGGCCGGGTCAGGCACCGACACGCGCTGTGGACCCAAGCAGGGCGACTGCGGGCCCTGGAGGGCTGACCTTTCCACCCGCAGTTCCCAACGGGCTGACTTCACTCTGAGGTCAGCTGGCTGCGTGTGCAGGCAGAGAACAGAAAGCACTCCTCCCTCCTCTGCCAGAAGAGGAGGCCCTGCCAAGGCTGGGATGGAGCCGCTGCCCAGACCTCGAAGGGAAGGCAGTGTGGCAGCCAAGAGATGACCTAGAACCTGGCCCTTTGTCTTTTACCGCATGCCCCCAAGCACAGCCTGGATCCTGGTGGGTTGCCCCAGCTCATTCTAGTGAGGGTGGGACACCACACACGCTCGCTCTCTGAACCTTTCAAGGCAATCAGCACAGACTGAGACTAAGTTGAGCTCCCTACAAGGGAAGACTTTCTTAATGGTTAATGCTGCCCGTGGTGGGAAAGGAAGCTGCCTTTAGAGGTAATGAACTTCCCATCCCTGGAGGGGTTCAAGATTCTGGTGGATGACCTCTGATCAGGGTGGTCTGGAATAATGAATGGGTCCAGCGGTATTCCGGCCCCAAGATGAGATCACAGAGCTCCTCTATGAAAGGCGCTGTGTTGTAATAGAAAGGGGCATGGGGTCAGAGTGCCCAGCGGGGGTCCTAGTTCTGTCACCCTGGCTCTTCCTCTTCTGTGAAACAGGGAGCCTGATGCCGCAGAGCTGGGCTGTGGTGACCCTGAATGACAACCACTCTTGTGGCGACTGCCATTTCTCCCAGGGTGTCCCAAGGGCTGCTTACTGCTACTCATTCTAAGCTCTAGGTGTGTGTTTTCTCTCCTGTTACTAGCTTGGGAGTTACCTGGTCATCCATCCCCTTCTGTGCACCCCACCCTGGCCTGGTCCCGGACTCCTGTCTAGCAGGACCCTCACAGTGACTATGGTTGAATAAAGCGTCAGGTGGCCAGGCGCAGGCCGAGGTCAGACCCAGCTGCCCGGCTCCCCAGATGGAAGAGGGAGAAGTCCCTCAGGAACCTCACCCCAGGGCTGTGACTTCAGCTTCCTGAAGTTTCGAGTTGCCTTCTCAAGCTGACATCCCACTCCGGCCCACAGGATGAGGGTCTGGTCCTTACCCTCCCGCAGCAGTACTTCTGGGTCCACGCCCTTCCACGCAGTGTTTGGCCTAGCAGTCATGCAGCCCCATGTCCTTGGGGCTCCTTGTCACCGGGAAGCCAAGGCCTCTGCATTCAACACAGCTCTCCTTGCTGCAGACAGCACAGTATCAGCAAGGGACCAGTATCTGCACAGCCGTGCCAAGAAGTCCACCGACGTCATAGCCATGACCCAGGCTACCCACCACCTTGTTCACCTCCCTCCACCCCAGTGGACCAATGCACAGAGCTGGGCAGATACCATAACCTCATTGAAAACATGCAGTACCTCTGTGACTCATTTGAGGCTCTGAGGCATTAAGAGACCAGCCCAAAGTCACAAGCTATGAACATGGCAGAGCCAAGGCCAGCCAAGAACTTTTGACTTTTAAGTCTACTGTTCTTTCCAATATAATACACATCTTCCCTTCCTTTGGCCTCTCCCTAAACTTCTATCCCTTCCCGCTTGCTCCATAGCATCCAGGATGCTCATGATACAGAAGTGTCAAGAAACTATATAATAGGCGGCGTCCAGGAGTCAGAAAGAATCCAAAGGTTACTGTCTTGTTATTTGTTAGCTGTGTGATTTTAGACTAGTTACTCAACCTCTCTGAGCATTTGTTTACCTACCCATAAAAGGCAAATAATGCCACCTGGCTCACTGGATGCGGTGAAGGGATCATATCCAAAGACACCCGACAGGGTGTCCGCCAAACATTAGCTCCGCCCTCTCTCCTGGTCCTGCAAGGGAGTCTCTGACCTCAATTACGTGTTTACTTGGGGAGGCCAGGATCTGCCAGGAGCACGAGGGGGCTGGGCTGGGCTGATGGTCGGAGGAGGGAGGGAGATGCTCTGGCCTCCAGATGTGCACAGCTGCTGGGCCGACTCCCTAGCGGCCTCTCCCCGGGCCCAGCGCCATCCTGGTCTCCCTCGGAGAGGGGGAGGGCCCGGAAGGAAGAAGCATTCATTTCGCAGCTGAATGGCCCTTATAGCCTCTTAAGAAATGGAGACTGCCTTTTTTCTCCTCTGAGATAATCACTATGTACACTCCACATGGAAGCAAATTGTATCCTGTCCTCCGATCCTAAAAATGATTTACTGTGGCCAGCGGGCGCATTTTCTAGATGATGATGACTAAAATTCAGTCCTTTAACTGGAACACAAAAATGTACCAGGGCGGTTTTTGTTTCTTTTTTTTCCTTGCCTCTGACTCAGGTGACGGGGGAGTTTATGGCTACATCCTCAGTGGAGAGCCCAGAGCCCAGGACCCCTCTGGAATTCAACCTGACAGCTGCTGGGCAACCCACTGGGGTCTGTGGGAGAGCCGTTTTCTGTCCATGTGCTGCCAGAGGAAGGCTGATCTTTTCCTTCTGGTGGGGATCACTAGCTACATGATGTGGGTCAAGTCACCTTCCTTCCCCGCCGACTCAGTGTCCTCCTCGGTGTCCCAAATCTCTGTGAGGATGGGACAGGAGATCACAGGGGTGCTTTGCAAATGGTGTGCCACTGTCCCAAAGGGCACATCTGTTATCACTATTCTTGTCTCATTCGACCATGACGATCAGGGTCCCTGAGTGAAGCCAGTCACCTGGCCCTCCTCTGTCTCTGAGCCCAGGGCTGGATGCATGGGAGGGACCCCAAACTGGAGAGAGCAGAAGTGACCACCAGTTGGGGGCCTGAGAAGTCCACCAGGCTGGGTGGCTGGACTGACTAACTCTGGGCCTCAGTTTTCTTCTCTGTGAAATGAAGGGCTATGGTCTCTTCCTTTCAGCAGGAGTGTCCTTTCTCTCAATAGAGCATTACTTAGACCTCCAAAGTGTACACAGGCCAAGCTAGAGATGCTTGGGTTCCTCGAGAAGGAAGCTGGGAACACTTTCATGCAGTGGTCTGCAAACACACTGAGGAAACCTGGACCCTTGTGGAACCCAATTTGAGAACCTCTAGTATGAGGAAAGTGCCAGAAACCTGCATTCCAGCCGGCTCAACTCCTCATGAGCTGGGAGCCTTCAAGCAATCCCTCCTTCTGCCATAGGAGAGGTTTGGGCCAAATGGCTCACCAACCTGCTCTGCCATTTTGTGGTCTAGCCCAGGACACGGGGTTCGCACTGGCTTTCAGGACTCCTGAGAAGATGCTGTGGCCACTCAAGCAGTTACTAGCATGCCACACCACACGTGTTCTCTCTGACCCGCTCTCTGACTCCTGGATCTGCTGGGTCTGGGCCTCCAGAGAGTTCCTGAGGGCCTGTCCCTGAATCTTTGGCCCCCCAAGCATACCCAGTGTCAGCAGGGGCACAGGGGTGGGTGAGGCAGGAGGCTGGCTCACTGCCCCTGCCCCACCCTCCACCAGAGATCCCAGCTCCACAGCATTCGTGCCAAGGAGACCCACGTTCACACCCTGGCTGCACCCCAACCTGGTGTGAGGCTCCGAGCCCATCAGAGACCCGGTTCCCTTCGTCTGTGACGTGACCTGCTCAGGAGGACACCACTCCTTGCATTGCTTCTCTCACCTCCTGTAGCTCTTTTCTCAAAGGTGATCTCTCAGTGAGACCTGCCCCAGGCACGTGTCATTATCAAACACACAACGCCTCTGACACATCTGGTGGGACCCTTGTCCTCTCGGAGTCAGCTTCAGGACGGCAGGCACTTCCATCTCTCCCGTTCACTGTGGCATCGGCAATGCCTAAAACTGTGCTAGGTACATGGTCACGACTCAGAGAATGTGCCTGCCAGGGGGTCTGGGGCAGAAGCGTGCTGGTAAATGATTATCAACCAGCTCGTTGAGGGAAGGGGTGCCCTGGTTTTTAGTATTTTCCAGTTTCCGTGGCCTAAATGCTCTCACTATGACTGTGGCATAACTGAATGTGTAGCTGGTCCGGAATTAAACAGCAGTGGAAATCAGATGATGGAGAAAGAGGTAGAGGCTACAAGGCAGACAGACCAATGGATGGATGGTGTGAGGCTCCATACGCTGCGGGATGTTGACCACTTCTCTTAGTGCAGTGGCTCTCAGAGCCCTGGTCCGCTGATCTCCTAACCTGACTGCACACAGGGATCACCTTAGGGGCATGTTATGAAGGTGCGTCTCTGTGGATGCTCACTTTTGAGGATACTTCCTCTAGCCCCTATACCTAACAATTGCACAAAGCTATACCATCCCACGTGGCAGCTACTTGCTATGTGTGCCTGATGAATTAACATGAAATCTAATGCAAAATCCAGTTCCTTATTTAGACGAACCACATTGGTAGCGCTCACTGGCCATACGTGGCTAGGGCCTACCATCTTGAACAGTACAGATTACAGAGCGTTTTCATCCCTGCAAAACATTCTACTGGACAGTGCTGCTAGAATATTGATTAGTCCCCAAAAGTCATATCCTAGAAGAGACTGATCAGACTGAACCTTCATATCCCATAGTTCCCGACCAGGATTCAGGGGAACCAAGGAAGGCCATGGTCTGGAGTCACCCCAATGACATGCTCTGGAGAAGGCTTCTGCCCTGAATCCCTGCATCTTTTCTGTACCGCTGAGCCGCAAATGTGGAATGCCTGGGTCCCAGGCCGGCATGCCCACCGATTCCCAGAGCCTCTTGCGCAAGCCCTTCTCCGCCATGAAATGGGACCCCTCCCAGCTCTGTCCCGTCTCCCTCATGCTATCAGAGCAGATCGACGTGGGAACGAACGGGGCTGGGATGGCACTTTCTCAACAGCCTACAGATGGGAGGATCCAGCTTTGGCTCCCGAGGATGCTGCCCACTGCCCATCACCCAACACACGTCCAGCCAGACACGAAGTCTATTCCTGGAGCAGGCTTCTGCCCTGAATCCCTGCATCTTTTCTGTACCGCTGAGCAGGACTGGACACGTGAGGAGAAGGCTGCCGGCCTGCGCTGCTCCAAGCTTTTCAGGAGAGCTTCCCACCTACGGAAAGATGGCTGCCGGGCAGAGAAGTCTTTCCAGAAGCCCCCAGGTTCCGTCCTGTGCTCTCCTTTTCCTGGCTTAGCACACTCATGACAATAGCCGATGTTGAGGTGCTCGTTGTGAACCAAGCATTTTATGTCCATTACATCCCCTAATCCTGATAGCAACCCTAGGAAAAGATACAACAATAATCCCCATGGACAGAATCACCTGGGCTTCTAAGCTCACAGGAGTGGAGGAGCTGGAGTGAACTCAGGTCTGACACCTGGGCTCCACCCGGCATCTTTGCTCCCCAACCACACTGGATGTGATTGAGGGTGGGAACTAGGTCTCAGTCTCCCTCATTTTTCCAGGACTTATCGTTAGACTGAATATAGTGCTGCTACATGTTTAGCAAATGCACAAATGAGTGAAGGGATGAGGACAGGAATAAGGAAAAGGGACCCCGTCACTTCCCCTCAAAGCCTCCAAAAGCCCCCTCGGCCCTCCCAGATCACTAACCATGCCCCTTTCCTTCAGAAGATCTGCAGGATCAGCTCTCAACTTTTAAGATCCGACCTGGGCAGAAAGCTGGGAGAAGGAAATGTCTGCCTCTCTAGGGGCCCAACCTTTTCTACATGTGGGTTCTGACACCAAAAGACTCTCATGCAACCCACCAGAGCTCGTCAGAGCAGAAAATCACCCTTGGGTCCACCAAAATCCAGCCTCTTGTTTCATAGAAGGCCCAGAGAGGGGAAGTGATTTGTCCAAGGTCACACAGCAAGGTTATGTGATAAACAGTGCACACTGCCAGACACCTGTTGGTGCAGGGTGAGGAGGGGTGAAAGGATGGGGGGGGGAGGTGTGCAACACAGGGTTACCCATTTCCTCCACAGGCATGCCCAGTCAGAAGGTCTGGGGTAAGCGGGCCCAGCCCAGAGAAGCGCCCACCCACCATGGGGGTTCTGAGTTCTATATTCCTCTGCCCAGTGAGGGAGGAGCAAGGGAGCTCAAAGCAGAGGCCCAACAGATGGTTTCTATTTGCAGCCACTGAGCCTGGTCTGTGCCAGACTTCTGACCTATTTTGAGGAACTGAGGACCCACTGGCTCAGGGATGGCCTCCCACTCACACCCTTAACCCAGTTTGGCAGGGGATCAGATGGGTGGTTCAAGGCCAGTGGAGATGTTGAATGGAAGAGAAAAACCTTTGAAAATGAGGCTGGGGGGATGTCTGCAAGACTGAGCTCCAGAGAAGCAGTCCTCAGAGGCTAAGCCCCAAGCCACCTGTCTCAGAGTCATCCCTGGGGGTTGTCTGTGGAAATTCACATGGTTGGGCTCCACTTCCGGCCTGTAGGATCAAGCTCTCTGGGAATAGACCAGGGAATCTGCATTTGAACAGAGCTCCCCACCCCCACGTCCCCAGGTGATTCCTGCTCTTCAGTGTGCTATCTGTGGGCCAACAGCACTGGCATCTTCTGGAGGGGGTGGGGGTGGGTGTCGATCAGAAATGCAGAATCCCAGGCCCCATCAGGGCTGAAACAGAATCCAGTTTTGCAAGATCCCAGGTGATCTGCAGAGATGTCAAAGTTGAGAAACAGGGCTTTAGTTCAGTGCTTCCCAAACCTGAGTGAGGGCCTGGTAAAGCACAGACCACCGGGCCCCGCCTCCACCGCGTCTGATTCAAGAAGTCTGGGGTGGGGGTGGGGGCAAGTCTCTGCATCTCTAACAAGCTGCCAGATGATCTGAGGGGACGTAAGTCCTTGGGCTATGGTGCAAGGAGCACCTAGTTCTGTGACCTTAAATAAGTCCCTTTGCTTTGCTGAGCTTCGGTTTCTCCATCTGTGAAATGGACAGAATTCATACCTTCCCCTTAGGATAATTGTGAGGTCCCTGTGAAATAGTGACGTGTGCGGAGCACTGTGGGAACTACTGTATGAGGACTATTATATAAATCCATTCGTTCCTTAAAACGATTGCAGTGATCTCATTTGTCCTTGACAGCTATCCTGTTGTAGAGTGAGTCAATCAAAGAGAGGGCCTAACACGTTCCTCCAGGGCTTTACTCTCATTCCTAGACTGCACAGCTGCAAGGTCAGGCATACAGTAAGTGCTTAATAAGGGCTGGCAGCATTCTACCCCAGACTTCTGGTTCTCCGCCCGATTTTCTTTTCCCCAAAATCTCAACTTCTCACACCTTCCTCCGTGGCTCTCTGGTCTCTCGCTAGGCGAGACTAAGCAACTTCTTCTTCTTCTTCTTCTTCTTCTTTTTTCTTTTAAGATTTTATTTATTTATTTGACAGACAGAGATCACAAGTAGGCAGAAAGACAGGCGGGGGGTGGGGGGTGGGGGGTAGGATGGGGTGGGTGGGAAACAGGCTCCCTGCTGAGCAGAGAGCCTGATGCGGGGCTCTATCCTAGGACCCTGAGATCATGACCTGAGCCGAAGGCAGAGACTTTAACCCACTGAGCCACCCCGGCAACTTTTTTTTCAAGGTTGTTTGGTAGTTGAGGCTAAAGGCTGGGCTGGGGAGACCCTCCAGGCTCTTCAAATGCCCTGCCTGATGTTTAGGATGATTGGGGATCCCATGTGCAGGTGCCTGGTCCTGCGCCTTGTTGCAGGGCTCCTTCCCCGTGGCAGAACCTGCCCACCCAGGCATCCCCAAACCTTCGGGGCTCAGCCCTGGGTGGTTAGACCTCGCATGTGGATGCCGCTTCTGTCTAGGAGAACTTCTAAAACAGTCTGTCAGGGGTGATTCCCTGGAAGGGGACATTCAGGGCCCCCTGTGGGGCAGAGTCCCATGAGCTTTCATCGGGGCCTGCCGGGGAGCCCTTCCACGTGTTGGTCCCTGTGGCCCAGGGTCCTAGGACCACCTACTTCACAGAACAAGACCATGCCTCCCTGTCACCCAGCAGTGCAGACAAAGATGGGCTGATAAACTGTTGTGGGGCTGGGGGGAGAGGGGGACGAGGAGCAGGACAGTCTGCATGCCTCATAGTGGGGTCTCCGTTAGAGAACAGAGGAAGCCCACCCATCCCTCAGCATGCCAATGGAGAAAGGGAAAGTTGAAGACCTTGCTATTTTTCTAAAGATTTAATTTATTTGGGAGAGAGTGATAGAAAGCGCTTGCGCAAGCTTGAGCCCGGGAAGGGGCAGAGGGAAAGGGAGAAGCAGATGCCCCACTGAGCACAGAGCCTGGACAACAGGGCTGGATCCCAAGATCACTAAGATCCTGACCTGAGCCGAAGTCTTATGCTTAGCTGAGGGAGACACTCAGGCACCCTGAAAGCTTGAAGGCCTTTGTGTTACTGTTAACTATCTTGGGCACAGACAAGGCGGACCGTCCGCTTGCCCACAGAGAAGCAGACACTGGGCCCCATGCACACAGCTAATTTGGAGATAAACTCTCTGTGTTGCTCACCCTCTACTATCCCCTAGGGATGTGTGTGTGTAAGTGTGTGGGGGGTGTGTGGGGGGGCACTATTTCCTCCAAGACACTGGAAAAACTTTATCAGCTGAAGGTCTAGAAACTAGAGTGGAAACTTTGTGAAGAAAATGTCACTGAGAAAATAAAAAGGTTTTTGTTTAAAAAAACCATCTGACTGATGACTATCTCATGATGTCCTGCACCTTTCACTCACTCATTGCCTTGTAAAAAGAACCTACTAATTCATTTAAGACCTGGCAAGGAAAGGGAAATCTTCTTGGATCTTTGGCCAATTCCCCTATGACAGCGACTGTTGCCCAAACTCACGAGGGACACTGACTCATCGAGGTGGCCATGTTGTGTCCCACAGGGACCTCTAGCCTAGCTCCAGAGCTCTGCATGGTAGGGGAGACCCACGCTCAACGGCGATTGGCTCAACCACTCAGCTCCTTCTTTGGGAGTTTAAATGTGAGCTACGGGGAGTCAGTAGTTGGTGGCAGAGACAGGAGCCACAGGCACAGTAAAGGGGCATGGGGAAGAGGACACGGAGAAGCATGAAGAGGGTCAGTTTTACTTTCCAGATATGTAAGTGTGCTTCACTCCTGTGCACTGGCTAATTGTGACCTTCTCCTTTTTCCTCTTATTGGCATCCATTTATTCAGAGAGACTTAGGATGGTTAAAGCAGGAATCAAAAAAAAAAAAAAAAGAAAAGAAAAAAGAAAAAAAAGAAGGTTCTGACTTCTAAAATAGGATTTTGCACAGCTACACGACCATCTTAAGAGCCAGACCTAAGAGGCTTTTTTGGACTCCCATCTCCCCCTGTTAGCAAGGGAAGAGTCTTCCTTGGCTGACTCTGGTGAGACACCAGGGCAAGAGGAAAGCCCACTCCTGGCAGATGGAGACGGAGAATGCGAAATCAGAAATCAGAACGGAAGTTCGTGTTCAGGTATGTGTCCTGATTTTCCATCTCGGGGGCAATATGCTTGGTAGGCAGACGGGTTTCCCTCCAACTTCTTGGTTAGGATTCTGGAAAGAAGGGTGCCTAGGTGGCTCAGTGGGTTGAGCGTCTGACTCTTGATCTCAGCTCAGGTCTTAATCTCATGGTCATGAGTTCCGACCCTGCGCTGGGCTCCACGCTGGGCATGGAGCCCACTTTAAAAAAGAACAAAGGATTCTGGAAGGAGATCACTATTCAAACAAGATGTGGTTTCACAGGATTAAGATGGCCAAGGGGAATGGCCAAACAGAAGGGGCTGTGTGTGCAAACCTGAGCTCCCTTCAGCTCTTGCGTGTTGGAGAGAACCCTGCCATCAGTCCCTGCATACCTCTGAGGGAGGATATGGGAGGTCTAAGAGCTACGGGCCACCAAGAAGTTGCTGTTGAGAGGGGCAAACCAACTGCAAGGCCAGGGGCAAGATGGATATGAGACAAAGGACCAGCTAGGAACAGACACTGTCATTAGGGCCAAGAAAAAATGGACCATGAGTCTGTCAGTTGGAGAATTCAGTGGTAGGTGCCCAAAGAATGCCCAAAGAAGGACAGACCAGACACACTTTAGTGGACATCAGCCAGGACATGTCTAAGGACCAGCACAGAACTGGGGGTCCCCCTCCCCCTAACATCTGAGGTCGTATAAGCCTCAGCCGTCTATATCCACAGATATCATTTTGAAAATGAGCCAGAGGAGGAGGAGCTCTGAAAGATGAGCCCTTGAGAATCATTCAAGAAGAAGCCAAATTACCCCCAAAGAGGCCGAGCCTTTACAAGGTGATTTACATGACTGAATCAGACCGGCCCCACTGGACTGGGCTAGATGTGTTTTATCACAGTGACTCTGTGAGGCAAGGCTTCTGAATTAGATCAGATCAGCTTTGGAGAAAATAAAGGATCTGTATCTTCTCTGTGCTTCCAAGTTGTCAGGGCCGCCGTGGAAGGCCATGCAGGACGTGCACTGCACACTTGACCATGTGAATAGCGCCCCCTGGGGTTACAGAGCTCGGGTTGGCGGCGGGGAGGGTACAGCCTGTCCCTTCCCGATGAGGAAGAGGCTGCAGAGGCAAGCGACAGAGTAAGAGCTCTCATCAGTATCCCAGAGGCCAGGCTTGAGCAGACAAGAAAAACCTCGGAATCCTGTGCACTTGCAGATCAGAAACGTCATTCCAGACTTCCGATGCCTGGTCACGTGGCTGCCCCTGGGAGCCCGTGAGGCCTGCCTGCTGCTTACTCTCTTGCCTCCTATTACTGACCGTAAAAGGGTCAGCTTCTAGCCACCAACATAGACCCCATTCTAGCAACGCGGAGTGACAACCATCATCTCTGGCAGCTCAAGAGAAGGGGTTCTCCTCATGTGGGCACATCAGGGCTTCCTCCAGTGTGGGTGCTGGCTTCAAGATGGGAAGGATGTGATCCTTCTCACCCCCCAGACCTCTTGTTTGGTAAAACAGAAACGTGCCTACAGCTCGAGTCTTTCTTGGTTGGCCTTTTTTGTTACTTGTAGCCCAAAGCATCGCAGCTGATAGAAGAAAGACCTACCCGTGACAGGTCTCCATGAGGCCTCTGTCTCAGCGGCCCTCCCCCCAGAGTCAAAAACCTAGAGAAGGTGAGGATGCCCAGACCCCACCCAGCCCAGCCCACACCCAGCCTAGGCCTCTGCCAGAGCGCGAAGAACCAGGACCAGGACCCCCTCCATTCCCCTTCCAGGTTTTCTCTCCTCTCCCAGCAGAGCTTCTTGGGGTGAGCTGAGGCAGCTGGCTCTTCTTCCTGTGTGCTTGCTGGAAAAGTCGCATGGATGGGGGGGTTGGGGGAGAGCAAGAATCAGATTCGTGCTGCCCTTGGCTACACAGCTACTCCCCACGGCGTATTCCAGGCCCAGCAATGCTGTGGAGACTTGAAAGAAGATCTCCCCACCTTTTTTTTTTTCATTCTACTAAAAGCTGTCATTGCTACAGAAAGCATGAGGAAGGGGGTGGAGAAGAAAATGAGGTCATGTGTCTAAAACATCTGGCACGGGCCTGGTGGGTGACGAGCACACCAACACCAGCACCCTTCTTCCCCTCTTCCATCATGGCGGCCAAGCGGGTGGCAAAGCATGGCCACGGTGCCTCGAGCAGGATACCTTGCCATTGTCTGTTGGGATTCGTGCTTTTTTGAGGTTCCCTTTCTCCTTTCCCTTATGGTAGTCACACACTCACACACACACACACACACACACACACACACACACACACACTGCTGGCTCAAGAGCCTAGCCTCCCTGACTGCACTGTGAGTTGGGTTCAGGGTCATGGGGTTACCATCTTCTTCAGCCCCACTCAAACCTCCCAGAGCTGGTCCCCCCACAGGGGCTACTCCCATCACAGACGCTTCTGCTGGTCCCTATTCACTTCGTGAGCATGTTAGGAAGACCCAGAAATTGCTCAGCCTTCCATCGACATGGTCCCAGGCTGTGTTCTTTGCTTCAGGGCCTCCCAATCACTATGAAACCAAAGCCACGGTTCCCCAGCCCAATGGCAACATCTGACCTTGCAGACTCATCTCTGCAGATAAAGTCTCTCTGCTCCCCCCTCACCTGGAGTCAAGACCACCCCAGTCTGTAGGGCACTTTAGTGAAAATAGAAAATGGTGCCTCTTCCTCTAGGCAGATGTAGACCCAGATCAGAGCCCATGACTTGGTGAGTGAAACGTGAGCTGGACTTGTTCCTCTGCCAGGTGCCTTTGTGCAGACCACAACCTGCACAACTGTACATGGTGGCCACGCATGGAGCCTTTCCAATTACCCTCCTGTGTTTCTGACCTAAATGCTATTCTCAGACATTGACTACTCCAGAATTTCCAATGTGGGGCAGACCAGCTCAGGGGGCAACAACTTCACAAAACATCAAGACCTATTTAGTACTTCTCAGCACAATCCTGTGGCTTACCCAGCACCCCCTGCTAGGTCTTGCTCCCTGGACTCCTCCCTGCTCATGCTTGTTAATGTCATAGCACCTCTAGCACCTCCAATTCCAATTCATTCCTTCCTGCCCATTTTGAAGGTGAACCACACAGCTATCTCAGGAGACATGGGGGTGTCCTACCGTCTGCTGTTGTCATCTAGCTCTGGTTGGACGTCTTTCTCTATCACTAACCAGCTACTGTCACAAGTTCACAAGAAATTGGGGTTATTCGTGGTGCTTCCTTAAGCCACAGGAGGTGGCTTGATGGGAGATTAAGTGAGAAAATGTGTATAGAATGCTCCTGACATTACCTGGCACCTACTGTGTGCTCAATTCACTTAGCCACAGTCCCTTGACTCAGCGGTTCCTGATTCCTTGTTTTAACCCGGATGAAGCAAGGTAATGCACCGGGTAATGTATCTGACATTGCGTTGTATTTACTATGTGTCAGGTACTAGTCTAAGCATTTTGCCAGTCTTAACTTAATCCTCATAGCAATTCAGGGGTATAGCAGGTGCTATAATCTTCCCCTTATTACAGGGGAGGAAACTGAGGCACAGATGTCCAGTAACTTGCCCAAGATCCCATGCAGATAAAGTGGTGGAAGGATCTGAACCCAAGCCTTCCAGCTCCACTGGGTGTATCGCTCAACATGCAGGCCATAGGGCTTCTTGCTGGCTGGGGTGGGAACTGAATGAGATAATGCAGGCAACATGCTTGGCACATGGAAGAAACTTGATATTGGTCATTATGTTAATGTATTGTTATCGTTGTACATTTATCACTGGTATTACTAAAACGTGCAAAGCACCCACCAGAATCAACCTGCCCCTTCTCGCCCTTTCTCCCTCCTCCAGCGCTGATGTTGCTACATTTTGGTGGTGGTGGGCAGGAGTCTTGGCATTCTTTGTAGAAGGTCTCCTGCTGGGTATCCAGTCTGGGGGTGGGGAGAGAAGACTGAGGGTATCAAGGGGAAGAGGAGTAAAACCCCCCAGCACAGAACCCTCTGGAACTTGGAGATGCATAGCAAATAAAGTGGGCTCCAATACAGAAAGGCTGGAAGTAAACTGGGCTAAGGAAGCAGACGAAGGGGACCAGGCTGCCCCCAACAAGGTCCAAGTCAAAAAATAATAACTGACTTGCCTAACAGCATCCCCAAGGCTGCTTCCTCCAGGAAGCCTTCCTAGATATCCCAGGCAGATCAACACCTTCCTTCCCTGTGCCATCAGAACACTTTATAGATCTAGCCCTGCCCTGCCCATATTATGCCACCTTTATGCGAGAGCCTCAGCCAAGCACGGTCAATGTGTCTTGGACTTGAGTCTTCTGGAGCGTAAGGACCAGGGCTGTCATGGGGGCATCCCCTGTGGGGCCTTCCGTGCAGGTACAATGAAGGCTCTGTGAACACTTGTTGAGTGAATGAGTGAATGAAGGGGACATGGCTCCCGCCCACCTCTCTTTTCATGGCTCCCTTTGGCCTCTCTTTTCTGTGACCTCCCCATTGCCGAGCAACCGCTGAGATGCCAGGGTTGGCAGGAGGTGAACCATGTAAGATCCCAGCTGGCTGTGGAGGGCGACGGGAGACACTGCCACCCCTTCCCCCCATCAGCTGGAGGGGGACTGCTGTATGGCCTGAGCCCCCCGTCCTTCCATAGCCCCGAGCGAAGGTCCTGCAGTCAAGTGATGAGACTGGGAGTGGGCACCAGGCAGCTGGTCCCAGGGTCTGGGCATCTGCATTTTTAAAACCCTGCTCAGTGAGGAGGAGGAGCCACCAGTCTAAAGGTGGTGATTCCTGGGGGGTCCCTGGCTCTATCTTGCCCCCTCCTCACCCCACTTAAAGGCCAGGAGTCCTGCATCCGGCCACCATCCATGTCATCCGGCCACCATCTTCCCTTCTCTGTTGATGTCACTCCGCCCCAGGGGACACAGGGGAGGTGAAAAGAGCAGAACTCAACCCACTCATGCCAGCTCATACCAGCGCCGGGCCCCATGTGCAGCTGGAGTTACCTCAGAACAGGAATGTGAGTCTGGACTTGACTCGAGTTTTTTTTTTTTTTTTTTTTTTTTCACTTTCTCCAGGACACTGAACCTTTCCCCTCGGTGTTTTCTGACCTTAAGACTTAACAACATCGTTCCAACTTCTGGCCACTGGTTCTGTCTTTCAGCTATTTACATGGTCATGCAATTTGGTCTTCAATCCCTTCTGGGAGGTGGCTTTGGTCCTCCAAGCACACCTGATAGAAAGGGCCAGAAAGCCCCAGAGCCCCAGGCTTCCAAGGGAAAGGGGCGAGATGCTAGACATAGCGCCACAACGTGTCCACTAAAGGGCGTGGCAAGACTTCCAGTATGATGGACAGTTAGGTCTTCAGTAGAATATGTTACAAGAACAAACAGTCAGGGGCTGTGCTGACTTCCTGATTTGAAAAACCAGTATTTCAAGGTCAAGTCCATGAAGGAAATTTATAATAAATCAACCTCTGTGCCAAAGGGCTCACTCACACCTGCTGACTCGCCATTCTCTGGGGGGCACCCAGCCTCTTCCGTGTTCACAGTCCTTGCCCAGGCTAATCCTTCTGGTTGACGTTTCCCCGCTATGGACAAACCCCTACTCCTTCCTCAAGGCTCACCTCAAGGTCACCTTATCTGGGAAGCCTTTAGGGACAGTGATGGGTACAAGGTACAATACTGAGTTCTCAAAATATCTTTTTACATGGCTTCTAGGACCTTCCCCCAGTGAGTAATTACTGCTCTACAAGCCCTGTTTCTCCCACTGGTGTGTGATCAACTTGGAGGCAAGAATCCTTTCTCTTTGCATCTCGAGCACCAAGCACAGCAAGAGCCCCAGGCCAGGAGGCAGAGACCCACAGACTCAATCTGGCTCGCAGATGTGGGACTTAAGGGCCAGCACAGTGATTATAATCATTCTGAATTACTTGCCAACATTAAAAAAATCAGGACACTTCATATAAAAATCCAGATTCCTTCCTCTTCTGGAAAAACCGGAAATCAGAAGTCCTGGCCCACTCTGGGTCTACATTCCCAGAGCTGCTCCTTCTGAATGGAAGAGGGATCTTCCAGTTATTCCCAAGCCACCCCTCTTTATGAAGTAGGTGCCCTCGTAGAGGCATGTAGTAGCTAATTTAAAAAACATTGCTGAAGAATGAGTCTACTTTGACTTTTGAAAAAGCCAGAGCAGAACGATCAGCATGGGAACCAAATGCATTGCGTTTCTTGGTAGATCATATATCTGCACAGAATCTGGGGACAGTGAAGTTACCTCAGGAAGGTAAACCGTGGCACATCCACACCATGGAATCCGACTCGGCAATAATAAAGGACAAACGACTGATTCCCGCATATGTCATGACCGAATCTCAAATACATTATGCTGAGCCAAGCATGCCAGACACAAACACTGCATTTATACGATATTCCGGAAAAGACAAAACGATAAAGATAGAACACAGATCGGTGGTAAGTGGGAAGAGGGGCTGACTACAGAGCAGCTGGAAGGGATTTGGGGGAGGGGGAGACAGAAATGTTCTAGGTCATAACTGATACTACACAGCTTATATAGCTTGTATGTCATTGTTGAAACACATGGAAGAGAACACAGTAGAGGATTTTTATTGCATGGAAAGGATACCTCAATAAAACCAACTTTTAAAAAATTCCTTGAAGAAATTTTTGCCCTGGTCCTCCATAGAGAAATTTGCATACAAGAAATGATCAGAACAGGGGCACCTGGGTGGCTCAGTGGGTTAAAGCCTCTGCCTTTGGCTCAGGTCATGATCTCAGGGTCCTGGGATTGAGCCCCACATCGGGCTCTCTGCTCAGCAGGGAGCCTGCTTCCTCCTCTCTCTCTGCCTGCTCTCTGCCTACTTGTGATCTCTGTCTGTCAAATAAATAAATAAAATAAAATAAAGAAATGATCAGAATAACTCAAGTTTAAGGACTCCTAAGCCCTATGTGGTACGCTGAGGAGACAGGGTCTCTTTCCTCCCACCGTGTCACACTCTGGACACCTTGTGCAGGCAGTCTAGGGTCGTGCAGCACAGAGGAGGTGTCCCCGGGCACCCTGCCAGCTGTCCAGCGGTGTGCCCCACTCTGGGCAGATGTGGCCTTCAGCCACTAACACTGGAAGAGGAACAGAGATCCCCGGCTCCACCCCACATCCACTGAATTAAAATCCAGAGGCCAGACCCAGGAAGCTGCCAGGCTGATGTTTAAAAAGCCCCTTGGGTAATTCCAGTGTAACCCTAATATTTGAGATGTGTGGTATATGGGCTCTGGGCCTTGGAGACAGTGGGTTCAGGCTGGGGAAAAGTCTGTGAATGGTACTTTTCGAAGATTCTAATGATCTGTGCATCCCCATTACTGTTCGTGTTGGTGATTGCGTTCTCCGTTGATTCTGTCTAACCTTGGTGGGGCACCGGGATATGGATTACCTCGTCTAAACCAGGAAGCCGGCTTTCTTAATCCCCATTTATCAGATGAGATAAGAGAATCAGAAATCGAGGGGAGGTCACCTGCCAGGGTGGGGCAGGGGCAGGACCTGAGACCTGGTCCTTGGGTCCATCTCTCCTGCCTTCCACCACCCCTCCTTTTCACTGGAGGCCGAGCTGAGGAGGGGTTGGGCACAGAGGGAGGAGGGCTCAGCAAGGGTTTCCTCTCCAGCCAGCGACTAAGAAGCCCATTTGCGCTCCCTGTGCCTGACTGCAGAGGAGCTGCTGACATCTTTGCTCCAGGCTCCTGGGGCCCAGGATGGAGAAGCCCAACAGGACTTCTGGAGCAAAGAAATCTGCAGGCTGCCTTTAGCGTCCCCCATCAGAGACCATCCCGCTGCCAGCGATGATGACTCCTGGACATCATCAGGGATGGCCTCAGTGTACATCCCTGCTGGGAGAGGCTGACCTCACCCATTTCTGTCCTCTTGGGCTAAGACAGGGCAGGGCTGAAGATGCAGGGCAAATATGGCTGTGGGAGGGGAGGGCCAGAGGTCACAGGTGTCAGCTTGCACATGCTGGACACTGCCAGGGTTCCCGAATGACTTTCCCACGGTGTGCAAAGGGCCCAGGGTCTCAGTCCAGTTGCTTCAGTTCTGCAGGCACTCCATAGGGGTGACACTTTTATTTCTACTGAGTAGCCAGAGAAGTCCAACGACAGAATGGATTATTTATAAGTGGTGAGTTTCCCATCTCTGGAGGCAATTAATGACATTGGAAGGTCCTTTGGTACAGGTGGGTACTGAAGGGACTTCCACATCAGATTCAGGTTGAACTGAATGACACTTCAAGGGTCTTCCACCTCAGAGAATGACAGACTCACTCATCTCATCCTTCCAGCCACCAGCAGCCCTCAGTAAAATGTTGTCTAACAGACTCACACTCAAGTGCCTATAAAAACAGCCCTTGCCTCCTCACGCTGTGGTCAGACTTCACCTGGACAGATGGTCTCAAAAAGACCTTCAAGTCCACACTTGCACACACTCAAGTCCATCTTGCACACCCACTCACTGAGCAGTTGCCACCATCATTGCCAACAGCAGTAGCACCCACCACACTGAGCACTCACTACAAACCAGGCTTTGGGCTAAGTCCTCCTCTCCCTTGATCTCCTTGAGTTCTCCTAAGAGAAAGGGCTTTCTATTCCCATTTTAAAGATGGAAAACCAAGGCTGAGATGGTAAAGCGACATGTTCAAGGTCACATGGTTGGCAGGAGCGAAGATGGGCTTTGAACCTCGTTCTTTCTGGCTCCAAAGCCTGGTCTCGTGAGCCACATTGCGTCCCTAACACAAACCAACAACCAAACCAAAGTGAGCCCCACTTGTCCTCAAAAGGCTGCTTCCAGCCCAGCCGTCACCCGACCTTGGCACATTCTCCCCTCAGTTGCACTTGTGCTGGTCTCCAGGTCCACGGGAGTGTGGAATCCTCGCCAGCAGCGGGCTCCTGCTTGAGCCTGAGCAGCACAGGGGCCCCAGCTTGCGAATGGTTTCAACCCACCTTTGTAGCTTCTCTCCTCGAAGGCCTCACTCAGCTGGGTATCCCAGCCAAACAGGTTCCTTCCCGGTCACCTCCGAGCGTTTGCTCTGGCAGACCCTCATTGGGAATGCCTTCTCCTCTTCTCCTGGCAAACCCCATTCAAGAGCACAGTTCAGTTCGGGTGTATCCTGCTCCATGGAGCCTCTCTGATCCCCGGCAGGCAGAGCTTGGTCCCTCCCTCCCTTGGTCCATTCCTCCCTTCCAGCTTTTACTGCATTGTTCTTTGGCTAGTTGTTTATGTGTCTGCCTCCCTCACTAGACTGTGAGTCCCCAGGGCCCACGGCTGTGTCTCATTCAATGTGAGCTTCCGCCTGGGAGCACAGGGGCTGGCAAGGCATAGAAGCCCAGTAAATGCTGTGGTCTCATTACTCGTGGCCAGGAGGGTCCCACACAGGGCGCCCACAGGTGCCCGGCGGCCAGAGCTGAGTGCGTTCATGGCTGATGTCATCCGTCCCCACAGAGCGGAGCACCAAGCCCATCAGTATGCCAGCGGGAACATCTGGGCTCCTTCGGAAAGCTATGTCTTCCCAGAAGTGGAGCAGAGGTGGGGCAGCATGGACTGGGCAGCGATGTCCGGGTCAGGCTCCTTCCGAGTGGAGACAGGCCAGCGGACTGCTTGATTTCATCCAGCCGACTTTCTACACTGGTTGGGGGATTTCAACACAGAAACTGGCTCCCCACCTGACTCCGTCTGACACCCAGTGGGAAGGCCTGGAACCATTCTAACCTGGATCAGTCCATAGCTGGCTGGGTGATGGCAGGCCTGCCCCCGCCTTGGGGCTCAGTTTGTCCATCCATGAAATGGGAGAAACAATAACTCCTGCTCTGGGAGTATTTACTGGGGTAAAAGGATTAAGTAAGTAAAAGACAGAAATGTAAGAAAGGGTTCAGAAGCACAATGTGGGGCCAAATGAGGCTGGAAGGGGAAAGCTCTCTGTACTTCTGTAGATTAAGAATAACCTGCAGGACCCAAGGACAAGGGTTTTTTGGGCTTCTGTTTTGTCATTTGTCAGATGAGGGCCTAATATGAATTCCTGTTTGCCAAACTTCATAATTTATGGACCACTGCCAACACTGTTTTGCCATCTCTATTAATCATCTGAGCCATATTTATTTAAGGATTTTGTTTAGGCGTATCTGGCTGGCTCAGTCTTGATCTCTGGGTTGTGTGTTCAAGCCTCACGTGGGGTGTAGAGATTACTTAAAAATAAGAATTGTTTAAAGAATATTGCTTAAGTTGACCCTTTCTAATATTTAAATAAATGCTTGAGCCTCATTCTAAGGAATTTTATCCGTGATGGAACTGGTTCAATGTGTTAGCTACATTTTTCTACTACACATTAAATAAATATGTCACAATTAAACCAAACCATATTTATCCAGGCCCCAGTGAAAACATCTTGTACATCACTGGTGGCTTGTGTCAGTTCTTTGAGAAACAGAGGGAGATGGTAAGCCAATCCCTACTCTCCAGGAGCTCCAATCTTGCCTGTAAAACAAAAACAATAACAAAACAAAACAAAGCAAAACCTCTCCAGTTGCTTCAGTGTGTTTCCCTTATGTTTCATTTAAAGCCTGCTCAAAGGTACGCATACCAAAATGCATACATTATGGTGAGGCAAAAAATCAAGTAGTGACGAAATTCAGTTTAAAGGAAAGTGAGGGTAGGAGAACTAAGGCAAGACAAAATGAGTACATAAAAGGCCCACTGGAATCCACGAATGTTCCATGAAAGAGTGCCACCGATTGGAACTCTGAGCTTCCTAGCAGCCAAGGTAAAAAGGGAAATATGTTTTATCCTCCTTTCATATGATATATGAGCCAAGTCCTTAACTGCAATGAAATAAATGTGACATAATGGTCTCTGGGGCAGCTGACCTGAGCAGAAAAATGCTGCTCCCGTCTTCTGACAGATGTCCCTGTCTCTCTTTGAGCCCATCTCCTATGCTGGTGATCTTTCCCCATGTGATCCTGTCACTTTCCTTTTTGAAAAATGTGTAACTTTTTTTTCTCTTTCCTCCAGAGTGAAATTAAACATTCTCAGGCTTGTATTCAAGCATCCCAATGAATTAGTCCCCAAATATCTTTAGGGTCACATCTCTAGGAACTTCATTTAGATCTCTGTGGAACTGCCTGAGTGCAAATCTGGACTCTATCACTTAGCTATGTGATCCTTGGCAAGTTACATAACTTCTCTGAGTCTCAATTTCTACATCCATGACATGAAGGTACAAGGAGTTCTCGCCTCCTAGAATTATTATGGGAACTGAGTGTGGCACACCAGGTAAAGCATTTGCTTTCGAACCTCTCACTGTGAGCTCTGCCTGGAGCACTACTGTCTCCTGGCCTGTGCTAGTGCTGTTGCCTCGGGTTAGCTTTCCCCTTTCTCTGCAGACCAAAATCCTATCATTCATCCACTCAAGTGCCATTTGAACCAGGGGCCTTCCCTGATTGTCCCCATCAAAAGAACCCATGCCTTCCTCTCATTTCCCACAGCATGTAATTTATATGCAATTTCATATACACACCAGACGCAACATTCAACCCATGTTTCTCACACTGAAGGGTCACCTCCTATCAGCAGGTTATGAAATCAAAGTGGCAGGATGATACCAGCACTGAAAAAAAAAAAAATGAGACAGAGTAGAAAAGACTAAAAAATATCAGAGTGCATGGCCTGCCTTGTGATTTGGTTTTATATATGTAATATAAGTATTTGTGTGTGCGTGTGTGTGCTTGTGGCCACAACATAAAGTGATTTTCATCCAGGAGTCATAGTCACAAAACTATCTGAGTGCTACAGCACTAATTGTGGGTTCCTGGAGGGCGGGGACCAAGTCAGGTTCACTTCTGTGTCCCCAGGACTTAACATGGAGCTCGGCACATAGTAGACACTCAGTAAACACTATTATTTTTGTTTTTGCTTTTCAGTAAACATTACTGAAGTGAACTGAAAATCCAGTAATTCAGAATAACGTACTGAGCCTGAGATTCAAGTATAAGCCCCCGTGTTCAGCCACAGGACCCACCCACCTAGAAGGGGGCCACCCAGGATGGATTTCAGAATTGAGGTTGTCAGGTGTGGGTAGAAAAGAATGATACGGCTTAGTCCCCACTTACTCAGCACCCCCTTCCCAAGACTGGACGTTCATCTTCCAGAAGACAGGAACGATGATACCAGCATTGTCCACCCCACGGGGAGGGAACATGGTAAAGAAAGGCCTCAAGTCTGTCTGGGTGGCCGAGAATGAACACACAGAGGCACAGGCTCACAACCCTGCACACAGACTCACAGACATGTGCACACCCTGCTCTTCATTTCAGAAGTGGGAATGTGGAGGCCCAGTGAGGGCAAGTGACTTGCTCAAGGTCACCCAGCAGGCTAGTGGCAGGACTGGGACTAGAACCAAGTCCCTTGGTTCCCAGACCAAGAGAGAAGACAGGACAAATAGTGCAGTAGACAGAAGAGCGCCTGGTAAGGCACGAAGGTCCTTTTGAGACTGAGAGGGGATGCTGGGCCACCTGCAGACACAAGAGGTCACGGTGGTCCAGCAGCCTCTCCTCCCCCTCCACCTCCAGGTTCCTACCCATTTCCCATGCCAGTCCCCAGGACTACCTGAGCTGGGATAGAGACCTGTCCTGCTTTGCTGAGCGGGAGGGAGCTGATTGTCATGGGAAAACAGAGGCCAGCTGTGACTCAGTCCCAACAATTCCTGGCCCATTTTCTTAACCCCTCAGAGCCCCGGAGCCTCAACTGGTAACCATGGTTACTGCTCTCCAGGTTGGCGGTGGTTGGGAGGAGTAAACAAGAAGGTAAGTTAGTTCATCCCTCCCCTTCCCCTCTCCCCGAAACCCTTTATTTCGTCTTTTGAGATTTCTTCTGAATAAAAACAAAACACCTCCGACCATGAATCTGCTCTAACACTTTCAATGTCCCTCCACTAGGAGAAGAATGTCCACACTCCCCAGCCCCACACTCAGATCCTTCAAGGATTTGATCCTATTTCCTTTGTCCATCAATGAGATGGGCCAGGCACCTGTCACCCGGGATCGCAGAATTTGCTGTGAATGAACACACACGCGCACACACACACTTCTGCACAGGAGCATGCAGGCCTGCATGCCCACACACACATGTACATGCGTCTACAGATATGCACACATACATTCTCATGCGCACACACAGAGCTCTCCCCTCAGGCTGGCCTTTCCCACATCCTCCTTCCAGAACAGCCATTCTGAAAGCCTCCTCGGATCCATGCCATTGGAACGGGTCTGCCTGCGTGTTTGGTTCCGGAACCAAAAGCACGTCAGCACACCATAATCCTCCCTCATCCACGATGTCTGCCATGACCCCCCCCCCTTCGGTGCCCAGGAGGCAGGACCCGGATCTCAGGTCCTGGGGGGTGCCAGGCCCTGACACGGGGACTCTCACAGAGGGCTGCAGCATGGGATTCCCGGCTAGAGTTGAGGCCCACGTGCTGACATGCCACGCTCACAGCTACTCAGGATCCTCCCAACCACGGCCTCAGAGACTCACCCAATTGCCCACAGCTTCCAGCGAGGGGTCTGAATCTGATCGAGGGCAGCCACCTGCTTCTAAGGAAGTGAGGCACAGCAGAGAGGCCAGCAGGCCAGACAACAGGCAAGCCCCCTCCTCACACTTGGGGGCTGGGTGACCCTGAACAAAGCCTTGTTCTTTTGTTGGAGTCACAGTAAAATTCTAAAATCTATAAATAAGACTAAAAATAAGGCTAAATATCTGTCTGGGAAGGAACTAGGACAACGGGGGAGCTTTTTTGAGCTCTATACATCCTGCCCAAGATTGGTAGCCTCCCCTCCCCCTTATAAATGCACACCAGCGTCTGGGTGCTGGAGAAGAGGCAAGCTTATTATTTTGCAAAGTCTTCTGAGAGAATTCTGATTAGTCCTGGCTCCCAGAGCAATCCAGGTATGCCCAAAGCACACGCTTTGGAGACATTCCGGGCTGTCTCAGCAGGGGGAGAGTGCTTAACCGAGCTCAGCTCTCACGATGCACTCCGATCAGAGCCCCGGGCAGGAGACAATGGGTCCTTCCAGCCCAGAATGGAGGAAAGGTCTCCCTTGGGCAGGGTTGCAGACCAAAGGGAGCGATCCCTGCGTGTTAACCTCCTGGCAGGTCTGACTCTCAGTGGAGGCTCTGAAATGCCAGTCTCTCTGGGCACCTGGGTGGCATAGTCAGGTGAAGCGTCAGGCTTGGTTTTGGCTCAGGTGGTGATCTCAGGATCGAGCGATGGAGCCCCTATCGGGCTCTGTGCTCAGAGTGGAGTCTGCTTAAGACTCTCTCTACCTCTCCCTGTGCCCCTCCCCCTTCTCAAATAAATAAATCAATCTTCCAAAAGAAATAAATAAAATGCCAGTCTCATCTCCCTCCTCTTCTAGGTCAGATCTGTATCTCCCATCCCCCAAGTTCAGTGGCACAGAGAGAGGCCACACCTCTCGGAGCCCCTCAAGAGGCTCCCCATTCGGATCAGGGAGGTTGGCCTTAGTCCTGTCTCCTGTGGGCCTGAGGCCTTTGGGCTCCCCCACAGGGGACCCCGGGAATTACTGGCTCTCTGGGGCCTGGGTTAGCCAGACAGCTTCTGCTCATGACCCAGCAGTGTATTCAGAGCAAGCCTGGGAGCCCTGGGAGGTGGTGGGACTCTTTCCCTGCCGTGAACTTGAAGTAGGCCACCCTTCCCGTTCCAGCCAGGAAGGCCCGTATTGCGATCCATGACACCACAACTCTCCCCGCTCATTGACCTCACTGCGAATCCCATCTCCTCTATTGGCGGCGCCCGCCACCATCCCACCCTCTGGGCGTCCAGTGCCTGGTAAACAGAACTCTGCGGGGGCCCAAGCCCCCACCCTACTGGGCTCCCACACACAGAAGCTTTGTCTGAGCTGTTGATGCATAATACATGGGCGCAGGCCCGGACCAGCCGCGGGCCCATCTTGGACAACAAGCCCGTCACTAAGAGGCTGTGAGGGACACAACCAGGACACAATGCTCCAGTCAGAGCTGAGGGCAGCGGATAAAGGGCCTGCTGGGGCCCTGGAACCGGCCCCTCCCCCAACACACAGTGCAAGGGTAGAGGAAGGCCGTCCCCAGACAGCCCCTGGAGTCCTGAAATCCTCCCAGCCACCTTCCAAGTACAACCTCCAGCCCCATCCTTGGCTCACAGGCTTGGCTGCTTCTCCCTTGTGACCTGTGAAGGTCCTCTAGGACCCGTCCCTGTCTTGGTCCTCATGCTCCTTCTTTAAAAGAGTTTCTCCATCAGCTGTTACCGCCCATCAGGGTCTAGGGTGCTCCTTGGGGTCTTGGGCAATGGTTTCTGATTTGGGGTGGCACGCAGACCCCTCACATACCTGGGCCCCTATTATCAGCGGAAGAGCAAGGTGGGGTAACAGAGACTAAGAGACTAAGAATCAAAGACAACGTTCTTAAAAGAAGCCATGCACAATTTTATGTGATAAAACAGCACTCTTCCTCTTGCAGAGTATTTAAGTCAGTAAACCCACACGCAGCCCAACTCGGATAAGCAGTATTGGGCAATGACATACATGGGTACTTTGACAATAAGGGTCCGTGAGATTTGTTGTTGAACCACCTGGCAAACGTGTTAAAAATGCGTTCAGAGGTTCTCCCTGGCATGGAGATGTTTATTCCGCCCGCTCCCGGAGACTGATTTAGAAGATCTGAGCGAGAGCCCAGGAATCTGCGTCTTAACATGTACCTAAGAGAGTCCAGCGCAGGTCGTCCACAGATGACACTTCAAGACACAGTGGCTAGTGAAAAATTCTAGGTTTCAAGTATACAAATTAGTGCCACTCACAGGTGGCTGACGAAACAACCCACCGCAAATGAAACAATAGCCATGGAACTAAACTCAGAGCTGTTTGGCATTAAAAAGCAGGGACAGCAGCAATTGGACATCGGAGCCTGCTCAAAGAGGACCCCAAGCTAACTTCAACTTCGTTTATGCTACTTTGAGTCTTTAAAGAGCAGCCCTAACCAAAATCCTATTTCTAGGGTGCCTGGGTGGCTCAGTGGGTTAAAGCCCCTGCCTTCGGCTCAGGTCATGATCACAGGGTCCTGGGATGGAGCCCCGCCTCGGGGTCTCTGCTCCGTGGAGAGCCTGCTTCCTCCTCTTTCTGCCTCCCTGCCTACTTGCGATCTCTCTCTCTGTCAAATAAATAAATAAAATCTTAAAAAAAAAAAAAGATCCTGTTTCTAACCTCCGTTTCTCACTCTTTCCTGACCCCGGTGGAGAGGGTAGTGTCTGACTAGTGATTCAGAGAGGCGGGTGAGGATAAGGCACACAAGCCAGGACTTAAGGTTTCCGTCACGCCCAGGGCCTCTCCTGGAACTTCTGGGAAAGAGGAGAAGACTGGTGGGTTTCTCAGGAGTCCTCTGTTTTGGTGCACTTAGGGAGGGTACTGGTCATACCAATTCCCTGTGCAGTCTCAGCTTAATGGCTCTAACTTTCTGCCTCGGTAAGGGACGCCCAGAAACTTGTTCTAGGACCGAAGGAACAAGAGGGCTGAGGTGAGGGATAAATCAGCCACTGCCATCTGTCTCTCCTCATAGGCTGGGCATGCCCAAGCTATAGATCTTCACACTGGAGGTTTCCCAAAGATCATCTAATCTCATTCCGTCATTTACAAAGGGGGAAACTGAGGCATGAGGGGGCAAGTCATGTGTTCAAGGTTAGGTAGGAAGCAAGTTAGCAGCAGCCCGAGGCTGGAACCCAGGTCTCCTGGCCCCACCCTGCTCAATGTGCTTTCTGGATATTGTTACCAACTGGTGGAACAGCCCAGCTCCCAGGAATTTAGAAGTATGCAAATAAAGACCTCCCATCACCCCAACAGCTCTCCTGCCCACCTCAGACCTCAGATCAGAGCACTCACTCCTACATCATCCATTCCAGTATTTGTGGGCTCTTCGGCAGTGCTGGGCAATTCTCAGTCTCCTAGTCTCTTGCATTCCCTCTCCCTCTTCCCTGCACACCCCCCCCCCCCATAAATAAATGGAGCCACTCACTGGTGATTTGTCCTTCTATGATCATCATTTTGACATCTACACACAAAGAACTGCAAAGAGAATAAGGAGAACTCGCTAAATGCAATGCCCATCTTCATCCCTCTGTATTCACTTCTGGTCCTTGTCAGCATGTACAAGGAAAAGCCATCATGAGCCTTTAAAAAGCTTCATTTATTTTGCCTCATTGTATCTATTTTTAAGAATCCACCCCAATAAACAATGAGCAGTGTGGACACATTTCACATACTGGATGTTTCTTAAGAGTAGAAAGTTGGACCCACCTAAATGTTCAATAATATAAGGCTGATAAAATCAAGTATATTGGGGCACTTTCGGTGGCTCAGTTGGTTAAGCGTCTGCCTTTGACTCAGGTCATGGTCCCGGAGCCCAGCATTGGGTTCCCTGCTCAGCAGGGAGTCTGCTCCTCCCTCTCCCTCTACCCTATCCCCTGCTTACGTGCTCTCTCTCAAATGAATATATTAAAATAATCTTAACAAAAAATCCAGTATATTCATATTTGTAACAGATAGACTGTTATACAAGCATAAATCCATGCTTTCAAAGCATTTAAGCATATTTCATCAAACCCAATTCAACTACTTCTAGGACTGACCATTATTTTATGCTTTCAGAGGAAAAAAAATAATTTACTATAACATGCTATCAATTAAAAATACATTGCAATTTCAAGGATCATAAAATGTAAAATATTATAATCAATGAAATATGGTATAAATAACACAATGGAGAAATTCTCTTGATATAATGTTATAATAGTAAATGCACAGGGTAAGATATACTCATATACACACATAGGAAAAAGACAACCTAAGTAAAAGAAGTACTAAAATGCAAAGGGTAGTACCTTGAGAGGGTGGGATAAAGGGTGATATTTTACTTCCATTTTTACAGTGTTCTGATTTTCCAGATTTCCAGAATGATCATGTATCATTTTTATAATCTAAGAAAAATACTGTGATTCAAAAAAATATATAAAAATGAGTACAATGGAGGGGCACCTGAGTGGCTCAGTGGGTTGAAGCCTCTGCCTTTGGCTCAGGTCATGATCTCAGGGTCCTGGGATCGAGCCCCGCATCGGGCTCTCTGCTCAGCAGGAAGCCTGCTTCCTCCTCTCTCTCTGTCTGCCTCTCTGTCTACTTGTGATTTCTGTCTGTCAAATAAATAAATAAAATCTTTTAAAAAAAAATGAATACAATGGAACAGGTGAAATCACGGTGAACTCATATGCATCTATATATGGACAGCTGGTCCTATTATCATGCTCATGGCTGGGGCACATATCCTCGTGTTCATGAACGGCAGTTGGCTTAGCTTAGTTGTTGTTCCAGGACATGTTCATGGAATGTACATGGAATGTTTCCCGATTTTTTGCTAACACAAATAAAGCTTTGTGCAAAGTGCTTCTTTTGTTCTCCCTCTTGGGTCCTTTTCTTGACCCCTTCCAGGGTGTTGCGTGAAAGGTGCTGCCCGGCATGTCTGGGTGTTCGTTGGCGACTCAGAGTTGCAGTCCGGGGACAGAATGGTCCGTCTAAGGTCCGTTTTCACTATGACACTCTGTTTCTAGATGTGAACATTCTGGACTAGCCTGATGCCATACTGACTTCCCAAACCTGCCTCACAGAAACTGGAGTTCTTCTACTGGGGAGTAGAATATCGTACTCTGCCAGGTGATATGCCATTTGAATAATGAAAATGAAAACATCAGTTTCTTGACAGATGGGGGACCCTGGGAGAGACGTACCCTCAGGCACAGAAGATGGGCAGATCTAGTCTGAGATCAGGTGTCTACCAATAGAACTTAAAGGCACAGGGTGCTTGTGGGGAGGGGGAAAAAGGGTAGGGAGGATGTACGACCTTCAGTACATCATGTGCTCTCCAATGGTCAGTTTCAGGAAATAAGAAATGGAGGGCATACACCAAGTCTGATCTAGACATATGGTTCTTAAACAGATGCAACTCAATCAAGCGACTCATTTAAAAAGTTATTTTATTTTATTTTAAAATAATAATTGTATACATTTAAGGTGTACAACATAATGATTTGATATACATATAGGTAGTGAAATGATACCATAGCCAAGTTAATTAACATACCCATCTTTCTACAGCTACCTTGTGTGTGAGTGTGTGTGATGAGAGCACCTGAAATCTATTCTCTTAGCAAATTTCCAGTATTCGATACAATACGATTAACTATGGTCACCATGCTGTCTTTAGACCTACTCATCCTACAGAACTGCCACTCTGTACCCACTGACCATCTCCCCATCCCTCCCCCCCCCTACCCCTGGTAACCACTATTTTGCCTTCTGCTTTTATGAATTTGACTCTTTTAGACTCTACATGTAAGTGAGATCGTGCATTTTTTTTCTTCCTGTGCCTGGCTCGTTTCACTTCACATAATGCCCTCCAGGTTTATCCACATCGTCACAAGTGGCAGGATCTCCTTCTTTAAGGTGGAGTCACGCTCCATTCCACATATACAAACGCATCACAAGCATATCACAGTTTCTGTTTCCGTTCATCCGACAGATTCTTAGGATGCTTCCATATTTTGCCTATTGTATATCATGCTGTAAGCATGGAGGTTGCAAATTTATCTATTCAAGGTACTGACTTCATTTCCTTTGGCTGTGTATCCAGAGGAGGAATTGTTGGATCATATGGGATTTTTTTTTTTTTTTTAAAGATTTTAATTATTTGACAGAGAGAGACACAGTGAGAGAGGGAACACAAGCAAGATGAGTGGGAGAGGGAGAAGCAGGCTCTGGCTAAGCAGGGAGCCCAACGCAGACCTCGATCCCAGGACCCTGGGATTATGACCTGACCCAAAGGCAGATGCTTAATGACTGAGCCACCCAGGCCCCTCCCATACGGGATTTCTATTTTTAGTTTTTTGAGGAAGTTCCACACTTTTTTTCATAATGGCTGCACCCATTTACATGCCCACCAATAGTGCCTGAGGGTTTCCTCTTCTCTACATCCAAGCCAATACTTCTTATCTTTTATTATCTGACACTAGCCATCTGAACAGGTGTGAGGTGGTATCTTATTATGGTTCTGATTTGCATTTCTCTGATGATAAGTGATGGTAAGCACCTTTTCATGTATCTGTTGGCCATTTGTATGCTGTTCTTGGAAAAAATGCCTATTCAAATTCTTTGCTTACTTACAAATGAGGTTGTTTGTCTTTCTGTTGTTGAGTTGTGTTTTTTTTTAAATATATTACAGATATTAACCTCCTATCAGATATTTTCTCTCAGTCCATAAGCCCCCTTTTCATTTTGTAGATGGTTTCCTTCGCTGTGCAGAACTTTTTAGTCTGATGTAGTCCCACTTGTTTATTTTTGCTTTGGTTGCCTGAGCATTGGTATCATATCCAAAAAATCATTGCCAAGGCCAATGTAGAAGAGCTATCTCCCTATGGTTTTTTTTGTGGTTGTGGTTGTTGTTGTTGTTGTTGTTTCCAGATTGTTTACAGCTTCATGTCTTACATTTAAGTCTTTAATCCATTTTGAGTTGATTTTTATGTATGCTTTAAGATAAGGGTCCAACTTCACTGTTTGGCATGTGGATATCCAGTTTTCCCAACCCTACTGAAGAGGCTGTCTTTCCCATTGTATACATTCTTGGTGTTCTTATCAAAAAATAGCTGATTATATATGCTTTGGGTTTATTTCTGATCTCGAGCCACTCATTTTTTTTTTTTTTTTTTTAAGATTTATTTATTTATTTGACAGAGAGAGATCACAAGTAGATGGAGAGGCAGGCAGAGAGAGAGAGAGAGAGAGAGGGAAGCAGGCTCCCTGCCGAGCAGAGAGCCCGATGCGGAACTCGATCCCAGGACCCTGAGATCATGACCTGAGCCGAAGGCAGCGGCTTAACCCACTGAGCCACGCAGGCGCCCTCGAGCCACTCATTTTATTCATCAAACAATCACTGAACAAATTATGTGTGCGAGCCACAGCATGAGGACCACAGGACTGCAAAGCAGAAGAGGAGGGGGGAACACACTTCGAGAACAAACAATATTTGTCAGGCATGGAGCTGCCTGATCATTAGTGACCATTCCAGGAGCCAGTTATTATTTTCCCCACTCTAGAGACAGCAAAACTGAGGCTCAGAACTATTAGGTCATCTGCCTAAGGTCATAAAATGGTAATAGTTGAGTTGACAGCCTAACCCCAGTTAACCCACTATGTCTCATCTTCCCTGTAAGGAAAAAAGCGCTACTTTTGCCTTCAAGGAACTCAAATTCCAGTAAGTGCCTGAGTTAGACAGCTAACGGCAATGCTGGGCAGGAAGCAGGACAATGCCTGATTGATTCCGACAGAAAGATGGGGAAGGAGTCGAGGAAAAGTTGGCATGGGAACCCGCCCGAAGCTTAACTCGGATTCCAGATTCAGACTGCCGAACCCGGGGCAAGGAGGGAGGGGTGGCCTTGGCATTGTGGGTAGAGGAAACAGCACAAAAGCATGAGTGGACAGAGGGTAAAGTTCATGAGCCGTTTGGGAAAGAGCCTGTTGTTGCCGGAACAGGGGGTCTGGAGATCAGGGCAGGAGACTGGTTCGGGCAGATGGGTGGGGCCAGGCATCGAGGGGTCTTTGATGTCAAATCTAGGGTAGGCAATGAAGAGGTATTCCCAGGACCTAAGCCTGCTGCCAGCCCATCCCCCATGGGGTCAGGGAGTGGCTCACTTCTTGCTTCATAAACCAGGCACTGGAGGCCCCATGCTTTCCTGGGGGACCCTGGCTCCTCTTCTGGGCTGTACACATTCATGTTTACTGAGGGCCACTGGCTCTCTGCAGACAGGGTCTGTTTCTGACAGATTTGCAGTGCTCACCTTGTAGGAGGGACTCAGTAAAGAGTCACCTAGTTAGTTCTGAATAACAGACAAGATAATAGCCCTACCCATTTTGTTTCTGTGCCTGAGTCTCTGGCGGGGTTTCTACTAAGAAAAGTGGGGGGTGGGGGGGAGAAGTTGATTGCACAATTAGGGAGCCCCTTGGGGATGGGCTAGGGGGCCAATATAGATGATTCATGTGGATTCCAGGTCAAGCCAGCGTACTGAATGAGACCTCTTCGCACTCCCCCACCCCATTCCATCCTGTCTGCCATCACAGCCAGTGATGAGGCCCAGAAGGCCCGTCCACACCGCGTGCGGTGACAAGCCGCTCTCAGTCCCGTGTCCTCACCGATGACCCCAGCTCACCCCTGGGCAGGCTGAGCAGCAGCCTTCCATCAGTAGCTCTCAGGCCTTTGCTGAAATCTTACGCTCTGGGTAAGGAATGGTAGTGAGGAAGCCAAGGTCGGCCCAAGAAGGAGCTGGAGGCCAGGAGCAAGGAGAAGCTGGAGACTTGGATACTCCCTGACCCCACACTGACTTTTCCTCCCCGCCGACACTACTCTGGTTCAGACTCTTGTAACCACCTACTAGATGTTCCACAGGGGCCACAAACGGATCCCCTGTCCCAGAGCTCGCACAGCCAGAGCTCCCTTCAACAGACCCCGCCAGGAGAGAGATGGAAGTCTATTCCTACTGGCCTGCTGTGCGGGACTCAGGTCAACAGATCCTCTTCCCCTCTGCCCGAAAAGCCTTAAGAACGCTGGTGGATAAGGACTAATTCTCTCAATGCAGCAAATGTGGCCCTGGCGGGTGGCAAACCCCTGGTACCAGGCCCCACGCTCGGACATTCCTGTCCATATTTCTTCCCCTGTCTCCTGCCCTACCTGCCGGAGCCAAATCCCAGGCCCTCCAGAGGTGTAGGTCAACGCTGCTTGGCCCTGCTCCCTTCCCTGCTCTGCACCTTCCCACTGCTGTCGCTTGAGGACAGGGTCAGAGTCAGAGTTCTCTCTCCCCCAGTTTCAGTAAAGGCATGTTGCAACCCTTGCTGAATGGATGGGTGGAGGGCTAGGGCCATGTGCCCAGGAATGATGGCGGTGGTGACGACAACTGGAAGAGTTCCAAGTCCCCTCCTGCGGTCCCATCACTCCTGAGAAAGGGCCATTGGGAGTCTGGAGGGGAGGGGCTGAGAACAAAGCCTCGAGGCTTCAACTACTCGGGGTTCAGGGTTCTGGTTCAGGGGGTGGTCACTCTCTAGGAGAGAAGGAATTAGGAAGAATAGGGAGGGTATTTCCCTGACCTTGGTCCTCACAGCATTCTTTAAAAAAAAAAAAAAAAAAAAAAATCACTTCACGACACAAAGAGCCAAATCCTTGAAAAACAGAAATGCTCCCCAACACACACACACACACACACACACACACACACACACACACACACACACGAAGGTGGAGAGGGCCAGGATCCCTGCCAGTCAACGGGCCAGCTGGAAGATCAGGCTGCACCCATTGGCCTGACCAGGGGAACGGAGCATGGGGAGGGAGACCTGCCTTGCTGGCTCTTTCCTCAGGAGGCCTGGAAACTGTGACTACCATTGTTGGGGTCGGGCCGTGGCAGCCAGTCATAGGAGGCCAAACCTGTTTTGCTCACCCTGAAGACTGTGCAGCCCACATCACACAGGACAGCCTCCAACTTCTGGCTCTGGGCCTGTGGTGGCTCTGGGGAGGCTGCCAGGTCTGGTGGGGGCCGAGGGGTGTAAGTCCACTCAGCAAGGCAGCCTTTCAGTCCAGAAAACTCTCTACGGAGCTGTGGAGAAGCTGCAGCGGAGCCCCGGGATCCCCCATTCTCCAGAACTCCCCTTCATGAAGTGCACGCCCAAGTTTTGACTGGAAGATGATAAAGACCATGAGGGTCTCAAGAAAGCTGCTGATAGGTGTGCCTGGGTGGCTCAGTGGGTTAAAGCCTCTGCCTTCGGCTCAGGTCATGATCCCAGGGTCCTGGGATCGAGCCCCGCATCGGGCTCGCTGCTTGGCAGGGAGCCTGCTTCCCCCTCTGTCTCTGCCTGCCTCTCTGCCTACTTGTGAACTCTGTCTGTCAAATAAATAAATAAAATCTTAAAAAAAGAAAGAAAGAAAGAAAGAAAGAAAGCTGCTGATATGAACACGGGGTAGTGTCTGCTCCTGGAGATTTAGTCGGACTCACCTTCTAGAAAGCCAGAGAAGCACATCTTAGAGGGGGCTGTGAGATGGCTTCCATGTCCTCTCCCCCTTAATCTAGGTGTGGAAGGGACACTGTGTGGTTCTGAGGTTAGGTCACAAAAAGCCATGAGTCTTCTGTGTTGTTTGCTGGGGCACGTGCCTCTGAAGCCCCGAGTCATGAGGTAAAAAAAAAAATCGGACAACTCTAAGGCCGCCACGTCATGAAGCAGCCCAAGCCACACAGAGCTGCCCGTGTAGATGCTCCAGTCCCAAGCCCCAGATAGGCCCACCATCAAGTCAACCTCATTCAGGCACCAGATATGAGACTGAAGAAACTTCCAGATGATTCCAGCCCCTGACATGTTCAAGTCACCCCTCCTCCTCTGCATTATCCTAGCTGGGAACCTAGATGTTGTAGAAGAGAGACAAGCTATTCTCTCTATTCTTTGTCTGAAAAATCCTGACCCACAGAGTCCATGAGGCTCCTTGTTAACCCTTCCCTTGACTCCAAAAAAACCCCGGTATGTGTCTTTACCCTGGTAAGCCAGAGAGAAAGCCAGGAGACACTCAGAACATGGGAGAAGGCTCCTTTTTGTAGTGCTCTGCAGTTTGGGAACATCCTTTCCCTGGCTCTGAATCATACCCAGTTCATGAAGCTTGAGGGGATCCGAAAAATGTCTCCTGTGCCCACTTCTCTGCTCAAGAAACCACCCTTTTTCTGGAACCAGCAGAGACTAACCAGAGATACTGGGAGATACGTAACTCCGCATTATGCTCCAGATTTCTCTGTCTGTCCCAGTTTCAAATATTCTGCCTGCCCTCTGTACCCGTGAGCTAGCAAAACATCCCCATCATTTTGGTGTTTCTACATCCAGCCTGCATTTTCTTTTCTTTCTTTCTTTCTTTCTTTTTTTTTTTTAATAAAGATTTTATTTATTTATTTGACAAGACAGAGATCACAAGTAGGCAGAAAGGCAGGCAGAGAGAGAGGAAGGGAAGCAGGGTCCCCGCTGAGCAGAGCGCCTGATGTGAGGCTCGATCCCAGGACCCTGGGATCATGACCTGAGCTGAAGGCAAAGGCTTTAACCCACTGAGTCACCCAGGCACCCCTCTTTTTTTTTTTTTTTTAAAGATTTTACTTATTTATTTGACACAGAGAGAGAGAGAGAGAGAGATCACAAGTAGGCAGAGAGGCAGGCAGAGAAAGAGGGGGAAGCAGGTTCCCTGCTGAGCAGAGAGTCCCACACAAGGCGAGTGGGAGAGGGAGAGCAGGCTTCTGGCCAAGCAGGGAGCCCGATGCAGGACTCGATCCCAGGACCCTGAGATCATGACCTGAGCCAAAGGCAGAGGCTTAAAACCCACTGAGCCACCCAGGCGCCCCAATCTGCATTTTCTACATGGCCTCTTCCACCCAGAATCCGCTCAGAAGTCCTGCAAACTGTGTGCCAGAATTGGGGGTATGGAAAATATTTCCGTTAAGGAAAGTGACTGACCCACAACTCTTCTATTCTGTTCCACAGGGTGGGTGCCTCAGCCTGCTGCCTGCATGTTAGGCTCTGTGCTGGGTACTGCAGGGCCTCAAGGCAGTTCTAGAACCAGGAACCCCAGTGCTGGAAGGGCCTCATCTGCACAGCTCAATCCAGAGGCCAAGGCCTCCACATGCCAACCTCTGGATAGCAGTTGGCACCGATGACCATTCCCCTCCTTGACTCTCCTTTGGCCACACCTTCTCAGTCACCTCTGGGGACTTTTCCTGTCCCCAGTCTCAGCAAGGTTCAAACCCAGCCTGTCTTCTTTCACCTTGACCCATATAACCCGCCCCTGGATTGCCTGGGAGCTCTGAACAAACGCTGGTGGGACCCCACCCAGAGATTCTGATTCACCTACCAGGAGGGACCTCCACTGATGCTAACCTTGTCAAGGGTGAGACCCGCTGTCCTGCCTCAGGTCACCCACACTCCGGGATCACACACCATCGACAAGCTGATGGCTCTGCAATTCCTACCCCGGGCCTGGGCCCCATTCCTGAACTTCTGACCCATCCATTCGGATTCTCCCAGGTGTGCTTGACCCGACACGTGGGGACAAACTATGAATCTTCTCCCCACCTCTCTCTGCTCCTCCTCTGCCACCGCGACTCGCAGTAACAGAAACTTCCACCCACCCAGCAGATCAGCCCACAAACCTCAGAGCATCTCTGAATCCCCCACCCCACTTCTTCCCCGTCCACCTCTAAGGTCAGTCCACTCTTCCTCTCTTTGGTTTTCCACAGCGATAATCACGGTGTGCAGAAAAACTGTATCCTTCCTTTTTCGCTTCGCATGAACATTATTCCACATTGTTGTATCATTTTGATATTCTAATTTTTAACGGCTGCAAAATGTTCTATTGAATAAACGCTGCCTAATTTACTTAGCCAGTCTCATATTGCGAAGCCTTTATTTTGCTTCCAATCTTTTGTTGTTATAAATAATGCCATGATGAGCACTCTGATGCATAGAGCCTTTCCCTGCCTTGGGATTATTTCTTTTGGATGGGTTCCCAGAAGTGGGATTACTAGGTCACAGGATATGGACATTTTTATGGCTTGTGATGCATGTTGCCAAACTGCTTTTCAAAAGGCTGACACTCCTTTACTTTTATGTGCCTTTGATAATGGCTTCTACAGCGCTGGAGGACAGTGCCACAGGACCTAGGACAGCCCAGGGCAGCTCCAAGTCTGGAGTTTCTCTCTTTTTCAGAGGACTTCTTAAAAGCTTGCTTAATTTTCTCTGAACTGTCAAAATAATAAATGTACAGTATAGGGTGCCTGGGTGGCTCAGTTGGTTAAGCATCCGCCTTCGGCTCAGGTCATAATCCTACGGTCCTAGGTCAAGTCCCGCATCCGGCTCCCTGCTCCGTGGGGACTCTGCTTCTCCCTCTACTCTTTCCCCCTGCTTCTGCTCTCACTCTCTCTGATGCTCTCTCTCAAAGAAAATCTTAAAAGAAATAAATAAATATACAGTACAGAAAGGCAAACAGAGACGTATAACCAAACAGAACAAAAACACCTACAATCCCACTTTTGTGTAGGTTCTCAGGACCTCTGATTTCGGAATGCTAGCACAAGGAACTCCCTGAATTTACAGAGAGGTGAAATGGTGCTTTTAAGTCAAGGCTTATACACACAGAGAAGGATGGCCTTCCTGGAGTAGCCCCCTGGGAAGGACAGGCACATATTCTAACCACAACGTTGAGAGCAAATCACCATTTTTTTTTTTTTTTAAAGAAAGAAACTAAATCACTTTTTAAATTCCTGGAGTGAAACCCTGCTTAGGACTGGCTAGGAATAGCTTCAGTGAAGGCATATCTTTGCCCTCATTAATAGGGTTCTTCTCCTTAGCCACAGTCAGAGTCATTCAGACACAAGCTTGGTCCTTCCAAGGTGGGGAAGATGGTTTGCAGGGGGAAGTAGGGGGAGGCTGGACCCCCTTAGAAGCTGGTCCGGAAAGCTGCTCCCAAGTAGGTTCCAGCACGTTCTGAACAACGGCTGGAGCCCCTGGCATGCGTGTGACATGTGGGGACACCCGCATGACATCACTGACAAGCAGACACAGTGAGGATGAAGGGGGCAGCTGTGTTTGCGGGGGACTCACTAGGCGCCAGGCTCAGTACTCACTGCTTCAGTATGTAAAAAACCCCACACTCACAATGCTACTTGTACAACAAGGGGTTAACCATAGCGACCATGGTTACTATCTCCATTTACAGATGGGAAAACTGAGAGCTAAAACCTGTCCAGGACCTCCCAGCTGGAGGATCGGAGGGGCCAGGATGTGGATCCCAGCAGTCTGACCTCACAGCCTGGCCCCTTGTCCTGAAGGTCCAGAGTGCGCATGTTCTCCTATGAGCCCCGGAAGAAGACCTGAGGCCCTTCGGAATTCCTCCCCCCATGTTCCGTCTACCTTGACCTCCCACCTGAGTTCCCGCAACCCTGTGCGTGCTCACCGGCTAGCAATGCCGAAACGGAGGGCCACAGGCCAGCTGGCTCCGGAGGTGGGAGTCTGGTTGACCTGGTGGGCTCACACAGCTTTTCCTCTGGGCGCCGTAGGCTCCCTCCTTCCCATAGAACAACAGCCCTACAGGATTAGGGCCCCACCCTTCTCACCGGGGGTTAAGGTTTCCACATATGAATGGGGGCGATAGGGGATAATCCCTTCAATACGTGCCCCTGGATGTGCTCAGGGAGACGCAGAATGCTGACATCCAGGGGACCCTGCACCATCCCTGTGGCTCATTCTGTCCCGCCTCCCATTAGCTTCCTCCTCAAGCATGCCTTTGTGTAACTACTTTATGATTATCGGGAGGTTCCAGGCCAACGGTCACTGCTCCGCGCTGTCCTCCCATTCATTCATTCAACTCATTCATTCCTTGAGTCAGTCACTTGGCCACCGGGCAGCTAGTTTAGTATCCCAACACCTGCTAGAAGCTGGACACTTGTTGGCCTGGGACTTTGATGGGGGCACCAGTGCCCAAGACAGAGAGGCAGTTCTGCCTCCGAAAGCTGCCGACCTGTCTCCTCTCCCCCCTCAGCCCCGGCCACCTGACATCTGTCACCTCCCATCCCAAACCCACACTGGGCAGGAGGCTCTCCAGCACCTTCCCGCTCAAGGGAAACAGGTGTTAATCCAACGAGCCAGCTGTTTCTAAGCAAGAGACTGCCAAGCTCCGTGTCCCTTCCCCGAAAATAAAATTACACGCATCCCAACAAGAGATGTAACTGTGTGTACGCAAGATTTGCACAGGCAGGCCCTCCTTGCCCAAAAAACAAGTCCACGTTGGTGAAATATTCCCACTAGAAAACAGAAAGGAAAGGCTTCTTTGTGTTCTTGAGGAGGAAGAAGGAGGGCGTTGCTTATCTCGCTGAACCTCCCTTCGCTGAAGTGGAGAAGCTGAAACCCACAGCTACCATCCTTCCCCAACCAGGGGCAATAAAAGGAGGAGACACCATAGAGCAGGCAAACCATGGGACCCCCACCAACCGGGGCAGTAAGAGCCCCGGGGACCATGGAGATGATGGCTGGATCCTGTTTAACCTGGGACAGACGGGGACAGGCAGAAGGTAAAGGCACATATGACACAGGACAGTGAGAGCCCTTACGCTCATCTCTCTCTTGAGTGGCCTGGAATGTCTGTATGAAACCAGATAGGCAAAGTGTGTGTGCGCCCCGAGTCAGAGCCTACTGTGGGCCACACACCCCAGTCACTGCGATTCCCGCCTGGCCTCTCCCTGGTTTCCCTTCACAGCACTGAGGGTGACCTGACATGAAAAACTGGGGATCTTTATTTATTTTTAATCATAAAGGAATACACCCCCGAGTGGCCCTTTTAAACCTAAATCTGATGTCATTCCCCTGCGTAAAGCCAGTAAATTGTCCCACCCTCCACCCTCAAGATCAAGTCCGTGGTCCTTGCGAACTGGATTATGGTGGTCCTCTGTGGCCTGGGCCCCCAGCACGGCCCATCTAGGCCCCGGATGCACTCAGTTTCTTCCTGTTCCATGGGGCCTCTGCTTCTCTTCTCCGGGCCTTTGCACGTGCTGATTTCCTCTCTCTTGATCCTGTTGCCCAGTGATCACTGGGCCAAATCCTCCTCCTTTTTGGAGTTCTCTGCTCCAGAACCATCTCCTCAAGGCAGCCTTCCAATCTCCTACAACTGTGTTAGCGGCTCTTACTCCTTTGGGCTCCTCTGCTTCCCTTAGCCTATGTGCCTCACTCCATGCTGTGAGGGTGAGACCCTGCCCTCCTCACCCCCCTCCTGCCCTTGACTGACAGCTGCCACGTTTGCTGCTTTACCCTTAGGACTCACCAAAAGGCACAGCTCACAGGCAGCGCTCAGGGGATGTTGGCTGAAGGAAGGCCCAGCAACAGGCGGGCCCCACCACTGTCCCCACAGCCCTGGAGGCCAGGGACACCCCTCATCCATCACTGCATCCCTAGGGCCTGGGGCTTGGCACCCAGCAGGTGCTCAAGGACAGTTTGCGGCCTTGAGGGGAGTGGGTACAGAGAGACAAGCAGAACACTCTACTTTCTGGGTGGATTTCTAAATCTTTACTCCTGTCACTATTTGCACCCCCAGAAACTTGCCCACCGCCCCATCCCTCGAGGGAGACACACATCACAGATTGCCAGTGCCCGAGAGGCTGGCTGGAAAGTGTCCTGGTCCTTTTGATTAAAAGTCGGACAGGCAGCCTCCTCCCCACTCATTCCTCTGTCTCCAGGTCATTTCTGGTAACTGAGAGTCAGCAGGACAGAGGAGAAGGAAGTGCAGTGGCTGTGGAGAGATTGCTGGGTTTGCATCCCCCACCCCCCACAACCCTCCTCCCACACTAATCTTCCCCCGTGGGGGACCAGGCACAGAAGGGCCCAGCAGCTAGGAGGCTGGGCGCTGGGCCAGGCTGTCCCCCGCTCGCTATCTTCATTTCTTCTCGTCTCCTTTTCATTCCCACTCTTTCCCCAAAGGCCCAGGCGTCCCTCCCTCCTCAGGAGGGAAAGGCAGAGGGCTGTCCCCTGGCTGTCACCCGCAGTCACGGAAGACAAGGTCTCCAAAGGCCCTGGGGGCCACATCAACAGAGAAGCTTAGGGTAGGACTGAGGGCAGAGAGAGGCTGCTAGCAAAGATCCCTTTTTCTGTCTAAGCCCTCTGGGGGCACCATATCTGAAGCTCCAGAGAGGAAAGCAGAAGGTTACCTATGTTAGAGGACTTCGTCACCTGGTATGAAGCGAACCTGATGTATACTGGGCCAAGTCCACTCCTGGGCAACTGTGCTGAAAAATATGCATGAGGGGCAGACCAAGCACAGTGGCAAAGGGGGTTGGCAGAGAGAAGTTCCAGGAAGGCTTCCTGGAGGAGGTGGCCTTTCAGTCAGGCCTTCAAGGAGGAGTGCCACTTCCACATTTTAGAAAGTTTGCAAAACAGATGACAGTCAAAGCAGTGGAATTTGGGGTACATTCATATGTTCTAGATGAAGAGGTGTTTATTTGATTGTGGGACAAGGACAACCCCCCAGCCTGCAATGAGGCTGAGACTGAAATCATCTGAGTGCCTTTTATCCCTGCACCATGGGTGAGGGGAATTATGGACCCATCCCAAAGGTCTGCAGAGTTGCCTCCATCCTTGCTCCCCAGCCCCTGGTCCCGGGTTGGAGAGGGCCTCCACCAAGCAGCAGGGACAGTCTACACAGAGAGACAGGCAGAGACCCCCCCTAGCCCAGGGCTGCGTCTCCAAGGACGCAGCTCATTACCACGCATCCCTTGTTGCCATGGAAACTCCCAACCCACAGAGCCTGGGTAAGAGTTCCTGAATTCACTCCGGCCTGGAGCACAATTAGACAAGATGAATTTTTGAGTTGGAGCATAATGAGACCCGGACATCCGGAAAGCATATGGCAGTCTCCCAGGGGACGGCAGAGCCCCCAGGGTAGCACCCCGCTCTGAGGAGGTCACCAGGCCACCGCCTTTCTTAGGCGGGAGGTCTGGGAGGCCCTGGGGAGCACTTCCCCCCTTTAGAATTCTTCAAGGGCAGCACAGCTGATAGCGGTGCTGGGGGGATGGGAGGAAGAAGAATAAGCTCCCTCTATCTGTCCCAGGCCCTTCTGAGGTCAGGGTTGGGAAGCTTTATTCTGCGCCATTTAATAGGTTCGCCAACAAATGCATCTCACGTGGCTGAAGTCTCACAAGCACAGAATAGAGTCCTCTCCATGCACAATACAAAAATGTCATTCAAAAATCTCCACTCGAACATATCCGGGGCCAGGCACGAGAAAGGCGTCATAGGATCCGCGGCATTGTGGACTCCCTCCCACTCAGGACATGGGGCTCGCCCTCTGGTGGAGAAGGTAGGGGGTCCCCGCAGAGCTGCGACAGAAGAACAGTTTGGAGTTGAGGAGAGATCAGAGAAGCCTCCCTGGAGGAGGTGGCATTGGGCCCATTGGCTGGGCCTTGAAATCAGGGATCAGGAGGCCTTTGGAGTACCAGGAGCAGAAAAGCACGAGCTAAATTTGGGGGCAGCAAGCACACCAATGTGGCTAAGGGGAAGGGTGTGGGCAGGAACCAAGGAGAGCAATGTGGTCAGAGAGGGAAGGCTTTGCACACCCAGCTAAGCAGCCTGGGTGGTGGGAAGCCAAAGAATCCTACCACTCCGGTAGACAACGGACTCCAGGAGCACAGGCTGGTAGAGCTTTCCTCCTTCCTCCATCCCCTCATCTGGGGAAGCCCAGGCCAGCTTAGGCCTAAAGCCAGAACAGGCTCAGAGCAGGGCCGCCACAGCTTCCATCCCCCTAGCTCCCGACTCCCAGCATCCCTCAAATAGTGTCACCCTTCCAAGGCTTCCAGAAGTTCTAGGCAGAATGGGAGCTTGCTCCCAGCAAGGCTCCTACATAAAACCCCAGCGTTCTAGACACAGACCAGGTGACAGATGAGCCCCTGGGTGCCCAGCGAGGAGCCCAGCATCAAGAGGGGAAGGGAGTGGGAGGATAGGGTCTGCAGCAGGAGTTGGGGAGGAAAGGCAGAAAGGCCCCCGGGCCTGGTGGGCTCCAGGAAGGGACGCTTGCCAGGGACTTGCCTCCGCCTGGCTTCTCTAAGGTCCAGGCTTTAAAAAAAAAAAAAAAAAAAAAAAATCAGGCCTCTTGTCCTGAGAAAATTGGATCAATTTTTTACCAGGAGGTTGCTATTAGCAAAATCACTGATGCAGCAAGACAGAGAAGCAGAGACGGTAAAACTTCCTGTTTGTTCTCTCTCCCTCCCTCTCAGCCCCCTCCCCCCTTGCTCTCTCTGGCCAGGGACTCCGCTCGTTCCCGGGAGCCAGGACACCCCAATTCCAGCTTGCTATTGTCCCTTTCCTCCTGAGCTTCAGCCTCTGGGGGATCTGATTTTCTGAAACTGAAAATGCTCTCAGAGCCCAGTCTGTGGAATAGGTAGATGGTCTGGCTGAAGGGGACGGATCGGAGATAGGGCCCCTGATGGGAGCTGGCCCCTCCCAGGATCCCCAGTGCCCTACTGACTTCCACATCGTACCCGCTTCCACCTCCAAAACGTCATCCCCATGTCCTGTTTCCTCTTCAGCCCTCCCTGGCTCAGGGCCCCTGGCGCATCAGCACGACCCCCCCCCCCCCCGGTCTGCTGCCCACCCAGAGCAGTGGGTGTAACTGGAGCCTCCGGGAGTGGGGCAAGATTGGCGCCACAACCGAGAGCTTTTTGTTCATTTGGTCCTTTTTTTCCCCCTTGATGGGAGGGAAACAGAAATCAGGGAGAAGCTGTGCGTTAAATATACTATTTTTTTTTAAAGATTTTATTTATTTATTTGAGAGAGAATGAGTGAGAGAGAAGAAGGTCAGAGGGAGAAGCAGACTCCCCAAGGAGCTGGGAGCCCGATACGGGACTCGATCCTGGAAGTCCGGGATCATGACCTGAGCCCAAGGCAGTCGCTCAACCAACTGAGCCACCCAGGTGCCCAAATATACTATTTTTGAGGGACAAAATGGCAACCAAACTGGCTAAAGGGCCAGTGCTTCAAGGATGGGTGGAACGCTGGCTCCATCAGCTTCGCAGCTGTGTGGGCTGGGACACACAACTCTCCAAACCTCAGTTTTCTCATCCATAAAATGGACATAACAGCAGCCCGTGCCAAACCCCCCCACCCCTCCATCTCACAGGCTGTTGAAAGAATGTTAATGAGAGGCACACAGAGCAACTAGCATAGTCTGGAACATGCTCAGAACCAAGTAAACATTGATCATTACTATTTTGTTACTAGCGAATTCAAATCCTATAGCACCTTCCTCCTCGCCTCCCCAGCCCTGGCCAACCCAGAGCAGAGCACAGCAGCCTACAAGGCAGCTGCCTCACTTTCCTCCTCCCTTCTCCTTGACCTGAGACGGCTGAGCCTCTTAATTGCTCTTTGGTTTTCCTCCACTTGAAATGAGCAGGGCACCAATTCCCCGCAGGAAAAAATAAATATGCTTCTGCTCAAAATACTAATGAGGTTGGACGCCAGGTGAGGCGGGCAGGGGAGGCCGGCCCTGAGGACTTTGCGAGAACCCAGCAGGCCCTGCGGGAGGCCGCAGCCCAGTTTGGAGCATCCTCTAGAGGCCAAGAGGGATGTGAGGTTCTGGTTTTGCTTCACTGGCCCCAGGCCAGGGGAAGGGCTAGCTCCGGGGACCCATCGTGGCAGGGGGGTGCGAGCCCCCGTGGTCATGTCCCGTGGATGCATAGAGACAGTCCTCCTCTGAGCAGCTCCTAGAAGAGCTGACAGCCATCTCCCCCTCCTCCCACCCAGTCACCAGACAGAGTCCTCTGCCCTGGCTTAGACCCTCATCAGCTCAACGGGGCTGCTGGGCTCCAGACCTCCAGCCTTCTTTCCCGCCTCCTTTCCTGCCTTCCCTAAGCAGTCATTCTCAAGCAGTCAGTCAACAAACATTACTGAGCAGGAGGCACCCTGTGGGAGGAGGAGAACTCAGTGTGACCCAGACCCAGCCTCAGCCTCCTTCTGACCCTCTCCCTTCACCATGCCCCAGACTAGGGCCTCTGTCCGTGGTTCAGCTACAGGTGGCCTTCTCCTCAAAGCCTTGAGCTTTCTGCTTTCAGCCAGAAAGTTCTTCCCAGATTCCCTGGGGCTCCATCCCTCCCCTCATTCCACTCTGGGTCTCCACATCCCCTTTCAGAGCCACCCTATTCACAATAGCTCCCTGGCCCCCACTGCTCCGCCCCTGACCCCAAAGCATTTTTCTTAATGGCGTTAACCATCCCCTGACATTTCTGTTCTGTCCTGTCTCCCAAGCCTCCAGGGCCAGTCCCCTAAGTGGGCTATCACCTGGATGGTCTTTCGTATTCAGATTCAGATCGTCCTAATCTGTTCTAATCCTAACTGATGTTATTGACTATGACTTCTTATAAGGTCCCCCATGAGATACAGGAAAAGCAAGCCAGTGATGAAGCTGGGAATAGAAACCTGGCCCTGGGAGAAGCCTTGGAAGCCCTGCCCCAGGGGCCAAACTGGGGACAGGGCTGCTGGTCCCTGGAGTGTGCACAGCAGATGACCTGAGGCCTGCCTGGTCCGGACACAGAGCTGCAGAATTTCACAGCAGGTGACCTGGGGCCTGCCAGAACCCAGGCACAGAGCTGCAGAATTTCACATCTGAAGACAAGGCCAGTCCCATGGTCAGGGGAAGTGCAGCCTGGCCCCTTGGTGCCTGCAACTCCCAGGGGATAGAAACCGGACAGCCGTGTCCCCTTCCTGGGAGGAAATCCTGCCAGAATTCTCAGGGACACATGCGTGGGACTCAGCTGGAGGAGGAAGGAGGGAAGGGGTCCCAGGGTGGGCCTTGGTCCTGGGAGCATTCCCCCTGGCCTGATCCCACAGGCCACAGCTGCCGGCTGGGCTGGCCCTTCAATCCTGTCTCCTGTCAGTTCTCTGGCTTTGAACATTGCATAGCTGGGACTTTCGCAGGGTGAAATGCTCCGTCCACCTCTTCTTATCCATTCCACAGCTCATCTGACTCTCCAAATACTGGCAAGAGACAGACAGAACTGGATTGATATCTCTCCCTTTTCGGAGCTGGAAATAAAGACCCAGAGAGGTTAAGCAACTTGCCCGAGGTCACACAGCATGGTAGAGGCAGAGTCCAGAACAGAAATTAGGCTGAGATTTCAGTTGTTATTATTTGGAGTCACCAAGAAAGCATGTGCTGAATGGCTTTCTTGGGACCAGAAGCAGGAGGTTGAGAGGGCTTTCTGTCCCCTCCAGAAATCCCCGCCCCCTTCCTTTTTGCAGGCACACAGGCTCTGTCTGGCTTCAAACCCAAAGAAATTCCTTTCTCTGCTCATTGGCTCTCAGACACGGGAAGCAGCCCGTTCCCTGCGGCTTCTTCCCTGGAGGATACGTTCAATAAACAGAACCCCTTTCTCATCTTCCTGCTTAAATATTTCAGGAGGCGGAGAAACAAACAGATCTGCATTTGGTCTGCTTCTGGTCACTCAGAAATGGGGGCTCCTCCGCCACGGGCAGGACCCTCACCACTCCTACCCCTGCAGTGTCTCCCAGAGGCCATGGGAAATAAAGGGTGGCAGGCACAGCCGCCTTCCTGCACAGGGTGTGCACCTGGGTTGGGGAACCTGCTGGGAGCAGGAGAATATAGACCCGTTTTTTGTTTTTTGTTTTTTCACCAGAAGCATCCTCCCCCCCCCCCCCAACTGCTTGCTGTCCCTAGAAATGGGAGAACATAGTCTGTTCGGCATCTGTTGTTCTTGGGGACACTTTAGTGGCTGCTGCCCGAGACCACAGTGCAGGGGACCTGAGGTTCCTGCTCAGACAGGCACCACCTTCGGGGCAAGGGTACAGAGCCTCCAGGCACAGGTGGACCAGAGCTCTGGCTGGAGACCACGGCCATTTAGTGGGCCAGTCCCCCTGGGCTCCCTCATACCCTCCTTTTGTTTATTCCTTCAGTCGTTCATGGAGCACATTATTCTTGGGCAGGGAACATTGAGCAGCTCCCCTTTGCCACCAGGATTCTGACTTCTCAGACTGTCATTTCCTGTGCTTCCCAATCCCACCCCAATCCCAGCCACACCTCCCTCCACTCAAGTCACAGGGCACACTGCAGTGCTCCTGTGTGCTCCCTTCCCCTAGATGAGTCCTTCCCTTTCCTTATTGCTACCTGCCTTTGCCTTTTCTCCTCTCTCGGTTCTTTGCTCTCACCATTTGCAGGATGGTGAGTGAGACACCGCCTCCGTGAAGTCTTCCTTGACCATTCCTGGCCGCCCCACCCTCGCAATGATTCCCCTGGCCTCCCCCTCCTCCTGGATCACTGTCCCTGCAGCCACCTGGAAACTGCTCCTGGGACACCCTCACGTGTGAGGTCTTAGCGTTCCAACTCATTTACAAGCATCTAGAGAGTCAGGTGCCAGCTTCCGCTTCAGCCAGCTGTCTGAGGATTAAGGGCTGCCCCTGGACATTACTCCAGAAGGAAATTCAGCTGTAAAGACATCTTCATGCCCGTGCCCTACCTCCCAGAGATTTTGATTCTACTGTTCTGGGCAAAGGTGGGGGTGGGCTGGAGAGAAAGGACCAACTCCATCATTTGTAGGGGCCCTTGATCAAAAAGAATACAGGGTTTCAAGACAGTATCAGCAGAACATTAAACCAAGTGTCCCACGGGTCATATAATCCTGCAAAGCATTTAAATGTCCCCAGGGGATGTGTAGCCAAGCCTGGAGAACCACTGTCCCTGACAACATGGGGACACCGAAGTTTCTTGTACCCCTGAGCCCCCGTGGCAGTGCTCACACCCCTGCATGCCTGGGCCGCCCGGAGCACAAATATTTGTAGTGGGAATGAACATATGAGCGGATGGAGAGAGATGAAGCTTACACCAGAAAGCCGGGAAGGATCCTTTTTCCACTTGCTTTAAAAATCAAATATAAATATATTAAATATTAATATTGTATTATTAACAAGTAAATACAATAAGTCAATAATTATTTTGTCTAAGAAAATAAAATAAAATATTCATATTTTAACATTAATATATTAAAATATATCCAGCATGCTCATAGCACACAAACTTTAAGTGTTCAGCTTGAAAAATGTTTACCCATGCATACGTTCACCCGACGGCCATCACTCCGGAAGGTTCCTTTGTGTCCTTTCCTAGTGAATACTACACGCCCCCCCAGGTCACCAATAAAGAGTGGATAGAATTTTCATCGAAGAAGGGCTCTCGGGCTGAGCAAGGCAGCATCAGAACAAAGGGGGTATAGGAAAAGATGTGGAGAAGGTTGACCCATAGAATTCCCTGGCGTGGGAGGGTCTGATGTTTACACCAAATGACAGGGAATAAGCCAAAGTTTCGATCGGCTGAGCTACTTGCTCAAAGTCACAGGGCCAGCTGTGGCAATGCCAGGACTCGAACTCTGATCCTCAACCCCCAAGTTTTTTGGCTTTTTTTTTTTTAAGATTTTATTTATTTATTTGAAAGAGAGAGTGAGAGAGAGAGCACAAGCAGGGGAAGCAGCAGAGGGAGAGGAAGCAGGGAGCCCAATGTGGGGTTCAATTCCAGGACCCTGGGATTATGACCTGAGCCGAAGGCAGACAGTAAACGGCTGAGCTGCCTAGGTGCCCCATCAATGCCTGAGTTTTGTTAGCTGTTCACAACCTTGACAGTCTGGAGTATGTGTGATGCACACGTGTGCATGCACTAGTGGACGTGGCTCAGAGGGAGGAAGATGGGCCAGGGCCTGAGGCTGGACAGCAGCAGGAAGTAAGTACATCCATGAGCTCCCTCCTGCACCCAACCTTGGACCAGGGGATGTCATCTAGCTGGGGAAACAGTCCCAACCAGAGTTGGGGGGCTGACTAACCCAAGGTCACACAGCATTTGAGCTGGGCTTTAGGTGAGAGCTGCTAGAAGCCTCCTATGATGGTCTTCTCTTCATGCTGGAACCATGTCTTCCCAGCAGGAGACCTATGGCCCTCTGCCCCCTCCTTCCGTATCCTCAACTCCCAGCGCCAACCTTTCTCGTAGCCCCAGGCAGGCGGGAAAGGCCAGTACCATGGTGTGGTCCCACCACGGGTATCTCCTTGGTGGGGAGAGGGGCACAGGCAGCGCTCCCTCGCAGCCCTGCAGGAGCTACCTGCTGGGGATCTGGGCTGGGGGCCCAAACCCCTTACCCCCACCTGGCTACACCCAGGTTTTGGGAATGTCCACTCACTCTCTGCCTCTAGGGTTGGAAGAGACCACCTAAGGGCAAGTCGGATCAGGTCCCTCCCCTTACCCCCGAGCCAGGGCACCTGACATCTCTATAGGGTACAGCCCAAACCCCACCTGGCTCCCACCTGCCCCTCCAGCTTTGCTTCACCACCCCTCACCTACCCTTTCCACCCAGCCACACCCAACTCTCCCAAAATAAGCCAAACCCATGTCCCCCTTCCATGTCTTGTTCATGCCGCCCCCTCTCCCCGGAATGCCCTTCCCTCCTCTTCGTACGCTTCTGCCTACTCGGCCTTGGAGACAGGGCTACGATTTCTTCCTCCGGAGAACTTGCCTGGCCTCCCGGGTCCGTCCCCATGGCTTCAGCGCTCGGTACACACACCCCTGCCCTCCCCACACTGCTGCTCACCAGCCTCCCTTTGCCGCCTCCCTGCAGCACCTGTCCTTCTGGGCAGCCCGTCTCTGCCACTGGATGGGGGATTCCCTGATGAGAGGATGGCCTGGGGGCACCCTTTCATGCCTGGTGCCACGTGCTTCGGGCCTGGCCCACAAGTGCTCAGCAAATGCTTTTCGAATGTATCTAGCGCCTCATTTTATTTAGGGGCAAGGAAGCGGGCGGGGTTGGTCAGTGGTCGCCAGAGCAAGGCAGCGAGGGTGGAGAGGTACCCAGAACCACGGCAAGTCCTCACTGCCCCCACTCCCCTGGACACTCTGGCTCCCCGCTCCCTCACTCCTGCCTCACTTTCCTCCTCGGGATTGTCTCCCAAGTAAAGTCTAATTATTCTCGGGTCTTGCCATCTGCAGGCGGAGTCCAGTGGGTGACAGCTGCCTAAGTCAGGTATTACCCCTCTTGGGGGAATTTATATTTTAATAACATCTAAAAGGCCCATAGGAACAGAATCCTGGGTATGGTGCTGGGAGGGTGATCTTGAAGAAAGTAATCATACAGCACGATTCACCCCCACTGTCAGGCCGGGCCCACATGGGTGGTGCAGTCAGACACCCTGGGGCAGGTCCGGGTTCACCCCCCCCCAACTGGGATGCTCAGGGCTACTGCCCCTCTCTGAGGCTGGGGTGATGCTCGAGTCATGGGGTACATCCTAGATGTGACCCACGTCGCATGGGGGGCAGGCTTGGGGGACAGCATCATTCCTGCTGCTCTTCAAAAGCAAAGGTCCACGGGTTCCCCGGGGGGCCAGCAAAGGGGTGGCTTTGTTTGCAGCTCCTGAGCCCCCCCTCTCTTCCCTTCGCCCACTCTCCGTCTCTTTCTCTCCCTCTCTCCGTCTCTCCCTCCCTCCTTCCCTCCAAACCAGAGTTCCAGGGAAAACTTTGCCTTTGCCGGGAGACTTCTCAAGCCCTGATAAGGTCTGGCCAGAGGAAAGCTCTTAGCAACCCAGGCTCCCAACCCAGAGGCCCTTCTAATGGTTTCAGAGAAACAAAGGAGGAAAAGATTGGCTGCAGCCCAACATGCCAGGAGGGCTGGTTTCCAGGAGGGAGAGTGGGGTTCGTGGGCCTCTGCGGCGGCCGGAGTGGCAGCCTGGTACACAGGGTACCTGGCTGCCAGATCTCGGGGACCACAGCCCCGTGGCCAAGAAGGAGCCTCAGCACGCACTCCTCCTGCCTCTGCCAGACCAAGGCCACGACTAGGCGTGGTGCTCCTGGCTGATTACCTGGGGAGCAGAGCCTCTCCGTTCGGGTGCTCCCTGCCAGCTAGGCGAAGTTCTCCAAGTCTCATTTCTAGAACTTTCCCCCGCCACCCACCTCTGAATCAGTCCTTGGCCTGATTTCTACCAGAAGCGGAGAAAAACCCATGGAACTGAAATTCACCCAGTCTGAGCCTACCATCAACCAAAGGAAGCCTCGCTTCCTGCTCCGCCGCTTGTGCCCCCTTCAGGAAAACCTTCTGGGGTCTCGATTTTTCTCCTTTGCAAAACAGAGGTCCCATTACATCTCTATTTAGAGTTCCTTCCAGCTCCAGCGGTCCACGAACGTACAAAAGTAAGGACTAAGCCCAAGCAGGAGCAATGTTTAGGGAAGAGCTTTGGCTTCCCGGACATCCTGCCCAAACTTGCACTTCACACCGGCTACCCCAAAGTCTACACCACACCTTTGACGAGCACTGTGAAAGATACCCCAAAACATCAGACATCATCCCCCGCCTCAGCGAGCTCACAGTCAAGGCAAGGAATCAAGGTCAATCCCCATAACAACATAACTTGTTGGGCCTTTACCTGAGACTGGTGTCGTAGAGGCTGGGCAGGACAGGAGCTTGGAGAACGGGGGAATTATCTTGGATCCAGACCGTAAAAGGTCAATTTAACAGGAATTTTGGGACCTGAAATGGCCACAATCCGTAACAACCTGAGTTTGTTCTCACACACTATAATGACGATGGCAGGAAAGCAGCCCTGGGGTCTTCGGAGAACACACTGGTGATATTAAAAAGTTATCAGATGGACCCTCAGGTACACAGAAATCCCCTTTCCCAGAATTCCAAACTTTTCGGAATCCTAAATTTCCCCCACGCATTCCTGCGAAGTGATCTCTACCGGGAGGTCAGCAAGGCAGGCGTGGACAGCGTTTTCTTCACCAAGCTACACCCAAACTGCAGGAATTAAATCCCCTTGTCCCCCTCCCCAACACCTTCCTTTTCCATCAGCTGTTTCACGTCCTGGAAACTCCCCTGGATCCCAGATCTTCACGCCCCTGAAATCATTCTCAAAAAAAAAAAAAAAAAAAATGTTTTGCTGCAAATCCCTCAAGCTAGCAGAGGCTACAGCTTCCCATACACTCAAAGGAAAAGCAGGTCTGAGCTGGGGTGCACCAGGATGTATCTGGAGCAAAGGTCAAGGTCATTTGCCAGCGGGGACTCGGGGCTCTCTGCCCAGAGACTTGGGCAACACTGGGCTTTGAGACCAACTTTCCCTCACCCTCCACAGGGCGCTGGGGCCTGCGCGGATGCAGGACGATACAGATCAAGGGTTGGATGCTTTATTTGTCTCACTTTTCAAACGAAAGCAGGACATCCGATTCTTAGCCCGATTATTTGTCCCAAGCATATTAAAACACCCGAAATAGAACAGGAAGAGGGAAAAGCAACTTTTCATCTGCCCCATACCAGCCTGACCGAATACAAACAGACAGAGGCTGTTTGGGAGAGATGACCTGGTCTCTTCTGCGGACACAGTGTGAAAGAGGGCTGCTGGCATGACCACAGCAGGGGGGAAGCTCTTGGACAGACTGCCTAACTCCCAAGGCCAAGGGACACTGGTGGTGGGAGGGGGCAGGAGGGGTGTGAGATCCCTAGAGATCCCAGTGCCCTAGTGAGGCGGAGCACTAACTCCCTTTTCACAGGTGAGAAAACAGGCTCAGAGACATTGAGGGGACTAGCCCAATGTCATGCAGGGAGGAGCAGAGGTTAAGAGCAAAGCCTGAGTCTTTTTGCCTCCAGATATCACCCCCCCCCCCGGCTCTGGCCACAGGTCTCAGGGTCATTCCTACCAGCCTGACTGAGGGGCAAGAGAGGCCTGAAAGGCAGGCTCAGCCCCTCACCAGCTTTGTGACCTTAGTAAGTGATCTCCCTTCCCTCTCTGGGCCTCTGTTTCTGCACCGAGCAGAGGAGGAGCAGTAAAGGTACATCAAGACTGAATGAGGAAATACGTGTGAAACACTTTTTGTGAGTCTGGTATAGATGCCCTCTAGAAAGGTCAGCTCCTTCCGCTGGCGATCTTTATTTCCCGGCCAGCTTCCTGAAAGCAGGGACCTAACACTTGGTAAAAGGCTAGGATCGGCCTCCTAAGAAACTAGCATTTATGAAGTGGATCTAAATTCAGATTAGGAGTCATACTCGTGTTCCTAGAAAGTGTGGAGTGCCACAGAGGCAGAGGACTGGACCAGATGACCCCAGACAGCTCTGGAGTTGAACCCTGAGCACGGGGCTCCTTCCGAGGGCTGGGTGTGAACAGCCACCATTCCCCCCCCCCCCCCCCCCCCGCTCTGAGAGAGCCTCCCCACATCCCTCTGTCTGGGCAGCTGGATCCTGCATGGGTGTTCTCCTCGGTCTCACACGCAGGCCAGTAAGTTCACTCTATATATCCCTATAGTTTTATTTTGTTTTAAAGTTTTATTTACTTATTTGACAGAAAGATAATACAAACAGAAGAAGCAGCAGAGAGAGAGAGAGAGAGAGAAGCAGGCTCCCCACTGAGCAGGGAGCCCCCAACTTGGGCTCTATCCCAGGACCCTGGATCCATGACCTGAGCCGAAGACCGATGCTTAACGACCCAGGTGCCCTACAATTTTATTTTAAAGACTGAGGCCCGCTCCTGATAATCGGAAGGACTACAGATGGTTTTAACGGGGCCCGGTAAAAATAGAAGGTAGAAATTTCCCTGCCAGAGCAAAGTTTCCCTTTGGAAAAATAAATGACCCTTGCCCTGCCAGCCAAGAAGGGTCCTGTCCTCCCAAAAACACAGCCCAGGGAGGCTCTGTGAGGGAAAACAGAACATCATACCTTATACCCCACTGGCCCAGGTCGAGTCTAAGAAATGGCCCACGGAAAAGCCATCCTCCTGGCCCACAGAAGAGCCATCCTCCTGTGATCAGGAAGCCGCAGAGAGGAGGAGGAGGAGAGTGCCAGACGCAGGAAGCCTGGGTTTGGACCAGCCTCTAATCTGCCTGCTGGGCAACTTTTTGCAGCTTACTCGGCCTCTCTGTGCCTGCTTCCTCATTCTTGAAGTGGGGGAGGACCGTAAAGTCACTCAGTGCATACAATGACCTAATACACGTGCGTGAGAGCTCTCAGACACCTGCGTGCAGGGGGCCGTCTTGCTGAACGTCTGACTCCGGGCCTCTGCCTGAGCTGTTCCCTCTGCCTCCTACCCTCTACTCAGCTCCTCTCCTTCTACCTGCTACCTTCTGTACCCATCCTTTGTGAATCAGCTGAAAAGTCCCCTCCACACCCCCTCTGACTAGGTCAGGCCCTCTGCTGTGATTCCCAGAGTTCCTCGGTACTTCTCATTTCATGAGCCCCAGGACGCTCATTATAAGCATTTGTTTAATTTTCTGTCTTCCCGACGTGAATAGCGAACACTCAGGCATGTGGTAAGTGCTTCACACGATCAGCTCGTTTAATCTTTATAATAATCCTTTTAAGTGCTACTATTATCAATCCCAATTAATGGACGGGGAAAGCGATGTTCAGAGAGGTTAGGCAACTTGCCCAAGAGCAAACAGCAAGTCAATGATACAGTGCCATCTGTCTGGCTCTAAGCTGGCATTCTTAAGCCAGCAGCACCCGCCCTGGTCATCAGGGGCCATCCCAAGAGGGCCGCCCACCCCAGGCTGAGAGGGGATTTGCGCATTCAAGTGGGAAAAGCTGCAAGCCTGGACCACAGACCCGGGTTCCCTACGCAAATTGTGGAAATGGAGGTGTCGTAACCGTTCACCCTCTAGGGCTGGTCGCCCTACCTTAGAGGCCCTGTCTGACCTCAGACACGGAGTGCAGGGTGCCCTCCTCCTCACTCACTCAGCTTACATTCTTTTCCCAAAGGATTTACAGGGCTCCCAGTTACAGCGGGAGCCTAAGCAGAACACAGCCATGGGTGTCCCCTGAGGCAAGCAGCCTTTGCCAAGCACCCCTTGGTGCCGGGACCCCAGACCCACAGACAAGAGCCCTCTGCCTTGGGGGGTAGGGGGCGGAAGAGAGTCCTGGAAATGAGATGCCCCTGTGCTCTGGGGTCTGACGGCTGGGGGACCGGTCCCCACCTACTCCCCCAACCACTAAACCTGTGCCCCAGAGCAGGTCACTCACCCTCCCCGCGCCTCTGGAAAATGGGAGTGTCTGCTAACAAAACCAAGCTCCAAGAGCCCATGCGACTGTGTGTGCCCAATGGCGGCTTCATAACTTATTCTTGAGAGCCCAGTGATTAATGTCCACGGGCTGTGGACCATTAGCGATTGGATTGAGAAGGTTCTGGCTCCATGTCAGAAGATCTGGGTGTGCAACCCGGCTCTGACCCATATTAGCTCTGGGATTAGGGTGTGGCCATGTTTTCACCGGGAGACTCTGTTTATTCATCTGTAAGTAGGGGGCTCCCTCCCTGCCCTGGGACCCTCCAAGGGATTTGTGTTTGTTTTCTGTAGAAGGGACTGTCCTGACCAGAGCTGGGTGCCTCCTCCTTGCTGTGTTAATTAATTGGAAGGGGGGTGCCAGCCAGAAACCAATTAGGAGGTCCCTCTAGGGGCCTCTTGGGGGAGGGGAGGCAGTGGGCAAGGAGGGGCGGGTGGCAGCTCCTCCCTCATTGTCGCAACCTCCCCTCCCCCTCCCACCCTCCCAGGCAGCTGGTCCCACACTCCAGGCCCACAAAGGAGAGGCTCATTCAAAACAGCTTCTTTTCATGCGGAAGCCGCTGGATTTGCATCTGTCCTCGCCCAGTGGGCTCTGCTCCATGCCAGCTGCCCAGCCTGAGCCTGCAGGGTCCACAGGCCAGGAGAGGAAGGGGAACAGAACTAGCTGATCAGAAAAGGGACGGAGAGGGGGGCTGGGCGCAGAGGGAATTTGCACATTCTCTCATCTCCTGGACACCAGACAAATTCTGTGGCTAGCGTATCCAGATCAGAATCAGCCCCGGTGCCAGGAGCCGGCGGTGGCTGAGGCCATGTCTGCTCCAGGCTGGCCAACCCGGGAGAGAAATGGAAAAACTCACTCCATCTCTGAGCTGCCAGGGATGGATGCTGCCAGGCCGTGGGTCTAGCCAGTGTCCACACTCCCGAACCCGCCAAGCTCAAGTCTGTGCCGATTCCACAGGGCCGGCTCACTGCCGGGCTTTGGGGGGCCCCAGGGCGCCTCACCGTCCTTCCCAGATGCCTCTGCGTGCTGTCATAGGGGCAAAGGTGGCAATGACCCCGGGGCCAGAGAACACAGGGCCTAGGGGCCCAGGTGGGAAGAAAATAACCCTGGGAGCTCTGGAGGGAGAGACAGCGAGGAAGGAGAAAGGCTGAGGTTACTTACAGTATGCAGGAGACAGACATGGCTTGTGCCCGCGGCACCCTGAGATCCTAACTCAATGTTTTGGCACAACTCCTCCCGCATCCATCTCCTCAGAGGTCCTGGACAGCAGGGGCCGTGGCTTCGGTGTCCTGTGACCCTAATGCCTAACACACAGCCTGACCCAGACTAGGAGCTCCCAGGGTGCTGGCCCTAGGAACCAATGAATGCTAGCACATACCTTCTGCATGAGAATGCTGGGTATTTGCAAGAACTGAGGCAAGGGAGGAGGTATGATGGGCACACAGGGCACGGGAGGCAGAACTTTCCGCTTCAGGTTTCTGGGAGCTGGGTCTCTGTGGGGAACGGTGAATATCTCTGCCCTCCAACTGGCTCTGTCACAGGCCTGCTTTCTCCTCTCTTCTCCCAGTAAGAGCCAGACAGGAGACAGGTGCTGGGAAGTGGAATGTCTGGGAGTCCAGGCATCTTCTGGACTGGCCAGACCCTGGTCTGGGAATTGGAAGCAGAAGGCTTCATACTCCTTCCTTCTCCTTTGTCCTGGCCCAGGAGGTCGCAAGGGACCCCAGATGCTTTTTCAAGAGAAGAGGGAGACTCTGACCCGAGAGGTCCAGGCTGGGGTGGTGCAGTGGGGTCACTGGAGTGGGGCCAAACTCCCTGTCCCGGCACGGGCTGCCTGAGGCCCCCCTCGCACGGCAGCCAGGAATCAGGAGCCCTCAGGTTCTGACTCCTCCAGCCAAAAACCCGCTGAGTGACTTTAGGTAACATAGGATTCGTTCCCTGGGTCCCTGTTCTATTATTTGTCAGGGGAGAGATTTGGATGGCTTTGACTCAAACTTCCTATTCTCTGAGGCCGCTCTTCAGGGGTCCTAAGGACACACGACCTGGCCAAACGAAGGTCTGTTAGTAGCTTCCTGGACAAGGCCACACTGTCCTTGGTTCCAGCACATCCAGCAGGGGCCAGGGGCTCCCCTTTGTGAGCTAGGCTGTGCTGGGACAGGGGCAGGAGAGAAAGGGCTGCCGTGCAGAATGAGGGGCCCAGCCATGGTCAAGGATGTCACTTCTGAACCTGGAACTGGCTGCTCAGAGTGGGGGATGCTGGCCTCTAGAATATTCTGTCTGCCCACACTCCTTCTCCTAAGACCTTCTGAGGTGCAGCAGGCATTCCGGCTGCTTGGGGTACTCTGTTCTTGGACTGCCGACCCCCCGAAGGTGGCCTTGGGGACCAGGAAAGCGCTGAGCTCCCAGCATCTCGTGTGACAAGCCACACTCAGGAATGAAGAAGCCCAGTCACCTTCCTTACCTACCAGCCCAGCTCTGACCACAGCCAGACAAAAGCCAGGAAATCACTCCAAAGGACCTCAAGGCAGCAAAAGGCATTTGCAAAGCCCTGCATTACAGAGGCAGACCTTTCTTATAGCCTCCTGACTTGTACTCTATGCACAATTTTAATGTGTTTTTTTCTGTTTTGCTAGCTGATGGGAGTTTAGAAACATATTTAGGGCCAGAGAAGCACAGTCAGGCTGGTACATGACTGACCCGGCATCGAGACAGAAAACCTATAGAGAGCAGGCAGAAAAGGGCAAAGAATAAAATCATCCCATTACTGGGAAAGCAGCCTTCGCTCCCTCCGCGCTCACCTGCCCTCTGGACTGATACGGGACTGAACCTGGGAGGAGATGGGCCCTTAACCTCCTGGGGATGTTTATGGTCTGACAGGCTGCATCCCTTCTTTTTATCTTCCTTCTCCTCATGATTGCATAAAGAACCTAAGACAGCTTATGAGATTCCACACAATAAAATAAGAGTTTAAAACATCATAACCAGGAATCATGCTGTCAGCCTGGAAGGCTCCACTCCAGAGACCTGCACGGCTCTTCATCTCTCATGCCGTCTGGGGCAGGGGTTCCTCCAAGCCCCCCAGACTTCAAGGGCAACATTAGCGGCTGCACCTCAAAAAGGAAGGGGGCCAGGGTGCGCACGAGAGGGGGATGGTAGATGGAAACTGGAGGCCCATCTAGACTCAGGAGGTTCTCCTGAAGATCTAACAGTTTGTCATCGGTTTCCTCTCCTCCACTTTCCAGGCCCTCTGAGCTAAAGAAACCTTCTTCCCAATCCACACCTTACCCCTGGCCCAGAGGACTCCAAGCGGCAGGCAGCCGGGGCTCACCAGAAAGGGGTGACCTTTGCCTTAAGGAACAAGCAGGGCTGGGGTCTCACCCTCCAACCCAGTCCTCCCCTGCCTGTCACTCCAGCTGGTAAGCAGTGATTCCGCCTCTCAGACCCCCTCGAGGGTTCCTCTTCTTATCTGTCTTGTGACTAGACCAACCCCCCAAAAGAGAGAGCTCCCCCTGTCGCCATCAGAGCCCACTTCCTCGCAGAAGATGTGCCAATGCCCAACAGAAGGGATCCAAGACATCCAAGAAACCAACTGCTCACCTCATAGATGGAAAAAACAGAGGCTTAGAGATGGCCGTGACTAGCCCAAGGTCACACAGCCTTTTGGTGGTTGACTGAGGACTAGAGGCCAGGCCTTCAGACTCCTAGAGCACTGTGGTTCTTCTAGAACTCTTGGAGAAGCCTCTTCTGGCAGGCTTTCAGACAACGGGAGGGCTCCTAGGCCCTCTCCTGCTCCTCTTTTACTCTCCTAGGCCTCCCCACGTGAACATTGCTGGTCTGTGAAGGGCTGGCAAGGGGAGAGAAGCTAGGGTTAAGGTGGGGATTTTATCTAATCCTCTGAGCTGGCTTAAACTGACGCCACATTGGTTAGGGCAGGAGAACATCCAGGAGGGTTTGGTGGGGGTTGCGGGGAAAGAGGAGGGCATCAGGGAATAATCACTAGATTCAAGAGGCCAGGCCTGCCACTGAGTTTAGCAGACAAGTACCCACTTTTGTGGGCTCCATGCCTCGGGGGCCTGAGGCTTCGAGTAGTGACCCCCTTTCATGGCATAACCCAGCGTCCATGTACTCAACAGGGCAGAGCAAGACAAAGATCATAGGCTATAGGTTGTGATAGAGCTGACGGCAAACCCCAGCTTTGCTACTTACTTGCTGTGTGAACTTAAGCAAGTCCCTTTTCCTCTCTGAGCCTCAGCCTCTTCCACTCCTAAGGGGGCTGAACACACCTTCCTTGCAGGCCTCCTGGGAAGGAAGGCTGCCTGAGCTCATGTACATAAAGAGACGCAGGGGAGGCAATGAGTCAAATTTCAGTGCTATTATTACAAATCTCATATGCTTTATCTCTCATTCAGGCCCATCCATTACTCTTCTGCCTTGGCCTGTTTGCGTCTTTGACATGAACAACCCTAATGATAATAATCCTTCCCAGGCAAACAGCATTTGCATCATTTCCAAACACGAAGCATCCTACCCACCGTGGTCCACAGCAGCCCTGCCAGGAGTACTCAAAACTGAGGCAGATCCTTAGCCCCCAGGCACATCCCCCCCGCCACCCCCAGCAACGTTTCTAAGTCCCAGTTTGGGCACTGAGCCCAAAGACCCTGGACATACAAGCTGTCTCTGGGCAGGCAGATCTCCTGGAGGCACTGGTAACCCCTGGCTTAGCAGAAGGAGCCAGAAGAACCCTACCCATCACCTCCACAGCTGACCCTCCATCTGATCCACGGCTCTGACCTCCTCTCCACATTGGCCTCCAGCTATCCAGTACTGAAAACCAGGTGGGTAGCTGCTGGAATCTGGCCTTGGGTGCGGGGATTGCCAATCCCAAGGCCAAGGCCAGGCTGTGAGCTCCTTACCTGACAGGGCCCTCTGAAAAGTCTGGGTTTACACCTCTGATCTTATTACTAGTTCTTCAACTGTCTGTCACCACCCCCAGGATCCACAGTTTCATCCTCATATTCCACAAGAGGAAACTGAGGCCCAGAGTAGAAGGGCCCAGCCAAGGTCATCCATGGGGTTTGGGGCAGAGGGGAGAGTGAACTTAGGTCTCCACAGGTCTCCTGATGCTGGGCACTTTCCACAACTATCTTGGTCTGCTTTCCATAATGGGGAGGCCACAAAGTCTCTCCAATAAACCTGGGCCGCTGTAGCAGAGTCAGAACTCTCCTCCAGTATGGGGGCTGTCAGAACACGCATCTCTCCTGTCCCTGTCACATTCCCTCCCCGCATCTTCAAGAGGGTCATCAGGGAACCTGTCCTACCCCTGGTGGCAACTCCTGGGGCTGGAGGAGTGCCTTCTCCACTGAGTAGCTCCGGAGTGGGGCCAGAGTTCGCAGGACCGGCAGCAGCGCCTGGCAGGTGGGGTGGATTTGCCCGTCGGATGGTCTCCCCAGGGCGACAAGCCCATTCCCACACCCACTCCTGCCAGCGTCGCTCCCCGTGGCGCGCTCTAACGGGAGACACCAAGCAGCTGCCCAACACTGCTCTCCAGGGGTTAAAAATGCAGCATCCTAAATAAGGGTTAAAAATGCAGTCGCGGGGCGGGCCGGTGCGGGTGTGTGTGTGGGGGGGGGGGGGGGAATGGTGTCCAAACCACTGCGGCTGCCAAAGCGGCATCCTCCCCCTTCCCTCCGCAGTCCCTGGGGGCCAGAGCGACTGGAGGAACCCGGGGAGCAGAGGAGGCGCGCGCCGCACCTCCCCGGCACCAGTGCCCCCTCCCCACGCCCACACCCCCGCGCCCCCAGCAGCCCAGGCCGGGGGCTGCAGGCGCCGGCGGGTCCCGGGCGCGGCGGGCGAGCGGCGCTTACCTTTGTGACAGTCATGCAGAAACTCCGGGGCGGTGCGGAGGCGCGGGCGCGGCGTGCGGGGGCGGCGGCCCGGGTCCACCGCCGGCCCCAGGCGGCGGCGGGAAGCAGGCGGGCGCGGCGCGGGCAGCTCTGGGCGCGCTCGCCGCTCCCCGCGCCCCGCGGGCAGTTCGCAGGAGCCTGGGGCCGCGCTCCGGGCGGGCAGCGCGCAGGGACCGCTCGTCGGCGCTCACCCGCCGCTCGCCGCTGATGTCAGCCCCGAATGTGCATTTATAATAGATGAGCCTCCTTCGCCGCAGGAAGGCGAGGCAGGAAGAAAGGGAGAGGGGGAGAGGGCCCAGGCTGGGGGGCGGGGGGAGGAAGAGGGGCCGGGAACTCGCTACAAAGGAGGCGGGGGGGAGGAGGAGGAGGAGGAGGAAGCGCACGCCCGCTCGCTGCCCTGCCCTGCGCCTGGGGCTTGCTAGCCCGCCGCCGGGCACCGCCGCTCCCCTGGCTCCGGCCAGGCGCCCAGGCCCGAGGCCTTAACCCCTTCGCGCCCGCGGACGCCACGCGTCCGGGCGAGGCCAGGTCCTGGCACCTGCTGGCTGCGGGCGCGCACGGCCACCCCCGCGCTTGGGGGTCCCCGTTGGCCCGGGGACGCTGCTGAAGTCACACGCTAGACGGCCGAGACGCCGCGTGGGCCGGGAAGCCCGCCAGGCTCGCCCCCTGGAGGTTGGCGACGTCGGTCCCGGGCCTAGAGTGCCGCGCAGCAGCGGAGAGGGGCGTGGCGGCCGCAGGCCCTGCCTCGCCCGACCCCCGCACGGGGTCGCGGGACTGGCGGTCTTTTGAATCTAATTCCCCGCAGCGATTGGCTGGCCCAGCGGGCAGTGTAGCCAGTTTCACAGAGAAGGAAACTGAGGACCAGACTGGGAAGTGACTTAGACAAGGGCAAACAGCCATCCTTGGCTCCAGGCGGTCGTCCTGGCGCCCGCTCTTTCCACGTCTCCACAAGCTCTCTACGGAACCCCTTGTTTAAAAAGCTAGACTCCTCTAGAGATCGGACCGTCCCTGTCCTAGGAGTGTCTACACTGCGCTTGGGTGCAGCGCTACTCTGGCGGAGCACAGACGCGACCTGTGTGGTGCATGAATCCTGACCTGGGTCACGCCACATCCAGCCGCTGACGGACTTGAGGGACAACCACCTGAAGGTAACCGGGCAAGTCTCCTCCTTCCCGAGCACCTGAGCAGAACCGGTTTCGGCAGATACTGAACCTCTGAAACTCAAAAGAGGAGGAGTTAGTGGAGACGGAGGCGGAGGAATCTTCGCGCCCCACTGCCTGCCTTAAGCCCGGAAGTGCTGGCTTCCTGCTCCACCGCGACTGCAAAGCAATTAACTAGACCAAGTGGATCTGGTGGTGTCTGGGCACCTGCGCTGCGGAAGGTGCTGGAGAAAGAGGGGAGACCAGTTGCCTGCCTTCAAGGAGCCGGCTGAGTAGACGACAACAGTAGTCATCAGGATGGGCCTGCTATATTTTTATTTTAATTTCTTTTCCTGTAACCCTACCTGCAAGAGTATGAGGAAGGAATTACCATCTTCATTTTGCTGATGAGTGAACACACTCAGAGAGGGGAGGGGACCTGCCCAAGATCACACACTGACAGCCAGGACTTGAACAGAAGTCTTTCTAATAGAGATCTTTTATTTGATTATTTTATTTTATTTTATTTTACAGAGAAAGACATACAGAGAGGGAACACAAACAGGGGGAATGGGAGAGATAGAAGCAGGCTTCCCGCCCAGCAAGGAGCTCCATGTGGGGCTCGATCCCAGGACCCTGGGGCCAGGACCTGAACCAAAGGTAGACACTTCAGGTCTGAGCCACCCAGGTGCCCCAAAAGTCTTTTTAAATGGTGCCTAGCATTCCCAGCATTGCACCGTGGCTCTGCAGGTTCCACAGTGCACACTCACACTTGCTGCCCTATGTGATCTTCACACTTGTCCTGGGAGGTAGATGGACAGCTACTGGCCCCACTTCAATGTGTTTGAATGACTTGCTAATTCTCTTGGGGAGCAAATGTTGCTGCATTTCCTCTGTGCACACCCTTCCTGTTCCCATGTTGGACCACATGCTTTTGACCACAGTGCTCCCCTGCCAAGAACACCCTCCTGATTTTTATGCACTAATTCAACATACCCCATATCTTGTGGCCCTACCTCTTTGGTGCACCCAGACTCCAGCCCCCACGCTCATTTGGGTCTGAGTGCCTGATGTTTTCATGAGCTTCCTGAGGTGAGTTAACAAGTGTCCTGAGCACAAGGCCATGGCTTCTCTTGCTGTGTGCCCCTGGGCAAACAGTAGGTTCTCAGTGAATATTTAACACTTTTAACAATGAATCAAGGGAAATAAACCTTTGACACACAGCAGAGACAATTTAAATTAGACCCACAAAAGCATTTTCCTAGGCGAGCTGTCCTGCATCAGAAGTGGGTCACATTCCCTGTCTGGATTGTCTTGGTAAGATCAGCCTTCAAGACCGGAGGCTAGACCTTCAGACCTTTCCAGGGCCCCTCCAACCATTCTTGGAAGACACTGAAGGACAACTCAAAATCACCGGTCACCCTTCCCCCATGGCTGTGACTTGTCCATTTTATCCCTTACGGATATTTCAGATCCCAGATTGTTAGCCTCAGCTAGCCAGCATGCCTCTTGGCACTTTCCCCACCATCCGCCGGCATTGTGGGCTCTGGGAATGAGACAAATACTTAATATCAGCTTGAGCCAAATGTAATTAGGAACATCAATCTTCTGCCCACAACCCACGTGACATGCTCCAAAGGCAGACAGAAAATGTTCCCGATCCCTCACAGGCTGGTGGCTCACCCCTCTGTCTCATCTCCCCCTCGGGATGGAGGTCTGGGAGAGAGCAAAGAGCCTCTCAAAGAACTCTGCCTCCCCTTGTCAAATCCGAAGAAGATGCTCAGAAATGCCTCTTCTGTGATGCAGTTGTCTATACCACAACACCTCCTGCCCTGAGTTCCAGCAACACGGCCCATCTCACTTCACATTCTTCCCAAAGCACAGCCTGAGAAAAGAAGCTGTCTCCACTATTACTGCCCTCACAGCATTTTCTTTTGCTTGGGCCACACCAACTGGTCCTCCTGCCTCCTATCTTATGCCCACCCATCCATTCTCTACCCAGCAGCTCATGCACTCCTGAGTAAACACGCACAGATCTGCCTCCATGAAACTGATCAGGGGCTCCCTGATGCCTTCAGGATGAAGCCTAACCAGGATCCTCCAAGACCCACTCCAGTCTCTTTCATCTTCAGGCTTCTTGTCTCATCATACTCTTACCCATATCTTCCCCCTCAGTACCTGTCAGAGTCTTCCTCATTCTTTCCTCAGATGTTGCCTCCTCCAGGAGGCCTTCCTGGATTATGACAAGGATGGCATAGTGGCCCAGCCTCTGTGCTACTTTCCACACTCCCCGAGTCTCTTTCTGTGCCTGCGCATTGTTTTGACATTTCCTGTTTGTGCGTGTGGCATCCTGCAGTAGGACAAGCTGCTTGAAGACAAGAACTACTCCTTTTCTTGGCAATTCCAGCACGCAGCCATTCTAGAGCGTTCTTTCATCCCCTTCCCTCTATACAATTCTCATGGTTTATATTTCCCCCTTCCTGGCTCTTTGTTTTTTTCCCAGTCTCACTCCTTGGCTACATGTCTTAGTCCCTGGGTTCTCTCCAGCCCCTGTCTCTGTCGCCCCCACCTCTCCAAGCTTCAAATCTGCAAGTCTGTGTCCTGTATGCATGCTGTGCCTATGTGGGATGTACGGAAATGGATGAAGAAGGGAGGAGCTGCGTAAGTGAGGGAAGCTCCGTGAGGGAAGCCAGGGGTCAGCTGCCCCTGTTCTTGTCTGCTCTCCCAGCTCTCTCTGGGGCCATGGTGGCAAACAGGCATGTTCAGCCACTGGCAAGGAAGATGGCAGACACCGCAGATGCAGCCCAGAGATAGATGTGCTCCAGAAACTCTGCCCACTCTTATACGGTACAAGGCTTCAGTGCTGTGGTCTGGAACCCTAATGCCTGGGCTCAAATCCTGGCTCTCCCGCACTATCTGTGGGATCAGGACAGGTGTTTGATCTCCTCTTCGCCAGTGGCGGTAATACCACTGGCCCAGAGAGCTGTTATGGGATCTCAGTGAGAGAGCACTGGGGGCCGTGTATCTGCCCGAGTAGCCTGTGGATTCAGACTCCTCCAGGGTACAGGAAAGGGAATCAGAGGCCTGAGTTCTAGTTCAAGCTGTACCATCTGTGAGCATGTGGTTTACCAAAGCCCCCTAGCCTTGCCAGGCCATGGTTTGCTCCTTTATAGAATGAGATGACAGAAACTCATCGTCTCTAGTAGTATCAATTGGCAAACGTGTATTAAAGATAAAAAATGTTTGAAAGAAAAAATGAAAGGGGAAGAAAAGCCAGCCATGCCACCAACTACCAACAGAGGGCATGAGCGGTCCCTGGTATCTGGCCACCTGGGACCTAGGAACCAGACACCCAGCTTGGAGCTCCTTTTGCATCTCAACTTCGGGAACACCTCCACCTGTGCCTCTCAAAGCCTGGGTCCCAGAGCAGCAGCAGGTGGCTCTGGGAACTTGTTCTAAACGAAGATTCTTGGGCCCCACACCAGGCTTACTGGCACTGGAACTCTGAAAGTGGGTCCAGCGCTGTGTTTAAGTAAGTCCTCCTGGGATTCTGAAGAGCACTGATTTTCAGCATACAGTACGGCAGGCATCCTGTGGGCCAGTGGCTGGAAGGTGCTTCGCAAACCACACAGAACCAGGAGGAAGGAAGGGGCTGTTTCGCCTCCCGTCTTTCAGGCAACAACCTGGAACTTTAACCTGTACTTCAAAATCCGGAGCTAGAGGCTTTTAAGATCTTTCCACCAAAGATGAGGAGGTTATAGGCATGGCAGAACCAGAGAAGGGCCCTGGCTCTGGGTGTTCACACTTTGGCTTGAAATCATGTACAGCCTCAGGAGCTGCAGGTACTACCAGGGTTAGCCCCCCTCGGCCCTTCCAGGATGATCCTGAAGATGCCCCCAGGAGTGGGAAGTGCCTGGGTATCCTGATTGCCTTGTGGGAGAGAAGGCCCTCAAGGCTCAGAGACTTGGAGAAGGGTCTCAGAGATATGCTTATGGGGTGACTACCCTTCCCAGATGCCCTCAGCCAGACCAGTCCCTGACAGTCCCATGCCCCCGCAGATCCCTCTCCCTCTGTGTCTCCAGGGACAGACTCCTTCAGGAGGAGTCTGGGGCTCCTTTAATAGCATGAGAAGATCCTGGATCCTCCACTGCCACCCCAGGAATGCTCCGTGCCATCCTCCTCCAGCCTGGCTCAGCAGAAAGTCCTTCCATTCTGACAATCCCCCTCCCCAACACCCAGACACTCTGTCCTCTCCCTCCACTGAGCCCCTAGCACTTACCAGCTTGTCCCTGTTAAATACCCCGAGGTGTCACTGTTGCATTTTAATCCCCCGTCACTTGTAAAGAGCGGGCTTTAGACCAGATGGTTCCCGAGGTCTCCCCCTGCTGTAAGACATTCTGACTCCGGTCCACAAGAATCAGGCTTATCTCCCCCTTGTTAGGACTGCTCTTAGTGTGGGCAGGGCCTTATGGAAATCTGTGTGTGTGTGTGGCGGGGGATCCATGTCTATATAAACAATTTGATTTTTAAATGTACTACAAAATTCTTGGCCCATATGTGGTGTTGTGATTTATCAATAAAAATTTATAATAATGTGTAGAGAAAGGAAACTAACTAACTTGTTTATTGTCCAAACAGAGCATATGAAGATTCTTTGTAGAATCCAGGAAACATCTTTTTCTTTTTTTAGTTGTTTTTTTTTTTTCTTGTTTTTGTTTTAATTTGAGAGAGAGCAGGAGTAGGGGAAGGGCAGAGGCAGAGGGACAAGGAGACTTCCCACTGAGCCTTAAGCCCAATCTGGGACTCAGTCCCAGGACCCTGAGATAATGACCTGAGCTGAAGGCAGATACTTGATCAACTGAGCCACCTAGGCACCCCAAGAACCATCTTTTCTTATTCAACCATCTCTCTATATTCTTTATTGTCAAATATGTCATTCCTGGTTAATTCCTCATCTTCCACCAGGAGAAAAAGGCTAGAACACTGCTATCATTCACAATTTCGTGCTTCTTAGGAACCTATTTGTAGCCAAATAGTACGGGTCCCCTTGCCTCTGCTGGTCCCTGCTACTGTCTCTTTCATGCCAGTTACATCATTACTGATGACGCTGTACCATCCACTGTGACATCTAGAAATCCTGGCTTCCAGTGAATTCTTCAAAGGGTCTTCATCTGCTTCATCGGTGATGCCCCTTCATGCGAGTCTTACCCGATGTGTGGGAGAAGGTTCACTTGCTTTCTGGATGTAAATTGAGCGTTCAGTATGCCAGGGTGTAAATGACCAATGTTTTAAGCCATAGAAGCCTGCAGTGGGGTGGAGAACTGTCCCGGGGGCTCAGGAAGGTCAGTACTAGAGTGAAGGATGCTTGCTGCCACCCCTGCCACTGTGGGCTATTGGCCAGAGGTGACACTGTGGTCAGATCATAGATGAGGGGAAGACCCAGCCCAGACTTACGCACAGGGTCAGTGGTAGACCGATGGTAGCCCAGAGGCCTGAACTTGTCTTGAGTCTGACATGGGAATCACTCCTAATCAGCATGTCAGCCCCATTTCAGGGGCCTCCATCCTACAAAAGCCTGAGTACCAGCCACACGGTGGGAACTACCTACCCATCAGACCACCCTCTTGGAAGGGAGGCCTGATTTCAGAGCTCTAGGACAACTCCCCAAGTGTGAGTCCCAGAGCTCTTGGTGGGGGGGTCATCAAGCCAACCCCACGCCTGGGGTAAATGTCAGAGGGTATCCTGACAAGAGAAATGGGGCACCAAGCCCCAGGCAGGGTCCAGGCCAGGCTCCCCGGCATCTTGCATTGGTGGCAGTGTAGGCCCTGACTGGTTCTCCCCCTTCCCCCACCCTCACTGGGCTAGGCTTCTCTCCAAGACAGTGGCACCTGCTTTCAGAGAGACCAGTGAAGCTAACTTGGTTGGAGGGAAGAGTGCTGGGCTGTGGGTCTGGGGACCTGAGCCTCGTTGCTTACAGCAGCCCCGTGTGTTTGCATAACAGGTCACCCCCATGGTCAGCCCCGGGAGTGCTTCTTACAGAGGGGGGCTGGTGTCTGCCTCTTGGTCTCCTTGTGGTCCAGGCTCGTTTCCCCCAAATCTTACCTCTTTACCGGTTATGTCTCCATTCCATGACTGCTTCTCCCATCAGGAAAATGGTATTAATTTGACAATTCATTTGGCAAATATTTAACGGGAACCTACTCTGTACCATCTGCGGTGCGGGGGGCTGAGGACGGGGGTGGGACCAAAGCCAAGGTCCCTGCCCCCCATAAACTTGTGTTCTGTGAGTGTGGGGCCAGGGATAGAGACAATGAGCAAATGCCCCAGTAAGTACATGGCTGGGGCTGAAGGGTGTGATGCAAGGTAAGGAGGAAGGGGTCGGGGAGACCTAAGGAACACAGCAACACTCGGGCAGAACCTTGAGGGACCGGGATAGGTGCGCTGCATGCGTCTGGGCACTGGAAGCCCAGGCAGAGGGGAGAGTGAGGCTGCCTTTCCTGGTGTGGTGGTCCACAGGGCTGGATGGAAGGAGAGAGGATACTGCACTGGTGTGGAGCCGATCCTCTAGGAGAGGACGCAGAAGCCAGTGCCAACGTTCTTGGACAATTCTTTAGAGAGATGTCTATCTATCCCTGCCATCAGATCTCTATCCCCAAACTCTTACGCACCCTGGGGCATGGTTGCTGCTGCTGCTGCTTCCTCTTCTCCTCCTCCTCCTCCTTCTTCTCCTTCTTCTTCTTTTTAAGAGTTTATTTATTTGAAAGAGAGAGAAAGAGAGCACAAGCAGGGGGAGCAGTAGAGGGAGAGAGACAAGCAGACTCCCCACTGAGCTCAAGTTCCGCATGGGGTTCTATCCCAGGACCCTGACATCATGACCTGAGCCAAAGTCAGACACTTAATCGACTGAGCCACCTAAGTGTGGGCATGGATATTTATTTATTTATTTATTTATTTGAAAGTGGGTGTGGGGGGAGGGGCAAAGGGAGAGAGAGAGAATCCCAAGCAGGCTCCATGACCAGCGCAGACATGGGGCTCGATCTCATGACTCTGAGATAATGACTCAAACTGAAAGCAAGAGTTGGACACTCTGTGGACTGATCGCCTTCTTCCCCTACCCAGGCCATGGCTTATAGGTGCCCACAGCCAGGGGCACCACCCATTACTTCTTCCTCTTCCTCCAGACTTCCTTCCAAAAGGACAGAATCCTGCCAGGGGACCTCTGCAGGCAGGAAGATTCATGTTTTCTGCCATCGTCAGACATGGGGACCCAAGATCAAAAATCTGAAGGTGACCAGTCCCAGGAGCCTTCTCTGGGCTGGTGTCTCAATCTGTCTTTACTGTGATCCTAGAGGGGTTTATGTCCGTTTTGCAGATGAAGAGATAGAGGCTCAGTGAGTTGGAGCCCAAGGTTGTTGGAAGAGGCAGTGATGGAGACAATAGTCACCCGTGGGTCAGCCTGCATCCAAGCTGGGCTCTTTCTGCTGTACCACTTGGATCTCTGCCCTTTTGGACAGTTCCTTCCCTATGCTCTCCGCTGCTTAGGTGGACTGGCTCGGCTTCCATGGTCTCCACCGAACCCCAGGGGATACTGAAAGGAGAGCACGGAAGCCCCCCTACTTTCCTATTTGGGGTTTCCTGGCTCTCAAACCAGACCATCTTTGTGGTCGCTTGGCTTGTTCCTGGTTGTCTTAGTCCCTGGACCTCCTCATCGTGAGGACACCGGCTTATGAGTCACCACCCAGAAGTTTCTTCCAATGTCGGACAATTTCATGATCAAGACCCTCAGTAGCCTCCAACTCATTCTATAAGGCCGGGGTTACCCTGACACCAAATCCAGACAAAGACATCACAAGAAAAGAAGACCCTAGAACAATATCCCTTATGAATATAGATGGTGTAAGGTCTGAGTCATTGTTGTGTTACCTGCAGGCACTTAACACATGCAGAGACCTCTCTGATCCTGCCAACAACCCCAGGGAGTGGCCACCATTTTTCAGGTGGGGAAATGAAATCTTAGAGGGAAGGTAATTGGACACAGCCGCACAGCGCGTGAATGGCACCGACTCTGTCCAACTATCAGCAAGCTGGCTCTTCCGACAGCATCACCTAGCCATCCGCAGAGGGGAAGAGAAACAGCCACCCCACAGGTTTGCCCTTTGTTCCAGAATCCCTTCTGCAGGGATGCTTGCTCAGGTGACTCATCAGAGAAGCTTCTCCCTGCAGGTGAGTTGCTCCCTGCAGCCTGCTGGGCAGGGCACAGGGCCCGTTGGAAAATGACTCCCCAGCCTACGCGCTGCGAGAGCTAGGTGCGCAGGGAGAAAGTGGAGTGGGAGGACGATCTGTCACTGCCCGGACGAAGCCTTTGCCTCTCTGTGCCTCGGTCCCCCCGCCTGCAAAATGGAGGGAAAGCTCCCAAACATGAACAACAGCAAACACTGGTGAGAATGTAGAGCGACAGGGACTCTCGTTCGTTGCTGGTGGGTACACAAGAGACACAGCCACTTCAGAGGACAGTTTGGCGGTTTCTTACAGAACTAAACATACTCATACCATACAATCTAGCACTGCTACTCCTTGGCGTTTACCCAAAATAGTTGAAAACTGACATCTATGCTAGGCATCTGGGTGGCTCAGTTGGTTAAGAATGTGCCTGCGGCTCAGGTCATGATCCCAGGGTCCTGGGATCAAGTCCTGCATCAGTCTCTCTGCTCAGCAGGAAGCCTGCTTCTCCCTCTCTCTCTGCCCTTCTCCCACAACTCCCACTGCTCGTGCTCTCTTTCTTTGTATGAAATAAATAAATAAAATATTTTTAAAAACCCTAACATCTACACAAAATCTACACATGGGGTTTATAGCAGTAAGCAGCCTTATTCATAACTGCCCAAACTTGGAAGCAACAATGACCTCCAGCAGGTGAATGGATAAACAATGGAATAGTATTCAGCACTAAAAAGAAATGAGCTACTGAGCCATGAAAAGGCATAGAGGAAGCTTAAATGCATATTACTGAGTGAAAGAAGCCGATCTGAGAAGGTTACGCACTGTATGATTCCAACTACAGGACCTTCTGAAAAAGGCAAAACTATGGAGACAGTAACAAGAGCAGAGGTTGCCAGGGGCTAAGGGAGAGAAGGGATGAGTAGGCAGAATTCAGAGGATTTCAGAGCAGTGAGACCATTCTGTATGCTCCTGCAAATGGTGGACACATGACATTACACATTTGTGGAAACCCACAGAATGGACGACACCAACCAGGAACCCTGATGTAACTTACAGACTTCGGGTGATAATGTCATGTCAGTGCCGGTTTGTGAATTATAACAAATGTCCCACTTGGTGCGTATTGGAACTTGAGACGGAGGCTATGTCTGTGAAGGAGAGGGATATGCAGGAATTCTGTATTTTCTTTCCTTTTTTTTTTTTTAAAGATTCTACTTATTTGTTTGACACAGAGAGATCAGAAGTAGGCAGAGAGGCAGGGAGCCTGCTGAGCAGAGAGCCTGATGCGGGACTCTATCCCAGAACCCCGAGATCATGACCTGAACCAAAGGCAGAGGCTTAACCCACTGAGCCACCCAGGTGCCCCGGGAATTCTGTATTTTCTGCTCTATTTTGCTGTTAACCTAAAACTGCCTTAAAAAATAAAAATCTATTTTTAAAGACAGAGGCAAAATGACCCAGGTCTCAAGCTAGGATACACAAGCTTGTGCCCATGGAGACTGTTTGTAGACAGCAAGTTAGTTTATTGGTATGAAGGACCAGTGATATTATGTTCTTAAATTCCAGCTCGCCAGAGATCAGCACTGGGGTGCACGTCGGTCATTTTGACTTTTTGGGTCCCAATATCCTTCTTTACAAACCAAGAGGAAAACACGTGTTCTTTGTTCCCATCCCCATGACAACCCCTCAGAGAGTGAGTAGTGATAATGATGGGCATAGGCACCTTTATGTCTCGACTCTGTATTAAGCACTCTATACACATGATTTCTTTTAATCCCTACAACCATCCTGATTTTATAGATAAGAAACAGAAACATGGAATTAGGGTAGGAAGGGGAGCAGCAGGTGGGGAACAGGAAATGTGCCCTGGGTCGCCCAGCTGGTCAGTGGCAAAGAAGATTCTGGAAGTCTCAATGTTTGTATTCAGCCTTCTGTTTTACCCCCATGCCCTCCAGGGCCAGCCAGGGGTTGGCCCCATTGCCTGATTGCTGGGGACTGGCTTCATAGTAACAGGGGACGGTCACAGCCAACCTTTCTGCAGGACTTACTGTGACCCGGGACCATCCTTAAGGACGTGACACGCACCGTTTCACTGATTTCTTACCATAATTCCGTGGAATAGCTCCTGTTTTGATGCCCAAGGGAAGGTGAGAAAATTGCAGCATAGACGTCAAAGAGCAGAACATGTCAGGTCCAAGGAGGATCATGGGGGTCAGCTGGTCCGAGTTTTTTATTGGACATTTGGCAAACCCCTCAGGTCCCTGAGCTGCTGCAAGGTCAGTTGAGTCAGGCATGAATGAGCAAGCTAGTGTGTGTGTGTGTGTGTGTGTGTGTGTGTGTTATGCACATTGTGCTGTGCTGTTGCAATCCTTCCTTTTGGGACTCAGCAAATCAAGAGCCACGAGAGGCCAAACCTGGGCCTCAGGAGCTTTGGCTCCTGCCGTGTTCACCCTAGGAGCTTCTGGTGGTACAGGCTCCTTCCCCCATGTGACATCTGTGCCCACAATCCAGGCCAGGAAAGGAAATCCAGGAGCAGTGAGGTCTCATTTGCCCTTTAAACACAGAGGAGGACGGGGAGGAGGGAGGGGTCACCATGCAGGAACAGGGCAGGCGGTAGCCCAGGGAAGCCACATCCCTAGGGCTTGAAGCCAGTCCTGCAGGGTGTTGACTCCCTGCAGGTGTGACCCAAGGCTGGAGGGGAGGGGCCAGTGTCCCTACAGGTATTTCTCCTATTCACAGGTCGGAGACAGGACTTTGAGTGGGAGCCCCTCCACGAGGATGTTTTGTGTGGCGATCAGGAACCTAAGAGAGAATCAGTCTGGTCTGAGTCCAAATCCTGTCTCTGCTATTTGCTGACTGTGTGATCTTGGTTGAATTACCTAGCCTCTCTGGGCGCTAGTTTCTTCCTCTATCAGATGGTAGTGACTGACAGGAGCTACCTACCGAGGCAAAGTCTGTACCTGAGCTGGGACCAGCACTGGACAGAGTAAGGGCTCAGCATATACTAGCTGCTTATCAGCTGTGTACTAGGATTCCTGATAATATCTGCCTTGTCATGAAGATTAAGGGAGAAACATACATGCAAAGTGCTCTGGAAGGATCCGGCACAGAGAAGGCATTGACTATTTTTAATATTAACGCCCTCTTTCCTCCTACCTCTTCTCACATGTGCAGGGCACCTAGGGCAGGGGGGAGGGGCTGCTTGACTTTAGGATGCAAAGTGCAAAGCTAGCAGTGGGTTCTGCTGCCTCCCCACAGTGGTGGAGGAAAGACAGGGCTGCAGGAGGAATTCGTTAGCACCAATTAACACCGTGAGGCTCCCTTCTGCTCTCACCCTGGTCTGCCTCACTGCTGGCTCAGGGCCTAGAACCACATGGCAGAGGAAGCAGCCAGGCTTATGGGTGGGGGGGTGGGGATGGGGGGAGGGGTGAGAGGGATGTTGTGGAACTATCAGCGAAGTCTGGGTATCCCAGCAGGTATTATTCCCAGTTGGGCAGGAAGGTTCCAGAAAAGGGTGTGGCGGGCATGGAATAATGGGCAGGCCTGGTCTTGGGGGCATAGACAAATGCTCTTCCAGGCAGGAATACTTTCTAGGGCATCTGAAACCCAGAGTGGGGGCTGTCCCCTTCCCCTGTAAAATAAATTTAACTGGAGCTATGATCTTGCAATGAAAGAAATAATCAAAATGGCTGGGAAAGAAATATAGACAGCGAAAATGGTTGTGTGTGTGTGTGTGTGTGTGTGTGTAAGGGGGCATACTGTAAGTTAGTGTTTTTTACTTACTTGCAATGAAAAAAAAATCAAACTATAATACACAATTGTGTAGAATAATACACAAACTTTATATATATGAATTCATTATATATGGACTTTATATATATTCATGCCAATAAAAAATTAAAAAATAAAAGTCCTAAAAAGGAAAATAGCAATGCTTAATACTTTTTATTTACCTTAATATGTTTTTGAAAATAGAGGAAAATTTCTCTCTATTAGCCTGTTAGGGTAGCAAATAATCACATGACAGCTCCTGCAAATATGTAAATACGTCCAAGTGAATCTTCCTAAATCATATTCAATCCATGATACCATGATGCCCATCCAAATTTGCTCCTAACTCATGAAAGAACAATTGTTTTTTTAAGGTTTTATTTATTAATTTGACAGACAGAGATCACAAGTAGGCAGAGAGGCAGGCAGAGAGAGGGGGAAGCAGGCTCCCCGCTGAGCAGAGAGCCTGATGCGGGGCTCGATCCCAGGACCCTGAGATCATGACCTGAGCCGAGGGCAGAGGCTTTAACCCACTGAGCCACCCAGGCGCCCCATGAAAGAACAATTATTGATTTTAACCTTGAAAACTTTCCTCCACCTGGAGCAGCAGATTACAAATAAGAAGTCTTGAATAGGAGGATAAATTTGGTCGAGATGGTTTCACAACAGAATCTAGAAATTGCAATGTGTTTGTATCTTTGTTTCTTTAGTATTGATTATAGTGGTTCTCCAATGTTTCCATAGGCAAAAATTTCCAGTAAAATATCTTTGCCAGAAAATTCTCACTTTATTTGGTAAAACCTAAAGTTTTTCTTCTCCAAAAACCGGAGAAAAGGGCAGAGAGAAAGACTATTGACATGATTTTGACCCATTGTTTTCGAATATGACAGTAACTGAGTGACTCATGTTCTGTTTCTTCATTTTTATATCTTTTAAAGATTTTATTTATTTATTTGATGCATAGCGAGAGAGAGAGAGAGAGAGAGAGAGAGAGAGAGAAGCAGGTCTCCCGCTGAGCAGAGAGATGCAGGGCTCCATCCCAGGACCCTGAGACCATGACCTGAGCAGAAGGCAGATGCTTAACGATTAAGCCACCCAGGCACCCCTGTTTCTTCATCTGTAGCCACTGATGATTTTGAATCTACAGAGACACAAACAATGCCTGAAGACTTGAAGGAATTCCCCATGATTAAAGTGTTCTCCAAACAATCCTGTGTAGAAACTTAGTTTAGGTGTGTCAAGGCCCACTGTATGATTGTGAGTTCTCTGAATTGACTCATATGTTGAAATCACTACTTATTAAAGGGTAAGTAAGTAAAAACCACTAACTTATAATAAACCCCTATTCACACACACACACACACACACACACACACACACTAACAATACAGTAGTTATTTAGAGCTTAGACCATCTAACATTCTCAAGCTCTCTTAGAACATCTTTGTTGGGATTGGTATAAGAGTAATGCTGGCCTCCCAGAACGATTTAGGTGCTCCCTCCTCTTCTGTTTTCTGTAAGAATTTAGGAAAGATGGGTGTCGATTTCCCCTTAAATGATTGGTAGAATTCACCAGGAAGGCCATCAGGTTCTGGGCCTTGCTTTCTTGGGAGATTTTTCATTATTGACTCAAGCTCTTTATTTCTTACAGTTTGGTTCAGATTTTCCACTCTATTTTGTTCATCTCTGCTCTAATCATTATTACATCCCTCCTTCTGCTTGCTTTGTGCTCAGGTTGCTCTTTTTACTAATTTCTTAAAGAATTTATTTTTAAATAAACTCTGCACCCAATGTGGGGAATTCATAGCCCCGAGATTAAGAGTCACACGCTCTACCAACTGAGCCCCCCAAGTACCTCTCTTTTCTCTGCTTTCTCAAGGTGTAAAGTTACACTACTGATTTGAGAACTCTCCTTTTATGATGTAGGCATTTACAGCTACAAATTTCCCTCCCAGCACTGCTTTCCCTGAATCCTGAAAGTTCTGGTATTTTGTGTTTGTGTTTTTATTGTATCAAAGTGTTTTCTAATTTTTTCATTTCCTTGTGATTTCTTCTTTGACTCCTTAGTTTCTAAAGACTGTGCTGTTTAATTCTACAGATTTGTGAATTTTCCAGTTTTCCTTCTTTGTTGGTTTCCAGTCTCTTCCTATTGTGGTCGGAGAAAATAGTTCAGATGATTCAGATTTCCAGGATTTATTGAGACTTGCTTTGTGACCTAATGTGGTCTCTCTTGGAGAACCTTCCACGTGTGCTGGAGAAGAAAGTGTATTCTTCTGTTGTTGGATGGAATGCTCTGGATATGCCTGTCAGGTCTATTTGGTTTATAACTGTTCATGTCCTTTATTTCCTTATTGATCTTCTCCCTAGTTGTTCTCTGCATTATTGAAAGTAGGGTATTAAAGTCTTCTATTTTTGTAGAACTGTGTGTTTCCCTTTTCAGTTCTGTCTCTGATTGCTTCATATATTTTGGGACTCTGTAGGTAAATGCACATTTGTTTATATCCTTATCTCTTCTTGTTGGATTGACCCTTTCATGAATATATAACATGTTTGTCTCTGGTAACAATTTTGGAGTTAAAGTCTCTTTTGTCTGATATTAGTACATATAGCCCATCTGCTCTATTTTGGTCTCTCTTTGCATAGAATATCTTTTTTCATCCTTTCATTCCAACCTGTTGTGTCTTTGGGGGTTTCCAGTATAGGGTTGCCAGATTTAGCAAATAAAAATATAGGACATCCAGTTAAATTTGAATTTTGAGACACAATGAGTAATTCTTTTAGTATAAGTATATTCCATGTACTCTTTGGGATGCATTTATACTAAAAAATTATTCACTTTTTATCTGAAATTCAAATTTAACTGAGCATTCTGTATTTTATCTGAGAACTTTATTCCAGTAAGAATGTAAAGACACAGCCCTACACTCTGGAAATTTCTGACTTAAGGGGAAAAATCAGGACCTAGCTTGACAGGCATCCACTTCAAGTGGGGAGACAGTGCAATCTTCCCATGAAGGCAGGGGTGGTGGGGGGGCAAGTCAGGCCTTGGCACCACGGTCTCTGCTCCTTCTTGGTTCTTCCCCCACCCACACTTCATTGTCCACCCAGTGCCCAGCACCCAAAGGCCAACTCTTCACCCAGTGGTTTGGAGCAGGGTAGTCCCAGCCAACCTGCTTTCGGGGGACAAGTTACATGGAAGACCAGGGCTCTCCCAACCCCTACAACACATGCATCCTTCTAGACATGTGCTCACAGTCCCCACTGCCCAGCTCGCTGGTCTAGCTCGCTGGACCTAGATATACCTTCCCAGGCACTTACAGACAGGACTGCCCAACACAGCCCCAGAGAAACATGTTCCCATCTGCTCAGACCCCCGAAACATGTTTTGCTCACACAGACACTGGCCCTGCACCCATTCACATACGTGTTCACACTCTGTGGACCCTGTACCCAATCATAGATACGTCACAACAAACCTCATATACTCTGCCTTTTTTTTCTCAGGCTCGTGTGTGTGTGTGTGTGTGTGTGTGTGTGTGTGTGTGTGTGTGTTGGGGGGTGGATTTTCTCCTGCTATCTCTATCTGGATATCTGTCCAACTTCCACTCTCCCACCCCAGCCGTCTTCTCCCTCCCCGCAGCGAAGGCTGAGGGAGGGTGGGCAGGCCTGGTCTCCATGGCAACCAAGGACCCTCCACCTGGGAAGGAAAAGGTGTTGGGAAGCAGAGTTGGCTTTTGCCCAGGCCTTGGCTCTGAGTGGAGCTGGGGGGGCGGGGGGACAAAGGCAGTGGGGAGAGTCGGGGAGGAAGGCCCGGGATGACCATCTGGACCCAGGAGAGGGGAGCTTCAGGCCCGGCCCAAGGACTCTGCAATGGCAGATGGGCATCATGGCGCCTGAGCAGCATGGGGAGGAGGGAGACAGCCCCGCAGAGCACCTGCAGTCTGGTCCTCTTCCACAGCCTTACTGCCTTCAGCACCCTCAGACCTCACTGATTCTGGAAAAACCCCTTTCACAGCTCCCCTTCCTGGGACCCCACCACCACGGAGAGGTGGAGCTGTGAGGGAGTGGGGGTGGGGAACCCACACGGCCCTTAAAACCACCAGGGCTCTTGCGCCCTTTGTGTGCCACTCTCTTGGGGGACCCGTGGCCCCTTCCTGCATTCCCATTTTGGATCCTCTCCCTGGGAGCTGGTAGGGAAGACTACCATACGATGGTGCCATACGAAACCCAAAGAGTGGGAGCCGATTTGTGCAAACCTCACAACAGGGTGAGGAAGCCCAGGCTCTGGTTCCTCCCGGCGCATGCCTCTGGTGGGCCCTGCTGTCTGCTCTCACCCTGAGTGCATGAGTCAGAGGCCTGGCAGACTGGCCCCAAGCCCCTGAAAAACGTGCCGGAAAGGGAGGGCCTACGGTGGGCAGCTAGAGGGGACCGACGGGCAAGCGCTGACGGAGGGAATGGGTTGTTTGTGGGGCAGCGCTATTTGAGAGAGGGGAGGCTGCAGCTTCTCCTGTCCCTCTGTGAGAAAGAACTTGCAGACCCCTCCAGGGAATACAGCCGGGTGACAGCCTCCAGCACCTTCCATTAGCTGAATGACAAGGCCCATCTTGCCAAGCAGCCTTCAGCTAACGTATGAGCACAGCGAGTTTCAGGAACCAGCCTGTGTGCCTGTGAAAGACCCCTCAGACTGGCAGTCTGGGCTCGGGTGTCCCCGTTGGGTGGGGGTTGGGGGGTGCTTTTGTGAGGCAGGGGCTGCTGCTCTCCCTGCCAATCCAGTTTATTCCCTCCCCGTCTGCCAAAGATTTAAGCCTCGACAACTTCCTGCACCCCTGGCTCCTTACCACAGGACCCAAAATGACACAGAGGCCCAGAGCCACGGTCCTGCGCGCACACGCATGTGGAAACACAGGGTGTTCTGGAAGCCCTGGAGTTAAGAAGGCTTTGGGCCGCCCCGCCCTCTGGTGGACACCCTTGGGAACTACACCTCCAGGAGGGGAGACGGGTGGGAAGCATGGAATGGTCTCTTTGTGACCTCAGGTTTATTGACTGCTTGCTCTGAGACCATCAAAGATCACTTTACCAGCGGGGAAACTGAGGCCCAGAAAGAAAAAGGATTAAAGACAGAAAAGTCCTTGGGGCTGACAACATCTTGTCACCAAACCTGTTTCCTCTACCCCCTCACCCCCATCTTGTCCCTTCCCCCTCTTCTTGGGGGCGCTAGCTTAGGTTCTGTCCACGGCGCCCTCTTCCTCCGTTGGTAGCCAATCCCACACATGCATCCTTCCTTCCTTCCTTCTTTTCTTTTCTTTCTTTCTTTGTAAGATTTTATGTATTTATTTGAGAGAGAGAGCCCAAGCTGGGAGAGCAGCAGGCAGAGGGAGAAGCAGGCTCCCCACTGAACAGGGAGCCCGATGCGGGGCTCATTCCCAGGACTCTGGGATCATGACCTGAGCTGAAGGCAGACACTTCACCAGCTGAGGCACCCAGGCGTCCCACGTGCATTCCTTTCTTACACTGTCCTGCTCCCCACACCATGGTGACTGCCTCCCCAGAGATCCCCGTGGCCTATTGACCTCTCTGCAGTGGAGTGACCTTCCTGAAACAAGCCTCCAGTGGCACCCCGGCTTCTGAGGCCCTCTGCCCTGTGGTCCTATCTGGCTACTCCCCACCCTCCGCCATCGTCACCGAGCACCGGAGGACAGCAGAAGTCCCATGTCCCCCAGCCCAGGCGTGGTTGTTTCTTCCATGTGGACTGTGCACCCTGCACCCAGGAGCCTTTAATCTTATATGGCGGGTGTAAGAGTCCCTCACTGCTCCTGTAACACATTACCGCAAACCTAATGGCCTAACAACAGCACATGGTTGTTCTCTTAGAGCAAGTCCTAAGTCCAAAATCAGCCTCCCTGCGCTGAAGTCAAGATGTCAGAAGAGCTGGCCCTTTCCGGAGGCTTGTCTTTCCACCGACCTCATCAGGCCACCATTCAGGAAGCAAAGTTCAATCCATGCTTTCAAAATGTAAGAAGGGGGACAGGTCTTCATTTTCCTAAGCCACACTGACCTCCAGTGTATATACTTTTTCTCATACCACTGAACGGTTCTGCAATTGTCCATGGATGAGAGATGTGCTCACTGCATGGCCTGTCTGGGCCACTTCCTCATTGTTATCTCATTTTAGTCCCCACAGGACCCAGAGATGAGGGACCTGAGGCTCAGAGAGGGGGGTTAACTGGCCCAGTGTCACACAGCAAGTCAAGGTAGGCCTGGATCTGCCCCAAGGTCTATCCAGCTTCTCACACCTACCTCTCCTACAGCCCCCAGCTAGGAGCTAGTAGGGGGGCTGTGGCCCCATAGCCTCCTTCTCCTTTCTTCTTGTAGATCACATCCTGTCTGGATTCTGGGGGAAGGCAGTTGCTTTCTCCTCCCCACCCCCCAACCTTCCTAGACATCTGGAGTTGCAGCAGAACCCCTGGGCCTGCCAGGCAGTGGAAGCAGGAGCCAGCTTCCAGAGAGGCTGGGGTTAGCCGAAGGAGGCATTATGCATCGGGCGGGGGGGCCCCACCAACCCCTTGGGTGGATCCCCAAAGCGGATCAGGCCAGCCTCAACTGTCAGCTTCTCCCGCCTGTCCGTGCCCTCCCCTAGGCCGTTGCCAGCCCCAGCACACTCACTGGCCCCTGTGGGAGGCCCTGTGCTTCCTCTACCCTCCTTGCCATCCCCTTCTGGGAGGTGCCCCCAAGTACCTATTGAGCTGCCTGGGACCACCGCCAGCCCCCCTCCCCCGCACCCCTGCACCCTGGTCCAAAGACTCATTTGTTTGTTTAGAAGTACACAGTGCAGACTCGGGGGGCAGATGGCCCAGGCTCAAGCCCCGGCTTTGCCACCCACCAGCTCTGTGACCTTGGACATTCCGCTATCCTCTCTATGCTCCCAAGTGATCATGAAAACAAAGGTATCCACCTCCCAGGGTTACTTGTGAGGCAGTCAGACCGGTGGCTGGCTTCCAGTAAGCCCTCAGAGAAGATGCTGCTATGGTGTGAAGTTGACTTATTTCTGAAAGCTGGGTGTGCAAAGCACAGTTCTGGGTTCCCCTCCCTGCTCTGACATTTTCCAGATGTACAACCTCGGTTGGACTCACCCAGAGGTTCAGCTTCCTTGTCTGCAACCCTCCCAGGAGTCCACTGCAGATTGAACTCCATATTGTAATTCTCTACGTGTCCCCTTCGGAGCCCTGGTGAGCACATAAGTGGGACAGATCCTGTGCAGAGCCCCATGTCCTTGTCATCTCCCTTCTGTGAGGGAGCCAAGCTTTGCTTTCCCTTCCCTGGGGACGTTCACAGCCAACAAGACTCATTTGTTTGTTTCTAAGAGCTTCCAAAAGCTGGACGCCTGACTCGGTTGCCAAGAGTCCTTGAGAAAGGTCTGCAGGGGACAGATCCTGAGAAAGAGGGAGGAGGCCCACGGGTCCCACGAGCGGGCTCCGGGAAGCGGTCAGGTCTCTGGGAGGTTGGTCAAGCCAAGGGTCACACGGGCTTGGACGGTGAGCATTTGGGCAGCCCGTTCAGTGTGATTCTGGGTGGGGGGAGAAGACCCCTTGTAAAAACCAAAGGGACTCCTCCCCAACCTGGTGGCAGATCTATCTGCCAAACGAACATGGTCTCATGGAAATAAAGACCAACTGGCCTTGCTCCACATGCAAAACACTTTGGCTCTTGGCGGTGACCCTTGGGGGTCTGTTGGACCTCAACATCTCTGGCCTGAGCCATGCAGGTCTGGGCTTTATAAACCTTCCATCTGCAGGCTTTGTGAGCATGGCAGCCTTCTAGATTCGAGATCAACTCCCCTCTATACTTAACGTTTACATCACAAATGGTAACAACCCATTGAGTATGGAAGGGCAGGGTCGGGGGACAGTGCTTAGTCTGGGAAAGGGGAGACACACCTCCCAGCGATGACCCCCACCGCCGACAGCAAGCCTGGGCGAACCCTGCCAGCTTGGTTCCCTGTGGCAATCAGGAGGCGAGTGTTCTGCTCTCTCCCTGGGGGCGTCTCCGCATTTGTCACCCCTTCTTTCCTCCTGCCATGCATCCCTATTACCAGTAAGCATTGTGGGAATATGGTAAAAATGAGTAGGTTTCCCTTCTTCTGAAGTTCTTTTTTGGCCCCTGACCCTCCTCTCATCTCTCAGGGCCCCAGCCAGGAGCTGCCAGGGAAGAGGGGCAGATGGGCCTTCTCTTCTCTCCTCTTTGGAACCTGCCCTCCTCCGTACCAACCTTGGCCCCTTCTGGTCCTAACATGCCCAGGTCAAGGAGCGAGGGCCAGATGTGGCTCTGTGACCTTGAGACTGACACGATGGATGGACCTTGACCCCTGACCCTCAGCACAAATTCTCGTGAGAAAGCCCAGCCCCTGCTCCCTTCCTTCCAGACTCTGCCACACATCATCACAGGAGCATCGGAGAGAGGAGGGGGCCGTGTCGCAGCTGCCTGACTTCGCAGTGTTGGGGAATCCATCAGCTGGGAGCAAAGTCCTTCTCTTCTCATCTGGGAGGTTGGAATATCATACAAATTTCAAGATGGAAAACAAGAACCTACTAGTACCACGGGGGAAACGGGGCCCCTCTCCCGACATTGTGCATGCAGATTCCTGAGCTCAGACGCGGGAGGGGAACCGGGGTGAGAGGTCCGTGAGTCCCAGCACCCTGGACTGCCACTGCCTGCCCTGTCCACTGGCCACCCCTCCCCCCGGGGGCGGGGGGAGGAGAGCCCTGACAGGGGAGGTAGGGCTGTGAGTTCTGACTCAGAGGTCTGGGTTACCTTCAGCAGGAAGCTTGTTTGTTCTCCCAGCCCCTCTGTTTGCTCATTAGCAGAAAGGGGGGAGCCTGGCCTAGAACCGGCTCTAGTTTCAGGGGCAGGGGAAAAAGCCATTTGTGGAGAGCCACCTGCTGTGGTTCCAGATGGGAGGACCCAACCCCTACTGGCCCTGACTTCCTGGCCACCTGGGTTGGAGGAATTAGTGCCCCTATGTGTCTGAAGTCACCCAGCATGGAGGCCATGTCCCTGGGTGTCTTGGGCTCTGACCCTCCCAGCACCCCAGGAGGAGGCAGGAGGGTCGGAGGGTGCAGGTTTGCATGCAGTGGACCCAGGGGCTTAGGGGTCCAGCAGCTGGCCCAGGAAGGGGAGCAGAAAGTGAGGAGCAGGGCCTTGCTGGAGCACCAGTGGGGGGCAGGCTGTGAGGACCACGACCCCGGGGCGGGTGGGGAAGAGGCAGCTAGCCTCTCACCCACCCATCTGCCAACAAATTTGTTCTGCCAGCTCCTGGGGAAGCCACAGACTGCTCCCAGGGACACAAGCCGCATCATGGGGTCTTGCTGACAGAACGTCTTTAGTGACAAAGAGGGCAGGTGCCCATGAAGAGGGACAGCTTGGCCTGCCTGAGGCTGGGCAGTGTGGGAAGGGGCCTCCCGCTCCAAGCCCCCCCCCCCACCCCGTGGAGCAGGGTGGGGTGTGCGGTGGGCTGGGCCCCAGGCCCAGGAGGGAGGCCTTGGAGAAGCAGAAGGCTTCTTTATTATTTAAAAATGTTTTTAATTAGTTAATTTTTTAAAGTAAACTTTATCCACAACACAGGGCTCAAACTCAACCCTGAGATCAAGGGTTCCATGCTCTACTTACCAAGCCAGCTGGGTGCCCCACCAGCATTTGTATTTTTTTTAGATTTTTTATTTATTTACTGGAGAGAGAGAGAGAGCGCGCGAGAGAGAGAGGCCGCGAGCAGAGTCAGTGAGAACATGAGCAGGGGGGAAGGGCAGAGGGAGAGGGAGAAGCAGACTCTCAGCTGAACAAGGAGCCCGTTCCGCCGATGGGGGACTTGATCCCAGGCCTGGGATCATGACCCGAGCCGAAGGCAGACCCTTAACCAACTGAGCCACCCAGGCGACCCAGCATGTATAACTAATCAATGTTTCACTTCAGCCCAGTACTTTAAATTTCTTTCTTTGCAGTTTCCTTGGTGGAGTTGTTTATACCATTAAGACAGTTGTGCATGATGTAAATATCTTATATTACGTGTATTTTCCCATATCATTAAGTTTTTTTTTTTTTTTTTAAACATCTTTTTCTAAGGCCTCGTAATTTCCTTACTAGGGACCCTGAATTCCATAGCCATTACCCCGTTGTTCATGAGATTGTTTTCATTTCCGCCATGATAACACGGCCACAAGATACAGCTCTGTACATAAGTCTTTCCCCCACATCTCTGCTTATTTCCTTAGGACCCGTTCCCAGAAGGGAAATTACTGAGTAAAAGCAAACAAGCATTTTTCAAGCTACGCTTTCCAAAGCTGCTTTCCGAACATAGCACGTCACTCCCGCAGTGTCTCCGTCAACCTGGCCACCTTGGGCTCTGAGAATGTTCTCCCGCTGAGTAACCATTCTTTGATTTCTCATAAAGGTGAGCGTCTTTTTCCATCGCTTCCTAGTCATTAGCAGATGGAGACTTCATACGCCCTAACCTGAGACCGGGGTCATGCAGGGTGCAGAGGGGGCACTGTAGCCCCCAACTCTCGTCGACAGCAGGGGCCGTCAGCAATGCCACAGCCCACCGCTTGCCAAGACCAGGGCTGACTCTGCCTGTGTTTTATCAGGGAATTTCGAATGAAGGCGGAGAAAGGCCAGGAATGGAGCCACATGCCCCAGCCCAACGCATGGCAATCATAGGGTCTTAGAACTGATAAGCTTCTTTTACTAGGTCTGTGAAGAAGAAGGGGCCTGGGCTGGAGGGCTGCCTGGAGGAGGAGGCAAGGTCTGTTCAGGCTCTGGCAGGTGGGAGTCCTGGGCCTCCCAGTAGTTGTCTCCAGGCCTCCTGAGGGTTTGGCTTTGCCTGAAGCTCTCAGCAGAGCCCAGATGAGACTGTGCTCAGGAGCATACTCCTTACTCTCCTCTAGTTCTGGAGGTCGGGAGTCCCAGCAGGAGTCTCCAGGGACTAAATTCAAGGTGTCAGCAGGGCTCGATTCCTTCCAGAGGGCTCAGTGGTGAATCTGATCTTTGCTTGTTTTGGCTTCTGAGACCGCCTGCCTTCCTTGCCTCATCTCACTCCAGCCTCGCATACTCCTGCCTCCTGCCCATAAGACCATCGTGATTACATTGGGCCCACCCAGATAAGCCAGGACAATCTCCCCATGCCACGATCCTTAATCTAACCACGTCTGTAAACATTTGCAACACCAGGTAACATTTGCAGGTTCTGGGATTTAGAACATGGATGTCTCTCAGGTCGGGGCGGGGGAGGGCGCTGACTCAGCCTACCACAGCCCCCTCTCCCGCAGCCATGGATGAGATGCCTTTCTTTGTGCCCACAAGCTCCCTGAGGTCTCTTCTTTATAAGGACACCCACCTGTATGACTCTGTTTCCTTGTCTGACTCCCTTGTGAGGCTGAGCTCCTGGGCTTCCGGGCCTGGCACAGTGCCTGGCATGTAGGCAGCTCTCACTGGACGCCTGTGAAGTGTATGAAGGGCTTCCTGTCTGGCTTCTTCGGTCCCTGAAGGTCGACGGCAGGGGACCCAGCCACAGGCAACCTCTGCAACTGCTAAGTGTCCTTGGGAGGGAGTAGCAAGCATCCCTCTTCTCCATCCCCCTCTGCTCCCATGAGGCAACAGCCCAGCGGGCCACTAGGTGGGGAGAACTGCTTGAACTGAGGTCTAGAGGCAAGATCAAAGATGCTCTTGTAATTTGTGAGGCTGACAATTTGGGGTAGTTGAAGCAGGAGACTCTGTGATGAGCAGGGGGCAGCAGGCAGGAAGTGAGGCAGGACAGGGTCTTATTCGTGTTGGGGAGGGCTCAGATATGTGCAGGAGGGAGTCTACCATGGGGGAGGACGTGGTTCCAGCCAGCTGGTGTTGAGAAGCCTGGAGACTCACAGGCACGCACTCGCACACAGCCTCCCTCTGATGGGACTGTCACCGAGGCAACAGATGAAGCTGGTTGCCTAGCAACGAGGCCCACCTCCCCCATCCCTCTTATGGCCATTTCTGCCCCTTGGGAGCTTCTTGCCCTTTCTAGATTGCTCCAGTGTTGAGATGGAACCAGATTCCCTCTGTGTCCAAATAGCAAGGGTAGGAGAGGAAAGGGGACAGTTTTGTGATTGAGGAGTTCGGGGTTCTGGAATTGGTGACGTTGGGAGAAAGGTGGGCTGAGACTGCCTAGGGGAGGAGAGGTGAATAGGGGGCATTTCAGTCTCAGTCTTTCCTGGGTGTTTTTCCTTTTCTCTTTTTACTAAAATGAAGCAGGGAGGACACCAGCCTGGGAGTCAGGAGACCTGGTGTCATGGCCTGGATCCATTTCTCACTTGTCGAGTGTTTTGAGGAAGAGACTTGTCCTTGGGTCTCAGTTTTTCCACCTGTAAGAGAAGAGTTTAAGCCACTGAATCCCCAAGGCCCTTTCTGGGCCTGAAATTCTCTGATTCCAGAACCTCCAGAGATGGAGCGGACCCCAAGCCCCACATTCCAGCCAGGGCTTTGCACTGCTCTCCCCTCCTCCGACCTACCCAAGTCCACAGCAGCCCGTCTAGGTCTATGGGAGGGAGAAGGACAGGGAGCCACTTGGCTCTGGGCCTTACGTTCACGAAGGGCCCCAAATCTAGACGTTAGATGTCATACCAGAGAAGTTTTAGTCCCTGTCATGTTTTATAAGTAGAAACTGTTCATCTGGAATGGTAAGTATTTAAAATAAGCTTCAGTCTTTGTAACTCTCATCACCACTCTTCATTTTTCAAATAGACCATGGTCTGAAGAAATGGAAATGGCCCAGGCCTTCATTCCCCCTATGAGGGCCCTGGCTCCCTGCTTCCAAGGGCTTAGCCACTCAGCATCCTTCCTAGGGGCTCTAGGAGTCTTGGGCTACCTGGAGATGAGGCAAGAACTTCAGAGGGAGTGGAGTGGCTGGTCAAGGTCTGTTAGGGGATGCAGTAGAGGGAGAAAAAGACTGGGGAGGCAGAGCTGGGGAGAATTTATCTCTGCAAACAAGAGCTAGGGGTAGCAAGCCATGTGCACAGCCCATGAGGGGACCTGGGGCTAAGGTCTCCAAAGGGAGATAAGCCACCTTTAGTGCCAGGTTTTGCCTTGAGCCTGCAGGGAGAGCCCCTGGGGGTCATCTGCTGGGTGTCTCAGCTCCCAGACCCTGAGGGTGAGATACTTGCTTGCTTGGGCTAAGGATCAGGCACTCACAAGGAAGAGGGGTCCCTGGAGGGCAGAGGGGACCCCAGCTCTGTGCCCTCTGAGCTGCCTCCTTCAGGTCATGCCACAGTTTCTCCAAGCTGCACCCACCCCTCTCCACCCACCGTTGGCCAAGAACCCTTGAGAAAGGCTGAGTGGGGAATTCTGTGCAGGGTCATCCAAGGGTCGGACAGCCTGGGTCCTCCTCCCCGGAGAGTCAGACACCACTTCCCCACCCAGACAGACACCCAGCAAGGCTTGCGGAAACCAGCCATCCCAACTTCTCCAGCAGGGTCTACCACACCTCTGTGGAGGGCCAGGGATGGCCCGTAGGTGGCAGAGACTGGACGTGGGAGGAGAGTAAGAAGGCTCCCTCTGGCCACACAGGCCCTGGGGTGGAGCTCTGGTTGTTGTGACTACAGCGGCATGCTCTCTTTAGCTTCAGAGCCTGTCTCGGGAAGATGAGGGCGCTGGACTCTCCAGAGCCCCTTCAATCACAATGTACTCTGGCTCCAAAGGGACCTCCCCACTTGCTGGAGAAAACCTACTCACCCGCCGCTGGGAGATTTGCTCTGAGACAGCACCACCTGCTGGCCCTTCTGGGTATGACACCCATCTCTTCTTGGGCGACCCCGGAATCCTAGAATTCTGTCTTTATACTAAAATGGACATGTTGAGCCTTACCTTGCCTGCATCAATAAATTATCTGGTGCTATCAGGTTCCAGTTTTATAGATTATGAAACTGAGCTTCAGAACGATTAAATAATTTGCATAAGTCGCCCAGGGGTGGGAGAAAATGAACGCTGCTCCTCACATCACTACCTACTTCCCCTGAAGGGCAGTTTCCAGAAGGGGTCCTAGGCCCAGGCGGAGTGACTTGCCAAAGCCTCTGGGCAAGTCAGTGACAAAGTTGGGAAGGAACCTAAATCAACAAGAAGGCACTTTGGAGGACAAGCTCATTTGGGACTTGTCTGAGCAAGTCTGCATTTTCATGCTGGCAAGAAAGAAGTAGCTTAAATCTACCTGAGGCAAGCAGTGTTCTTCATAGAGAACTCCCAGCTCCAAGCACACCGGGTCTGGCAGCTCTCTTATCCACCTCCTGGCTGACTCTACCTGCTCTCAGGTGTGGAAAACCTAACAAGTGCAGTCTGCCCCCCTCCCAGCCCCCGCAGGAAGCAGGGAGCAGGGACCCGACCAAGACTGAGAGAAGCTAAGTGACCTGCCCCTGACTTGTCCCCAGAAATTCCACAGTAGTGGCCTGATTGACAGCTCAGGGCTTTTCCCCTTCCCTCCTCCCAGTGACCCCATCACCCCCACCCTCCGCCCCAAGAAGGGCCTAGCTTGTTCAGCTGGAGACTGGCCAAGGGCCAAAATGGGAACAGAATGAAGGAACTGGAAGTCCTTGTCCCACACAGCTGGAGGCTTTACTACCACGAGGGCAGGCACATTGAAACAACCTGCTAACCAACAACAAACCTACTTAAAAAAAAGACCAAAACCCAAGCATGGGAGGTCCAGATTAAAAAAAAAAATTGCTAGAAAGGAAGATTGACAGATTAAAGAGTGCAACCAAACTCTCAGGGGGCTTCATACTGCCCAGAGCAAGGTGCCCTGGGTGGGGTGACATCACAGGGACAGACCTATGTATATATATCTGGTATATATATCTGATGTATATATATCCCAGACCAACATACTGAAAGTGGTTATTTCTGGGTAGTAGGATTGCAAGTGATTTTTCTTCTTCTGGATTTTGTGTATTTTCTAATTTTTCTGCAAAGAATTCATATTGTTCATGTAATAAGACAAAAAGATGATTTGTAAAAAGGAAGCATGGAGGAGAATATCTTTATGATTTGCAGGAGAGGAAGAATTTCTTAAACAAATGACTAAAAGCATAAACCAATAATGGAAAGATTAGTAAGGCAGACTGAAAATATTTGCCATTCACATATAACAAACAGGGGATTAGGATATGCTATAGGAAGAACTCCCAGCCGTCATTAAGAAAAAGGTAAATAATCGGGGATGAAAATGGGCTAAGAGGGGCACCTGGGTGGCTCGGTGGTTTGAGCCTCTGCCTTCGGCTCAGGTCATGATCTCAGGGTCTTGGGATCGAGCCCTGCATTGGGCTCTCTGCTCAGTGAGGAGCCTGCTTCCTCCTCTTTCTCTCTGCCTGCCTCTCTGCCTACTTGTGCTCGCTCTCTCTGTGTCAAATTAATGAATAAAATATTAAAAAAAAAAAAGAAAAAAGAAAATGGACTAAGAATATGAAAGGCGTTTTGCAGACAGGGACATCCAAGTCACCAAAAAACACATGAAAAGCTGTTTAGCCTCACTGGTTGGAAGGTCTCTCATTCATCACAGTGGCAGAAATGTAAGATGGAAGGTACTGAGCCCAGTGGAGATGGCGAGGCATGAATACTGTCATTGGCGGCTGGAAGGTGTAAAAATTAGGAAGGCCACATCGGAGAGCAACTGGGCAGTCAGTGGTAAATTAAAGCGTGCCCACTGCAGCTTCATCCTGAGATATATTGCTAGGGAAACATTCACACAGACACACAGGGATGTATGTACATGGTGGTGTCCTGCAGCCAACTCATACCAGCTCGCAGGACCCCAGGATGTCCAGTTCCCTCCAACTCTGTGTTCGATGCCATCACGCCACTAGTCTGAATTCGGTCACGGTCAGAGTACTTACAACATGGAAATTAACAAACATTACAAAGCAGGGCGCTCTCTCTCTCTCTCTTTATTATTATTGTTATTAATTTTTGAGAGCTGATGGTTAAACATTTAACAACACACCACCACAAATATGTTCTCTGCAGCTTTGATTTCAATAGTATAAATATTGCCTAATTTGCATGTCCATTAACAGAAGAATAGATAAATAAAATGTGGTATACTTATCCTACGGAATAATGTACAGAAATGAAAAGAATCAAATTTATGTAACAACATGGACTGATCTAAGAAACATACGGTTACGCTGAAAACAACAGGTGACTGAATGTAATGTTTCATAGTACATGGCTCTAAGGATTAAAAACAATAATCAATATTATGCAAGGGACATATGTCTATATGGGACATATGGGGCCTCTAGTTACATGTACAGAAGGCTGCTGGAGCTGCCTTACAGATCACTGAAGGTCTGTTCATTTATTTTTTCTTTTATTCTCCATTCATTCAGTTTCTATTATTATGCCTTGTAAAGGCATTATTATTATGTTTTCTATTATTATGACTTGTAAATTCACAAGTCCTTTTCTTCCGCAGTATCTAGTCTGTGGTTAATCCCATTGAGTGTATTTTTCATCTTTAGAAGTTTGGTTTGTCCCTGGGGTACCTGGCTGACCCAGTAGGTTAAGCAGATGACTCTTGGTTTAGCTCAGGTCATTATCTCAGGGTGGTGAGATCAAGCCCTGTCCCAGGCTCCCCCATCAGCGTGAAGTCTGCTTGGGATTCTCTCTCTCCCTCTCTTCCTCTGCCTCTCTTTCTCTACCCTAAACAAACAAACAAACAAACAAATGAATAAATTATACAATCTTAAAAAATAAAAGAAGCCTGGTTTGTCCCTTTTTGTACCTTCCACACCTGTACTTAACATACTTAATTTTTTTTTTTTTTTGCCATCTTGAACATACGGAATACAGATATAACTCTTCTACTGTCCTTGTCTGCTATATTTATCACCTGTGTCATTTCTGGATCTGTTTCTATTGACTGGTCTTTCTTATCATTATGGTCATATTCTCCTGCTTCTTTGCATGCCTGTTAATTTTTCACTGGATTCCAGATATTCTGAATTTTACCTTGTTTGGGTGCTAGATATTTTTGTATGACTATAGATGGGCTTAAGCTTTGTCCTAGGAAGTAACATGGAAACAGTTTGATATTTTTAAAATTCAGTTTATTTAAACTAAAAAAAAAAAAAAAGCAACAAAACATCCAGTTCAACCATATCTCATTTTCAATATTTCTTTCTTTCTATCTTTCTTTCTTTCTTCCTTCCTTCCTACCATTACTTTCCCTTTCCTGTAAGTTTGACATCTGGTTTATAATTTACTTCATTTTGTATTGTATTTAAGCTTATGAAGTGATTTGAGCCTTTTTTGGAATAAGGCAGGTTATAAATTAATTCCTTTTTCAAATCTATCAGATAAAGAAGATGTAATCCAGCAAAATAGGAAGAAGCTATCCTGAGTGGTTGCTGGAAATATTAGCTCATATTTATAGCTTTTTTTGGTCCCAACATAAAGGACTGGGTGATGGAGTGGACAGGGGACAAAACAGTAGCTAAGGTCAAGGCCAAGGTCAGTGGAAGGCATAACACCAGAGAGGGGCAGGAACAAGTCTAGATCAAGGACAAAACAAGGCAACATCCATTTGTTCACTCTTTCAATCATTCATTCAATAATTATTAAGCACCAGGCCCCAGATCAGAAGCAGACAGTCTGCAGGGGAGGAAGAAAATGCACGTCCCAGGCCCTGAAGGCAGGCCACGGTGGGGGCAGCAAGGGCTCCTGGGGGCCCATCTAAATACCCCAAGCTCTAAAATTACCAAAGCCCAGCTTGGGAAACTACCACATAGCAGCCACGGGTTCTGCTCAGGGAGTGGTCGATTGTTCCCATCTTGACAGAACTCCTCTAGGTCCCTGGAAACACGGGAAGTCCTTGGGGGGAGCTGAGCCGGGGTTTGATCTATGAAAACTCCTTCCACATATAACCTAAATCAGTGCAGGGTGTTGGACAAGGGAGGAAAGGGGAAAATTGCAATTGGGTGGCAAAATCTCAAAGCCAAGTCCTGGGAGGTCTTGAAGCAAAGAGCTCAATGTCTCTGAGATGGGTTTCTTCCTCTGCAAGATGAACGCCACAGTTCCTGGTGCGGCCTCGTTCCTGGCAGGAAACGAGGAGGGGGAGAGGACTGGAAAATAAGGGACAATCAACAAGAGAATGGCTCTGTATTCAGAAAAGAGCCTCAAGTCCATGATCTGCCCCAGGGAAATGGAGGGCGGCATGAACAATTTGCTGTTGGCATCACGCACTGGAAAATGAGTGACATGAGTTGGCAGGAAAGGGGAGAGTGGGCCGAGGCCGGGGGTGTGGGAGACCCTGTGCTGAGGAAGTGAGACCTTGTGGGAGGGGATGCCAAGTCTCTGGGTGGCCACTGACCCTGACAGACTTTCTGAGCCCCCACACAGCCAGGCACCGCTTTCCTAACCACAGCCTTGGGGCTGAGGCCTGGGGACGTCTGGAACTGAGCTGAGGAGGAGACCTCGGCTCCTGCCACCCTCATGGGATGTCCACAGCCTCCCAGACAGGCTTCATTTACCTTGGCTCTTTACCCTACTGAACTGTATGGAGAGGATGTCTCTCTTCTGTGAAAGGAATGTTTGGGCCAGAGCCCAAGGGCGGGAAAGCCTCTTTGCCTCCTTTGAATGAGGCCCTGGCTGTTGCTCTGTTCCCCTCCCCCAGTATCACTACCTCCTTGCCCTGTTCCAGCAGGTTCCAAAGGGAGGAGGGCATAAGCCTGGTCAGGAGCACTAAGCCTTCATCTCAGGGAGCTTTGGGGATGGTGGGAAAGGCCAGTGGGGAAACCCCACCCTCTGGCTCAAGAGCTTTATTTTTTTATTTTTATTATTTTTTTAAATAATTTATTTATTTATGAAAGAGAGAAAGACCATGAGCAGGGGGAGGGGCAGAGAGAGAGGGAGACGAGCAGATTCCCCTCTGAGAGGGGAGCCAGGGCTCAATCCCAGGACCCCGAGATCGTGACCTGAGCTGAAATCAAGTGTCAGACGCTTAACCTGAGTCCCCCAGGGGCGCCATCTCAAGAACAGAGAGGAGCCTTCCCCTACACCAGCTTGCAGTTTTACCCTATTCTAGTCGTGTTCAAAGGACTGAATTCACTACCTTATGCGTGTCAGGGGTGCAGGTGGGGAGGGTAGGCAGGCCACAAACTTGGGAGTCAGGCAAACCTGACGTGACACTTAGAAACACAAATATTCCACAATGAAACAATAAAAAAGTGGAAACAAGTGACTTGACCCCCCCCCCCCCCCAGATTGAAAAGTTAGGTGGGAACCTGCTAAGGCTTCCAGGCCTAGAGGTTTTCACTTCTCCGGGCCTTCCTCCCTGACTGAATAACCCGCTATGTGTCAGGCGTCGTAAGTTCCATATATCAGACTCCCTCAATCCCCACAAGAGGTCTCTTATGTTGTCCTGGTGGAAGGACCCCTCCTGCTCTCTGTTCCCGTGGCCTGGACACAACTCTGTACACATACGTCACACCGTGTCTAGTCATTTGTTTCCCTGGTTCCCTCCCCTGCTTGAAAGAGGACTTCTCGAGGGGCATGGCCTGAGTCCTGGGGGTCTGTGTGTGTCCCCAGCAGTGAGCTCAGAGCCTGGCCGTCCTGAGGGGCTCAGCGCGTGAGTGCCCGGGGGACGGGTCAGCTGGTCGATTCAATGATAACTAGCGTGCGGATCACAAGCGACACACGCCCACACACTGCACGTCTTTCCGTGCTCTCTCTCAATTCCTCTTCCCAGTAATCTTCTGAGGAAGGCACCATCATTATCTACCCTCTACAGCTGGGGAAACTGAGTCACACAGTGGTCCAGCCGCTTGCTCAGGAAGGGTAGAGCCAGGGTGTGGACCCCACCTCTGCTCTTAACCACTTCCCTCCACAGGTGGCTGTCCCCCGTGGGGGCTGTAAGCGCCTGGCTGGGCTGGCAGGGTGGGCAGGGTGGGGGCTGGGGAGCCCCGCAGACAGACAGAGGAAGGGGTGGGAAGGATATTTCAGGGGGAGAGCAGATGACTCGTTGGTGGGCTGGCTCTTCAGGTAGAGGGTAAGGGAGAGGGAAGAGAAAGGACTCGGCGTTGCAGGGGAGCTTTGTCCCCTCACCCGGACGGCTGCTGAAGGAGAGGGCAAAGGCAGAGCTGGGAACCCTGGGTTGGCAACACAAGCTGGACGGCTGTGGAGGGCTGGGGAGAGGCTGGGGTGGGACTGAGGGGAAGATCCCACAGTTGTCCCAGGGAAGAGGGATGGATGTCCTGAGCTCAGAGACAGGGACAGGAGCTGGAAGGCAGGCAGAGTCAAGAGTCAGTACAAGGGAAGGCTCCTTGGAAGCAGGGGGAAGGTCTCCATGGGAACCATGGACTCCACCTCTGGGAAACTGGCCTTGTTGGCCTTCCAGTTACATTTTTAGTCACTCCCATAAGGCCCTGGGGTGGAAAGGTGGGGGTGGGGATCACCAGCCCTTGGATGCTTCTGTCTCTGTGTGTCTGCGATGTCAGGAATGGTCTCAGACACCAAGATAAACAGCTCGTTGACCTGGCATAGGACTGAGAATGGTGCCGATAGAGGCTGTGAATCAGCTCCAGGCTCTGGTCCAGGACAGAGATGTTTCCCAGCCAGCGGGAAGGGAACAAGCCAGCCACTGTTCTAGAAATTTCCACTCACATTATCCTCCCTTTAGAGGGGAGAGAGCTGAGAGCTACCAAGAGGACAGGACTTATTCAAGGTCACACAGCCAGTACGTGGCAGAGCCAGTGTCAGAGAAGGCCTCTGCAGGAACTAAGCCCAGCACCAGGGCCGCTTCCAGCTCACCATTTCCTCTCCCACTGCTGGAAGATGTCTGAGTTATCTCCACCAGCCCAGCAGGATGCTTTCCGGATTTGCACGGCCTTGGAAGTTAGGCGTTTCCCTTGATCTACAATAAATTATGACAAGTCAGGAGAAGTTTGCAACAAGCACTTTCTCGTTCAATATGCCAGGGGGTGAATTGTCACTTGACACGTCACACACTGACCACGGATGATCGAAGAGGGAGCGAGCATGCGCAATACGCCAGCCGGCGTTAGGATTGGTCAACGGTATTCCCATTTCCCTCTTGCCTGGCATGTGGGCAGGCAGGACTGGACGTCTCTGGTGTCTCTGGAGGATAAGGAAGGCATCCATCTTGCCCTAGCCTACGAAATGTGAACAGAGTGACTAGGACCCTCTGGGAGGCTCTACGTATGAGAGAGTGTGCATTTTCGGCCGGGCGTTTTTTCGGCTCGGCAACCGTGAGAGCAGGTGTTGAGACAGATGGGCTGGGCTTCTGAGCGAAGACCCCGAGGAAGGCCCTTTCCTTCTGACCCCCACCCAAAGGATGTGTACTGTGAGCCAGAAGTAAACTCTTGTTCATTTGGGGCTTGTTGCTAGCGTAGTGTGGACTAGCCCATTCCGACTGTCATGAACATTTGTATTTGGAAGTGGACTGGTATTGAAACAAACAAAAAATTAAAAAGACATGGCATTCCCTTAGAGGGTCAGGGGCAGGCAGGAGAAAACCAATGGAGGTTTCTTGGAAGCTGGCCAGATGGCAATCCTTGTAGTGGGGAAACATTTGGTGAAACTGTCACCTGTGGTCACTTGGAACTGTACTCCAGGGAAAGAAGTTTGCAGACAGCATGTTAATAGTGTGATCTTCCTAGTGTGGGCTGCAAAAAAGGGATGAGCTCAGAAATTATGGGGTTAGGGATGGGTCAGGTTAATACATGGGTGCCGACAGGAGGGTAGTTGTGGAACACGTGGGGTCTTCCAATTCCAGCCAAGAAGTGTTAAGGGACTGGATTTACTGGCCCACCTGAAACAACTAAAAATATGATTTCAAGACAGTGGACCTCAAGCAACACAGAACAATGATCCCCAGGACCCAAGAAACAAATGAGATGAGCACTAGGATTGCCCCATCTCATTGTCTCGAGAGTTTCCAGACCACAGCACAGGCAGAAGGAACACAGGAGGATCCCAGCAGACTCCCCAAGTTGAGAAGACAAAACTAAATTTTGGGAGCCTAAGGCAGGTAGAATTCACAGGGCACAGATGACAGCTAAGGGAGCCACAGAGAGAAAGAACTCCAGTGATCCACACAGGGTCCCCGTCAAGTCTTCACAGAGCACCGAGAAGCCCACCCGTGGAGGAAACAACATGGGGACAACGGAGGAGGAGCAGTCTGGAAGGATTAGAGAGAACAGTGGAACTCTCCCAGGGCCAGGAAGAATGCCTGTTCTCCAACCAGACCGAACAATCCCGTAACTCACAGGGCACTGGGCAAAGCACTCAGAAGGGTCTTGCTTCAGTAGTTGGGGGTCGTTAGCTCTAAAAGATGTTATCTTGATAAAAGGAAATCACGCCCAACACTCCAACTATGGTACTGACTGCAGTGATGTGGGTTCTTCTGGGTTTGGCATATTATGGTCTTGTGTAATGACTCAAGTCTTCTGTCACTTTTCCTCTCTATCCAAAGTACTTGAAAATCTCTGTTCACACAATCTGCCATCACTGGATATAAACCTGTGGCCATCGTGCCATGCCTCTTCCTAGCCTTGGGAGCCCTTGAAATAAAATAGCACTACTAGTGCCAACAGGACTCTCAATTCAAATGAAAATTAGGGCCCTAAAAGCACAAGATGGTACTTAGTTATCAAGTGTTTCAATAGATCTATGATTTTCAAGGTATTGGCCACTTTGGAGGTTTCTGAGAACTCTCAGGGCCACTGCAACACCAAAAACTATCCTTACTATAATACAAAGACATTATTTTCCTTTTCCTGGTTTGGAATTTCATGGATGGAGCAAAAGCAAGGGGATGCTTTCGCATAAATGGGCATAGTAACCCCAGGAGGGGCCAGCGGTCATCGAAGTTGGTTTTCACCACTCCACACTTGCACTGGAAAACAAAGAAGTCAGATTGGCTTAAGGATATCCTTGATAAAGCAGTAAAAATTATATATTTGATTAAATATCAAACCTTGAGGACATGCCTTTTTAATATTCTGGTTCTGTGTGACAAAATGGGAAAAATGCATAAAGCACTTCAGCTGCATAGAAAAGCATGAGGGTTATCTAGAGGACAAGGGCTCGTGTGATTGACTGAATTTGAGCTAAACTTAGACCCTTTTTCATGAAACACCATTTTTACTTGAAAGACAGATAAAGAATAGTTACCCAGACTTGTGTATTTGGCAGACAGAATCTTGAAAAATCAGTGAAATAAGCTCACCACTTCAAGGAAAAGAAATTGACATTAATTGTTGCCAATTATAAAATTCAAGCTTTCAGGAGCAAATCAGAGTTTTGGAAACTTTGTGTTGGCCACTGTGAGATCGACAGCTTCCCAATACGTTGCGATTGGCCATTATATTAAGGAATGTTATTTTTTAAATATTATATAATGAAATGTATCAACAGTTTGAAGATCTAAATATCTCAGTGAACCAATATTTTCCAAATTCTTGGTACATAATATTTTAAGACCAGACATAGGCAAAAGATGCATTTAAACGGCAAGGTTGACAAGTGGATTTTAATGAAACCAGAGTATGAAAAGTTCACTGATAGGATTTCAGATTCCTCACTGCAATTCAGCTGTTCTTTTTTTTTTTTTTTTTTTTTTTAAAGTAAGCTCCAGGCCCAATGTGGGGCTCAAACTCACGACCGTGAAATCAAGAATCTCATGCTCTGGTGACTGAGTCAGCCAGGTACCCCCCATTGTAATTACCCTTTAAGAAACTATCACTAGCTAAGCTTTGCTGCACTGACAAAGCAGAATATTCACAATCGTCTTAAAAATTTAAAATACTCCTCCCTTTCCAACTACATGTTTATGCGAAACCAGTATTTAAAAAAAAAAAAAAGCTTTTAAAAACAGCTTTATTGAGATATTACTAACATATAAAAATTGTATATATTTAAGGTGCACAACTGGATGGCTTTTGTTGCTTTTTAAGTTTTAGAAAAAGATTTTATTTATTCATTTGACAGAGAGAGTGGGCACAAGGAGCGGGGAGAGGCAGGGGGAGAAGCAGGCTCCTCACTGAGCAGGGAGTCCCATGTGGGGCTCTATTCCAGGACCCTGGAGTCATGACCAGAGCTGAAGACAGACACTTAACTGACTGAGTCACCCAGGTGCCCCTGGATGTTTTGATATACATATTCATTGTGGAAAGATTACCAGATCTAATTTATCTATCACTTTACATAGTTACCATTGTGTGTGTGTGTGTGTGCGTGTGGTAGAAGCAGATTTTCTTTAGATACATCAACCAAAACAACATATAAAAATAGATTGACTGCAGAAGCCGATACAGGAGTCCAGCTGTCTTTCATTAGGTCAAACATCAATGAGAGATCAAAAAATTTCAAATAATGCCACTCTTTTCACTAATTTTGTTTTAGAGATATTTTCTTAAAATGTGTTATGTTGATCGTTGTTATTTTAAAGTAAATCCATATTACAAATGTGTCTCTGTTTTTCTAGAATGGAATTACAGAGAGACATAACCCATATATGTCAGTTATCAATTTAGTGACTCTCAGTTTCAGTTCTAAATCATCCTTCACTGTCAACTCTGCAAAAATGGGGCCGAGCCCTTTAAATATATATTTTTTTCTTTGCCAGGGAGCACAAGGCTAAGCTTTGCCAGTAGAGGGTGCTAGAGACACTGCAGAAGGACAAGGCTTTCCTTTCTGTGCTCTCCTGCAGCTTGGCTCCTGTCCTGCCTGATTCTGTTACTCTGTGACTACATTTGCTCTTGGTCCCTGAGCTATCTCCCCTATGCTTGAGCAGCCTATGGATGTTAAGCAGCATAATGAAATTCAAATGTAATGCAAATGTTTGAATTTAGGCACAAAAACTGAAACAGAAAAGTGGGATTGCCATGGGGTGCCTGGGTGGCCCAGTCGGTTTAGCGTCTGACCCTTGATTTCGGCTCATGATCTCAGGGTTGTAAGATCGAGCCCCATAGCAGGTCCCCCATAGCAGCTGGGCATGGAGCCTGCTAGAGATTATCTCTCCTTCTCCCTCTGCCCCTCTCCCTGCTCACACAGGTGCTTTCTCTTTCTCCTTCTCTCAAATAAATAAATTATATATATATATATATATATATATATATATATATATATATATATTTAAAGAGCGTGAGTGCCATTCTATGATATAATACTTTTAAAAATTAATGATTTTCCTAACATCAATGCCTCAGGACCTTAGTGAGCTCACCAAACAGAAATGAGGACCCCTCCCCCACCAGCCCTGCTATGTGTCCTCCTCTGAAAGGGACAGAGGGAGACCCAGGTCTGTGAGAACTTATAGTCTGCTGTAATGACACGTGGTCCCCTACTCGGGGGTCCCAGTGCCTCGTCCAGAGTTCAAGAAGTCCCAAAGGGTCCTGGAATCCTTATTTTTCTCCCACTGGGTCTAGGGAGGTTGGGAGGTGAAAATGAAGCTGACTTTTTGTTGTATTCACAACATTAGGAGCTTCTTTTCTCTAGGGAAGTACCTATTTGCTTAGAGTGAACTTGAAAACCAGGCTTCAGTCAAAACAACAGTCAGAACCGAAGTGGGGCCAAATCAGTTGGGGCGACCTGACCATGCAGAGGAAGGGGGGATGCATTTGTGAGTTACATCAGCCATGGACTCCAGCAGCAGATGCCAGGAACACCCCTGGGACCTCCTCAGGGTCACCAGCCTGAGGAACACTCACGACCAGCCCCTCTGCAGCTGGACTTGGCATTTGCATGAATCCAAAGACCCATCTCTCTCCCGGCTGCCACACCCTGTGCATTTTTACCTAAAGAAACCAAGCATTGCTATAAAAAGACCAAGCTGTTGTATTCACTTAAAAATTACCCGGGTAGATTAAACTGTAACATTTCTTGTCTCTGCTATCCAATGGATAGTGACTGGGAGGAGATGTGATCAATTATTGGGAAACAAAAATAAAATTGTATATTTCTCTGAACATCTGAAGTGGCAGAAGCAAGTTTGAGACCCTGCTCCCTGGATATACCTTATCTTGCCCCCTAACTTATACCCACCTGATGCACAAAATTCTCCCCTTCCCCTGATACTGACATCTGATACTCAATACATACTTCTTAAAATGAAGTTATAGAACCCTGGTGATGTATTCTACAGAAGGAATGAACAAGGCCTTTCTGTGCTGGGCCAGGTGGTAAGTATTCAAGGCTTTGTAGGCCACACATGGTTCCTGTAGCAACTACTCAGCTTTGCTGTTGTAGTGTGAAAGCAAATGTAGACACAAGTAAACATAATTGTGTTTCAATAAAACTTTATTTAAACAAAAAAAATATGCTATGCTAGCTTTGCCTATGGACTATCGTTTGTTAACTTCTGTTCTAAGGTGTAGTAGCCAGAGTCTGCCGAGCATGTTGTCTATCACTGTCTTTGGAGACAAAAGGCCTCTCTTTCCTCTTCTGCCTTCTAAGCCTCACGTGCAAGGCTCCCCTAGGCAAACTCTTCCAGAACCATTATGAAGGGAATTCTGGGACATGTGGTTCTTGGCTTCTCCTCTTCAAGAGTGTGGCAGTGTGCTTGGTTGGCAATAGCTAACAGCATACCAAGGTAACGAATCACAGAAGATTTATAGGCCATGGTGCCAGAATGACAGAAACCCAGTCTTTAGAATCATCTATTGTTCTTTGAATTAAAATAGTGAATTCAGCTTTTTTAAATGAGGCAGCTGAATCCTCTTTCATGTTTCATAGGGTTGGGATAGTATTCCCCAGCGTTGGGAGCTCAGGATCCTTTGATCTCAAGGTCCCATCAGTCATGACTTCCCTGCCAAGGTCACATTATGGTTCAGGGTGGCTAGTGGGCCCAGGTCCACATTCCAGCCAACAGGAAGCAGGAGGGTTAGAGGAAGGCCGCAGCCCTTGGTCTAGGGGCATTTCCTGGAAAGTGTCTATGCTTCTTCTGTTCATGAGTCATTGACCAAAGTTTAGTTACAAGGACAACACACACCTGCCAGAGAGGATGAGAAATTTCACTTTTATTTCAGGTGGCCATGTAGCCAGCTAAAAATCAGGTAGCTTGTAACCAAGGAAGGAGGGAAGAACAGGTAGTGTGGGACAACTAGCGATCTTTGATACACCAAGCTTCTATAGTCACACTTCATAAAAATGAAGCTTCTGAAATCATACCGTGTTACTACAGGCCAGTTTACTTGTATCACATTTTTACTGGCCAAAGTGCTGACCTGCTGTGCTATTATATCCCAGGATTCTGAATCATGTAAACTTTTCATTGGCCAAGATTCTGACTTAGATGAAATATGCTAAGGCTAAAATTCCAGACTCGCCTAAAATTCTTACAAGCCAAGCTTCAGAAATAAAATCCAAGAAACCAAACTTCCCAAATAACATGAAATTCTCTTGATCAAGCATTTAGAATTATCTGAGATTCCTACAAGAAGAGTTTTCAGACTCATACAAGAGTCCTATAGGCTAAGGTACATGGAGACCAGGAATCCAGATTTACACTGAATTTCTTATAGACCAAGCTTCCAAGTCACGTGTTCTTGTATAGCAAGTTTCTGCAACAACACAGTGTTATTACAGTAATGTTGTCATAGCCGGGATGCTGGCATCAAGCATAGTCATTCTTTCAGGCCAAGTTTTGAGAATTACATAATGTTTTAATAAATGAAGTTTTCAGAATCATGTAAGTTTATTGCAGGTCAAGTTTCACACAAGGTTATGAAATGGCATAATATTATCATAACCCTAAATTGTAAATCATATAACGTTCTTTCAGGTTCATGTTTCGGAATCACCCAAAGTTTTTTTAAGCCATTCGATCTAGAATCACACAGCATTTCCGAGAAACTGATGTTCCATAAACCCATACAATTTTCCCAGACCAAGTTTCCAGAATCACACAGGGTGCTTTAGCCACCTGTGTTCTGGAATCCCATGCCATGCTTGTAGATGACATTCTGGGTCTCTTGTCCCTAAGTCTCCACTGAGCTGGAATTTAAAATCATGTGGGCTCTCAAGTTAGGATTTATACAACATCACCCCCTCTGATGCAAGTGGCAGGCACTCTTCCTCTTGCTAGTCTCCTCCAACTATTGCATAACCCATAACAGATTCTAGAAGTGTTTATGTATTTGTAAGAGGCTGGAGGGCCAGAGTGAGAGGTGGCATCATCTGTGTATGATGCGTCAATAATAGTAAGAACATTTACTTAATGCTTATTATGTGCATCATACTAGTTCTTGACACATTTGATTTCATTTCAGCGTCCCAGCAACCCTGTGATTGAATTTCATCATGATAAACATCATTAATAATTATCATGAGTATCCTCATTTTATAGATGATCAAACTCATTTAAGTAACTCATCTAATGTCCTACAACTATGTAATAGACTCAAAACTGTAGATCTGGTTCTTGGTTCCAGAGGTATAGGGAGGTGCCTCCAGCTTTAGGGCAGAGCCCAGTAAAAGACCACCCCATCCTTGAGATCAAAACTACTAAATTTCAACAGGAAGATGATAAAAAGAGCCATCTATCGAAATGATCCTTCCTCGGAGTGGGTAGAAAGTGAAGACTCGGGAAGACTTGGGGAAGCATAAATCTATGTAAGGTGACCAAGGTGAAGCCTTGAATGTGTGCCCACATGACTAAGGACCATGAAACTAGACTTACTGTGCTGGTACATGCAGAGAGAACAGATGTATTGGCAAAGCGATTGTAGCCATCAGTGTGTTTTCACAAGGTAAATTAGCAGTCTTTCATCAGTTTCATCAGCAGCAAGTGGGGAACAAGGGAAGCCTGGATGGGTTGACATGAGTATCCTGGTCCATTTGGCAGATAAATTCCCAAGGTGGAAGCAAGTATGCCATTTAGCATCATTCACTGAGCTTCTGCCATGTTCCTTGGTTTAGAGATAAAATACTATAAAAATGTATAAGGCAAAATCTCTCTTTTGAAGAAGTTCCACTTTAATAAGAGGAACAGGTGAACAAAGATCAAATATAATTGAGAGGGCCATACACTCATGCACAGAGAGGTGACGGGAAAAGTTTTTATGGAGGTAGACATGGTGGGTTAGATCTATAAGGACAAGAAAGAAGAAATCAGTTAGATGGGGTAGAACTGGCAGAAGTTGTGTGGGCCTTCCCTTCTCAGAGGACCCACCAGATGCACAGGTTCTTGGGGGAAAGGGCACCTGTGTGCATGGGGAAACATGAAGAACTCTGCCTGCTTTGGACATAGGGCTCATGTTAAGGAGTTTAAGGGGCAGGGAGATTAGGGCCAGATGGGCCTTGTTGGGACCTATCAATGACTGTCGAAACCTACTGAACATGAGGATCCAGGATGGGGGCCTGAGGACAAGAATGTGTGGGGTGTAGTGGGAAAACAATCACAAAAATGTCCCCACTTTTTGGTTACTCTCCCCAGACTCTGTATTTGGGGCCCAGGTATTTCAATGGAGTATTCCATACTGCTTACATTAAGAAATTTTTATTATATTTTGATGACTGTCATGCCAAATGTAACTTTGAAAATGTTGAAGATACTGGTCTTTGAGAGGGTGCTTGGGGAGCTGTGGCTACTTATCTCCCTGACTGCATCCTGTCATGGCCCTTGCCAAGGGAGGACCCACCCTAGGTTTGATTCCGTCCTCATACCACAGGGAGTGGCAGTTATCCCTCATTGGTGGGCACCAGATGATCCTACCCCACTGGTTCCAGCTCTAGTCTACTGACTCTATTGGTGAGTCTACCCCAGGCCCCTCTTGGTCAGGCTTTTCTGTCTGTTTGTTCATACTGTCACCAATATTTTTGCATACATATGACATGTCTGTTTAATCTGGAAGCCTGTTAACCCACCACTGCTTTCCCCAACCCAGCTGAGAGTTTCTGAATCAAAATTCAGTACATGGGATTTTATTTATGTCCATGCTAAAGTAGCAGAGTTCGGACTTATTTTCCCACCATAACAAACTAGGAAACTGATCAGAATATATCAAACAACTGTTTTCAGACATTGATTAACAGGCTGCCTGGGCATTTGATCCCTGAGAGAAGGGAAACAAATAAGAGAAGCCCAGTGATCTCTATGGATTTGTGTCCAGGGGCACATTCCGGACTGTGATACAGAGAAGACATTTCAAGCAGAGCACAGAGGTCTCACCGAATAGAGGAGACAGAGCTCACTGTCAAGGGACACCTAAAATAGTTGGAAAGACAGCTAGAGTTCTGGAGAGAAGAATCTATGCAGAAGAAGAAATCCCCCAAATTGCACAAGGGTCCCCTGAAATGCTTGCTGAATGATAAGCCCCGTATGTGAAGACTGAAACACCACGAGTTCAGGCAAAAAACAATGGGATTTGTCAGTTGCACAGTTCTCGAGATTCACACAGGTGAGAAGATGTTTAGGCCATAACCAGACAGAGTGGAAATTTTGTATTGATCATCTAGGGCATTCAGCTCCAGACCTGCCCCAACAGAGGTTTAAACAAACCTTGAGAGGGGTAAGCTAATCCTTGGCAATTTAATTTCCTGATATAAAAATTTTAATACTTTCTACTGGAAGACAACAAAATATTCCACAGCATCATACTCACAGTGAAATAAAAACTGAACTAAAATTGTTAAACACACCAAGAAACAGGATAATGTGACTCAAAATGAGGAGAAAAATCAGTCAGTTGAAGCAGAAACAAAAATGACAGGATTAGCAAACAAGGCCTCTAAAAAGGCTATTAAAAATATGCTCAAGAGGCATCTGGCTAGCTCAGTCAGTAGCATGTGTGTGTGACTCTTGACCTTGGGATCATGAGTTCAAACCCTAGATTGCATGTAGATACTACTAAAGAAAATAAATAAACTTAAAAAAATATGCTCAGTATGTTCAAGGTCTAAAGAAAAATATGAATATAATGAAGTAAAATAGAAAATACAAAAGTCCTTGTGAAAAGAACTACTTGACATTTTTAGAGCAAAATACAGTATGTGAAATGAAAAAGTCCAACCGGATGGGATTAAGAGTAAATTAGAACAAACATAAAGCATCAATGAACTTAAAGACATAGCAATAGAAACTGTCTAAACTCAAGCACAGAAAATTTTTAAAAGGCTGAACAATAAATAAAGAGCCACAGGGACCTAAGGAACAGCATAAACAATCTAACATACAAATTGCTAAAGTCCCAGAGGAGAGGAAAAAGGACAGAAAAATATTTAAAGTGTTATTGGCAAAACTTTTCCATATTTGGAGAAAAATGTAAACTCATAGACCCAAGAACTTCAATAAATCCCAAGCAGAATAAAAATAAAGAAAACCAGACAAAAGGATATCGTGATTAAATTGTTGAAAACCAATAATGAAACTATTAAAAGTGTCTAAAGAAAAAAGGCACTCTATGTCAGAGAATGAAAGATAACAACACCACAAGCTTTTGGTCACAAGCTGTGCAAACCAGAAAACAAGAAAAGAAACCTTGGAGGTGCTGAAAGGAAACAAAGACACTCTGTCAATATAGAATTCTAAAGTCAGAGAAAATATTCTTTAAAAATGAAAACAAACTAAAAACTTTTTCAGGCAACAAAAGCTGGTAGATTTCATTACTGGAAGAACCACACAACAAGAAAGATTAAAGGAAATTCTTCAGGAATTAAAAAAAATGATACCAGCTATAAACTTGGATCTACTGAAAGAAGCAAAGAGCGTCAAAAATAGTATAAATACGTCAGGAAATTTCCCCCCCTCATTTTGTAAGTTCTCTAAAAGATAATTGAGTAAAGGTATGATGATAATAATATAAAGGATAGGAGGCAGAAATGAATGTATAGTGTCGTAAGGGTCAAAAACTGCACATGCAAGGATATAATTTTACTTAAAGGAGAACTGTCATGAACTAAAGATATCTATTGAAAGCTGTGGAAAAAACCACTAAAAAAATAAAGAAGTTGTACCTAATCAGTCAATAGTGGAGATTGAATGGAGTGAAAAGGAAATCCAATTAACCCAAAGGAAGGCAGGGAAAGAAGAAAAAAGGAGCAAATAACAGATGGGACAAATAGGACACAAGAAACAAGATGAAAGAGTCAAACCAAGAATTATATTAAATATAAATGGTCTAAGCACCCCAATTAAAAAATCAGATACTATTGGATAGAATAAAAAGGCAGATCCAACTATATGCTGTCTGCAAAAAACCCACGTTAAACATAAAAGCACAGGTAGTTTGCAAGTAAAAGGATGGAATCAAATACACTATGAAAAGAATAATGAGAAGAAGACGTGTGTGACTGTATTATAATCAGAAAAAGTAGCTGAGTGACTTTGGACATTGGTCATCCTTGGTGTAGGATTGCTTAGTGCCGGGTCTGGTAGATTTGATCTTTTCTTCTTCCATACTGGAGGACTCTGCCACAACCATGTTATGCCAGATCCTGTGGGTCACGCCAAGAAGCATTCGAGTTTGATCCTCAGCTTCCTATGTTATTGGAGCAGCCCTGTATGTCTTGTGCCTGGCATTGTTCATCCTGATGTCAGTTGGGATAGGAAGAATAATACAGAACCCTGGAAAAAACTGGGTCTCAATGATCAATACAAGTTCTACCCAGTGAATGTAGATTACAGCAAACTGAAGAAAGAAGGTCCAGACTTCTAAGTGAAATGTTTCACTATAATGCTGCTTAGAATGTAGTTCTCCTAGAAGCCATCTGCACAGTTTTCCACTTATCCAGGGAATATTTCCCCTCTAAATTCATGAAATCATGTTGATATATTGTGTTGGGATTTACACTGAATAATAAATATCTGAAACTTTAAAAAGAAAAGAAAAAGTGGTATTGGGAGAAGAAATATGGTCAGAGATAAAAATGAATATTTAATTATAATAAAACATAATTCATCAAGAGACACAAAATCCTAAATGTGTATGTTTTTACTAAGATAATTTCTGAGTGTATGAAGCAAAATTTATAGAACTGTGAATGGATCCGCAATTATTGTTGGAGGTTTCAATACATTTCTCTCAATTACTGATAAAACAAACAAACAAACAAATTCAGTAAAGATAAGAAACACCTGAACAACACTCTGAGCCAATTTGACTTAACTGACATTTACTAAGCATACACTTAATGACAGCTTACACAATTTTTTAAAGTGCATGTGGAATATGTACCAAAATGCCATAAATACAAATCTTAGTATATCTAAAGGACTGAAAACAAAGTGTCTTTAATTCCAACATAATGGAATTAATCCCAAAACCAACAACAGAAAGATATCTAAAACCCCCAAATATGGAGGAATTAAACAAAGCAGTTGATTTTTTAAAAAAGATTTTATTTATTTATTTGACACAGAGAGATCACAAGTAGGCAGAGAGGCAGGCAGAGAGAGAGGAGGAAGCAGGCTCCCTGCTGAGCAGAGAGCCCGATGTGGGGCTCGATCCCAGGACCCTGAGATCATGACCTGAGCCGAGGCAGAAGCTTAACCCACTGAGCCACCCAGGTGCCCCCAAACACTTAATTTTTTTAAATATTTATTTATTTATTTTAGAGAGAGAGAAAGAGCAAGCAAACGTGGGGAGGAGCAGAGGGAAAGAATGCCAAGCAGACTCCCTGTTGAGCACAGAGCGCCCTGGGGGCCTCAATATCCCAGCTCCTAGCTCATGACCTGTGTTGAAATCAAGAGTCAGACACTCAACTGACTGAGCCACCCAGGCACCCAAACAACACACTTCTTAAAAAGCCTTGATTCAAAAAGTAAATCACAAGAGATATTACCAAAGACATCTTAACTGGTGATTCTGAAAACTGAACATAAAATTTGTGGGATACAGTTCAATGAAAAATCTTTGCCTTTAATTGTCTATTTTTAGAAAATCGTTTTATCAATATTTTTAGTTTCCTTCTGAAAGAAAAAAAATAAAAGCTAGGAAAAGAAGAGCCAATGAGACCCAAAGTAAATGGAAAGAAATAATAAGGAGAAGAAATTTAAAAATGGACAAATAATTGAGAGCTTCAACAACACAAAAGTAGGCTTCTGAATAGACCAATACATTGAAAAACTTGTGGCGAGATTCATCAGAGAATAAGAGAGAGAGAGAGAGAGAGATACAAATTACTAACGTAATGAACCAAAGGGAAGAGCTAACCACAGACTCTAGAGACAATAAATAACAGCATAATGAGGGAGTGTGATGAACAACTTCATGCCAATAAAATCAACAAGTTGGATGAAATGACCAATTGCTTAAAGACACAACTTACTCAAGAAGAAGAAAAAAAAAAAAAACAGTAGCCTGACATGTGTTATGAATGTGTCTCGAGTTCGTGAGCAACATCTCTCATCCTTAGAGCTATTTGTGTGACCTATGATGACCTTGACTAATGTGACTGGCATCATGTGAAGGAACATGAGGAAATAAAATGCTTTGGCTACTTCCCCTTAAATTGACAAGCACATACAATGCAAAAAGCAGTAAATAGAGTTATGCTTACCAAGACGCTAACTATGGAAGCATACTGATGAAAAATGCTGTTATCTCCTGACCAGGGAGAGCTGGGGACTAAGACACCAGTTGGTCGAGCCATCATCAAGCCATTTTCCATTGAGCAACCCATGTGTTTGGCTACCTGTGTCTCTCCAAGAGACATTGGAATGTCAGAGATCAAAGGACACCTGATTTTGATTTAGGGAGAGAAAAAGATGGATTCAGGGATTCAGATGGTCTACCCCATTACACCTTTCAGGTTTGCTTTTGCCATTTAGCTTTTAAAAGGAATAATTGTTTGTATATATAATTTTTAATTAAGTCACTTGGGGGTTTCTTAGTTCTGCTTCTGTATATAGATTTTGCTAAAATCTGAGTAATGTTGAAATTGAGACTGAAATTGGAAACTCAAGCATGACACATAATTCATTTAAAAAATTGGATTAATAATTTAAAAGCTTCCTCCCAAAACAAAACAAAACATTCCAGATCCAGATGGTTTCACTAGTGAATTCCAACAAACACTTAAGGAAGAGATAGTATCAATTTTAAATGAATTCTCTCAGAAAAAGGAGGAGAGAACACGTCCCAACTCTTTATAAGGTCATTATATTCTAAAACTAAAACTACGTAAGGACATTATTTAAAAAAAACACAAAAACTATATACCAGTATCTCTCATGAACATATATTCAAAAATCCTTACAAAATATAAAGAACATGGAACTTAGAAAAGTAGATAATTAATCCTTAAATAAATCCTAAATAAGTCCTTACAAAGTAGAACTAGTGATATCTTAAGGGATAATACACAACGCAAAAGTAGTTTATCTCAGAAAGGCAGTCATTAACTATAATATTGTAACATTAAAAATCAATCAATGTAATTTACCACTGTAATAGAATGAAGATTGAAAATTGTATAACCATCTCAATAGATGCAGAGAAAGTATTTGAGAAAATTCAACAGTAATTTGTGATAAAAATTCTCAACAAACTAGGAATAGAAAGGAGCTTTCTATTTTTTTAGAAGATTTTATTTTATTATTTATTTGACAGAGATCACAAGCAGGCAGAGAGGCAGACAGAGAGAGAGAGGGGGAAGCAGGCTCCCCGCGGAGCAGAGAGCCCAATGTGGGGCTCGATCCCAGAACCCCGAGACCAGGACCTGAAGGTTTTGGTCTCGGGACCTGAAGGAAGAGGTTTTAACCCACCGAGCCACCCACATGCCCCAGGAACTTTCTATTTTGATAAAGAGGATCAGATAACAATAAAAGTCAGTGTGTTTTCCTTATAATGTGAGAAATAAGACAAATGTCTGCTTTTACCACTTCTATTCAGCATTGTCCTAGAGATCCTATGTAGCACAGTAATTCAGGAGACATAACAAAGGTTACCTGAGTTGGAAAGGAAGAAGTAAAACCGCCTTCATTCGTAGACATGATGTGTACATAGAAAATCCCAAGGAATCTTTTTAAGAAAGAACTAGACCTTCTAGAACCCGGAGTGACTTTAGCAAGGTGAGGGGATGCAAGGCCAATATGCAAAAACCAACCATTTTCCTTGATCAGCAACAACTAGAGAACACAATTTGACAAAATAACACTTTGAATGTTATCAAATAATGGGAAATACTTAGGGATAAATTTAACAAAATCTATGCAAGACCTGTATTCTAAAAACTACAAATCATCACTGAGAGAAATCAAAGATGCAGAGAACTATATTGTGTTGGTGGATTGCAATACCGTTAAAATATTAACCCACCCCATATTGGCCAATAGATTCAAAGCAATCCCGATGAAATCCCAGCAGGCCTCTGCTTCTTTTTAAAACGTTGACAAATTTATTCTCCAATGGATATGAAATATATGGAGTGTATATGAAATATACAAAAGAGTTAGGCTAGATGAAACAACTTTGGAAAAAAAAAAAAGTTGGAGGACTCTGATTACTGGATTTCGGTGGTTACTCTAAAGCCCAAGAGAGTTGTGATGCCGACACCAAAAAAGAGTCCCAGATCAGTGGAACAGAATAGAGTGGCAATAACTCAGATATACACTCCATTGATTTTTGACATATTCCAATCAAGGGAAGGACGGTCTTGTAATGCGTGGTGCTGGAGTAACCAGATGTCCGTTCGGGGTGGGGATGATAAATGAACCTGGGTCTCTTCTGAGCGCCACACATAAAAATGAACTCAAAATAGGTACGAGACCTCAAGGTAAAATTATAAAATTTACAGACAAAGAAATAGACAATTTTTGCAACTTTGAGGGAGGCCAAGCTTTCTTAGCTGGAAAATAAAAAGCATGAATCACGAAAGAAAAAATGAATCACTTGGTCTGTGTATTGGTTGGTGAGGGCTTCCCCCACAAGTTGGGGGTACTGAAGGAACAGAAATGTATTTTCTCAGGGTTCTGGAGGCTGGAAGTCCAAGATCAGGGTTCCAGCAAGTTGGTTGCCTTTTCTTTGCGTATCTGCATCTCTGCTGTCTCTTTCTCTTTTTCCAAGGGATGAGTTCTACCAGATTCCAGCCTCAGCCTCCTGACCTTATTTAACCTCATGTACCATCTTAAAGGACTTCTCTCCAAATTTGGGGACCTAGGGTTTTGCATGGGGCTTCAACCTGTGAATTTTAGGGGAAATAGAATTTGGTTCATGTGACAGTCCTCATCAGAACTAAGTATTTCTGCTCTTTGAAAAACATCTCCAGGCCATGATAATAAAGCGGTTAGTACTCTGCGTTGTGAAAAACATCGCCAATAAATAAAAAGATAAGACACAGCCTGGGAGAAAATACTCACTTTTCCTATCCTATATCTGACAAAGGGCTTATACCCTGAATATACGAAGAACTACCAAGATACAAGAGTAACAGAAAACTCAACTAAAAATTGTTCTCTGGATTGGGAGAGACATTTTACAAAAGACAACGAGGGAGTGGCCAGTGAGCACGTGAAAGGATGTCTGACATCCCTTGTCATCAGCAACTGGAAAATTAAAAACCACCATAAGTTATACCACACAGCCATTAGAGTGGTTAATACAAAAAACCTGAAAATTTCAGGAATTAGAAGGATGTGGAGCTTTGGGAATAGTGGGGCTGGTGTAAAATGGTATAACCGCTTCAGAAAATTTTGACAGTTTTTCTAAAATTGAGCATGCATTTAGCATAGGACCCTAAAATTCTACTTCTAGGCATTTCGCAAGAGGTGTGAAGAGTTGAGTCCATGTAGGACTCACCCATAAATATTTATGAGCCGCTTAATAAAAGTCCCAAACTAAAAATAACCAAAATGTCCATAAACTAGTGAGTGGATAAATAAATTATAGTTCATGCATACAATGGGCGATTAATCAGCAATAAAAAGGAGTGCCATACACCCACATGGATGGATGTCAATGTAATTATGCTGTGTGAAAGAAACCAGTTATAAAAGAACACATACTCAGAATTCCATCCATTTGAATGCTAGGAAGTAAAGAAACAACAAATCTTGGCTATAGGGACAAAAAGCTGATCAGTGGTTGCCTAGGGCTGGTTGCCAATCGCTCTGATGGACTGGGAGGGCACAAGCACACTTTTGGGGGGATGAGAAAAGGTCTTCATTTTGATTTGGGTGTTGTTTACCTGAATGTAAGAATTTGCTAAAGCTCTTTGTACTGTATACTTTAAATCGGTTTATTTTGCTGTATAGACACACAGACACACATATAGTCTGTATCACTCATATACATATAAATAATACCCCAATAAAGTTGATTAAAATAATTTGGAAAATCCAGTAAACCGAGCCTGCTCTCTGCCCAGCAGCCCATTCTCTCAACAATGCCGACAATTTTGACCTCCTTCGTGGACTGCAGCTTCTGTGCTGTGAATTAGGCTGATTCTGAGACAGGAGCTCAGAGATGTTCATTGAGTGAGCAAGTAACAGAAATGGCATTTCTAGTTTTTAACAAATGATAAATATTTTCCCCAAACCCTGTATAAGCCTCTGTCAGGAGTTGATTTAGTCTCCATTTGCTAATTCATAAAGCCTTGTTGAATCCCATGACCCAGACGGAGGGGACACGATCTCTTCCCACATTTGGACAAGCAGACCGGTAATCTGCTTGAAGACATCCGTGGTCTTTCCTGACTCGTTCGGCAACGTGTCACAGAAAAGCTCTTTTTTTCTTTCCAAAATGCTTCAGAATTGATGTTGAAACTAAAGATCGTATTCTCTCCGCCCCTGGAATTCTGAATGACTTATTTCAGAAATGGCTTCAATTTCTATGCTTGTCATTTTAGACCAGAACAGGCCCCATTAATGGTTAAGTGATGTCAGTTGGCTTTATCTGGGGGTGGTTTATTGGGGTTTTTTGCTGGGTTAAGCTGCCTTTCTGTGAGGGGCAGATTTAACGGATTTAGTTATACCCAGATGTGCCTAAATGTAAGACAGAGAAGAACAAATACTGAGTAGGAATGTTAGTGAGTTTGTTGTATTTCTCGCAAATTCCTGTGGGTTTCTTTTGGCACCAGAAATTAATTTATTATTCTCAGTTCCTTTTCAATAAAAATCTGATGCAATAGTTAGAGCTCGTGTCAGGCTGGGAGCCTCCCGTTCTAATCAGTTGCTGCATCCCAGCGTAAATCAATTCAGCAAACATCCCTAGAGCATCTGTCTTGTACTCTGACCCTCAGTGAGCCTGACGGAACATGCCGAAGAAGGTTCTGGCTTCAGGGAGCCCCCGATAAAAAAAGAAGCATGAATGGTGGCTGGACTTAGAGCTAAAAATAACTAAATTTTAGTTAGAATTTCTCCACTTTCTTAGTAGCCTTCATTCACGAATGCTCCTTAACTTCTCTGCTAAATCAATCTTATGAGTTACGGCGTCATGATTTTCAAAATGGGAAATTTTATCCCCATGTCCTTGACCGGATTAAGGTGAAGTTCAAGGAGGTCTTGCTGAGGATGCCAGGTTATAAACGCCACGCAATTAAGTTGGAGAGTCCGTTTATTAGGATATGATGCCGGAGTTGACCAAGGCTGCACAGCGGTAAGCATTTTGCTGTATGTTAAGTGTGTCAGATCAGCACGGTCTACACCTTGAACTTACACTGTGTCCTGTGTCCATTGTATCTCAATAAATCTGGACAAAAGTGAGCTAGAATAGAATTATCCATATAGAGTTCAACAGTGGAGAATAAACCTGACAGTTTTGGAAAATTCTTGGCCATACATGGCTTTTGCCCTATATCCCAATTTTTCTCCTTCTAGGATTCCAATTACACATGCTTATGAATGTTGCTTCTGTGTGTTTGTAGACCTTCCTAAAGTCAGACCTCCTGGGGTCCGGTCTGTCCTGGCTATGCTCTCTGCAGGCTGCTGGCACCGGGTTTCTCCGGGGGAACCCTCCGCAGGATACTTTTGTCTTGGAGTGGTAGGGCACACCACCACCCAGTAACAGGCCCCACGCACACATGTGTGATGCCCAGCTGTGGGCATCCCCAAGTGTGAGAAGTCCCCGAGACCCTGCGTGTTCTGCCTTTGCCCCTATAGATGCCGGTTGGGGCCTGGAGCTGGTCAGCTGAGGCATGCTGTCTGGCATAAGTGACCAGAGAGCCCAGGTCTGGCCCAAGTTCCTCCTCTTAGACTGGAGGTCATTCCAGGACTTCGAGTGAAGGGTCTGGAGACCCATAGTCTGAGGGACCAAGCCCATCTGGCTTGCTTCCTGTCTTTGAAGGTCCTTGACCTTTCAGTGTTTACAGCCACAAAGAGAAGAGACCTGTCTTTCCTTCCAGCCAGCCCCCAACTCCCGCCTCCCCTGGCTCCATCTGAAAGGAGCAGGAAAGGTCATCTTGGGGTTACCAGGGAGCCCCTGGGAAAGCCCTAGGGTGGAGACCAGTCCGGACTGTATTTCTCCAGCTGTAGCTAAAGTGTATTCTCTGATGGTTTGTCATGGTTCAGCAAGACTGCATGGAAGAAAGCGTCTAGAGGCTTTTTCCTGGGAGGAAGACAGGAGAACTCCCTTCACCCCATCCCCCCACACCTCCCAACAGAAGAGAGGAGACAAGGAAATTGGGAGGGAGCAGAAAAGAAGGTAAGGGGACAAGACAGAGGGGAGGGAGTAGAGCCTGGAGAGGGGAGAAGCAGAGGGGGTGCAGAAGAGGGCAGAGAGCAGAAGGACAGGGGAGGAGAGAAGCCTGTCCCTACGTCATGGCCACCTGCACTTTCCAGATGCTAGCTACTGAGGATGTGCCTTTTGCGTGAGACGGTCCCACAGTGAGAAGCACTAAGGGTGGGATTTCAGGCCCACGGCTCTCCAGTGTTGGGGACTGCCCTCCGTCTGCGAGGCTCTGACTCCCCTGCCTGGATTTAGGATTCACCCTGGGAAGCTGGAACCTCACCCTGGCAACCGGGAGCTGGAGACGGGAGAAGGCCTTTCTTGTGTGTTTTCAAAAAGCCTCTGCTCTTTCTAAACAACTTTTCAGCAAGAAGCCCGAAAAACAGAATCTCTTCCAAAGCTGAATCCGGCCTCCCTCCAAGCCCGTGTTCTAGATCCCAGAAGCTTCTCTGTCACCCTGGGATCGTGTGCTCAGACTTTCTGTAGTCTCGTGAGCCCATGACCAGGGTGAGGAATGTCATTTCAAAGCGGGGATGGCCAGATCGATCATAAATCACCGTCCCCCATGTATGGTTTGGCTCCGTGGCCCTTCTGGGAATGGGGATTCAGGGCAGAAGAATCTTCCTGATGGATTTTCCAAAGGCCCAGTCCTGTGCTTCCACGAGTCTGGCTCTCGGAGGCCCCCTTTCCCTCAGCCCGGCCCATAGCCAGGACCATCTCCTCCCTGGGCCCCCCAGACCCTGGAACTGAAGGCGGCTTGGGGCCTGAGAGATGGATGGAGAAGGCGGTCTGTCCGGTCGATGGGGAGAAGGAACAGCCGTACCAGCTGTGAAACAGAACCCGTACGCCGGGCCACCGCTGGCAGGGGAGGCTGCTTTCCAAGTGGAAAGTGGTAAGAAGTATGTTGGAATCTGCCTCCAGAGTCATGGAATTTTTTTTTTTTTAATGTCCTTTTCAAACACATACTTTGAAAAAAAAAATATTTAAAGGCAGGGGAAATTAATTAGGGCCCTTTGTGCTGGAATCGCCTTCCCAGAGCTCCTCTGGCTGGAGAAGTAAAAATAGAACCTGTGAGGAGTTGAAAATGGACTGCAAACAAAGATCATATTTAAGAGCCCAACTAAGCACGGCCATCCAAATAGGAAGAAAGGGGCTAATGATTTCCATTGCCACGAAGGGAAATGGTGGCAGTCTTCCTTGGGTCCCTGGGAACAGCCCCCAAACTGGAAAACCCCCAGGAGGCTGGGAGGACAGTCATCTCCAAGGGACAGACCCTGATTATGCCCCTCAAAGAATCATAACTTTTGTCCTAGCTCAGTGACTGAGGAGGAGCGAGGAAGTCAGGAAGGAAAAGTAGAGTTTGGGGGGGGGGAGGGTCTTACAAAGCTCTTCCGCTTAAGCAACATTTTGACCTTTTTAATATATTCTGCCACTCGTTTGACTCTCCATTACCCCCTGCGAAGTCGACCTGGTTGGAGGTTACGTAGTCTTCAAATCGAGTCCAAGATGCCTGGAAGGTGTTGCTGGAGGGTCATTTAAGGCCCGGAAGTCGCACGTCCGAGTCCCAGCCTGGCTGGATTTCAGTACAACATGGGGGATGAGAGCAGGCTTCGGAAACAGAGAGGCCCCAGAGAAGTCTCGGCTCAGCCACTTACCAGCAAGTGGGAGGGTAGGATGCCACTCTGAGCCTCAGTTTCCCCATCTGCAACATTGTCTTCTGGGATCTTTAGGCATCAATTGGCCTTGCTTTTAAAGGTGGTCATGAGGGGGCACCTGGGTGGCTCAGTCAGCTGAGTGCTGGACTCTCGGTGTTGGCTCAGGTTGTGATCTCAGGGTTGCTCTCCCTCTGCCCCTTCCCTCACTTACGCATGTGTGCCTGCACAATCTCTCTCTCACCTAAATAACTAAAATTAAAAAAAAAAAAAATAAAGGTTGTCCTCACCTGAGGTGAGGGAGAGGAAAGCATTTGCTGTGAAAAGTCACAGAAATTAGGGGATTATTCGTTGCCTCAGCATGTCGAATTTAACCTGGCTCACATATCTTCCACCACAGGGGGCCATGAGGATCGAATGAAATCTCGTGTGTGACAGGGCTTTGTCAAGTGCGGATGGCTGCCCTTCTAGTTCCGGGACAGGTTCAGTGCCATGAACACGTTAGTGCAGATCCCCAGCGCAACCCTGTGACAGAGGGAGTGGGTGTCCCTGGAGCGTCGGCGGAGTGTGGTAGTCATGAGTGAGGACCTGGGCCAGCTGACCAAGGTGTGACTCCTGACTGCACGCACTGTGTGACTTTGGATGCTTTCCTTGGCCTCTGTGTGCCTCAGTCTCCCTGTCTGCGCATGTCACAAGATTTAAATGAGTTATTTCATGAAAAGCCCTTAGCACAAAATAAATAGTCCAAAACGTTGGCTTTCTGGCAGCTGAGGCCATTCAGAGAGGTAACGTGCTGTGCCCGTGGACACACGTCTCATAAGAGGCTGAGCTGGAATGAAGCCTGCGTGACCCCAAAGCTGGCCCTCACCGCTCTGCGCCTGAAGAAGGAACTCCGTGCCCCGCTGGGAGACTCCAGGAGAAGAAGCCATTGTCAGCGTCTGGTGTCACCATCTTCAAGCCATCAAGATCACATCCCCTCCTTCGTGATAGCTCTTTGTAGCTTGAGCTCAAATGTCTACAATCCATCTTACTCCATCAGAAATTCCGATTCCCACTTTGCCAACAAAAAGTTGGAGCGAACGATGACTTACCCAAGATGGCTCACTCCACAGTAGGCGAAGAAGGATTCGAACCCAGGACACTCTCCTCCACACAGCAGGGCGACTGGGTTGCAGATCAGGGCACCTGCGGGCTTGCCTAAGGCAGCCACGTTTTCCTCTATGGTCTGTTCTTCTCTTTCTAGGTTAGCCACCAGCTTCTCTGGGGGAGGGTGAGCTGGGGGGGTTGGGGCTCTGGGGGACCAGGACAGTGTCATCTCCCAGCAACGCCACCCAGCTGTGCTGGAAGCAGAGGGACGGACCATCTCCAGGGCCGAGGGGAGCCCCTGTGAGGGGCAAGAGCAAGGTTTGCCATGTTCCAGGTTGCTAAGGAGGATCTGGCCAGAGCACACGCTGTACAGATGCCCACATCAGGGGGTATTCCACTACAGAGATAAGGCCTGGGGCTCTCAGCATTGCAGAGGGTAGTGGGAGCTGCTCGTGGAGCCAAGGCCAGCCTCAGGCCCCACGGGGACCACTCTCTGGCCCACGGCTCCAGCCACACACGAACTCTTAACGCTAGCCAGGACTGACCTCAACCCTGGCCACACAGAAAGCCTTTAAACCAGGCACAATCTGGCCCCAAACCCAGTCCTGGGCTGACCATGAACTCAGTCATATTTACCCCACCTGGAGACTAACTGTAAACATGAACCGTACTTGAATATTGACCCCAAACCTCAAGGGCTGCTCCCAACTGCAGTGAACTGTTACTCACTGGCCACAGGCTGACTTTAACCCCGGTTCCAGACTGACCTACTGCACGGCAGCCAGCCTGAGCCTAGCACAGCCTCATCGATCACACAAGGGAGGGAGAGGTGGGTCCACCCAGCACATCTTCACGGTAGAATCCTTAGACCCCCACGAGGCTGGGGAAAGGGGAGGACGAGCCCCTCTCTGTGAGCATATATGTGATCAGTATTCGTCAGGGAAAACCTTGATTTCAGGAAAACACATGGCGGGACGATCCAGGTCTCGGCAACATGAGAGCCCAGCCACAAAGAAACCCTGATAGAGAGAGAGAGAGGCCCCTATTACGTTGCTCTCAAAACTGGGCAAAGACAGGTCAGGCAGAAACTTACAGACAATTCCACTGATTGACATAGTTGTAATTCTTCATGAAACAGCAAATGGGGTGCCTGGGTGGCTTTGTCGGTTAAACGTCCGCCTCTTGGTTTGGGCTTAGTTATGATCTCAGGGTCGTGGGACTGAGCCCCATGTGGGCTCCACGCTCAGCATGGGGTCTACTGGGGATTCTCTCTCTTCCTCTGCCTCTCCCCCTGCCCCCTGCACACAGGCCCAGTACCCATGACTGCCCTCTCTCTCAGATAAGCAAATAAATCTTAAAAAAAAAAATAAGCAAATTATTTTAAAATAGCACATCATGACTAAGAATGTTTTATCTCAGGAATGTAAGGACGCTCCAGAATCAGGAGATCTATCCATGAATTTTACCACATTAATAAACCAAGGGAGAAAAATCACAGAAGGTCATAACAGAAACATAAGAAATATTTGAAAAGTGCATCATCTCTTTATAATAAACATTCTTAGAGGCTAAACAAAGAAGGGAACTTATTTAACTTTAGAAAGTTCCTCTACTTAAGTCCTACAGTGAATATACTCAACATGATTTTTTTTTTTTTTTAATTCAAATACCTTCCTCTTATTGAAGGTACGAGGCAGGGATGACCACTGTGCCTAGTATTATTCAATATAGTGCTGGAGGGCCTGGCCTAGGCAATCAAAGGAGAAAAAGAAATAAAAGTTATAACTTTTGTAATGGAAGACATGAAACTGCGATTGTTTTCAAATAAAAACTAACATTCAGCAGGCAAACTAACAGAAGTAAAATAAATATCTTTAAGATGGCTGGAGACAGGGGCGCCTGGGAGTCTCAGTGGGTTAAGCCTCTGCCTTCAGCTCAGGTCATGATCTCAGGGTTGTGGGATCGAGCCCCACATCGGGCTCTCTGCTTGGTGGGGATCCTGCTTCCCCCTCTCTCTCTGCCTGTCTCTCTGACTACTTGTCTGATTTCTCTCTCTGTCAAATAAATAAATAAAATCTTTAAAAAAAAAAAAAAGATGGCTGGATATAAGATCAAACTACAAAATTCATTAGCATTCCTTTAAAATACCAATAATCAGTTAGAAGCTAAGTAGAAAATAAACTCCTATTACAATAGCAATGAACTTACAAATCATCTAGGGATGCACCAGGTGAAATATTAGTAAGACATTCATAGATCAGATTGTCAAGCTTGGTAAAAAGGTTTAAAAAAATAAAAGCAAAAGGTAAACAGCAGCTGGATGGAAGAGCTAATTCTGAAGACTTCTAGGGGCATCTGGCTGGCACAGTTGGTGGAGCTCACGACTCTTCATCTTGGGACTGGGAGTTCAAGCCCCACTCTGGGTGTAGAGATTACTTAAAAAATAAAAATCTGAAACAAAGCACCCCCCGCCCCCCAGCAAACTTCAAGAAGACATACTTTGTTTATCTGGAGAGATTTGTTCCCGCACACAGCCCTCACCCCCTCCCAGGCCACCACAATCTTCTCCCGACCTCTCGTAATGAAATGGTTTTTGCCAAGATCATCAGTGACCTCCTTGCCAATCAATATTTCTTTTCTCATCTTACTTGGCATTTGACCCTGCTGCCATTTCCACCTTGTCCCCTCCTCTTTGCATGACTTCTGTGAAACCTCTCCTGTGGTTTTCCTCCGACCTCTCTGCTCACTGCCTCCCTTTCTACTCTGCAGCTCTCTTTCCTCTAGTCACTCCTTAGAGTAGAATGCTTCTCGGGTCTCCATCCCTGGCCACGTTCTCATTTCTCTCCACGCATATGCTCTCTGGGAGCCCTGTATACGGCTTCTATTACTCTTTCCAGGCGAACAATGTCCCATTTGGAATCTCCGGATGGGTGACATCTACTTTTCTAGAGCTGCTGTAACCATGTACCACAAATCATATAGCTTTAAAGAACAGGAAAAGTACCCTCTCACTGTTTTGGAGGCTTGACGTCCAAAATCAAGATGTCAGCAGGGCCACACTCTCTCTGAAGGCTCTGGAGAGAATGTGTGTCATGTCTTTCTCTTAGTTTCTGGTGTCGCCAAGCAATTCTTGGTCTGCAGAAGCATCGCTCCGAGGTCTGCCTTCCTTACCCCCTGCTGTCCTTTCTGGGAGTCTATGACTATCTCTTCTCCTCTCCTCAGAACACCAGTCATCAGGGACTAGGGCCCACCCTAACAACCTCGACTTGATCACATCTGCAAAGACCTTATTCCCAAATAGAGTCACATTTCCACAGTTCCCGGGTGTTAGGAGTTCAACCTAATTTTTTTTTTTTGGTGGTGGTGGGGCGTGATTCAACCCATCGCAGCACCCCTGTCATGGGCTCCCGTGGCACAGTAGTGCTGGGTGGCCATTGCTGGCCCATCTGCAGTCAGACTCACCATCACCCCAGGGCCTGGCACACAGCACATAGCATGTTTTTTGAATGCACAAATGCTGATCTCATGAGTCAACGGATTCCAACCCCTACCGCACCTGCCCGCTCCTTCTTGCTCTAGTGGCCCACCTGGGTTTGACCGTACCTGCCAGACCACCCCCAGTTAGTGCCACAGAGGAGTCCTAGTCAGAGAGGAGCAGACAGTAGCAGTCCCAGAGCCACTCCTGAGACCTCAGTCCCACGTCCCACCCAGCCACCACCCAGGAGCAGAGGATGCAAAGGTGAGAGCTGCACAGCCTTTCCCGAGTCGGGAAAATTTACCTGGGGGCTGTAGCCAGTGTTGGGGGCCAGCTTCTGGGACCCCCCTGCACAGGCTCACCGTTCAGAGGAGAGGGGAAATGTCATGCTACCAGCACCCCGACACCATCCTCTGATTCCTCAACTGACAGCTTCCTCCCCAGCGTCAGAGAGGGGATGGGGGGGAGGAGGTGGGAGGGGTAAGTAGGCAAAAGCCAATCCCTTTGGCCTGGTTTTCCTTGCACAATTGTGTTATGCTCGTTGTTGTCATCTGGGGGACGTGAAAGGGGCCTTCAGAGCAAGGGAGACCGGCCTGCCCCACATGAACTTGCTACATGGGTTCTTAGGAGGGGATCTGGGCCTCTTCCACGACACCACAAATGTCATAACCATGATTATTCCTCCTGATCTAGAAGCATCACTCCCTTTAAATTACAGGGTGGGAGGTGCTGAGGGGGTGGCCTGAATGGAATTCTGTACCAAGGAGAAAAAAAACCTCAAACCAGAGAAGGGCAAACTCCTGCAAAGAAGGGGAGAAGCAGCTCCTGACCCTTTGCAGTTACATCATTCCTTTGCTCAGCAGCCTTGTGAGGTGGGAGGGCGGGAACTGCCCCTCCCCCCCACCGGGGGAGCCCCAAGGGCAGAAGACAGAGGGATACACTGGCCGTGCTGGAGACTCAGGTCTGAGGCTGGGCTGCGTTTTCCGGGGCCTGAGCTTTGAGGCCCTCCCTGGTCCCTCCTGGCTGGATGTCTACTTTATAGTGGTTGGATTCTGTCCCATCCAATAAGATCCCAGGTCCTGGAGTTTTCTAGGAGGGTGGAAAGGGCATCCAGGATTCTAGGATCCAAAGTGATAGATGTTGGGAGGCAGAGAGTTTGCCCTTCCCAGGAGCTGGAAGTCAGGCCTGGGGGCCTGCAAATATCATTACCCGAAAGAGACATGTTTAGCTGTCCAGAACTTTCAAGTCTTTAATGAAAACCAACCTGTTAACGCTTCAGGAATTTTCTGGCTGGCTCTGGAGCAGCCCAGTCCCCCCCTGCTTCCTTGAGGATGGAGTTTCCAGCAGAACCAGGCCAGATGTGTGCCCCTGGAGGTGAACCTGAGACAGGGAGAGGGTAGTTCAAGGCGAGCCAGAGGGGATTGGGGTGAACCCTCTGAGCTGCGGACAAGCTCCAGGGGCTCAGAGCAGACACTAACATCCAGGAAAGAGCCCCACCTGGCCAGCTAATGAACCCTAAAATGTGGTGGGGCAAGATGAGGAGGGGAGGTGAATGGAGGCGGGGGCTGCCATGGCGGCCGGGTTCAGAGCTCCCAGCTGACTGCTGGGTCCCTTTCTCCAGCCCTTCCTTCTGCTCTGATGTCCTTGCTGCCTCTGCCAGATGACATCCTTCCCTTCCTTGAAGGCACTGCTCAGAAGCTTCCCCTCCCAAAGGAGACCGGCCTCTTCCCCAGACTCTCCCAGGGGCCACTCTGAGTGGGTCCCCATGCAAACAGGCGGACAGCCCATGGCTCTGTGCACAGCCCAGGAAACGCCTGCCCAGAATCACGAGGAGCCTCAGGTACAACCCCCCTGTCTTCCCAGATCCACGATTCTGCCTGTTTGAATCCCCAGAACCGTACCCGCCTCACCCTGCCCTCCTCCCTCCACTGCTCAGCGGGGGGTGGGGGGGTCCCACTCTTCTTCCTGTCCCTGCTGGGACATCAGCGCAGGCCACCGGCACTGTGATCCATCACTGATCCTTATTACGATCAAAGTCCCTCGAGTGAGCGCCTAGTGCGATTGACGTATTACTGTCACCCTTCACAGTTCAAACTTGTATTTAACTCCGAATTGTACTCTTCCCCGACCCTCTTTTCTGATTCCAAAACCTCCTCGGGGGCCATGGCAGCCTCTTTCCAACATGGCGCCCATGACTCACCTCCTGGTGTTCACCGGCTGTGTCGTGTCCTCCTCCTCGATGCCAGGATTGATCGGTGTGAGCCGTGGAATATGGCAGAAGTGGGGGTGTGCCACTTTCGGGATTCAGTCATAAAAGACACAGCAGCTTCTGTCTTGCTGGCTTTTCCCTCTTTCTCTCTCTCGCCCACCCCTGTCTTCCTTTCTCTCACTCATCGCTGACTCTGGGGGAAGCCAGCCGCCAGTCATGGGCAGTTCCAAGGAACTGAGGCTTCCTGTCAACAAGCACATGAGTGAGGCTACGGGAAGCAGGTCCTCCAGCCCCAGGTGAGCCTTCAGAGGGCCGCAGCCCTCTAACACGACGAGAGGTCCCGAGCGGGGCCACACAGCTAAGCCACTTGCGGATTCCTGCCCCTCAGAAGATGTGGGAGACAAGATGTGTTTGTTGCCGTAAGCTGCCAAGCTCTGGGGTCATTTTAATGCAGCTATGGCTAGCCAAAACAGGACAGCTCGGGTCCAGCCGTGGCCAGCAGCCTGCCAGGGCAGCAGCAAGAGTAGGGAGATTGTACTCCCAGGACCGAGGCACGGCCGGGAGAGAAAAGCCCCCCCATCTGGGTTTGTTTCTGTCTAAGGGCAGCAGCCCGTGCAGACAGAGGCCCCCATCTGAATTGGGGAGTTCTGGCCAGGTCACAGTTCCATGTCACCCCTCTGTTATCAAGGAACCCTGTCCCGTGTTCAATAAATAGTGGCACAGTAACTGAATGTGTCATGCTCTTGGTATGGGCCCCGCTGGGGATTTCCTTTCATAGGCAGGTGTTGGGTTTTTGCAGCTTCCAGAAGATCCCGCTGATTGGAGCTAGCCTAGTCTGCGCAGACAGAATCCATTGCTGAGCACGAGGGTGTCCCAGGCTGAGCAAGGCTAGTGCTGGTTGTGCAGGGTACTGTGCGGGACAGCCAGGACAGCCGGTCAGTGGCCTTCCAAGCGACAATGGGTCCAGGAAGAAAGAGGATGTGGCCTGGTCAGTGGGCACACCTGGCTTACCAGGTCCCTGAATGGTGGCTGGTTCCCATCCTCAGGACACACTGCCTGGTCAGAACTGGCTCACGCCAGGGGCCCAAGGGGCAGTGGGGAGAGTGCCAAGAGGAGAACGAACACCATAGTATCCAGCCCCACGGATAGTTCTGTTGGGCAGAGCCCATCCTCCAGCCTTCCTCCATGCCCGCCATAGGAAACATTTCCCACTCCTGGCACCGTGAAGCAGTAAGCACCCTTCCAGTGCAAGGCAGAAACCCAGCTTGATGCTGCCGATAAGCAACTCGTATTTACAGATTATATTTGCTCTATGCATAACTCACTAGTCCCCACCACGGCCTAGAGGTACATATTTTTTTTCCCCATTTGTGGATGAGCAATATGAGGGAGACAGTGGACTCAACCAAGGTCGCTCTCCTGGCAAGTGGTAGAGCCAAGATTTGCCCTCAGCAGGCTGTCTCCAAAGCCTGTGTCCTAACCGTACACCAAGAGGAAAATCCTAGAAGAGATCTTCCTTGAGGTATGCCTGCCTTGGGAAGTTCAATGTCACCTGTCCCGACTGTCCTTGCTGTCCCTCAGCCAGCTCTTGGTGTCGCCTTCAGTCTCATACCTCTTCATGCAGCCGTCAACAGCTGAGGCCTACACTCCCCCAATTGTTCTAATGAAAGTCCCAGAAATGAGTCTCCTATGTTCACTTCTGAGCCATGCTCTGTGGCCCAAGGCATCCGATGCTCTAAAAATCCAGAGTTGGGTCACAGGTCCAACCTGGGAGCCAGTCCCTGGAATCAGAACCTGAGGACCCCAGGACCGGGGAGTTGGGAGAGAGGACACTTGCCCAGAAGACAGAGGAACAGGTGCTCCACAGGCGAACACAACACATGTGTCTGAAACAAAATATTCCCAATGTTTTTTAATTGGGGGGAGGGAATATAACAATACCATTAAAGAATGTCCTAGAAACACCCACCCATGCCACACCTAACGATACAACTCTTTTTACTCTTACATATTACCTCCAGATATTGGTGTTCTTGTTCACACACATACATCTTTTGAAATAGTACGACCCTCCTGTGTGCAGGGAAGACCTTGAGAGACAATAGTTAGCCTGGAGATGGTGTGCCTGGTTCCTTTTATTAAAGATGTAAGGGAATCCTATCACTCTGGGCCTTTAACCTCAATCCTATCATCCCTGGGTGTTTTGGGTTGGCTGATTGGTTGTTTTTCTGATGTTGGAATATTGCCTTTGTGGTTCTGTGGAAATGAGGGTGGCTTGTTTCTGGGGTACTGTGTAGCAAGCCTGGGAAGTGCCTGGTGGCAGGGCCAGCCCTGACCTCCCCCCGCCCCATGCCACATGGGTAGACCTTGCCAGGGTCCTGGGCAGGGCCGGTCCTTACACTTGGGCTCATTCCAGGAGTCCTTGGCCAAGTGCTTGCCTGGGCCAGCTCTCAGTGCCTGGGCCTACGAGTGGATGGCCAGGATCCTTCTTTAAGCTAGGGGATAGTAAGTTCAGAGTACTTTCTGGAACGTGCCCTCTCTATGCCAAGTCCTGTGCACAGCCCTTCTGCACACCTTCTTTCACTGGACTCTTATAACAACATTGTGATATGGACACTATCTTTGCCTTGTTTTCCCACATGAAGTTATATAAGTGATCTCAACAAGGTCACCCAGATAGGGAAGGTGCAGCCCTGATCTAAAGCCACCAGTCAGACCCCATGCTCACAAGCACCTTGAGAGGGGAAACAGGAGGTGAAAAGGCATGGGTTCTGGACCTGGACTTCCTGGGCTTGTGGCTCTGAGCAGGTTACACAATGTCTCTGTGCCTTAGCTTCCTCATCTGTACAATGGGATGATTTCAGTATCTACCTCACAGGCTCTTATAAGGTACATGAGTTAATGCTCATAAAATCCTTAGACTTTAGCCAAGCACAGAGTAAGTGCTCAGTAAACACTAGCTATTAGTATTACCCTGAAGTGGTCTTGAAAAACAGTCAATTTTCGACAAAGGGGCTGAGGACCCAGTTGAAACGGGACATTGCTCGGCACTGGGTGGGGTGCAGGAAGGAGAGATAGACCCAGAGATATGCGGGTAAGATAACAGTCATGTACAGTGAACACTAAAGTAAGGCCGACTCTGATTCATTCTACCATACTTGACAAACGTGTGGTCAGAGGGGAAATTGTTCAATGCTCAGTGGAAATCTGAGAGGGCTTCCAGGAAGGGGCAGCTTTTGATTTAGACCTTGATAGAAACCCAGAACCAGGTAGGCAGATGAGGAGGAGACATTTTAAACAGAGGCAAGGAGATAAGGAGGGTTTGGGGTCCCGGCATGCGGCTAGAGGGTCAGTACTGCAACAGAAGGAGGGTGAGAGGAAAGGACAGAGGAGTCGGAATGAGGCAGGGCCCCAGGAACTTGGGCGTTTTTGCTTAGAGAGGTGGTCTGCCTCGCAGCTGAAGAGTGTTTTTAAGAAAGCCCTACAGCCGGGCCATACTCCCCACCCCCCATCTCTGCGTTCAGGGCCCAGGCGGGTCACAGCTCCGTCCACCACCACCTGGGTGGGCCGCGCTGCTCGGCAGAGGGGTGCTGGCGTTCCCCACACGCACAGACCCCAGGAGGGAAAGCAATCACTGCATTCAGACTTGATCCCTCTCCCAGGCCCCTTCCCTGAACAAAGCCAGCATTTACAGAGCAGACGCTCTGGGGTAGGGTTACCCAGGCTGTTTATGACTTGGGATAGAGGATTTTCCTGGAGAGCAGAAGCCCCTTTCTGTCCCATTTGAAAGCCATTTTGGGCCTTTTGAAAGGGTCTGGGTGATGGCATTTTGCCCTTAAAAACATGGCGAAGACCAGAAACTGGAAAGAAATCTGGTGGAATCGTCCCTCGTTCCAGAGAGCTGCTTAGGCCTGGACAGGACTCTTAGCTTTTAGAAATAGGGGGAGCCCTCTGAGAGTAGTGGTCTCAGTCAGGAATAGCAACCATCCAGGACAAGGGGGAACCCAGGGCACCCAGCACCAGGCCAGGTTCCAGCCTGCTGGAAACAGGGTGAGAGTCTTTAGGTCCCCGCCCACGTGGTCTGGGGACTCTCTCTCCCACCTGGCCCAGATGTTCCAGCTGCGGAAGGAGAAGGACCCACAGGCCAGCTGAGCTCGAGCTCCCATTGTGTCCACACCTGCTGAAACCGCTGCAGGCCCGCATGGGGTGGGGGCCATGGAGGCGAGTTTCAAGCTGCTTCCACCCTGCTTACAAAGATCCATTTCTGGACTTTGACTCCCAGGTCCAGATAGAAGGCCCTACCTCATCTCACACCCCCAAGGGGTGTCCAGGAGTGCTGGGCCATGCAGAGAGATGGGTTATCTCCATCTAGCATCCGGGTCCTCGCTGGAGTGTGCCCCAAGTGTCCCCCACTTCCTATTGCACTCTGTGATTTGAGGACCTCCAGAAAGCCTCTTTCCTTTTCTAAATGGCTCCTCCGGTACTGCCGTGGTCCTGCTCTGGGGCTCAGGCATTTCCAAGGTCAGATTCATTGCTTGGGGTTCAGGGAGTCTATATGCAGGAGGCTCCTCTTCCAGAGTGAGTGGCACCTGCTAGGAAAGGCCCCAGTGAATAAGAAAGGCAGGGAGCTGGGCAAAGGAGACGGGGTGAGCAGGATTTGGAAAATCCGGGAAAGAGAAGGGGTTTGGGGAAACTCTTTGACCAGAGTTTAAAACCTGGTGGGCTGAGGAGACCCAAAGGAGAGGAAGTGGGGGTCAGAAAGGGAGAAGGGAATGAGAGGGAGGAGAGAAGAGGCAGAGGGATGGGAGGGGGAGGGGAGCAGGGAGAAGGAGGGTTGGAACGAGGCGTGGGGGCGGCAGAAGGGAGAACAGAGAAGACAATGGAGGGGAGCGGGAAAGCACATGAGGAGGGCAGGGCACGGGACCTCTGCCCTCTGTCTGGGGTGTCCTGGTGGCAGGCCCGACGGGGGGAAGCCCATGCTGCTCAGTGGGGGCTCCTCCTCCGAGGTTCTGGGGTCCTCCCCTGGGGAGGCTGCTAGGGGCTTCTCCTCTTCCACCTCTACCCACCAGTTTATGACCTGCAATGAGCCTCTCTTTCCATTTGTGGGGAGAGAGAATATAAGTATTCCTGGGAAAGCTCATTAACTCTGCAGCCGACTCTTGGCTACCTATCCAACAGACAGACACACACGCGTGCCCACCCACACACTCATATACACCGTCTAGACCTGCCAAGCCCCAGATGGTAGGCACGTTACGTCGTATTAGACAGCATGGACGCAGAACACTTACACTATTGCAGAAAGTCCTGCCCAGCTCAGCTCTAGGTCCTTGCCAGAACCCTGATTTTGCTTAGGGGCTCACCTGCCCATGTGTTCTGGAAGGTGACACCCAAGGGCGGATGCTGATTAGCCTGAGCCAGTTTTGGCAATTCCCTATTTTTTGTCAGTGATAGGCTTAGTCCTGGCCTGTGATGCCACTTTGGCCAATGAGATACAAGGGGAATGCTGCTTCATCACAGGGGTTGCTTCTGGAACATCTTCCTCACTAATAAGCAACGACACCAGTGAGGAAACACCCTCCCTTCTTCCGTGAGCTCTATCCTACCTGTGAAGCCCCCAAAAATGTCTCAGCCATCCTGCCAATTGCTGGCCCTGTCACTGAGCCCAAACTCACCAGCTCTGGGGTCTGGACTGCTGGCCGCAGGATCTCACGTATTTCCCTCATGTTTTAGTTATGAATTGTTACTTGCCATCAAAAGCATCCTAACATACGTTGACAGGTTTTATTATTTTTTTAAAAGAGTTATTTATTTATTTGAGAGAGAGCAGAGGGAGGAGCAGAGGGAGAGGAAGTGGAAATCTCGAGGAGACTCGCCATTGAGCGCAGAGCCCCATGTGGGGGTCGATCTCGTTACCCTGAGATCTGCAGCTGAGCTGAAACCAGGAGTCGGACGCTTAACTGACTGAGCCACCTGGGCGTCCCTCATAGGGCCATTTTTGATGAAAGACTTTCTGAGCCACCGACTCTCTGAGAACTGAGCCACGTGAGCCGACACAGGCACAAGACGGGTATTTACGTGGGGAGGAAAATATTTGACTTCTGGCCAGTGAAAGAATATTGAAGTTGGGGTACAGCGGAACTAAGGTCCAGACCTGCAACTTCTGCTAACTCACCCTGTGAGCTTGGACAAGTCAAATAGTGGCTGTGAGGGTTCGTATTCCCTCTGTGGAGAGGGAGAGGCTGGATCCCTCATAGAAAAGGTGTGGCACCTACGGTTGTTACAATTACACCTGGTATTAATCATCCTTTTCCTTTGTACAGCTGGTACGTTATTTTAGTTGTCTGGTCTGTCAGTTCCTACTGAGATAAGAATTACTGCCGCCGTCTTATAGATGAGGACACTGAGGCCCAGGATGCCTTAAACGTTGCCCGAGGCCACAGCCGTCCAGTGACAGAGCTGGGATTGCCACCTACCATCAAATCCTGATGCAGTCTTCTCTGACCTGGGAGGGGCTGAGTGGCATTCATTCACCTTCTAGAGGGAGTTAGCTTCAGACTGTCCGGCTGGTGGTCACAGCTGAAATCCAGGCTCTAGGCTAAAGAGGCTGTGGTTGGGGAGGAGACAGGAACTGGAGAGGCCTGGAGACCCAGCTCCATCTGATACAGGCCGGCAGGTGAGCCAGCCCCTGCAATGGGCCTTGGAGAGGGTGCTCGGTCAGCCCCACTGGAGCTGGGGGCCGGCAAGTTTGCAGGTGCCCGGCATCGGGCAAAGTCCTGGCAGAGACCTCAGGAGACCCCGGGTTCAACTCCCAACTCTGCCCTGTTAGCTGTGTGATCTGGGCAAGTCTCTTCACTGATTTGGGCCTCAGTTTCCCCACCTATAAAATGGAAACAATAATCCTTGCTCGTCCCATGTTGATAGAACATAGATCAGCTAAGGTGCTGAGCACCTTAGCTCCACAAAGCATTAGAGAAGTCAAAGGTATTGTTTTAAGGGGGAAAAGAACATCCAAAAGGGAAACCTAGGTATACTGTCAGACAAAGTACAAGATCCCTCATATGGGATCCCTCTTTGGGGTCACTGGGAACTTGTCCCAGCACCAGGAGACACAGCAGTTTGCTTGAAAAATGCTGAACAAAAACCAAAGCACACAGGAAGGCAACTTGTTAAAAACCAACCTGGAGCAGCTGGGGACCATAATGAGGTGTGATCCCCAAAGTGCAAGACCTGAGTGGGTTCTGCAGAAAGCGTGCTGCCTTTGATCCCCCTTCTCTCATAAAATGTTATTTCTGCTCTTGGCTCCTCAAATTCCTAGACGGACGAATCAGTCTGGGCTGCCTGTGGAATTTGAAAAGAATAAGTTTTCAAAAAACCACACTCGGGAACAATGGTTACCAGAAGTGTCTGGGTCTCAGAGGAAAAACAAACACCCTGTCCCCAGTTTGCAAGTGTTTCCCGAAACACCCTTCCACCTAATGGCTCCTGCCCTGAGCCCCACCCAACAGGAGACACCCCAGCTAATGAGGGGAGGTTTACCCCATGCTTCTGAGGCATGGCAAGAAAACACAACCAGACACAGCAGCTGGGTCCCAGCAGATTCCCCCCACACCGCTCCCTATGGAGCCCGCTGCCCTGAGGGCTAAAGGCCAAAGGCTCCCTCTCTGCAGACCGCACCCCACTTCCACTGCTATTTCCCCAGGGTGATGGGGACAGATGTATGGGGGAGTGGTAGCAGTCAACTTGTCTTTCACCTGAATTTAAAGTGCTTAATTGAAATTTGAATTCTAACCGGAGCAACGTATGTGCCTAGGTTTACAAAAAAATAGTTCCAGCAAAAACAAATTTATAGCAAAAATAGCAGCACCTTGATTTTGGAAATAGGGCAACCATTTTGGACACTTTCTGGGGTGCTTGTACCTTCCTATTTTTAAAAAAAGATTATTTATTTATTTATTTGACACAGAGACAGAGAGAGACAGAGAACGAACACAAGCAGGGGGAGCGGGTGAGGGATAGGCAGACGCCCTGCTGAACAGGGAGTCCGAGGCGGGGCTCAATTCCAGGACCCTGGGATCATGACCTGAGCCAAAGGCAGACGCTTAATGACTGAGCCACCCAGGCGTCCTTCCCTTCCTATTTCTATATAACAGACTTACAATTCCAATTCTTGATTTTTCCTTTGTGGACATTAGCTATTAACAAAATGACCACTCCGCTCTCTTAGTCCTGCCTCCCGGCTCTGACACACACACGTCTGTTCACACTCACGCATGCAGTCACAGACACACACATTTCTCAAACTCTTGTCCATTCAATATAGTTGTTATCACCATGTTTACTTAAATCTCTGTTCAGTACTGACATGATTACGATTATATAAATAATGCACAGAGTGTACCATGATTACGTTTTCTTTCAAATAGCTTTTGTCCTTTTTAGGAGTCAGTAATTGCTTTTCCCCTTTCGTTTGTTTGCTTCCCATGAACTTATGAGTAATTCAGCCCCTAACCTTCAAAACAAGGGATGTTCCTCCAGCCAGTTCAATGAACCACATAACCTGAGGCTCTCCCCCGGCCATCCCCTTCGGAGCCTGTGTGCTCCTGCTCGCGTCTGAACTGCGTGCTCGCTGAGCCTTTGTACACCTGTTATCCAGGTGATAACAAGCACAAAGGGGCTTCACAGGCTTGAGGACAGCATCTGTGGTCGGCGCACTGCAGCGTGGACCAGCCGGAGAGTGGTGGAGAGCCCTGTGCTGTGCAGAAGAAACACAGTGTTGGCTGGGAAGTGAGGAGGGTATAGTGAGTACTGTGAGTCGGGCTGGCTGGGAACTGGGAGTAGTAAGCATTCATCCCGACCAGGGAAATCAGAGAAGGCTTCCCAGTGGAGGTGACATGGGAGCCGGGTCTCAGGCTAGATTTGTAAGATTTCAATATGATGAGGAACGGGAAATCTGAACACCACTTGGGGCAGAGGAAACAGAATAAGGATGGGAGCAGAGACTTGCAAGTGAATTGTAAGGAAGGGCTGTGTGTTGCCAGAGCCTAAAACACATGGGAAGGATGTGCTGGGCTGAGTGAGCCCAGATATGGAAGGTGAGGTGTAGGTACCAAGGGTGTGTGCAAGCGGGGGGTCACATGCTGGTCCAGTTTATTCCATTCTAATGGCTTGGCGTGCTCTGGCAAGGAACATGCACTATTATCCTTTGCTGAGACAGAGCCACAGAATATCGGAGTTTTGGGCAAGAGTGTCCTGCTGTGGGACAGGACGAGCAAACGGCAGCTGGAGGATGATCACAGCCAGGGACTGGAGGAGAGACTCCTACTCTATTAAATGAGCGTATTGTCATTTTCCTGAAATCTGTCTTATTTGCATGAGAACCCAGATGGGTACGTGCCCAGAACCTAGACAGGTGCATGTGCAGGTAGGTTTTTGGTGAATATTTGATGAATGAATGAATCTCCCTAAGCCCACAAATCAGTCACTGCCCCAGGAATTGGACCTCAGCTTCCCCTGCCCACAAACCCTCTGGCTTCCAGCCCTTCTCCCGAGAGAACGAGAGAACATGGAATCTCTCACTGTCTGTTGGCACCTCACCTGCTCCAGGGGCACTGCCTGCCCCCTTTTCTGGCACCAGCTCCTTGTGAGCGCAGGCTTTCTCAGAAGCCTGGAAAGGAGAATGTTCCAAATCCATTCTCTATTGTCTCTGCAAATATCCCCAAGGAAAGAAAGCCCAAAAGCCCAGCCTCAGTCTCAGAGTGGGAAAGAACTGGATACAGTAAAGAAAAAAAAAAAAAAAAAAAAAACCCAAGACTGCATCCTCTCGATCTTTCCACAGAGAAAAAGTAAACACAAATGAATGTCTTCACACTTCGCCCTTTGCCTGGCAGGTGCTCCAATGTTCTGTTGTTGTAGCAGCTGCTGCTAAGTACCACTTGGGGTCATGAAGGGGATTGTCTTTGGACAGGATGCCCTGGGACCGTCCTCCTTCCCTTCCCAGCCTGTGTTAGCAGCAGAGCCCGAGGAATGATGCCTGGGTCAGGGTCAGTGCTCCCGGCCACTTTGGCAAGGTCCCCCTGGCTCTGAGCTCTTTGCATACTCCTGCCGCTGCGCCCTGGGGACATGGGCTGTGAGGTCACCTCTGGCAAAGGCGCTCCCCCCTACATCCTTCTTTTCTTGAGTCAAAGTAACACATGATTCGGCCTCCAGGGAAAAGGCATGAAGAGCACTGAAAACAATCTGAAGGGCACAAGAAGAGGTCAAGCCACAAGACTGCCTAACGGGGTTGTATGACCTGAGTGGGGACAGATGAAATCTCCTCTCACTGCAATTTACTAGTTCCGCGTGACCTCGGATGGCAATAAATCTCTTTGAGTCTCAGTTTTCTCATCTGTACAATGAGAATCATAGATCCTAACGCTTGGGTGGTCATGAGGGTTAAAGTGGACAGTACAGCCCACAAGCTGTATTTGCACTGATGAAGTAAAAATAGCACACGGAGGGGAAGCGTTCGGAAATGTGTAGAGTGCTTTGAAACTGCCTGACAGCCAAGCACATGATGGACTTGCTTCCCTGAACAGGGTGCAGATCAAAATACTGATCTTCACTGAACTGGATGTATATTTTTAAAACCAAAAAACAAAAACCTGATCCTTTTCCACCAGCAGTTTGGGAAGCAGTGTTGCAAAGAGTCTGGGTACCCAGGATACGCCGTCATGATCCGAGTGGTGCGATGCTCAGAGTGGTGGGGGGCTGGGGGCTTCCCTTGTCCCCGCTGCCCGGATTGGTCGATTACAACCTACCCTCTTTCTTAGGCCTCCTCCAGGCCTGGCCCTGAGCTCAGGGCTGGATTATCACCTCTGACCCAAGTCCCCAGCTCAGTTCCCACATCCAGCCAGTTATCCAGCCCTGCCCCTCCCCCACTGTCCTGTGCCACCTGCAGAGCTCAGGTCTTCACAACCATGACCATGGGGATACCCCATTCAACTCCACCCTCCATGCTGCCTGCAGAGGGAATTGTTTTCAATTTATTGAAATAAGCTTTCTTTCTGAAAATAGGTTCAGACTTGCAGAAAGTTTGCAAATGTTACATAGAGAATTTTCTTATACCATCTCCTAGCTCCCCTTATCGCTAACATCCTAGGAGATATTTGTCAAACCAATGAGTGGACACTGGTACATTCCTTACTAGTCACTAACCTCCATACCTATCTGGATGTCTTCAGTTGTTCATTGACGTCCTTTTTCTGTTCCAGGTGCCTGTCTACGGTGCCCTATTTCACTTAGGCATGGGATCTTCTTAGCCACTTCTGGTCTGTGTCGTTTTCTCAACAGAGAGAGTATTTGAAAACAAACTTCATGGGATCTCACCATGCAATAACTCAATGGCTCCCTATTGCCAAATTCCATGGCCTTCTGTGGTCTAACCCACTTAACTAACCCTCTTCTTCTATCTGTTGCACTCTCCAAACATCCTAATGCCAACACCACCAGACAGCTCTAAGTGTGGTGTCACATTTGGAATCCAAAGGTCTGAGGGCCAGGAGAGCCTGAGGACAGGAGAAGACCTCCATCTTAGCAAACTCATCAGGCAGAGTGGCCTGGCAACTCTCTAGGGCTTTACTGTGTTCTTTCCTTCTCAGTCTATGGAAACCCTTCCCATCCCTCAAGAACGAACTGGAATAAAATCTCAGCCTTTCTGATCGCTGTGCACGGGTACCCCGCCATAGCCCACTGTTTTATGCATCTGTTTAGCACTGATTCTCTTCAACTTCCAGATCTTTTTCCCATTACCTATAACTCCCCACAACCAACAGGTTTGTAGTGTAGTAGTTAAACCAGAAGGACTGACTCGGTGATGTTACATTAGACAAATGTCTTAGCTTCCCCGTGACTCAGTCTCCTGATCTTTAAAATGAGGCCCAAAATTGGTATTCACAGGATTGTAGTTGGGGCTTAAGTGAGCCATATATGCAGAGCGCATCACATAGTAAATGCTCAATAAACAGTAATCAATAAACGGTAATTGTATTGTTTTCATTATCACTTTTGGATCTGGCCCCCACTGTCTCCTCTCCCCTACAGACACTGGCACATAAAAGGCAATCAAGCATGGAATTTTGTGTAAAAACTCTATCCCTCTGCTGAAGTTTTTAGCACTTATAAAGAGGGCTCACCGAAACCAAACCAAAACAAAACAACACCGTGCTGACCCCAATGGAATAAATCACAAATGGTGGAATTTCAGGCACTAGCAGAAGAGGTATTTGGGGAAAGACATTTCCTGTCTCTGCTTCCAGAGTCACACCCGTCTGACTGTGAGCCCTGGCTGCAGAGCCCCGAGTCCGGCTCCCCTAGCCTCCCTCAACCACGCCACAGCAACACCATGGGGACACCACAGCGATGCTGCAGGGGCTCATCCGCATGCAGTTGTGGGAGCAGTTGTCTCTGGGCGATATCGCCCCGCAGCCAGCAATGGGGACTGACGCAAAGGCCCCATTGGGGTGAGCAGGCCTTCCCCCAACCCAGACATGCTACTGTCACATCAGTCACCAGATGCCAGCAGTCGGGGGCCCTTAGACAACATCTCTGTGAACTGATGAGGAGCCCAAGGCCCAGAGAATGGGAAGGGCTTTACCCACGGGGAGATGGGGGCTGGGGTGGTCATCACTCATTCATTCAATAACCATTTGGGGAGCGTTTTCTCTAAAGCAGATTCCAGGCTGCTGGAGACAAAATGATGAATGTGTTTCCATAGCTGAAAACAAAACAAAAACAAAAACCAATTAGCTGAGGCTCAGCAGCACAAGGACAATCCCTAGAATTCTTTCTGGGCAGCCGTATCCCCCACACTGCGGACGCAGTGGCTTGGTTTGCTATGGAAACCTCGAGGATAGCTCTGGCTCATGGGTACGGAGCCTGCATCCCCGGGTGCTGTTCCGTCCACGAGGTTTGTCTCCAGATCAGCCTTGGATCCAGTTACCTTCTCTTTACCACCCCCAATCCATTCCCTCCCCTTGCCTGTGCCCCACGTTGATTTTATTCACTGCTTGAACCCTAACACCTGGAATGGTCCTGGCCCACGGGAGGGGCTCAGAAATAGTCACCGAAAGAATGAAAATGTTGTGTAAACTTGGGAGCCCAATACAGACCCTGGGACTAGTGGCATCGTGGATGGGAGGGTTCCGTGGGGTTGGCTTTGGTCGCTGTAGCTACCGGGGTCTGCTTGGGTTTAAACCCCAGCCCAGCTTCTGGCTACACAACCACCTGGGTGGCTATGGGCCTCAGTTTCCTCCTGTGCTTCACAAGATCAAATGAGACAGCACTTCTGAAGACACCCGGTTCTTTCTGTGCCCGCCGTGCAGAGGATAAGCTGATAAAACGGTGTGGTTGGGATTCTCTTTTGTTGTTCAGTTTGTCTTCACATAGATGGGCAGCTGGGTGTTAGGGAAGGAGAATAGGAACAGGAGATAGACTCTAACAAGGCTCTTTGAAAATGCAGCGTTGCCATCAGCCACTGAGGTCTTGTGATTCTTTGTTACTGCAGCATTGCACAGTCTATCCTGACTAACAGATTCTCTGTGAGAATCTGCTGAAAACCGAGACCGCAAGAAAACTCACATTCACACAAAATGAAGCTTTCGAAGTTAATGTTGTGAGATTTCACCTGTGTCGCCAAGATCCTCGGTGCCCCCATGGCCTCCCCTTCTCAGCCTTGGAAGTGGGGTCACCTGGGTGTGAGTGAGGCTGGGTCAGGCGTTGCAATATGGCAGAGGAAGACAGACGTTGTCACCAAGGGTCTAAGGCCTAAGACTGTGCACATGCTTGAGCCCGAGTGTGGTGCTTTGGGGATGCTTTCTTGAGTCTGAGCTTGTTTTCCAGAGCTTTCAGGGGCCTCGGCTTGTTTTCTGGATGCTTTCTGCTGCCAAACTACTTTATAGCCCCTCCTAGTGTGACTGCATTTTATGATCAAAGGGTTACAGAAGGAAGAAGGGGCTTGTTGCTATTGTGAGCAAACACTGTATAAACACTCCGCTCATGCTGTCCCAGAGCATGTGACCCAGGGTCCGGAGGGAGGGGAAGGAGTGTTCTGAGATCCACAGTGGCCCCATTTGGAGGGCATCTCTGTACGTGGGAGCCGGGAGTCATTGCCAAGGCCACATGCCCAGGCCAGAGGGTCCCCACCATGGATGGCACTTAAGAATAGGAAAGGTTTCAGTACCCCGAAGAGTCCACACTCTCAGCCTGAGTCACACTTGGAGCCTCTCCTGAGTCACACATTCCCCTCTGGCTGAAAGGCCGAGCTCCGGGCCAACTGATGAGTTCAGGCGACTGCCCAGGGACATCTCTGTCCACTCAAGGGTGTGTACTTTGAGAGTGGATGGTGCAGGGTGAAGGAAGGACCTTGGCCTTGGGATCAGGACTCTTGGCTTAAATCCTGGCCTCACCATCGGTCTCCTAGGTGATAAGGCTAGGTCCCCGCTCTCTGGGCCCCTCTCTCTGGCTGCTGCAGGTGCTCTCCCCAGCTTCGAAGGCAAGGGCCTCATTCAGAGGACTCTGCCAGCTCAGGGTCCAGGCTGGCTTTCCGGGAACTAGCAAGGGTCCAACCTGTGGAGCTTGACCTCCTCCTGTCAGATGCTCCTAGCTCATTCCCTGGGCGGGGGCCGCAGGAACTCTGCCTTCACCCAATCCCTTTTCTCTTTCTCCCTGCTGGTTGTTATTATTCAGTGTAGGATAGACAGGGAGGCCACACATTGGCGATCACATCAGCTACAGAAGACCGGGGGTTCTGAGTTAGAGGCATACACGCAGGTGAAGGCAGTATGTTCTATTAACAGGCAAATGCCCCCAGACCAAGGTGAGTGCACAGGCCTACCACCTGTGTACCCCCTAGTGTGAGTACTACAGGGTGACAGATTTGGGTGAAAGGGGGAAAGGAAATTTGGGTGCCTAGAGGACGGGAACCCATTTGGTAGGAGTGTGGTACAGACAAGGCTAACAGCAAACACTTCACATCATGTACTCTGTGCCGGGCCCTGTTCTAAGCCACAGATCAAGATCCAGACACTGGATCTTGAATCCTGACAACAGCCCTATGGCACAGGTGTTATCACCACCATTTTACAAATGAGGGAGCTGAGGCCCAGAAATGTCCCCTGTGCTAGCCTTTGCCCTCCAGATCCCCCCTCCACCTTTCTCTCTGCTGCTCTGTGCCCTGACAGCCTCATCTCCAGTGGAACAAGCCTTCGGCAGGAGCCCCTGCAGCTGCCCCATCCTCCGTGAGCTCCACTCCCCCTGCACACATCTCCAGAAGTCGCCCCTTCCACAAGATCTGCTCATGAAACCCTGTGAGGGGCTGTCCATTCCCTGCACGCAAGGTGACTGCTCTAGTTAGAGGCAGCGGCTGTGGGCGAGAGGAGTGTCTCGTCAGCAAAGGCCAGAAGCAGCACATAGGGGTCTGTAGGATAGCGTGCTGCAGGCCCGGGGCCATGAGGTCCTCGTCCAGGTAAACTTAGCATATTTGGTAAACCGAGCTCAGCCAGAGCCTCTCACCCAGCGTAGCCCGCAGCCACCAGACTGACCAAGGGTCCAGAACATCGCCACCCCTCCTCTAGCACTCAGCCCTGCAGACGGAAATGAGAGCCACCCCCTCCCCACACTACTTAGCTTCTCTCTTCCCACCAGCCCCCCACGCATGCATATATCACCCTTGGAAATGAGGAAGGCCCTGCTTCATAGAGGAGGAGCATGTGCTGATGCTGCAAGGGGTACAGACCCAGAAGGGGAAGAAAGGGGACCACTGAGCTTGCCCGGAAGTCAGGCACCGGGCAGGGAGTTCCGTGGAAGTCATCGGGTCCTCTGCTTTGCCCCTGTTTCCCTTTCTTGAACCGGCCTGAGAGAGCAGTCTGCCATCTGACTCTCCAACTTGAAACCACGTCAAGAAGCCTCCGTGGCCAGCCCAAGTGGGTCCACACATTGCACTCTCTTCCTCCTCCAGCCTCAGAGCGGGGATGGGTTTCCCCCCAAAGTGGCACCCCGTCTTCCGCATGGGAGCCCCCTGCCAGGGATTGGGGTTGTTTCACAGTCCGTGGACGAGACGATAAGCCCCGGAAATACACTGGCATGGTCTGAGCACCAGGGGTACAGCCTGTGGCTCCCACCTCACCTGGAGCATGGCAGGTGGCGAGGAAACCAGATGGGCCTTCAAGTCATTCAGCCCAGCCTCCTTGCTGGGACAGGGGGGAAACTGAGGCCTCGGGAGGAACACAAGTTGCACCAGGCCCCCGGCGCCCAGGCCACTGGTCTTTCTCTGGCACCCAGCAGCCAGGGGAGACATTCGGCTCCAGACAGTCAGGCTGACGGCTTCCACTGCAAAGAGCCAAACGTGAGGTTGGCAGGAAGGGTTGGATCTCCCGTCCTCACCGCCACCCACATTCCGAGGCTCATTGGTCGGAAGCTTTCTTTGGAAGCTAAAAGCTGGTAATTGGGAGAACTTGGGGTGACTCATGTACCAAATGCTGTTTTTGTTTTTCCTTTTTCTTAAAAATCTCAACTATTGGCTATTTTTATTTCAGGGCCAGATTCGATTTCATCATTTTCCTTCTCCTTTCCCCGGATTCTTTTTCCCCCCAACCCTCCCTGGCCATAGGAACACCGGGCCCCCTCCCAAGCTGTGGCGAAGATGCCGGCTGGACAACCAGGGGGGGAGACGGAGGGGCTCGCCGGTCACTGCTGCGGCCGCAGCCAGGGCAAGGCTGAACTCTTCCACACCCCATGCCTCACTCCCAGGCCAGCCCGGGACGCCTGCCTTGCCTGCCCCATGCTGTTTCTGTCCTCAGCTGACCCCTTGATCCCCAACACTGGCTCTTCTGGGGACCCAGACCTACAGCTCCTTACTCGGGCCCTGCCTTGGTGCCCCTCCCCTGGAAAGCTTCCCCCACAGGCCCTGGCCTGCACGCCGCCCCCCCCTGGCCTGGCCTCCCCTAGCCTCTCTGCTTTGAGTCTCATCATGTGTGTCCCACCTCCCCAGGGCTACCAAAGCCCCTCCTTTAATTTTTCAGTGTTTATTTAATTAAGGTACCCACCTCCCCCACACACACATATAAAGTAGCACAAGACCCCAAACACAGCGGCCCTCTGCCCCTACCCTGGGCTGCTCTCCCTCGGGCACCAGCTTTTCATCCTTATAGCTCTTCAGGTTTTGACCATCAGATTTTTAAAGGGATATAGACGTGGGCTTATCATGCAACTTCTTGATTTCTTATTTGTTTTCGACAGAATCTCTTGGCTTCCTATCGAGGGAGCTGGAGATTTAACACTTTCACCTGTGACTCTCCCATTTCCTTGCTCCCACATTTTCAAAAGCACAGTTTTTTAGTCAAGTCCGTAGGCAGTGTTCCCAATATGACCCCTCTGTAGAAATTGTTCCTTTTTTTTTTTTTTTAAGATTTTTATTTATTTGACAGACAGAGATCACAAGTAGGCAGAGAGGCAGGCAGAGAGAGAGAGGAGGAAGCAGGCTCTCCGAGGAGCAGACAGCCCGATGCGGGGCTCGATCCCAGGACCCTAGGATCATGACCTGAGCCGAAGGCAGAGGCTTTAACCCACTGAGCCACCCAGGTGCCCCTAGAAATTGTTCCTGATGGGTGAGGTAGTGACTGCGTTTACTTCCTTTGGCATCTAGCTGTTTCCCCCTGGAGTTCATCCCTGAGGCCCCAGCCCGGGGGTGCCTGCTGTGGGCTTCAAGTTGGCTTCCCTCTGACTGCCTCCCTCTAGACCGTGTTTTGGATTTCTCGGAGCGCCGCATTCTCTGGTTCAATGGCACCATGCCCATTTTCAGGCAGTCTTCTCCGGAGCTCTCTCTTCAAGGAGGATCCACACTGCTGCGCACACGACCCTAGCCCCTGGGGGCAGCCAAGACCTGGATGCTTTCTGGAGGGCTGCAGATGGAACACGGACATGAAGGCTGCTTGTCCACCCACACATGAACTCACATGGCAGGATGTGGGGGCAGAGCTCAGCCAGGGGCAGGATTAATTTAATAATGACTTTCTTCCTGACCGCCTCCCGCCGTTTACTTGGTTTTCCCATATTCCCATAGCCATTTCTCCATAGTGTTCCATCCAAGGTTCATCAATAATTTTGCCAAATGCTCCAAGACTTCCAATCATTGAATCTATCCATTTTTTCCCCCTCTTGAGTGAAGAACTAAAGAAGAAACACTTAATCACCACCTTCTGGGTGCAGGCCCTGTGTCGGTTGCTGGGGGAATGCACAATGAGCAAGGCACAGTGCCTCTCCTCCAGGAGCCTACGATCTGGAAGTGTGGCCTTTGAGGCAGATTACTGTGTGCTCTGCGGGTCCAGACACACTTGGTGACAGAAGAACCCAGATAGCCAGACAGAGACAGGCAGGTGGGGCCCAGGGTGTGATGTTCCCATCTAACAGATCTATAAACTTCTTATTGGGAGACTCATTCAAAGAAATTGAATGAGAGAAACATAAAACCAATGAGAGATAAAAATCAAGTTGTTTATGGAAACCTGAGGGTGACTCAGAACGCAGTTTGAAAACCACCTCTCTAGGCTATTATACCAACAGTGATTATAGTCAGATGCCTTTTTGTAACTATAGGTACCAAACAGGGACCTCACTTGTTGCTACTTGCTCCATACGTGAGTTGAAATTAAGCTAATGGCTTTATTTAGCTGGTGGGGGTAGAGGCAAGCTGTGGAGGAGGCAGTAAATAGAGGTCTCCTACCTCTACCTTAATTAAAAGCTCTGTTTTTTAAAAAGATTACTTATTTATCTATTTACGTAGAGAGCACGAGTGCATGTGCAAGTAGGAGGAGGGGTAGAGGAAGGAGAAAGAATCTCAAGTAGGCTCCATACTGAGCATGGAGCCCCATGCCCCGCTCGATCCCACCACCCTGAGATCATGACCTGAGCTGAAACTGAAACTGACAGTGGGACTGGTAACTGACTGAGCCACCCACGCGCCCCCTGGACTGTAATTCAAAGCAGTGTATGTTTCCAGGTGAGGGGCAGCACCACGCTGAGGAATGTTGGAGTCAAGGGAGCTGGATCCTTGACTCCCTGAATCACATCGGGGAGACAAGTGCCTGCTCTGAAGCCATCAGGCACCCCTGTTGTCCAGTACCCACCTCCATATCTATTTGACACTTGTCACACACTCAGGGAGCTTCAGTGTGTGCAGTTTCTTTGTCAAGTGTTTGGAACTACAGTGGCGACCCTGACGCTCATCTTAGGGATCAGTAAAGGAGAGAAGTCTCATGCTACAAGAGAGGCACCGGTCAGGTGCTAATGGGAACTCAGGGGTGGGAGAAACCCCTTTCAGCCAAAGGGATCAGCAGGGGTGTCCTGTAGGAGATGGTACTCAGACTGATCCATGACAGCTGGTGGGACTGTGGACACTGAAGGAGCCTATTTCAGACCAAGCCCTGGTTGGAAAAGCATGAGGACTAGCTCCTCGAGGCCATAGCATAGGTGGGGCTGGAGGCGGTCGGGCAGTGGTGAAATACACATCCCTTCCCCCAAAGCTGCCCTGAACCCAGCCTCTTCTGCACAACACTAGCTCCTATGTGTCTCTGTCACCTAGACCCCCTTTCCAGCATTTTCCATGTATACATCTCATCCTATCAACTCTAGCATGAGCACCCCAAGGGATGGTGCTATTTCCTTTCAGGAAGCAAGTAGCTCTATGAAGAAGGCGTGCATTAAAGTCTTTCTCGCTTCCACTCACTCATCCAATGGATTTTTACTGAGCACCTACAGGCCCTGTTCTAGGTAGTGGGATATGGAAGTAAAGAGAAGGGATGGTACCCTGCCCTGTGGCACTTGAGTTAGAAGCTGCAGACACAGGTTCTTTTGTAGCTGGCTAGAAAATCATTCTCCAACTTACCCTGAAGACAAAGAAAAACAGAGATGGGCCTGGGTTCAAATTTCAGCTCCCTGCAGAGCTGTAAGGTTTGGGAAAATTTCTGTTACCTCCCTGAGCTTGTATCCTTGCGTGGTGTTCATAATTCTACCCCACAGTGCCACTGTGGAGCTAAAATGGAACAATCTGGAAAGGTGTCCAACATGGTGCCTGGGCCAAGTCATGGCTCTCATTAGGTATGAGTCCCTTTCTCTTCCCCACTTCGAGGCCTCAGCTTTTCATCTTTATAATGACCAGTTCAAGCCAGAGGATCTACTTGCAAAGGCTCCAGTTGTAAAATGTTCTGATTCCAAAAACCTGAAAAGGCAGGGGCAGTGGGAGGGTGTGCGTAGTCTTCTCTGCAGTAAATCAGTATCTGTATGAAGTCACCTTGCCTCCCTGGCATTCGTCAGGTTTCCCTTTATGTGCCGAGAGGCTCGGGACCTGCCAAGCCTTTAAGCCACACCGGCTGCTTCTCCATGTGTAAATGGCTTTACCATCCGTGTGCAATTTAACCATCCCCTTGTGATCCCACGGGGAAGAAAACAGCTCCTTCTTATGCAATCCTGTCTGGAGAGACAGACAGCAAATGAGCACAGCTAAAAATAATTCATTTTAAAGTTTGTTGGGGGGCTGAGAAGGAGGGGCGGAGGGAAGGTGGGTCACATTCCCAAATGCTCTGGATTCTTCAAGAAATAAGAACCAAGAGTGGCAGCTCTGGCCACACTGAATCCATCCCGTGGTGCTTTCAGTGCAGGATTCTGACATGTCCTCCTTCTCCTCCTCCCTCGGTCCTGCATCCAGCGTCAAGGTGCTGTTCCAGGGCTCAGTGATGGCCACAGCCAATGCCCCACCCAGATTCTCCCAGTTTCTCCAGCTTCTCCCTGCTATTGGCTGGCACCCATGACCTTCAGTGAGTTGCTCTTGGACCCTGGAACAGCCTCCCCACAGGAGCAGCTGGAAGGGGCCAAGTGGATCCCCACCCTCCAGCCCACAGCCAATGACTGGTTGTCTGGGAAGACGGAAATGTAATTCACACTTCAGAGCCCCCCTGGCACCAGGTTTCCACCTGCAACTGAGCCAACTTTGTCTCTTCCCCTGGTCCACTGCCTTAACAGTTCTCCATGGGAGCACACTCTTGACCGGACCATGGCACTGACTCTTTGGTTTGGAGTCTGCTTCTGGGAGAAGCCTCTGAAGCCCTGCTTCCAGGAGCCCATCCTGGCTTCAGATGAGCTCTATCTTCTGCACTTTCTTACAGACCTCTTCTCTGGTGATCAGCAGCAAGCACTTAAATGTTCCCTTTCATCATGCTCTCATCCTCTTCTCTAGTCACTGGCACAAAGATTCTCAGACCAGGACACCAGAATGACCCGGGGTTCGTAAGGAGGAAGAGATCGGCACACCCTACTCCTCAGGTTATTCTCGTGTACACTCTGTTCTCAGAAGCTCTACCTAGAAGATGCTTGAAGTATTCCTTATCTCTGTTGCCAGGCCACAAGCTCCTTGTAAGATAATAATAATTTTCTTCCATTTTGTGCAAAATGCTTTGATACGTACCACGCCATTTTATCCTCCCAACCAGACCATGTGCTAAAAAAATAAATAAATAAAAAGTGGTTATATCATCCTCATTGTAAAACAAACAAACAAACAAACAAGCAAGACCTACAAAATCAAAAGGGAGGGCTAAAAAAAATTCAAGTTTGAAATGGTTGTTCTGGATGACCTCTAAGTCCCCTTTAATTATGACCTTTTAGCATATTCTGTTTTAAATTTCTCTAGGACTCTATCCAAGTTAATCAACTGGTTAAGGATAGAGAAGGGGGACAATGACTTATGTACATGATCTCTTTAAGTACATTGGTGAGATTTTATTATTATTATTACATCTACTTGTATAATAGATAAATAAATATATTTATCTATACATAGATAATAAAACAGGCTCCAAATAGCTAAGTGAAATGACAGTCATGGTCCTTTTTCAAGTGCCAGTGATAGAAACCTCATTCCAATTAGCGTAAGTAAAAAAAGATATTTATTGCACCTGGCTTCAGGTCTGGCTGGATCTAGGAACCCTAACAATATCAGGTTATTGCTTCTCCCATGTGCACTTCCTGTGTCATTCTTAGAGTCATGGTCCCAGAGGAAAGAAAGTACCCTTTTTCATAGCTCTTAGGAAAAAAAAAGAAAGAAAAAGAAGGTGTAAGGAAGACTGATACGTCCTGCCTTGGTCACAGCCTTACACCACAAGCAATCATTTTGGCTCTGGTGATGAGTCCTTGAACCTCCAGACCTCAGCTATGTGCCCACTTCTGTCCAGCAAGGACAGGTTAGCCCTATCTGAAGCACAGGGAGTGAGGAGGATCAGGGCAGAGTGAAGGACTGAGCCACAAATGACCTGCCAGAAGTCAAGGGCTTAGTAAGCGGTAAAGTTGAGATTTGAATCCAGGTCTTTTGTCTTGATGCCAAGGGTTGGTTCCTTTACACCAGAGCCTTTGAGATCCACAGTATTTAGCAAGTACCAGAGGCAGTCATGGTCAACATCTACAGCTATGGCAACTGTGAAATCTATAGGGCACCTTTAACTTTTCTAATTGCTTTGACCAATACTTCTTTTCCCCTGACCCCAGAAAACTGCAAGACATGTAGACTAATTGCAGATTCATTTGTTATTGTGAGAACCAGTGTACCCAGTTTCCCCCACGTAACACTTTCTAAAACCATTCGACAGTATCATAACCGGTATACTGACATTGATACAGTATCACAACCAGGATACTGACATTGATACAATCTAAAGACAGATCATTCCCATAAGGATCTCCCATGGTGTCCTTGACAGCCACATACTCCTCTTTCCTGTCCCCATCTCCTCCTTAACTCTGGCAACCACTGGAGAGCCTCAAGTTCTCTCTTTCCATAATTTTGTCATTTAAAGGATGTCATAGAAATGCAATCTTACAGCAAATAACCTTTGGGGATTGGCTTTTCTCACTCAGCTCAATTTCTGGACATTACACACAGTGTCTGTTCACATCAGTAGCCCATTTCCTTTTATTGCTGGGTAGCACGCCAGGGTATGGACATAGCACCGTTTGCTTAACCATTCACCTGTCAAAGGGTGTCTCTGCTGGTTCTAGGTTTGGGCTATTACAAATAAAACTCTTCTTAAGGTTCATGTGCAGGTTTCTATGGAAACATAAAAGTCTTCATTTCTCTGGCCAGGAGGTGTGATTGCTGGGTCCTATGGTAGTTGCATGTTTGGCCTTTAAAGAAATTGCCGAACTGCTTTCCCCAGTAGCTGTACCTTCCTCTATCCCCACCAGCAATGAGAGTGACCTAGTCTCTGCTCACTGACATTATTTTTTAATTAAGCCATCCTGAGCCCTGTGACATCTCATCATAAATTTCAATTTGCTTTCCCTTAATGGCTAATCATGATGAACATCTCTTTGCATGCTTATTTATCATCAGCATATCCTTCCGGTGAAATGTCTGGGCACATCTCTCACTCCTTTCCTAATTGGATTGTTTGAATTTTTTACTGTTGAGTTTTGGGAACTCATTAGATATTCTAAATACTAGCCCTTTGTCAGTTATGCAGTTTGCAAATATTTTCCTTCTGTCTGTAGCTTGTTTTCTATCCACAGGGTGTAACAAGGTATTTTTCAGAATAAAAATTTTTAATTTTGATGAGGCTCAACTTACAAATTTTTCCTTTTATGGCTTGTTCCCTTGGTGTCACGTCTAAGAATTCTGTCTAGCCTTACATCACAAAGATTTTTTCCTCTCTGTTTTTTTTCTGAAAGTTTTATAGTTTTGTGCTTTATATTAAAGTCTCTCATTCATTTTGGATTAATTTTGTACAAGGTGTGAGATTTGGATCAGGTTTATTTTTCTGCCTACGGTTGTACAATTATACCAGTGCCGTTTGTTGAAAAAGCCACTTTTTTCTGTTGAATTGCTTTTGCACCTTTGTGAAAAATATGTTAGATACATTGCGTGGGTCTATTTCTGAGCTTTCTATCTGTCTTTGTTTTTTTTTTTTTTTTTTTAAGATTTTATTTATTTATTTGACAGAGAGAGATCACAATTAGGCAGAGAGGCAGGCGGGGCTGGAGGGGTGGGGGGAAGCAGGCTCCCTGCTGAACAGTGAGCCCAACGTGGGGCTCCATGTGGAGCTCGATCCCAGGACCCTGGGATCATGACCTGAACTGAAGGTAGAGGCTTTAACCCACTGAACCACCCAGGCGCCCCCTATCTGTGTTATTGATTTAAGTGTCTAACCCTGTACCAATACCACAGGATCCTGATTGCTGTGGCTACTTAGTAAGTCTTGACGTTGTATAGACTGGTTTCTCCCAATTTATTTTCCCTTCTTTATTCTTCTTCTTCTTTTTCTTCTTCTTCTTTTTATGTAGGCTTCATACTCAGCGTGGAGCCCAATATGGGGCTTGAACTCATGACCCTGAGATCAAGATCTGAGCTGAGATCAAGAGTTGGACGCTTAGAGGACTGAGTCACCCAGGTGCCCCTTAGTTTTCTTTTTAAAATTATTTAAGCTTTTCTTGTTCTTTTGTCTTTCTATATGAATTTTATAGTCATTTTGTCTACATCTACAAAGTACCTATCTGAGCTTTTGGTAGGAATTGCATTAAAACTCTACATTAATTTGGGGAGAACTGAACCTCTTTACTCTATTGACTCTTCAATCCACAGACACAAACACAAATACACAAACAGCACTTTAATAAAGCTTAAAAAAAAAAGCCACACTAAAGCTAAACACACATATTGGGTAAATACATTTTTAAAATAAGAAAACCATGAATACAAATTTCAGAACACTGATTATCTCAGCAGGGGGAGGCAGAAAAATGGGATGGGAGAAATAATTCACCAGTCCTCTATTTCCTGGTATTGGGTGGTAGGTTCGAGGGTGTTTATTAAACACCTACATTTAAAGAACAGACAATGACTATAACAATGATAATGAACATATGTCAAGAACTATACAGACATATCTGCGTTGTGCTAATCCTGAATCTTACACAATTTGGACTGTGGGAGACCCTCCAAGAAAAAAACACAGGAAATACAAATATAAAATCAGGCATAAAAGTTATTTTTTTAAGAATTAGAAATCACAAATGAGAAATTTAAAAATATGGCAAATAACATAAACATCACCAGATCTGTAAGAATACCATAACATTTTTATTACTGCTAATAATTGGCAACCTTCCACTCCTCAAGGATGGGGATACTTTTTTCCCCTGGTATTTTAGCATTTCTGACTGCACCCTCTTTGATTACCTCCTTACGTAAAAAGGATTCTATAAAATCTGTGTCTAAAGAGAGGAAAGAAAGATAATTCAGTTCTCCCTCTGACATAGGTTATCAAAATGTGTTTTGTGCTGTTGATCATTTGGAAAAGTCGGCTTCGTAGCTTTTTACCGTAATATCACACATAAAACTTCCCCTTAGGTTTCTTGCTCATCTTTCCCCCAAATTTCTTGCTTACCTGATGCTTTATGCCTAGGGGTCATGCCTGGGCACCTGGCCCAGCTCAACCCATTCATCACCATCACCCCTACCTGCTGGACAGGTATCCACGGAGCAGGGTAATGGTAAATTCTGCAGCTTAGTACTCCATGGGCTTTTAAAATGGGGTTCACACTCCCAATGGCACCTCCCAGGGGAGCTCTAAGGCTGGGGGGTGGAGCTGACACAGGCTTAGACAACCTGCACCCCTAGCAAAGAACACCTAGCCTTGGAAGTGCCCAGTGGGGGCCCTGAAGCTTCACCTGCTTTAGCTCCACTGTCCACCCCCCCTTGAGAGTAATCTGCTCTGCCAATCAGCAGTCACTAATAACGTGATCCTCCAGCCCTGAAGCAGTGGAAGAGGAGGGGAAACTATAGCTTGACCACATAAGCTAGGGCACTAGAGAGGCAATACCTCCCCCCATGTTTAGTGCTTGGCTATAGTTGGTCATTTATTCAACAAAAATTAAGCCAGCAGCTACCAGGCTCTGTACTAGGCTCTGGGATACTGTGGTGGGCCTGTACTGGGGACCTCCCTTAAGGAGAAGATGGAATCAGTTTAAGTTTGGGCACATCTCCTCCAGGGTTTGGTGTCCCCAGCTCCGGCCTTCTAGGCCCCTGCTCTAACTCCATCAAGCGACCATGTGTCTGTTCTATGCATACTGGGTATGTTGGTTCCTCTGTTTCTGTTTCTGTGTCCCCAGTGCCCAGCGAGCTGCTCAGCACAGGGCTGGAGGCAGCAATGAATGGAGTTGGCTGACCAGAGCTCCCAGGCTGGGCAGACTGGAAGGCAGGTGCTGAAGGAGCAGGGGACAGGAAGTGGAGCTAGGGCGAGCACTGCCTTACACGCAGACCCAGACCCGTGGGATTGCATCAATGTCTCCCCAGGAAGTTGGGCACACCCGGAAGTGGAGCTTCCTCCCGTCTATCCTGTGGAGTACTGGGAATCCCAGTGCAGGAAGCAGGGAGAAGTATCCTAAGGGGAGAAGGAGGGTGCAGGAAGCAGCAGCATCTGGTCTTTGGGAACAGACAGTGTGGGGCCCAGCTGTCTGCACACTCATGACTTCATTCTGTCCAGGTGCCGGTGGCAACAGCCCAGCAGCCTCTTATGCATGAGTGGAGGAAAGGCTGCACGTCCAGAAAGTTCAGTATGGACTCCCAGCCCTTTTGGTCCCTGCAAAACCTCTGTGCTGGCCAGGCCTGATCTTACATTAGAGCATAAGCTCCAAGAGGGCCCAGGCCCGTCCTCTTTCCCTCTGAGCATCTAGGACAGTTCCTGGGACATAGCACTACAAGATAAATATTTATCAAAGGATGGAGGGAAAGATGACACTAAGAAAATATAATGAACATGAAACTATACTGTCAAAATGACACAACCCTAGGCTAGTTGCTTTGGTTAAAATGACTTCCCGACTATAAAAAATCTGACCTCAAAAATGTGTTTTCCATTCTGCAGGAGGACCAACGCCAACTGGGTGCTATTTGAAGAGCTCTTGCCTTCGTTGATACTATTATTACCACCTCACTCTGAAAAGTTCAGTTGCGGACTGGGAGACGTGGAGAGCTGAACCAGTGGCACAAGACTGTTGCCGATCTTTGGCTCAGACGGCAGAAAGCAGCCCATCTTCTCCCCTCTTTTAACCACTATGCTTCAGACGCCACAACCGACACCCTCCCCCACAGCCTTTGGAGCACACACCTCACCCCCACGCAACACTGAACAATCTTGGTGTAACAAGGGAAGGAGGGTGACCATGTGCATGTGTGTGAGTGTGTACGTGTATGTGTGTGTGTGCATGTATATATGTGAGTCTGCACGTTATATCCCTTGCCCTGGTCAGGTGCTCAGTACACAGGGTTCACTTGTGTCTCTGGGGAGCACTGAAGCCGGCCCTCCACTCTGTCATGTCCCATTTTTCAGGAGAAGGGCCAGTGCCCCATGTTCAGAGACATGGAATCACATAGGGATGAGCCAAACCTATAAATTCTCTGCTCAGAGGCTTCCCAGCCCTGTCTAGGTTGCCTGGACCCACACTGAAACTTCAACTCTCTGTATACCCAGCATTATAGCTCACTTTCCAAATTATCAGGCTCATATTTCCTCACCTTCATATTCACTTCCCTCTTCTTCTTCCCATATACCCAACCTATAGCTACTATCTGTCTATAGGCTCTCAGTCTACTACATGGGTCCTGGCCCCCACTAGGCTAACCCAAGATCCAATCAGATCTTGACACTGTTCCTAAATACCTTCAGAGTCTCCATATCCTCCATCCATCCTCAACCCTTGGGTATCACCTTTATGACCCCCTCATGGGTCATCTTTATCTGTTATGTCTCCAGCCCACATCTCGCTGCATATTGTCCCTTCAAAAGAGAGAGAACATCACTCACCAGCTGCTGTTGTCTCCTTTCTTCTGTGTTCCTGTGAGCTTAGTCCTTTCCCATGAGAAAGTAAGTTTATGAGGACAGGGTGTTGGTCTGTTTTCTTCACCAAAGTATTCCCAGTATCAGGCACAAGTAGGCACTCAACAAATACTACTGAACACAAAGAAATGCATAGTATGTTTGAGCAACTGGCCAGTGAATTTGGAGCTAGCTCAGTTCCTCAGTTTCTGAGGCATTTTTGGAAACCCTAGTAGCTCCAGAAATTATATTACTAAAGCCCCAGGAAAGGAACGTTCTATTACATGCTAAACAGCATTCTCTTGTCAAAGAAAAAAACAACAACAACACTTCTGTCCTCCCCAGCACGAACCCTATTGAGAATTCCACCCTTTTTTAGATAAATCCACTTGGGGTTTAAAAGCATTAGAATGTGCAAGGGGTCCCACTTCTACTAGCTGGTTGTCCATTTTTTTCAGAACTGGGGTTTGTAATTTTAACTGTGCATCCTATTTCAAGAGAAGTTTGCTTAAAATGTTATTCCTGAACCCTTTACTTGGGGGCTTGGTTTTAGTAGGTCTGGGATGAAGCCCAGAATCTGCATTTTTCATAATCTCCTGGGACAACTTAGAGGCAATTGGCTCTCACATCTCACAAGATATGAGAGAATATATCATAGAGTTTATTATAGCAAATGAAAATTCAGCTGAGCACAGTCAGATAAGATCTGACACAAAAGAGATTGGGGGTGTTGGTTGATAGACCCAATATGGCAGCCTCAGACAGAGCCACAGCTGGGAAAGGGCATATATGAAATCTGAAAGGACAGACAGACACATAGCCAGGAACATGAGGTTGTTGACAAAGCTGAAGACCAGGACAGGCTGAAGGATAATTTTTAAAGGAAACTGATGTTAGTATTTGAGGACTTGTCTTATGAAGGACAGCATGGGCTTCAGAGGTAGAAGGGACTTCTGTGCTGACAGCAGTTTGGGCCATGGGATTATATCTGCACATAATTACATTGGATTTGAACACAGGCATGTGTGCACGTGCACACACACACACACACACACACACACACACACACACACACTTTCTGAGAACGCACATCTGTGTCTTTCCCATGTTTACAAATGGACTGAACCATCCAGAGGCCTCAAATCAATCACAAGTTTCTCTGAACCTTTGAGACTTCCACCGAGAGGTCCTGGGCCATAGGAGTTTGGCACCAGGAAAATTCAGCTGTTGCTTCCCCCACTCTACAAATACTGTGGACACTTGCCCTGTGCCAAGCAGGGTATTAGGCGCTGAGGAGGATACAGGGGTAAGTGAAATCAGACAAGCTCCCCACTCTCATGGAGGAGACAGACATTAACCAAATAGCCACAAAGACAAACGTACCATGCACCATGACTCTGCTGTGATAGGGAAGTCAGCAGAGCTATGAGGGGGTACTCTGACTGGGATTGAGCTGGGCTTGGAGATGCGGGGACTGAAGTATGAGGATAAGCAAGAGTTGTCAGGTAACAGACAAAGAACAGCACTCCAGAACAGCATACGCAAAGGTCCTGCGGTGGGAGGGTGTGTGGCCACGGGGAATTGAAGGCCGGCTGGGGTGGCCTGGGCAATGACAAAAGTGAAAAACTAGAGGGTAAGTGGGAAGACCAGAGAAGGCTTTGGAGTGTGAAAATGGCAATTCCCCCAAAGCAGTAAGGAGTCATTGACTGGTTTTAAAGAGGGGGACCCAGAGGAGTTGTAACACATTTACATTTCAGAACGAGAACTCTGGCTTCCTGTGGGAATGAGACATGACCAGCAGGGATGCAGATAGTCCTGTCTGGAGATGACTGCATGGCCCAAAGCCCCCATGAGCAGAGATAAAGGGGACAAACGCTAAAGTCTTTTAAGAATGAATACCAGTCCTTCACCAGCCCACATCCTCAACCTCTGCTGCAGGTTCCTGGGGTCCAGGAAAGGATGCTCAGCTCATTGGCCCAACTGAGAACAAAATGGGCCATGGAAGTTGCAAGCAGTCCCCTGCTTTCCCTTCCTAAGAGCCATGTCCTCTTTGGCTGAGCTCAGGCATTTTGCAAAATGGAGAGGGATGGGGGAGGGTGAAGAAGGGAGGCAAGTTCTTTAATTTCTGGGCCATTTTCCCATTTTTTGTGGGAAAGTCCCCTGCACTTATCTGCACGGATTTTCAGATTGTCTGGCAGAAACCCCAGCTGGGGCCCTTTGGGGAGAAGAAATGCATGATTCAGCCAGAAGGGTGGAGTCAAAAAGGTCTGCAATTGATGAGGGAGGCTGGGGGTGAGGGGTGAGGGGTGAGGAGTGGGAGGCCCGGGGTTCCTCCCCACGAGAGCTGCAGGGAGCCAGACAGCGACAGTAAGGAGGCTAGAAGGAAGCCAGCCAGCATCCTCAGGTGTGCCAGGCAGAAGCCTGGCTCCCATGCGCCACTTCCTGGAGGCAAAGCCTCCCAGCCAGAAAGCCAAGAAATAAGATAGGACCGATTGAGTGACTGATTCAGCAGTGGGGTTGCTCTTGGTCCAGGCCCAACCTGGAAATTACAGCCCTGGCTTGCAGCTTCCGGGACAGCTACTGGAATCAGGGGCCTGCTGGTGATTGTGGTCAACAGCCACAGGGCCTTGCCTTGCCTTCCTGCGCCATGGTCATTGACGGCGGGGTGGGAGGTAGGGGTGGGGGTTCTCGTGCCCAGCCCTGGCTGAAGAGCTGCAACAGTGAGGGCCCTCCAGGGGTTTCCCAGCAGCACAGATATACCAGAACAGCCCACTGTGAAGACGAGCCTGGCCTCGCCCGGGGCCTATGAGACAAGGATGGTAAATTCTGTCCCCATTCACAGTGGTCGTGGAGGCGCAGGTTCATATGTGCGCCATTGTAGTCCAAAGGAGACGAGCTGTGGCTTTGGCAGATTCACTTCCCCTTTCTGAGCCTCAGTTTCCCAACCTGGAAACGGAGACACAGAGACAGTAGTAACTGCTTTGGCTGACAAGACCTTTGAGATGGCCAAGTTCAACACTTTGATGAAAAGTGAGACAAGAAAGAAGGTCATCATGGTGATGACATCCCATGTGCCCTTCACCTTGCCCTCTAAGGAACCACTACCTTATCTCAGGGCCAAGGAAGTGGAAGCTCAGGGAGCTGAAGGATCCCACTCAGATCAGGTTGGATGGTAAGTGGCTGAGCCAGCAATCCAGCCACATCTACCTACCGGAAGACCAAGGCTTCCTCCCAGCCCCACAGCGGCCTGTGGGTTCCTCAGGAGCCATTTGCATTTAAAGAGGTTTAAAAATAAAAATAGAAGCCTTGGAATTCAGAACTGACAACAATAGGTTGCCTTGTTAATTTTCATATTTAAAAAGTAAGCAAGATTGCAAGGATCAGCTCATAGCAACCTCTCCGTGAACTCCAAGCAAATAAAATACCTGGAGATTTGTCCCCACAAATCCTTGAAACAGGAGCGGTGTGCTTAGGGCTGGGTGGGTTTTGCAGAGCTCACCAAGCTGCGGGAACTTGAGAGACGAGGTATTGCCGCACTCCCATGCTACAGATAAGGAGAGTGGGTCCCAGGAACTGAGGGTAGGATGGTGTCATCACTAGTCCAGTTAGAGGCCAAGCTAGGACAAGAACTTGAGTCTCCCTTAGACTCCACACAATGATCTTTCCAAAACAGCAGCTCTCTGTGAATTCATCAGAAGGGACTGGGTGATCTCAGTAACACTTTCAAGGAGCCCTTTAGCAAGTCATCGGGACCTTATCCTTGCTGAGGTGTTTAAGCACTGTGTAGATAGAGGTTCAAGGCCCAAGTTCACTCCCCATCAACTACCCAGACTCATCCCTCAAGCTCCTCTCTGTGCTCTAGCCAGGCGGGCTCCTTGTCTCCAGCTACCACATCCTCCCTGAACTGCTGCCTCAGTTTTCTCCACGCCTGCCATCTTTTCCATGGATCCAAGTTTTACTCTTCTCTTAAGGGCCTCGTTCTGCCTGCTCCACGAAACTTACCCCAGGTTCTCTCTCCCCCTTCTCTGAATCAGGGTAATAATCATTCCTATAGTAGCCAACACTTTCTGAGGTTTTGTACCTGCCCAGTGCTGGGCTAAGAGATCACCTCATGTAAATCCTCAGGCATTATTGCTCATTTTTATCCCCATTTTGAAGAGAGAGAGGAAACAGGCATCTATCTGGAGAGTTGAAGTAATGACTCAAAGTCACACAGCTTGTCTGTGAGACAGCTGAGGCACTAGGCCAGGCTAAGCTCTCACCATCACGCCCTCCAGCTCAGAGGATGGGGCTGCAGCTCATTCCGTCTCTACACCTTCCCCCACCCCCAGGGCAGTTGCTTTGACGCTGTCTTGGTGCTATCCATTCCCTGTGCGTAGCCCTGTCTGACCAGCGAGGTGGGGACCTCTCAAGGCAAGAACAGAGAGATGCCTGCCCATTTCACTCTCGGGGGAAGTAGGCAGAGTTGGCTCTCAGAAAAGACTACCCTTACTTGAATCACCTTCCCAAGAAGGACTCTGGGCTGCTGAGAGACAGACAGACTTAGGTCAGCCGGGCCCCTCCACTAGATGGTTCCCTGTGTTCCCAGAAGACAGGGTGCTTTTCGTAGTAGCAGAGTAAGTGGGCTCCTTCTTTCCAGCATGGTAAAAGTGTCCCTGGTCAGCTATCTGTGGAATCCCCTCCTTGGGGTTCCTCCTTTCTTGTCTTCCCACTCTCTGATGCCCTCCAAGCACTTCCAAGGACCTTGCCCTGCTGTCTTCTCTGAAATTGCCAGCTCCTCATCACCGGTGACCCAGGATCCCCGCTTCTGTCTGTGAGTCTGGATGCCACTTGGAACAGGCTCGTGTTGGCCATGGAGAAAAGGGGGAGGCCTCTCCCAGCCCCCTGGGTATTTCCCTGGGACAGGATGTGATCAGCATCTCACCATCCCATTACAGGATTGTAAGTGTGGAGGTTGCTGGTGGCCTCAAGGATGTGCTCCCCGAGAACTTAGAGCAAAGTTATCCTCACAGACAGAAGGGCACCCCGTCAGCAAGACTGAGCCACATCTGAGGGCAAGGTATAAAGAAAGATAACAGTGGTCCAGTGGGGAGGGGCTGGCCAGTGACAGAGGACAGGCCCAGAACAATCCTGCAGTGCCTGAGAACGCAGGGAAAGGCATCCCTGGCCTTTGGACCAGGAGCACGTTCACACTTTTCATTCAATCTCTGGTCATTCCCCTGAACATGAGTTTCTGTGGCATTTATCACAATTTATAACTTTATTTCTAGTTGCATACTTAACTGTTTATGTCCTGCTTCCACAGTGAGCCAGTCATCTCTGTTCTGTTCCATGCTGTGTCCCCAGTGCTCACCATGGCACTTGATAAGTATCTATTGGCTGAAGGTAGGACATGTCCTCCCTGGTGAGATGAGGAATGCAGGGAGTTGTGTCAATACACAGTGACGATGCCAACCTCACTGGCAAGGCCATCCAGGCTTGAGAGGGATGGTCCCCTGAACTCACTAGTGAGCGTCCTGAGTTGCGTCCAGTAGGAGACGAGAGTCCCCCTTCAGGAAGAGAATGTGGGCACACTGACGTGAGGACTTAATTCTACTTACTAATTAACAATGTAGTATTCAGGTGTATCCATGAAGTTGGTATGTTTTATTCACGAGAACCTGCCCCTCCCCACTAAGGCAGAGTGGGTAGGAGCCCAGCGGAAGCCAACAGTAGCAGGTGTCCTGTGTGCCTGGCCCCGGGTCGATGTTGTGAGCGCCCCCTGGAGGCCTTGAGGAGATGGCCAGCCTGGGCTCCTTCAGGGTCAGCCTGGGAGATCTCCTTTCCACTCTAAAGTTGTCCACATCAAGGAGCCCCAGTTCTGGAGTGTCATCGAATCTGTGCCTAAGAGCTGCTTCTAGCCTTCTGTCATGCCCACAGAGCTGGTGACCACCTGGGCAAAGAGGTCTCCGGGAGATTCCCCTCATCCAACTCCTTCAGTGTAGTTATCTTTGTGATGCCATATATCATCTGTCCAAGAGTGCATAAGAGATTAGTGTTTGTTTACAGAATCATGAAAATGAACACCATGTACTACACCATCCAAATTAAGGAATGACCCATTACCAACGTTTTCAAACTGCCCACCCCCGTTTCCTGTAATAACCACCCCCGCGAACACACAACTAGAGGCAGGCATGTCTTGATTTGGGGTTAGCCGGTTTTGACTTTTGAACTGGTTTTACCACCTAATATGTATTTTCATTATTGAGTTGTAATTCAAATAGCATCAGGTTTACTGTTTTAACATTAATACAGTTCAGTATATTTACATGGTTGGGCAACTGTCACCCCTATTTTCATCACCCCTGAAAGAAACTCCCATTAGCAGTCACTCCCCAGCACCCCTAGAAACCATTAATCTGCTTTCTGTCTCTATAGATTTGTTCTATTCTGTATATTTTGTCTAAATGAAATCGTACCATAAGTGACGTTTTATGCCTGGCTTTTCTCACTCAGCGTGTCATTCTCAAGGCTTACTTGTGTTGTAGCCTATGTTAGTGCTTCGCTCCTTTTTATGGGCGAAAAATGTTCCGTTGTATGGATATGGATATAAACATTCTGTTATCTGTCCATCAGGTGGTGAGGAATATTTGTGTCGTTTCCTCTTTATGGCTTTTATGAGTGATGCTGTCCTGAACATGTGCTTTTGTGTGAGCATCTGTTTTCAATTCTCTTTGATACGCACCTAGCACTGGGATTTCTGGGTCACATGGTAACCCTCTGTTTAATCACTTGAGGATCTGCCAAACTGTCTTTCAAAGTGTCTGTGGCATCATACCATCAACAGCGTCCTTCTTCATCTCCTCTAACACTTACTATTGTCTGTCTTTTTCATTACAGATGTTCTAGGACATGTGAAGTAGTGTCTCGTTATGACCTTGATCTGCATTCCCTTAATAACTAGTGACGTCGAGCATCTTTACATGTCCTTACCAGTCATGTGTGTATCTTCTTTGGAGAAGTGCCTACTCCAACCCTGTGCTCCTTTTTTATTTGGACAATATGTAGTTTTCTTTTTCTTTTCTTCTTTTTTTAGAGAGAGTAAGGGAGAGCAGTGGGGTGGGGGAGAGGGAGAGGGCAGTGCAGAGCCTGTTGCAGGGCTCGATCTCATGACCTTGAGATCATGACCTGAGCCAAAACCAAGAGTTGGATGCCTAACTGACTGAGCCACCTAGGCATCCTGAGTGATATGCATTTTTAAAGAATGAATTTCCACGCGCAAATGAATAAAATTAGACTCTTGTCTTATGCTGCATGCAGAAATTAACTCAAAATGGGTCAAACCCCTAAGAGTTCAAGCTATAGAACTCTTAGAAGAAAACCTGTGTAGTTCTTCATGACCTTGGGATGACCATAGACAATTTCTTAGATGTGACACCAAAAGTACAGGCAACAAAGAAAGAATAGAGAAACTGAGCATAATCAAGATGAAAACATATTGTGTTTGCCAGGACACCATCAAGAAAGTGAAAAGGCAAACTACATATGGGAGAAAACTTGTACAAATTCTGATTTAAGAAAGAGCGTGTATCTAAAAGATGTAAAGAACTATTGTAGTTCAATAATAAAAAGATAAATAACAATTAAAATGGCCAAGTTGGGGTACCTGGGTGGCTCAGCCCATTTAATGTCCAACTCTTGGTTTGGGCTCAGGTCATGATCTCAAGGTAGTGAGATTGAGCCCCAAGTTCGGCTCTATGCTCAGTATGGAGTCTGCTTGGATTTCTCTCTCCCTCTGTCCTCTGCCCCTCTCCCCCAACCTGCACATACTCTGTCTCTTAAATAAATACATCTTTAAAAAATAAAAATAAAAACGGGCAAAGGATCTGAATCTTCTACTGAGAGACATCTGAGCTGTTTGAATTTGGGACTGTTACAAAGAGTTCTGCCATGAACTTTCTTTAAAGTGTTCCCTGGTGCACAAGCACAAAAATGTCTTTATTGAACAGTGGAATTCAACTCATAGGGTTTCCACATGTTCAACCCTACTAAGTAATGGTAAACTGTTTCCAAAACGTTTCATCAACTCATATGCCCACCAGTGGTAGAAGAGGGCTTCATGACTCTATATCCTTACCAATACTTGGTGCCATCAGACTTTTTACTTTTTGCCTATCTTGTGAATACATAATCGTATCTTGCTGTAACTTGTGGTGCTTTGATGATGGTTGAGTTTGAGCCTCTTTTCCTATGCTCATACACTATTTATATTTCTCTGTCTATGGCATGCCAGTTCACATATTTTTTTTTGCCCAGTTTTCAATCTTTTGTCATTTTGTACTCGATTCATAATAATATATTCTGAATGCCACTCAATATCTTGTTGGTTTTACTAACTAACTTGTGTTACTTGTTGCAATTACCCTCTGCTAGTTTGTGGGTTTGTCTTCTAACTCCCTTTATGGTGTTTTAATGTAGCTAAATTTATTAATCTTTGTCTTTCTGGTTTGTACTTATGGTGTCTTGCTGGAGAAATTTTGCCCTACTCTGAGGTCATAAAGATATTCTCTTATATTATCTTCCAATAGCTTTATAGTTTTTCATTTTATGTCTAAGCCTTTATTCCATCTGGAGTTGATTTTTGTGTATTGTGTAAGTTGGGGGATTTAGTTTCATTTTTTTCCATATGGATAACCAATTGTCCTTGTGCCACAGGCCTGCAATGTCTGGTCTGTCATAAATCAAGTTTCTGCATATGTGAGGGCTTATTTCTGGACTCTCTTCTGTTTCATCCCTATGCTAATATCACATTGTCTTAATTATCGTATCGTTATGATAAATCCTGATATCTGGCATAATAAATCCACCATCTGGTTTGTTGGAGATTTTAAAATCAGAGTGTCTTGGCTAGTCTTGACTATTTTGCCTTTCTATACATTTGAGAATTTGATTGTTAAATTCGAAAAAAAAGAAATACTTTTGGAATTTGAATTGGAATTATATTGAATTTACACACCAACTTAAAAAAACCTGACATCATGAAATTATGATTTATTATTGTTTCTTTTGTAGCTAATGCTGTTTATGTCCTGTTTAAGAAACTGTTGCCTATTTCAAGGTCATGAAAATGTTCTCCAGTGTTTTCTTCTATTATTTTGTCATTATTTTTCAACTGTTTTTGCTTTTCACATTTAGATCTGCAATCCCTCTGGATTTGGTTTTTGCATTTCAGCTAGTGGAACAAATTTATTTTTTTACATGTGAATAGCCCATCAACCTACCACCATTTAAGAAAAACAAATCATTATAATACTACATTCTTATACTACATTATACTATATCTACACTCTACATTAGAGTGTCACCTTTGCATAAATCCAGGGACAGAATATGTGTGGATCAGTTAATAGATTCTAATCCATGTCATTATTCTGTTTGTATATGAGCTGTGCTGTTTTAACTACAATAGCTTTATGACTGGTCTTGTTAGTTGTAATGAAAGTGCTCCAGCTTAGTTTTTTTTTGAAGATTGTTTTTAATATAAGTAAAGTTTTTAGAACTTTAGAACTTTAGAACTTTTTAGAACTTTAGAACTTCTAAAGTTTTTAGAACTTTTACATTTTCATATGAATTTTACAATTAACTTGTCTATGATTATTAAATACACACACATGCATGCATGAACACACATATACATACAGATTTTTTAAAATAAATTCAATATAATTCCATTGACTTTATAGATTAATTTGAGGAAATTCACATTTTCACAATATTAAACCTCTCAATCCATCAACATATTTTATTCCTCCCCCTTTTTATACAAGGAGTATATTCTTTTTAAACATTTTCCTCATCAAAAAGTTGAAAATAGAGCTACCCTATGACCCAGCAATCGCACTACTGGGTATTTACCCTAAGCATACAAATGTAGTGATCCAAAGGGGCATGTGCACCCGAATGCTTATAGCAGCAATGTCCACAATAGCCAAACTATGGAAAGAACCTAGATGTCCATCAACAGATGAATGGATCAAGAAGATGTGGTATATATACACAATGGAATACTATGCAGCCATCGAAAGAAATGAAATCTTGCCATTTGTGACGATGTAGATGGAACTAGAAATAGTTCCATCATGCTTAGCAAAATAAGTCAATCAGAGAAAGACAATTATCATATGATCTCCCTGATATGAGGAATTTGAGAGGCAAAGTTGGGGGTTAGGGGGGTAGGGAAGGAAAAAATGAAACAAGATGGGATTGGGAGATAAACCATAAGTGACTCCTAATCTCACAAAACAAACTGAGGGTTGCTTGGGGGAGGGAGGGCATGGAGAGGGTGATTGGGTTATGGACATTGGGGAGGGTATGTGCTATGGTGAGTGCTGTGAAAAGTGTATAAGCCTGATGATTCAGAGACCTGTACCCCTGGGACAAATAATACATTATATGTTAATAAACATTTCCCTCAGTAATATTTTGTAGTTTTGCCACAGGAAACTTGCATGTATTTTGTGAGGTTTATTCCTAGGTGCTCAGTGTTTCTTGATATTATTATAAACTGTCTTTTAAAATTCTATTTCCCACTTGGAAAAGAAACACAAAATTTTAGTACTAACTTTATAAACAATGACCTAGTGGAACTCACTTATTAATTCTAGTAGTTTGTAGATTATTTTGGGGTTAGGCACAAATTCATGTTATTTGTGAATAAAAAAATGTTTTCTTTCTTCCTTTCCAATCCATTTGTCTTTTATTTCTTTTTCTTGTCTCATTGCACTTGTTAGAAACTCCAGTACAATGTGGAGGACATGAAATAGCAGGCATCCTTGTCTTCTTCCTAATCTCAGGTGGAAAGGTGTCATTATTTTATACTGGTATTATAATATCAATATTAGAAATTATATTAAGCAATTATATAATAGCAAAATATTAAGCATGATGTTTCCTACAGATTTTTTGTAGATACTTTTAATGGTTTAATAATGTTCACTTCTACTTATAGCTTGATATGAGATTTTATTATAAACGGATTTTAACTTTTACCAAATGCATTTTCTGGATCTATCAAGATGATTGTATTATTTTTTCCTTTCTTTTGTTAGTATTGTGAATTACCTTAATTGATTTTCTAATATTAGCCCAAACTTGCATTCCTAGAATAAATCCCAAATATAATAATGGGCTGACTGGGGCACCTGGGTGGTTCAGTACATTAAAGCCTCTGCCTTCAGCTCAGGTCATGATCCTGGGATCCTGGGATCGAGCCCCACATCTGGCTCTCTGCTCAGCAGGGAGTCTGCTTCCCCCTCTCTCTCTGCCTGCCTCTCTGCCTGCTTGTGATCTCTGTCTGTCAAATAGATAAACAAAATCTTTAAAAAATAATAACGTGTTGGCTTTTTAAATATGTTGCCAGATTTTATTGAGTAGCATTTTGATAAGGATTTTTGCAACTATATTCACGAGGGATACTGATTTTTCTTTCCATTTTTTGCAGTCTTTGCCAAGTCACAATATCAAAGTGATGCTGCCTTTATGAAAAGTGTTAGGAAGGATTCCTTATTTTGATGTTTTCTGAAAGAAATTGTGAAATTGGTATTCTTTCTTCCTTAAGCGTTTGGAAGAGTCCATTAGTAAATCCATTTATTCTTAGAGTTTTCTTTCTAGAGAAGTTTTTGACAACCAGTTAAATGTCTTTAATAGAGTGGTGCCTGGGTGGCTCAGTTGGTTAAATGTCTGCCTTTGACTCAGGTCATGATTCTGGGGTCCTGGGATTGAGCCCTAAGTTGAGCTCCCTGCTCAGTAGAGTCTGCTTCTCCTTCTCCCTCTGCTCCTCCCCACCCACCCCCATGTGGGTGCTGTTGCTCTCTCTCTCACATAAATAAATAAAATCTTTTTAAAACATTTTTAACTGTTATTAGACTATTCTGATTTTCCATATCTTCCAGCAGTGTTGATAAATTATATTTTAAAAAATTTTGGTCCTCTCAATTTTCTAATTTATTCAAAAAAATTGTTCATACTCTATTATTTTTCAATATCTATAGGATATTGGGATGTCTTTTCATTTCTGATATTGGCAGATGTGTTTTCTCTTTTTTCTTGATCAGACTTGTTAAGGAGTTATCAATATATTAATCTTTTCAAAAAACAAAGTTTAGGGTCTGGTGTTTTCTCCATTGTCCAGTTACTTTCTATATTTCATTAACTTCTGCCTCTATCTTTAGTCTTTCCATCTGCTTTATTTAGTATCATCCTGTTGAACTTCTTTTTTTCTTTAAGATTTTATTTTATTTATTTGACAGACAGAGACCACAAGTAGGCAGAGAGGCAGGCAGAGAGAGGGGGGGGAAGCAGGCTCCCTTCTGAGTGGAAAGCCTGATGGGGTGCTCGATCCCAGGACCCTGAGATCATGACCTGAGCCGAAGGCAGAGGCTTTAACCCCTTGAGCCCCCCAGGCACCCCGCTGTTGAACTTCTTAATATCTACATTAACCACAGTATATTAAATTTGAATTTTTTTCTTTTCTAAGGAAAGAGTTTAAAGCTAAAAATTGCGATTCACAGACCTGTACCCCTGGGGGGAAAATATATGATTAAAAAAAATAAAAAAAATTTATTAAAAAATTATAAATTTTGTACATAAGAGTTTCATTATTGTTCAATGATAAGTATTTTTTGTTGTTGTGATTGTGTCATTGACCTATGAATTATTTAGTAGTATAGTATACTTAGATTTAAATTCAATGTGTGGGGGGTTTTTCTAATAATCTTTTGGTATTTATTTCTAACTCCATTGCACTGTGTTTAGAGAATATGATCTATCTAATACCAATCTTTTTGAAACTTTTTGAGATGAGTTTTGCAACCTCCTATAAATTTATCATAAACGTTTCTCCTATGTGTGCTTGACAATTCCTATGTTCTTTGATTGTTGGGTGTAATGTTTTATCTATGCCCATTAGATCAAAATTTGCATATTATGCTATCACTGAGTCTTAACATTTTATTACTCTATAGGTAATAGAAAAAGCATGTTAAAAATCTCTCATTATATGGCCTGTTTGTCTATTTTTTCACTATAGATCTATGAATTTTAATTTTTATCTTTTGAGGATGTTATTATAGGCATACAGAGTTAGAATGTCATATTTTATTGGTAAATTTTCCACTTATCATTATATACTGCCCTCTGTAATTGTAAAATACTTTGGATCTTTAAGTTCATTTTTTGTCTCTTATTGAAATAAACATTCTAGATTTAGTTTGGTTAGTATGTGCTCAGCACATATTTTTTCCCATGCTGAGAATTCCAATCTTCCATTGTTCTTTGTTTTAAGCATGACTGTAGTAAACACCTTACACTTGACATTTTCCTTTGTAACCCAGTCTGACAACTCTTCTCTTTTACCCTGAGTTTTGTCTATTTATCCTTATTGTGCTTACTTATGTATTTGTATATATCACTAATATTTCATTACATACTATTTCTTTTTTCTTGCTTTTTTGGTCTCCTTTTCCCACTGCCTTTTTTTCGCCATCTTTCTTCTCTATTGGGTTTTTCCTCTTTCTCATTACTTTATTAGAAGCTGTAAGTTCTTTGCCTGTTTAGTGACTGTCCTAGTTACCACGAAATGCAGACTGGGCTCAACAAACACGGAAGATACTATCCTCCTTCCTACCAGGTAATATAAAGATCTTAGAATGCCTTAATTTCAATGATCTCCTTGCAATTCATTTGTTATTATTGTTCAGTATTCTAGTTTTACCTTGTTTCTTCCCCTACCTAAATTAGTCAATATTATGCTATTTTATGCAGACAATAATTTTCCTATTTGCCTGCATCTTTACAAGTATCTTTGCCCATCATTATCTCTTGTACCTTCAGTCTTCCATCTGGGACTATTTTCCTTTCTGCCTGAAGCACATATTTGATCATTGCCTTTAGGGAAGATTTTTGGGGATAAACTTAGTGTTTGTCAGAAAATGTCTTATTTAGCTCTAATTCTTCAAGGATAGTTTTGCTAGGTATAGAATTCTATATTGGTGGTTATTTTCTCTCAACTTATGCTTTTCCATTAAAACATCAGGAATCCATCTAACTTTGTTTCTGTCTCTGGTTGTTTTGAAATATTTACTGTATGCCTAGGTGTGTACATGCATGTATGTGTTATGTGTTTACTCTTGGAATCTGCTAGATTTTCTGGATCCATGGTTTAGAAGCTTTCAACAATTCTGGGAAATTATTAGTATTTATTTCCAAAACTATGTCCTCTGTGTTTTCTCTTTGCCTCTATCTGGAAATCAATTCAAAATATATTAAAACATTTCACTCTGTCTTCCATGTCTCTTAACACCTCCCTTTCTTTCATATTTTCTAGCCCTTTGTGTCCACATTTGGCTAATTCTTTGAAACTATTTTCCAATTTACAAATTTTCCTTTCAGTGTCCAATCTGCTCATTAACCAATTCATTTGAGTTTTTTAGTTCTTATATTTTTCAATTCTCAATCTACTTGACTGTATTCCAAACCTGCTTATTTCTTCCTCGTGTTTATGTTTCTTTATTTCTTTCAATATATGAAACCTAGTTATCCATCTGTTAATTCCAGAATATGAAGTCTTTGAAGATCTGCTTTTTGTTGCTTCCATTGACCCTTCCTTTTGGTATCCTATTTCTTTGTGTATTTTGTTTCATTTTGTTTTTCCTGTAAGTTGCTCCTTTTCCTTGGAAGTTTATTTGTGGAGTTCTTTGAGGGATGGATTTAAGTTTAGTTTCTCCAGAAATTACTTATATTTGTTTCTTCTAATGTAGGGCTACTTAAAATTAAATTCTCCACTTGAGGTTTTTGGGCCACACTGAGTATGAACTTGGACTGGAAACTCACACGAAGGTCAGCTTACAGTTTTGAATTTTCAGAGTTTTTCCCCCTCTCCATCCACAGTTAAGATTTTTTAAAGACTAGTTTCTATGCTTTGCCCTCTTTGCAGAGTTCATTTCTTCTTCATTTCCACTGAAGGCAATGCTTTTTAGGGATGTCTTAGCCTTGTGCAAAGAGCTCTCCTATTAGATTTTCTACCTTGGGTCGCCCCTAGGCCTCCTGTTCTGTCCCCTGCTTCTGTAAAACCATGAAACAGAAGCTCAAAATCCCCAAATTTTGACAGAAACCCACAACTCAAAGGAGAGCTTTGGCACCAATTTATATTCAAGGATTTGGGGTTTCAACTTATTTGTGATTCTTTACCTTTATGCCAGCTTATCAGTGCAGTTAAAAATATTTTTTCTTCTGGGGCACCTGGGTGGCTCAGTGGGTTAAAGCCTCTGCCTTCAGCTCAGGTCATGATCTCAGGGTCCTGGGATCGAGCCCTGCATCGGGCTCTCTGCTCAGTGGGGAGCCTGCTTCCCACCTCTCTCTCTCTGCCTGCCTCTCTGCCTATTTGTGATCTCTCTCTCTGTCAAATAAATAAATAAAATCTTCAAAAAAAATTTTTTTTCTTCTTTGGATAGCACTGTGTACTCTTCCCTCTGGTATGTGGTTTATGGTCTGCCATCATGCAAGAAAAAGAAGTCTCCATCACTTCACAAAAGAGGAACCTAAGACCCAGAGAAAAGAAGCCAGCTCACAGCCAAGCAGATGCTGGCATTTTTCAAAGGAGCTAAATGAGTCTGCTGAGAGTACAACTCAGAAGGCTCTCTGGGGCCAGAGCTGACCTGGCAGATTACTCAGAATGGCCAATGTGGGCAGCGTGACCAGAAGAAGTCTCTGATTTATGGTTCAGAGAGTCAAGCGTCCCCAGCGCACCCTTCTATCCTCCTGTTCCCTTACCATACTTGTGTCCCACTGTGCACATCATCAGCTTCCATTTCATAAGAGGATGGCATGGTACATAGCAGAAAGCTAAGGCCAATCTAGCTGGAGATGGAATCATGAGCTTCTTCCCAATTATGGTCCACCCCAGAAAATGCTCTCTGCCCCTTCTAACATCATCCATTGGTATTTGCTAGGTTTTGACTGGACTCCCTTGACTCCCTGCCTCATACTCAGTGGCAGCCACCTAATGACTAGTTTTTAATCCTCTGGTAACCAGCCAGATATTGGCCTGGATGCCTGGGGAGGAAATACCAGTCTTGGGGACTGAAGTGGCACCTTTTGCTCCTAAAAGCTCCACTGCATTTGCTTTCCGGTCTCTGCCCCAGAAAGCACAAGTAGAAGAAAGTTGAGCAGAGTTGTGCACACAGGCTCATTACCTTTATCTTCCTGAGAGCTCATAACTTATTTACTGAATGTTCCCTTTACATTAGGCCCTGTGCTACACTCTTGGATGCATTCACTCATCTAATTCTCAAGCAACCCTGAAGATAAGAGATGTCACCCCCTTACCCAAGGTCCCCTCTTGGTAAATGGTGCTGGGATTCAAACTGCGTCAAACTGTCCGATTTCAGAAACCATGATCCTGACCCTCTCATGACAATTTATAACCTTAAGTGACCTTTTGGATAACTGGATACAATCCCTTCATTTTGCAGAAGAGGAAACTGAGAATCAAGGAAGTCAAGCAATCAGCCCAAGGTCACACATCTTGCCAGTGGCAGTGCCAGGCTTACGTGATTTTCCTCTTGATGAAACATTCCTCAAATAAGTGAAAGCAGAACTTGGATGCTTTCACTGATGAAAAGAACCTGGTTTTCCTCCAGGGAGAAGGGAGAGCACATGTCAGGGTATAGCCTTACAGCATTACCCCCTTGTGAAACCTTGACCCTAGCCAGACTCTAGACACAGTGTCGAGAGAGCCCAGGACCTGGAATTCTCCTTCACATCTCCTATACACCAAGTTGGAGGTGGCAGCAAATTCCCTGCCTCATCCTTTGAGTATTCCCCAAGCTGCCAGCCCAGCTGCCTGCCTGCCTCCTATCCGCAGGGTTGTGGTCAGGGTAGTCTGGGAAGTATTGGATGCTGCTGGCTTTCCATCTTCCCATCCAACCTTGGAAACCATCCCCCACCCCCAAGATCTTTGGGCAACAAGCAGATTTGGAGAAAAGTGAAAAGTTGGCTCTCCTTTCTGACATCCTGTGGAGTACCAAGAATGGAACAAAAAATAGAGCCGCCAAGCTATGGCTCAATGTAATTTAAAATGAAAGTCTCATTTGAGGAAAAGTGAACAAGGTATACCAATCTCCAAAGACAGACAATGGGACAAGCTACAACTTTTTCTTTCTCCTGGGTTTTGTGGTTTGTAGTGCTGTTGTTTTATATTACTTTTTTCCTGGAAGAAAATATCTGAAGAAACCAGTTCCCACCTAGAGGGGTGTGTAGTGTAGACCAGAATGATGGGTATCGTGTGTATACGGTGTGGGAGAGGACAAATAGGGGCCAGTTAGGAAAGAGTGGTGGTCCTGTGGAGTAGGGATCTCATGAGACCCAGTGTTTAAAAACAATATTTTTGGGTAGAGCTGGAGGTAATCTCCCCAAACCACCTAGCCCTATACCCCTGCTCTACAAACAAAGAAACTGAGTTCCAATAGGAGGAAGGGACCAGCCCAGGATCCTCCACCTACAGTTTAAGAGTCAGAAATGGAAAGTCTTGGCTTTTTCAAAGTCTGTCAGTGTGTCAGCCAGGAATCCCAATGGGAGATTCCTCTACAGTTTGGACCACAGGGGTCATTAACCCCAACCATCACGGGGGAGGGAACAGGAGATATTTTGATGGGCTGTTTGGGGGCAAATTCCCAGCGTCTTTACAATCCACATCCCACCTCCAGCCATTCTTACCTTGGTTTGTCTTTGGCACTGACTGCTTGTGGCATAACATCCATCACATTGGAAAGCACCATGTCTGTTCCATGTCTATCTTCTCCATCAGACTGTAAGCTTCTAAAAGCCATCTTCATAGTGCCAAGACCATTAATATAGTAAGTGCTCAACACATATTTGTTGAATGAATGAGCAAATAAGAGGATGGAGGCATGTATGTTTAGACAGATGGATGGGTAAACTAACTGGTATTTTCCCAATGGACAAGATTTCAATTCAGTGTTGTAGAAAGTTCCCAGTATCTAGAAACAAAAGGGGATGGTTAAATCTGAGTCCACTGTTTACCAGCCATATGACCTTATGCATATCACACAACATATGCCTGGTTCTTGGCAAGTGCCAGGCCCTGTATTAAATGCTCACCTCATAGTGTCTCATTCAAAACCCACAAATAACCAATGAACCAGGCACTGTTATTCTGATTTTAAGATGAAGAAACAAAGGTGCAACCAGGTTAAGAAACAGTGATGTAAAGCTTGAAATTAAGGTTCACTATCATGAGCTGCATGATATCTGGTGAAATTAAAAGGACCCCAAATGGCTTAATGGCTAGCTCCCCTCTGCTCTCATGGATAAGCTTCTTTAGCCAACTCTTCTTATCAGACAGGCCAGGTGCAATTCTTACTTCTCTCTGAATAGCACACTTTAGTTCCCTGCCAGACCACAGAACTATACAAACAAGCCAGTCATGGTGAACCAGGAGGCACCATACACTCTTGAGGCTACGAAGTCTGCTTCCCTCCACTCCAGTTGTTCATCCTGATCCCAAGTGAGACCCCTTGTGGTCCTGCATGGTGGTGGTATCCTCCTCCATAGGCTGTGAGCATAGATATCTAGTAAATACTGTTGGTCTCGTCACCTAGTGTGTGTTTAGCCATCCCCATAACCTTAGGGTAGTAATCTCTCCCTCACCAATAGGGTGAAGAGGTCATCAAAATAGAGAGTTGCCCAAGATCAAGGACTACTAGTTAGCCATAAAGCTGGGACTTGAACCCTAGCATCTGATGCCAGAGCCTGCAGCCTTTACTTGTGACAAAGTGCTCACAGTTAATATTCAATGATTATTATCTTACAAGTCTGTAGGCAGCATAAGATCAAGAGCAAGGTCTTATTCAGAACTGTCTCCCCAGAGCCTAGCACCAGGAGTATTAAGCACCAAGAGTAGTAATGGATAATTCAATAAAGTTTTATAAGAAAATAAGTGGATGGGCAAACTTCACATTTCTGAACTTCAATTTCTTCATTTAAAATGTTAGAATAGTCCATTTACCTTGCTAGAAATAGTTTATTTTAGAGGGTAAAATCTGTAGCTTTGGAACCAGATGACTTGGTTTAAATCCAAGTTTCAGGGGCACTTGGGTAGCTCAGTCAGTTAAGTGGCTGCCTTTGACTCAGGTCATGATCCCAGGGTCTTAGAATGGAGCACTGCATTGGGCTCCCTGCTTGGCGGGAAGCCTGCTTCTCCCTCTCCTGCTCCCCCGTGCTTGTGCTCCCTCTCTTGCTGTGTCTCTCTCTCTCTGTCAAGTGAATAAATAAAATTAAAAATAAATAAATAAATAAATAGTAAAAAATAAATCCATGTTTCACCCATCATGTAACCTTGGACAAGCTCCTTAACACTCTGTGATTCAGTTTTGCCATTATAAAATGAGGATGATAATAGCACCAACCTCACCGAGTCTAAATGAGGTCATGTATGTGAGCAGTCAATAACGTTAGCTATTACGATTGATTTATTGGCTAATTGTGAAAAACATGTCAGAATGTGTATGTAAAGACTCAAAAGAATGTGTGGAATGGGTGGCTTGTCTTTGGTAATGTTCTACCCTTACTACCAATCCCCTGTGGTGAATATTGCCCAGTAGCCATTCTGCTCCTTCCTTCTTCCTTCCTAATAGAACCCCAATTTTATTGAAGAATTGGTCTTTCCCCCACATGACGCAAGGAAAGATGGTCCCATTCCCAGCTAGAAACAGATCATGGCTAGTCTAATTCCTTCCGGTAATTTTATTTCCTTTGCCAGTGATTGGTATAGGAGAGGGCATGTGACCCAATCCTGCCCAGTGAAAAAAAAGGAGAGATGAGGGGAGGTGTGTTGGTCTTCCCGTTTTTCCTCTGGATCTTTCAGTGGTTGGATGAGACCAGTGGAACTTTAGCTGCCATATTTTGCCAGCCTGAGGACAATGAGAGGTAAGAGGCAGAGGAGCAGCTAACATTCCAATGACCTCTGTCTGAGGATCCTCTACCTTGGGGCTTATTATTTTGTGAGTGATAATACATTCAGTCATTATTTAAACCCATTTGGGTCCAATTTTCTGCTGCTTGCAGACAGAGCATCACAATTATTGTAATTCTTCTTGTACTTGGCACCCTCATACTCTTCCTATTGCAATCGATTGTTTTCAATTGATTTTTCTCTCAATCTCTCATCACATTTGAGTGTAGTTAAATTTTTATATGTGCCCTCTCTCTCTCTCTCTCTCTAGACTTTAAACTTAGGGATGGGGGAAGGTGTCTGGTCTACTTACCATTATATCTTTAGGGCCTAGATCAGTGCCTGAAACATAGCCAACACTGAATATTTATTGAATAAATGAATCAATTAATTTCCTAGTCGATGAATTGTTATTAGAAAATACTAGGTAAAATCAAGATCACAGAGATACTCACTTTTGAATAAAAAATTCTAGAAGGTTTACTAGAAAATTCTTGCTGTGTTTTATGAGATATTAAAGGATGTCTTGAGGAAATGATATTGTCATATTTTGGATTACACTTCCAGTGTTGGCAGATTGAATAACGTAGACAAGTTTCCTTCTGAGGAAAATTCAAAAAACTGGACAAAATATTTTCCAAAAACCAGCTTGTAAGGATGGGAAAGCTATCAAGGTAGTAAAAATATTACTGGACTGAGGTCTGCAAGAGGAAGGAAGCCCAGAGAGGGGAGCTTGGCATTGGGACTCCCATTGCCCTGGGGGCATTTGCAAATCCAGAAGACACAGCTGAGAGACTGGGAAATATTTTTGACCATACCTGTGGGTAGGGGGAAAAATGTAGTTCAGGATCGGCAAAAGTGGGGACCATAGTAAACCTCTAACATTTTAAACCCAGAAGGGCTATACCCGAAGAGTAAAGGTGAACTACTAGTAAACCAGCCCTCACATAGACTGAAATACAGCTCCTAAACATTTGGGGACCCAAGAAAGTCTCAATCCCAAAATATTATTAACATTATTAACAGTATTTGAGTGATCTAAATGACCTTGGGAGCATAGCAGAAGCAAATAATCTTTTCTGGAACATAAAATTCAAGCTCTCAATTTATTTTCATAATTTCCCAGCCCATTGACCTATGCAAAATCAAGGATAGCCAGTCCCATGAGAGATAAGACATCATACATGAAGATCAGGAGGAAAAACATACAATAGAAGCAGACCATAATGACTCTGGTTGATCAGACCAGACCCAGAGTTTAAAGTAATGAAGTTTCCTATATTTGGAAGATAAAAGACAAGATTTAACATTTTAAAAGAGAACTGTAAAGAACCAAATAGAAATTCTCAAAATAAAAAATTAAATAATCCAAATAAAGAATTTAAAGAATAGGTTTGAATAAGCTGGGGCAAGGCCTGATAAATTGGAAGATAAGGCCATATATATATATATATATATGGAATGTAACTTAGAAAGAAAAATATAATAAAAAAAATGCAAAGATGAGAAGCATAAAGAATACTGTCCTAGTCCATTCAGGCTGTTATAACAAAAATACCACAGACTAGGTGGTTTAAACAGAAAACATTTATTTCTCACAGCTGGGAAGTCCAAGATCAAGATACCAACAGATTGGTGTCTGGTGAAGGCCTGCTTCCTGGCCATCTCTCACCATGTCCTCATGTGGCAGAAGCACACATGAAGTGTCTTTTATAAGGACATAAATCCTATTCATGAGGCCACCGTTGTCATGACCTAATCACCTACCAAAGGCCCCACCTCTTAATACTGACATATTGGAGTTGGGATCTCAACATATACTCTTGAGGCAATACAGACATTCAGTCTATGACAGATACATGATAAATTCTAATAAATGTCCCAGTGGTAGAGGAGAGACAAAATGGGACAGACACAATATTTGAAGAGGTAAGGGCTAAAGTTTCCCCAAACTGATAAAAGGCTTGAATTAAGTTTTTTTAAAAGGCCAAATTAATCTCAGTAGGATAAACAAAAAGAAATCTACATCACAGGAAAATTTTTTAAAATCAAAAGAAAAATCTTAAAGGCATCTATAGGGAATTAGACATTTTACCTTCAAAGGAACAATGATTAAACTGAGAATTGACTTCTCATCAGAAATAACAAGAATCAGAAGACAATGGAATGATCATTTCAATGTGATAAAAGAAAAAATATAATGCCCAGAGAAAACATCCTTCAGGAATAAAAATGAAATAATCATTTTCATACAAACAAGAACTGAGAGAATTTAACACCAGAAAATGCAGTCCTAAAGGAAATGCTAAATGGCATTCTTCTGGCAGAAGGAAAATGATCCCATATGAAAAGTCAAAGATGCAAGAAAAGCAACAAAAATGGAAAATATGTGGACAAATCCAAATATTGACAGGCTGTAAGAAAATAATAAAGTATCATGATTTTTAAAATATGGAGAGAATTAAAATAAACAAAAACAATTGTGTATAATCATGAAGGTAGCAACTGCAGTGCAAATGCTCTGAAGTTCTTGCATTGTCTGGAAGAAGATAAAAGCGCTTTTTCATATTAGACTTTCATAAATTAAAGATGCATGCTGGAATCTCTAGGGAATCATTAACGCCTAGCAAATTTCTTTATTACTTTCCACCTAACAAAGTGGGGGAAAGAATAATTACAAATGATCTATCCAAAAGAAAGTAAGAAAAGAGAGGAAAAAAAGGAGCACACACTTCAGGCAGGACAAATAGAAAATACTAAGATGGTAGATTTAAACTCAAATATAGTGAAAATTAAATGTAAATGGACTAAGTGCTCCATTGAAAGCTTAACATTAAATTTTAAAATAACTAAATGCTGCTCACATGAGATATGTGTAAAATACAAAGATATAGAAAGTTGAAAGCAAATAAATGAAAAAATATTCCATGCATACACTAACCAAAAGAAAGCTAGTGGAATCATGTTAAGATCAAAAAGTAAATGTTGTCAAAAGGCATAACTAAAGATAGACATTTTGTCACAAGAAAAGGCTCGAGCAACTAGAAGATATGACAATTCTACATTTGCACGTACCTGGAGACTTAGCTTCAAAATCTATAATGCAAAAATGGACAGATCTATAAAAGAGAGATGTATGATTCTGCAGACTTCCTGGGAGATGATTTTTGGTTTTACTGTAAGCGAATAACACTTACTCTGTGCCAGGCACTTTTCCAAACACTTGACATGTGTGAACTCATTCAATCTTCACAATAGTCACATGAGATAGGTATGCTTTCGTATAGGTTAGAATTCTAAAAAACCAAGAGCTTAAGGCACTTGCCCAAAGTCACAGAATTCATGTGTCAGGGCTGCGATTTAAAACCAAGCATTCTAGCTCGAGTCTTGGTGAAACATAGCAGGAAACATTAACTCTACCCTCTCTGTAACTGACAAAATACACAGGCAAAATTTTACCAGAGTAGAAGAGTTGGACATGGCCATGAGACTCTCTGTTATAGGAGCTCTGCTCAGCCCAAGTTTTATGGCACAGTTATGTCCAGTGGTGGACTGTCAGGAGGTTGATATGAGATCACACCTGTTCATAAAATGGTAAACGCTATACAAATATTTGTTCCATTGTTTGACTCTTGGTCTTCTATTGTTGGGATTTTTTTTTATTGTAATCCCTTCAGATCCTAATTATGAAGTTAGAGGATAAACAAGCAATAAATTGTTATTGTTGTATCACAGTTTACACAGCTGGGTATGAAAATGTTTCTGTAAATGCAATCTGATTGAAACATACTAGAGGACCACATGCTGATGATAGTATGGCATTTTTTTCAGCCTGCTGGTGTGTAATTCAGGCTCTGGGATATCAACACAGGCTTGCTGAAGGATGGTATGGCCAGAGGGCTAGTATGGGACCTTATGTACATTGCTGACCTTGGGCCTCCATGTCCTTGTTCATCCAGTAAACATGCCTACTCGAAACTGCCCCCACCACTCTCACAGGGCCTTCAAGGAAGGTTCTCAGAGACCTAATCGGGGAAAGTCCTTTGAATTACATACAGAGCTAAACAAATGTCAGGCATTGTTAACAATCTCAAATGGTGCGGATAGCTTGACTAGTCTGCTTTACGCTGTTTCATATGTTGTTAATAATAAAAAACTAACATTTATTGTGAGCTTGCCATGTGGCAGGCACTGTGCCAAACCCTTTATAGCCCCTGGTTCAGCCCTGCCTCACGACAACCCAAGAGGCAGACAGATCCAGCCAGATCACGTAAGGCGATCTCCAGGCTCCACCACTCACCAGTTGACTGTCCTTGAGCAGGTTATGCTCCCCCTCATGCCTTAGTTTTCTCATCTGTAAAATGGGAACAATGATAGCCCCAACTTCGGAGAGCTGTCGGGATTATTCAACGAGATGATACACCTCAAGTGCTGAGAATTGTGTCTGGCACTTGGTAAGTGAATTACTGGAGCTTGTTTCATCGTTTCCACTTGAAATGGTCACCCACCTGATGCCAGGCCAGGCTGGGATCCTAATCTAGTCTCTCTGGGCCCTGAGCCTGCATGTGTAACCACTACACTCCCTGCACTCTACAGCCTCATGAGCAATGTCAGGGTCCCCAGCCATTTACAGGGTCTGTCTGAAGCTCTGCAAACACAAACACAAACCAACCCCTTTCCTTGCAATAATCCTACACTCGATGCTTAACTTTTGGCCTACACGGAGGGCTGGTGGGGTTAAGAGGTCTTTAAGCCCAGATTTTGCACCCACATTTTGCTCACTAATGCTCAGCAGAGAAAAAAAAAAGGCTCACAGAAGCATTTGCTACCCAAATGTCAACTAAAACATCTCCACTCCCCATCCCTCTCCCCACATCTGCAAACACCACCTCTTAGCCTCTGCCCCCAGCTGCAAATTGCCTGGGAGATGTTTATTTCTAATACATGCTTTAGGATGAGCAGCAGCAGCTGGAAAAGTCTGGGGACAGCCTTCCCCGGCAGCACGGAGGTCTGTCCTCTTTCCAGAAATACGTGTAGACAAGCAGTCTCCGAGAAAGCCCCCACTGGTGGCTGACCCAGCCTGGCAGGTATGTGATCACAGGGATGTGGCCAACCCCTCATGCCTGTGGCAGAAGGGGAGGTAGAGGGAGGTAGCAGCCGTTTAAAATTCTAGTCTCTGGGTTTAGCGAGGCTGGCTGGAGACAGAAGTAGACCAATAGAGGGTTTGTCACTGGTTATACTGTCAAGAACATTTTCTTTTTTTATGGTTTTTTTTGGGGGGTTGTGCTCCCCTATCTCTTCTCTTGGACTTCCAAGATCAGGTGTACAACTTGTGATGTTCAGAAACCTCTACATGCCTTTCCAGGCTGAGGGCATTAGCCGAGGCCTAGGACCAACTCTCAGCTAAATGGGGAAACAGGGTATGCTCTTCCCCAACCCTCTCAGCAGCCTCTCTGACGGGCTGCTTTCTGCTGCTGTGGCCTCCAGTTGCCCGAGGGCTGGTTCTTCTGATCCACATTTGCTGCAGATCCCTTTCTTGTCCCTCTTAAAGCTCCTTCTCTGTTCAGGACCTTGGGGAGTGAAGGGCTGATATTCATTGAACAGATTCATCCACTTCCCAAGTGGAATTGAATTTTCTTTTCCAAAGAGTGCACCTGGAGTCAGAAACTCAGACAGCAGAATTTCCAGCATTCCCAGGCATCCCAGGTGTTAGGACAGATGTGAGAAAGTCAGGAGGTCCAATAGTTGGCAAGGTTTGGGGCTACTCTCAGTGTCCCTCCCGTGTCCCCTGGGTTCCAGGCTTAGTCTGCCACTTTCTAGCTACAAAACTTGGATCCGGTTGCTTTACTCCTCTAAATCTGGCAGTAGACCCTGATAGAATTTAAGTGCGAGTGTTCTGTGATGGGGGTGGGGCGATGGGAAGGTGATCCCAGAGAGCAACGTCAAGGGAATGACAAGAGAGAGAAGGGAGGGAAGCCCTTACAGGGTGCAGCAGTGAGCAGGTGGCCACGGCGGGCAAACAGGGCTCAGTTCCGCCGGGCTCCCTGGGACACCGTGGAATATTCCTCAGAGTGATCCCTCAGGAGGGATATCTTCATCTGTTTGGCCTGCTCTGTCAAAAATGCCACAGACTGGGTGGCTTATGAACAAGAGGGATGTGTTTCTCAGAGCTCTGGAGGCTGAGAAGTCCAAGATCAAGGAGCCAGCAGATTCCGTGTCTCCCGTGTCCTGCTTTCTGGTCCGCAGACAGCGTCTTCTAGTCGTATCCTCAGATGGCGAGAGAGGCAGGGGCATTCTCAGTCTTTTTTAGTAAGCACGCTAATCCCATTCATGAGGGCTCCACCTTCACGACCTAATCCTGTTCCAAAGGCCCTCACCTCTTAATAGTTAGGGATTAGGATTCAACATAGAACTCTGGGGAGGGGGAGACAAGCATTCAGCCCCTAGTAAAGGCTGTGGGAGCTGGGGTACTCATCCGTCATTGGTTGGGGACTGCTCCCACTGATTCCCCAACACTCCCAGCCTGCTGACAGAGCTCCAGAGTCAGGGAACACAGAGAACCCACTGGGGGTTGCAGCTGGAAGCCTCAGGATGTGGCATTCACAGGAATGACAAGGGCCAAAGGAATACCTGAGAATACTGACAGTTGCCTGCAAAGCTGCCCGTGTGGTGGGAACAGAAGGATAGGACGAGACGGTGCAGGACACTCGGTCCAGAATCTGGTCCGCGGTCAGGGATGCTCAGCGACAGTAGCAGGTCCTGGTATTCACTTTCCGGGCGTGCTAAGTACTAGCCACTAGACAAGAGCATGTGATTTGTTTCAGAGAGAGGCAGGAAACACTCTAGGGAAGGCAGGAGTAAGTCCCATTGCACAGACTCTGAAGAGCCCTGAGGGCACAGGTTAGATCCAGTAGGCAGGGCTGGGAGGAATGCAAGGTTCAGTGCTGAGCACAAGGAATGGTACCCACCAAAGCCGAGGAGGAAAAAACAGCATCTTTATGGAAGCCCAAACATTGGCCGTGAAAGCTCACAAAGTCTTGGGGAAGCATGAAGGGAGGATATCCGAAAGATGATCTGGGAGTGTTGGCTCCTCCTTCACAGAACCTTCCTGAATGGGCCAAAGGCCACAGGCTTCTGTCTCCCGGACTTGTTTGGATACAGATCTCCCTGCCCTTCCCCAATCTCACTCAAAAACCTCTGAAGCCTTCTTGTTATCAAACGAAGGCTGATTAAAAATACCCTACGATGGGACCAAAATTATTTCCACCCTTTATCTTTTAACCCACCTTCCCCCCAAATCCCTAAGATTTACCACTCCCCCCCCCCTGGAATTTGATCTGCCCCCAAAGTAAAGGCTAAAAATATAAAAGCTCTCTCTGGGCCTTTTTAGAGCCAAAGGTCATCCTTCGGGAGCTCTGTCCCTGGCATCTGAGCCAAGGATGCCCTGACTTGTAACTCAGATTTCACCTGAAAGTGGGAGAAAGAATGATGAGGAACCAACCCTGTTTCAAAATGCTCTCTCCAAAATGCACAGGGTGATCTGTACATTTGAGGTTTTCTTGGAGTAACGTGTCTCTTCCTTAACATGAATTTGGACGGTGCTGGATGGGAAGAGTGTATTTATGCCGGCACAGTTGTGTGTGCATGCGTGCAACCATGCACATGTGCATGTACCTGCGTGTTTGGCCCGATCATACCCGCTAGAATTTGCTTATCGAATGGCCCAGCTCCCACTCCCTGGACAAGTGGCACCCTTGCCCTGGTCTGTGCACACAGTTGAGAATCCCTTTCTCTGCTCCACATCCTTGTCTGCGACTCTCCTGAGTCCATCTTTACCCTAGAGTGTTCCATCCAGACCCTTAACCTTCACGGCCTCTCCTTGACTTCTCAGCGGAGCCGGGGCTGGGATGAAGGTCCTAGACAGCCACCTGGATGGTGCGGATGGCTAAAGGAGTTCCGTTAGTCTGTACTGAGAGCCCATTGAAAGCAGGTGTCCTTCATAGTGTTCTCGCTGTGACGTTTAACCCTGATGTCGCCCTTCCTGTCTGGTCCATGGTCAAGGGTTTCTCTCATCTAAGCTGCATTAGAAATAGCTTTTCCATTAGGATGTTGACTGCTACCTCGAGACTTTCAAAGCAATTTTTATTCTCCCACACCCTCTGGCATATTTTTCTTCAAAAGGATGTTTCTTCATCTATCTTGTGTGTCTGTTTGTGTTGTGGCCATTACTCCTTCCCCTTTGATATCTTTACTGCAAAATACTGTACATACTTGTGGCTTGAGAAATGGAAATCAGAAAATAACTTCCTGGATTTGGTATAGGTTGTGTACAGGGCTTGGTCCCAGTAGGAATCTCAGTCCCTAACCCTTGGCTCAGCACAACGTTTGGAAGATGGGAACATTCCCCCCCACCCCCACTCCAACATTTAGGATGATCGAACTTTTGACTTTAAGTGGAAACCAGCTGGGGCAAACATCAGCTACTGGGGTAAACACAGTCATTCAAAGCTAACCTCATTCACTCTTTAGCAAGGATGAGACCTGGCATGACAAACTGAAACATAAGGCCATTTGTGCGTGACACAATCACCTTCCCATCATCCCCATTATTGGTCTGGAACAGTGACATGTGTCATTCAAACAGCAGATAACAAAAGCAATCCTGTAGCTTTCTTCTACTTTGTTTTTTGCCGTGGAATTTGTTATCTCTCTCTCTCTCTCTTTTTTTTTTTTTTTTTTTTGGCAGATGATGTGTCTTCCCAGAGACTATAAGTTTGCTGAAGTTTATCTTAATTTAAAAAGAGAGTCTGTATTTCCAACCAACAGACAAGGCACAGGAAGAGGGAAGATCTATGAGGGGGGCCTAAGGGGGCAGAGAGGAGCCCAGGAGCCAGGGTGCGGACCCTCCCTCATGATAACATGGTGAGCAGTTGCACTGGAGGCACGTGGGGGCAGAAAACAGAAGGGAGGGGAGAAATAACCAGAGAGTAGGGGATAGACACCTGGCAGGGGACGGGGGAGGAGAATCTTGGAGAGGAAAATTGAAAAAGTGGCAGAAGGTCCAAGAGACAGAGATAGGGGACCAATCTGTCCCAGCTGGCCAGGGATGGCTCTGAATTTGACACTGAAGTCCAGCAACCCAGGAAACCTCTCTGTCTGGCATACTTTGTCATCCCCTCTTTTCTGTTTCCTTTTAGGGAACTGTTTTCCTACAATATGTGGTCTTGGTGGGGCTGTCAGTCATAAAGCCCTTCCCTTCCAACTCCTCAGGGCTGGGCATGTGCACCAGACTTGGCCAATTATAGTACCCTATGGCCCAGCTACTGATTGGTTCTGGAGTAGACATGAATCAAAATCCTGGACTTTCCTGCTGCATCTCGTAGGGAAAGCTGTCTTTCTCCCTTTAGAATCTATGAAGTGTAAGCTTGGGTCTGTTGGCTACATTTTCCTAGCAGGCAGAGAAATCCTGTCTGATGCAGGAAAGGAAAGCAGAGTGAAGCAAATGTAAGAGAAGATAGAGAGAAAAAGATGAGAGTTTCACGTAAGACTCTTGATCCAGCCGTACCTGCAGCACGTCCTGCCTACATCAGCTCATACGCTGCCTTTTCTGCTTGAGTTTGTTTGTGTAGAGTTTCTGTTCCTTGCAACTGAAATAATCCTCACCAGTACAGTGTTTTTATCTATAAAAGTGAATATAATTCCTTGCAGGACTCTTGTGAGCATTAAATTGGATCGTAGGTGTCAAAGGGATTTCAAAATTGGTAAAACACCATGTACCCCCTCATACATTGTGGGTAGGAATGTAAAACAGTGCAGCCACAGGTGGTTCATTCTTCCAATGATTAAGCATAAAGTTACCACACTACTCAGAACTCCACTCCCAGGTATATATCCAAGAGAACTGAAAACATATGTTCACACAAAAACCTATACACAAGTGCTCATAGCAGCATCATTTGCAATAGCCAAAAGGTAGAAACACGCAAATATCTTTCACCTGATGAGTGGATAAATAAAACTCAGTATATCCATGCAACAGAATGTTACTTAGCAATAAAAAGGAATGAGGTACTTATCCTTGCTGCCAGAGGGAGGAGCCTCAGATACGTTATGCTAAATGAAAGAAGTCAGACACCAAAGACTATGTATGATATGATTCCATTTACAGGAAATGTTTAGAATAGACAAACCCACCCAGACAAAAAAGTAAATCTGTGGTTGCCAGGGACTTAGGTGACGGAATGGGGAGTAAATGCTGATGACTACAGAGTTTCTTTGGTGGGGGGGTGTCACGACAATAAAATTAGTGGTAATAGTTGCACAATGTTGCAAATAAACTAAAACTTGCTGAATTGCGTGGCGAATTTCATGGTATGTGAATTATCTCAAGAAAAATAAATATGCTACATACCCATGTGGGATTAGTATTATTCTTATCACTGCTCAACTCAAATCCCAGCTTCCACAAAGCCCTTCATCCAATTCTCTGAGCTTCTCCAGTCAGACTGTTGGTCACGCATTCTCCCCCATACGCTGCTGCCCTGTGTGATTTTCACAAAGTATAATGGTCATTAACGAATACGTTATTAAAATAAGTGATTAAATAATAAATAACGATCTCATCCATAAATATGAGGTTGTGTCTTGTCTTCTCGGCTCTATCCCTTGCTCCTCCAATGTGAGCCCCTCTTGTGTGTTTTGCACACTTGCACTCTTGTGTGTTGTGTGTTTGCTGAAAGAGGGAAGGCACATCTTTCCCCCCTCCCCCACCTCACCAGATTACAGAAAGGCACACATACTCTATTCAGGACTCCCATGGCCCTGATGAGGACAATGAGAGCTAATGACCGGAAGAACAGCCGAATTGTTACACAAGCCCCTTCAGCAAGCAGTGTTTGGTGCTTTGGGCAACCCCCATATAGGTGGAGTTTGAGAACCACCAAAGAAAGTCTGAATTTGTGTGAGGCAAGAACGTAGTTTGCAGCTCCTTAGATCACTGTTCCCAGTTAGGATGCTCTAAGTTCAAGTCATCCTGAGTCAAACCTACTCAAACAATAAAGGGGCCTCATTGGTCATAGGACTGGAAAGTCTTCAGGGGAACACGCTGATGGGGTGGCTTAATTCAGGGGCTCAACAAGACCCTCCTGGACTTGGTCACTCCATTCTGCCATCCAGCATCTGTCTGCCTCACCCCAAGCCCAGATTTCCTTTCCTCACCCCTATGAGCTTCTGGGCCTACAGGAGTCTGTCTCACGTCCCCTGGGAGGGGACGTGAGAGTAGGAGAAGGGAGGAGCGAATTAGTTAGTTCATTTTTTCTTCCTTCATTCATTCCAGGAGAATCAGAAGAGCAAGAAATCTTGTTTCCTAGAAAAGAAAACCTTCTTCCTTTTTCTTCTCACATTTTCCTTTCTTCCCTTTCATTCCCTGGCTGAAGCCAGGGGATGGCAATACATCGATTCATTTCGGCCTAAACCACGTGCCTCCCCCCAGCACACATGCACATACCCCTTCCAGAGATGGAATCAGCTTTCCCCAAAGTCTGTGGACCAGAGGGAGAGGTGAGGTTGCCCAAACAACAACCAGCATAGCTAGAAGGGAGCAGTTTGGGCGCAACACCCATTACTACACTTGCATGAAGCTGGACCTTCTCAAAACCCACCTCATCCTCCAGGACCCAGCCTGAATGGCAACTCCTCTGGGAAGCCCTTCCAGTCCCTTCCAGACCGAAGTTCTACCCTCTGAGCCTCCCCTCACATCACCTGTGCTGGTTCACCTATTCATCCAACCATCCATCCTACTATGTGTTCCTGGATGCTCAGCGGTGAACCAAACAGCGATTTCTACCTTAATGGAGTTTTCGGTCTGGACAAGGAGAGAAAAGTTAATGCTTCTACCAACTGAGGCATAGCTTCTCTACTAAGAAGTGCAGTGAAGGGGAGAGAGAGAGAGAACGGACCTGTACCCTGGTGCGGATCTGGGTTCGGGAGGTGGTGAAGGAAGGCTTTGGGGAGGAGGTGAGGCGGGGTGCCTGCTCTAGCTTTCACGACCTGGGCCATCCCACCCTCTGCCTCAGTTCTCTCCCTTGCGGGACAGGGCAGCCTCCGCACTCACCAGCTGGGGTCCAGGTCCCATTTTAAAGTTCGTGCAGCAAACGTGCATGGGATTTAACTGTCCGGGGTAGAACTACTGGGAAGGAAGGCAGCTGCGTTCTAAAGAAGAGCTTCTCTGTTACAGATGTAGGCACGGGTTCCTCCTGGTTGCGTTGGGGTGCCTCAGGTAGGAAGCAGCCAGAGTGCAGGTCAGAAGAAGCACTGGGCCCTTTACATTCCAATCTCCCCGCGGCGGGCCCTCAGGGGGGGACGTTTCAGAATTGACTTGGAGGGACATCTGCTCTCCTGGGCCCACGGAGGCCTGAGTCGTGGCCCGGTGTCCCCGGGGCCCCTGAGATAACCCCTCGGAGCTTTGTGAAGCTCTTCCCTCTGGGAAATGGGAATATAAGCCACTCTTCCTGCAGCGACGTGGAATTTGGTAGCGGAGCGTGGAGGGGGACGCCGCACCAGCTCTCCCCGGCAGAGGTGGAGTAGGGGCGCGGGGCTGGGCGTGCGGGACCGGCGCCCGGGCGCTGCACGCCGCCGGCCCAGGTGGCAGAAGGGCCGAGACTGGCCTGGAGCCCGGCGCGAGCGTGTCCGCGCGCTCCTCCCCGCGGCGCGAGCCCTCCCACTTCCTCCGCAGGAGCGGCGGCTGTCAGGGAGCCCGGCGCGCGGCGCACAGTGCAGGCTCGGGGCACCCGCGAGGAGGCTGCCGCTCGGGCTCGCTGCCCCGTCGCCCCGCACCCGGCCCCCGCCGCCGCGCCGCACGCCATGGACCTGCCCAGGGGCCTCCTGGTGGCCTGGGCGCTCAGCCTGTGGCCAGGTACGTTGCCCCCTTGCCTCCGCGTGCCCGTGGGAGCCCCTCGCAAGGTCGAAGCTTGGCCGCCGGGGTGGGGAACCGGGGTCCCCCGGAAAGTGGCTGCAGTTTAGCGGCTCCGCCAAGCTCCGCAACAGAGGGAGGCGCGGCCGGACGGCTTGGAGCCGAGAGTTTGGCGTGTGGGGAAGAGTTGGGGAAGAGTTGGGGAAGGGCGGAAGAGGAGCGCGGAGGGCTGGCGGCTCCGCGGGACACGCTGGCCACTCCAGGCGCCCCGCTGAGGACACTCGAGCGTCCCGGGAGCGCGGAGGGCGCGTGGCCCGCGCTGGGAGGGGACGCGAGGCGCGGAGCAAGCGCCGCCTCGGCCGCCCTCCTGCCAGCGGAGGGAGCCGCCTGAAGTTCGGGGAGCACTACACGGAGGCCCGGAAGGGCTTGGGGGACCTGGGCGCCGCGAGCTGCCCAGAATCCCTCGGTCCGGGGACGGACGAAGCCCCAGGGCGGAGGCCCTAGGCGGTGGCGAGCGGTCGCCGGCCGGGCCAAAGGAGACTGGGGCAGCTCCGCAGCCAGGGCCCGGGGAAAAGTTACCCGATGGTTGGGGTAGGGACGGGGCAACCCGCGCTCGGAATTATGCAGTTATTCGTAATCTGGAGAAGCCGCCGTCGCTGAGAGGCGCGCCGCTCGCCTAATGCAATCCAGGTGTCGGGGCGCGGCAGGGACCTCTGTCCGCAGGGCGCACGACCCGCAGCTAGAGGCCAACCCTAGGCTCTCCGCACTGGGGCAACCAGACTGCGCTTCTCCACTCCCGGCGCCCCGGCCAGACCCGTACCTGTAGCGCCGTTTTACCGGCGGCGACAGCTCTCGGGGCCTCTCGTTTGCGCAGCCGAGTGCCCCGGTGGGGACCAGCGCCAGCCGCGGGTACTGGCCCCCCGGTCTCGCCTCCTCTTCCGCATGGGTTCCGGGCTGGGGCTGGGTCCGGGACCGGGGGTCGGATATGGAGACAGCGAGAGAGGAACCATCAGGAAGCACAGGTGGAGACCCCCCATCCCGGCTCACTCACCGCTGTCCGGGGGTACCTCGGAAACAAGTGCACCCCCCGCCCCCATTGGTCTATAGCAGAGCTTCTGGGAGGGGCTGTAGTTGAAAATGACTCTGGCTGATGGAGTTCAGTCCAGATCCTAGAACCACAAAGTAAACGTTAACGCTTAAAGTTGTTGGAGGAAAGGGGTGTTCTGGAGGACAAAGGAAGAGCTGCCACCAGGCAAGTATTCATCTAGAAACCAGCTGCCAGAGGTGAAGCCCATTCTGTGTCACTTAGGAGGGAAGAGAACTCCAGGAACTGTCTTCTGATCACAAGGGGATCCCTCCGTAGGAAAAGGGAGTGTGCCCCTGTGTGACTCCAGATAGGAGGACTGATCCCACTAGACCCTGAGATGGAATGGCTAGAGTCAGTCTGAACCTCAAGGGACTGAGGGGGAAGTCTTTGCAGTCAGAACGTGTTTTCCATTCTGGCTCTGTTGCCCACCAGCTGTACAACCTTGAGTACATTATGCAATCTCTCCACAGGTTTCCTTCTCTGTGGAATGGAGATGGAAATTCAGACTGAGTTCATAAACTCCAGATAATTGTGTGAGGCACTGTCAGTAAAGCCCTTAACTCGGGCTGGGTGCACAGCAGAACAGAAGCAATGGTTGTTCCTGTTGTTGTTAGTCAAGCAGGAACGGTGGTGAGGGAGGGGGGGTGTGTGTGCTAGGGGAGTGGGGTGAAGGACAGGGACAGAATTTGTGACTCAGAATTCCCTTTAAATGGAGAAAACCGCCCTTGAGTTCTGTCTGGTCAGTTTTGGGTTCTTAAAATATGGGATTCATTAAACATATCAATCAATGTTGGAACGACATCTGCTTGCAAGAAACTGGGGGTGGGGATGAAGTATGTGTGGATCTGGGCCCTGCCTGGCGCTGGGAATGAGGCAAGGCCAGGCAAAGTTAAACAGAGGGAGAAGGGAGTGAACGGCACAGAGAGACTAAGAGCCATGGTTCAAACAAGAAATTCAATTTCACTTGCATTTGCAAGGAAGGCTTCCTGAAGGGGGAGGTATCATTTTAACAGGGTCTTGAAGTCGGTTGATTAGTAAGTTAGAGTGTTATTTCCAGGGACTAATCAAAGAACAAAAAGGTGGATATTATAAAACCACAAGGGTGACCCTAGTTTGGACTCTGAAAATTGGAAAGGTCGTGGGGTCGATGAATCCATTCCCGTGGCTCCGGAGCAAGATTGATATCCATCTCCCAATTGTGTATCACATGGATCCAATGTGAGAATTACCAGGAAGCATGCCTGCTGGTGACGGCACAGTTTGGCTGAGCAGGGGAACAGGGGACCTATCATAAGCCAAGTTGGGAGGGAGTCTGCACTGAAACCATTATGAGTTCAGAGCCTCTGTCTTGCCAGAGCTTCTGCTACAAGCTGGGCAGGCTGATGGGTGGACAAAGCTACCAAGAAAGCAAGAGAAAAAAAGAAATAGACAAGGACAAAGACTTCTATAGCTGACATCCAGAGATAGCAGATCCATTGATAAGAAGTTTCTATCGTAACACATCTGTAGTAAGGGTTGATGAGTGATGATTCTTTTCTTAAGATTTATTTATCTATTTTAGAGAGAGAGAGAATGTGTGTGTGAGTGGCAGGGAGGGGCAGAGGGAGAGGAGGAAAGAAAGCAGACTCCATGCTGAGCACAGAGCTCCACACAGGGGTTCATCTCAGGATCAAGAGATCATGACCTGAGCTGAAACCAAGAGTGGGATGCTTCAGCCATGGAGGCCCCCAAGTGCCCGGATGCATGATGATTCTTTTTAAAACCTCAGTCTTCACGGAGCATCTGTAATCTGCCAAGCCCCATAAAGGCACACAGGGAGATTAGGCACAGTGTGGGGGTGAAGGCGCTGTGGTCTCACAGCCTGGACTGGGTCTGGGCTCTGCCAGTTAGGACTCTGTGCTCTTGGCAAACTACTAAGTGGTTCTGTGCCTCAGCTTTCTCACCTGCAAAATGGGGATGAAAGTAATAGAACTGACAGAGCTAGCCAAAGATTAAATGAGTAAGTGTAAATTAAGGGCTTGGAAAGTCCCAGCACACATTATGTATTCAAGGAGGTTGTCTCTGTTTTCCATCATCATCAGCAACAGTAGCGCTCAAGATACTGACCATTTAGTAAGGAATGGGAGGGTGCACGGAGATGAAACTGCCAAGCCCCAGTCCCAAAGAGAAGTGTAAAGGAAGGGCTGAGGTTGGAGGCTCAGAGGGGCATACATGCCAAGGGCCCAGGAAACCCAAACTTTCCCAGCTCTTCTCCAAAAGACCTGGCCCAAAGTCTTGATCATCATGGGAGTTCAGGGATTGATTGATTGATTGATTGATTTGTCATGGAGTCAGTGTGATCTTAGTGTGAGTGCCTTGTGGCCTTTTGTGGAGCAGAGAAAAACTATGACATTTCATTTCCAGCAGGAAAACCTTGTCTGGAAAAAACACAGGACTAGGCAGCAGGAATGTGCAAAGACTAAAAGGATGTAAGCCCTACTCTCCAGCTTTGGAAGAGCAGAGCAAGAGATGAAGCTTGTCCCTCCCTGCTGGGAGCTTGTCAGGCAAGCCTCTCTGCTACCATCACCAGCTGAAGAGCTTCTAGATCCTTCCGCATGGAAGCCCTTCTACATAGGGCCCTGAAGGGACAGGAGTAGAGTCTCACCTTTTTTCTACTTATACCCATAGCCCAGCCACCCCACCCCGGACCCTCAGAGATGGGCTATCTCCACGCTGTTCTCCTTGTCCTCAGCCACACACACACACACACAGGGCCATGGGCCTTAAGGCATTCAGACAGTGACTCACCTTCTTTATGACCTCTCTGCGGCTCTTTCTCTCCCCTCCTGTAGTGGAAGCTTCCTCCAGCAGCAGGGAACTTCCCTTCCATCCTCTCCTCTTGTTGCTTAGGACAAAACTTTCTTCTCAGCTGGCTTGACTCTTTTTTTTTTTTTTTTTTAATGGTAATGTTTTGTTTTGTTTCTAAATAAAAGCAAAATTGGTATGCAATATTCTATTAATTCCAGGCTACAACATAGTGATTCAACATTGATATACATTACAAAATGCTCACCAGGATAAGTGCCGCTACCATCTGTCATCATATAAAGTGGTGACAATATTATGATGTTCCCTGTGCTGTACTTTTCATCTCCATGACTTATTTATTTTTATAACTGGAAGTTTGTTCCTCTTCATCCCTTTTACCTGCTCGGTCCATCCCTCCACCCCCTTCCCCCCTAGCCAACCAGTTGATTCTCTGTATTTCGGAGTCTATTTCCATTTTGGTTTGTTTGTTCTTTTGCTTTGTTTTTTAGATTCCACCTGTGAACGAAACCATAAGGTATTTGTCTCCGACTGACTTATTTCCCTTTAGCCCAACACCCTGCGGGTATTACCCGTGTTGTTGTGAGTGGTAAGATACCATTGCTTTTTATGGTTGAGTAATCCTCCATTGTGTATGTACGCCACATCTTCTTTATCCATTCAGTGGACATTTAGGTGGCTTCCATATTTTGGCTGCTGTAAATAATGCTGCAATGGGCATGGGAGGACATTTGTCTTTTCATATGAGTGTTTTCATTTCAGGGGAGTAAACACCCAACAGTAGAATTGCTGGCTCATAGAGAAGCTCTATTTTTCACTTTTTGAGGAAACTCCGTACTGTCTCCCGCAGGGGCTGCCCCAGTTTGCACTCCCACCAACAGTGCACAGGGGTTCCCTTTTTCTCCACATCCTCTCCAACACTGGTTACTCCTTGTCTTTTTGATTCTAGCCGTTCTGACAGGGGTGAGGTGATTTCGGAGTATGGTTTGGAATTGCGTTTCCCCGATGAGGCGTGATGGTGAACATCTCTTCATGTGTCTGTTGGCCATCTGGATGTCCTTTTTGGAAAAAGGTCTATTCCGTATATCTGCCTATTTAAAAATCAGATTGTTCATTTTTTATTTAAATGTTGAGTTGTATGACTTCGTATGTATTTTGGGTATTAACCCCTTGTCAGATATATCATTTGCAAATATTTTCTCCCATTTAGTAGGTGTTGATGGTTTTCATTTTGTGGGTGGTTTACTTCACTGTGCTGAAGTTTTTAGTTTGATGTTGTCCCAATTGTTTATTTTTGCTTCTGTTGTCCTTCCATCTGGAGACAGACTGCCCCCTCCCCCCCAAATATTGCTAAGACCAAGGTACAGGAGTTTACTGCCTATTTTTCCTTTAGGAGTTTTATGGTTTCAGGACGTACATTTAGGCCTATCATCCGTTTTAAGTTTGTTTTTGTATATGTGCATTTCCTCTCTCCCCCTGTCTTCCTTCCGTCCTCTCTCCCACCTTCTCTCTCTCCTTCTTTTTTCTTTCTCTTTTTCTTTTCTTTCTTTTTCCTTCCTTCCTTTCCCTCTTTCTTTCTTTTCTTTTTTGCCTACCTTCCTTCCTTCCAGGTAGCTGTCCGGTTGTCCGGACACCATTTATTGAAGAAACTATCTTTTTCCTATTGGATGTTCTTGCTCCTTTGTCATGGATTAATTGACCATATAAATGTGGGTTTATTTCTGGGCTCCCTGTCCTGTCCCACTGATCTATGTGTCTATCTTTGTGCCAGTGCTACATGGTTTTGATTATTACAGCTTTGTGGTATAGTTTGAAATCCAGGATTGTGATACCTCCAGCTTTGTTCTTCTCTCCCAAGATTGTTGGGCTATTTGAGACTTTTGTGCCTCCACACAAATTTTAGGATTATTCTAGTTCTGTGAGTAATGCTATTGGTATTTTGATAGAGATTACATTGGATCTGTAGATTGCTTTGAGTAGTATGGGCATTTTAACAATATTAATTCTCCCAATCTATAAATATACTATATTTTTCACTTATTTGTGTCATCTGTAATCTCTCTCTTGCTTTCTTTCTTTTTTTTCTTTTTTTTTCTTTTGAGAGAGAGAGAGAGAGCAAGGAGGAGGGAGAGAGGGAGAAACAATCTTTTTAAATTTATTATATTTTAGGGGCGCCTGGGTGGCTCAGTGGGTTAGGCTGCTGCCTTCGGCTCAGGTCATGATCTCAGGGTCCTGGGATTGAGTCCCGCATCGGGCTCTCTGCTCAGCGGGGAGCCTGCTTCCTCCTCTCTCTCTCTCTCTCTGCCTGCCTCTCTGCCTACTTGTGATCTCTGTCTGTCAAATAAAATAAATAAAATCTTAAAAAAATAAATAAATAAATAAATTTATTATATTTTATTTAAGTTCACTTTAGTTAACATATAGTGTATTATCAGTTTCAGGGGTAGAATTTAATGATTCATCAGTTGCATACAACACCCAGTGCTCACTGCATCCAGTGCCCTTCTTAATGCCCATCACCTAGTTATCCCATCCTCCCAGCCACTTCCCCTCCAGAAGGCCTCAGTTTGTTTCCTATAGTTAAGAGTCCCTTATGGTTTACTTCTGTCTTTGTTTCTATCTCTTTTATTTTTCCTTCCCTTACCCTATGTTCATCTCTTTTGTTTTTTAAATTCCACATATGAGTGAAATCATACAGTATTTGTCTTTCTCTGACTTATTTCACTTAGCATAGTACCCCCTAGCTCCATCCATGTCATTGCAAATGGCACAATTTCATTCTTTTTGCTGGCTGAGTAATATTCCATTGCATATCTAAACCACATCTTTTTTATCCATTCACCTGTCAAAAGACAGCTAGGCTCTTTCCATATTTTGGCTATTGTAGATAGTCCTGCTATACATATTGTTAAGAATGTGTCCCTTTGAATCATTATTTTTGTATCCTTTGGATAAATACCTAGTAATGCAATTACTGGGTTGTAGGATAGTTCTGTTTTTAACTTTTTGAGGAAACTTTATACGTTTTCCAGAGTGTCTACAGCAGTTTGCATTCCCACTAACAGTGTGAGAGAGTGAATTTTAAGCAGGCTCCATGCCCAGAGTGAAGTCCAGCATAGGGCTCGATCTCACCACCCAGAAGTCATGACCTGAGCCAAAATCAAGAGTAGGATGCTCAACAGAATGAAACACCCAGGTACCCCAATCCTCAGTGTCTTTCATCAATGTCGTACAGTTGTCAGAGTAGAGTTCTTTTACCTCCTTGGGTAAATTTATTAGGTGTTTTATTCTACTTGACACAATTACAAAAGAGATTGTGTTCTTAATTTCTCTTTCTGCTAGCTCATTACTAGTGTATGCAAATGTAACAGATTTCTATATATTTTATATCCTGCAAATTTGCTGTATTCATTTATTAGCTCTACTAGTTTTTGTGGGTTTTGAGAGGACTCTTTAGGGTTTTCTATATATATCCTCTCATTTGCCAACAGTGACAGTTTTACTTCTTTTTTATCAGTTGGGAGACCTTTTATTTCTTTTTCTTGTCTGATTACTGTAGCTAGGATTTTGGATACTATGTTGGATAAAGGTGGCAAAGTTGGTCATTCTTGTCTCATTTCAAATCTTAGAGGAAAAGCTTTTCACTCTTGAGCATGAGGTTGGCTATGGGTTTGTCATCTACCGCCTTTATCCCGTTGGGGTATGTCATGGCATCCAGCAGACTCAGAGAAGGTCAGCTACAAAACAAACTTTTAACATGCACCAATGCATTTCAAAATGGTATTTCTGCTGACCCCCATTACTTCACGCCCCTATTCCCCCCCACACACACACACTACCACCCAACTGTGGGCTGCCATCAAGGATGGACAGCCATTTGAAACCATCTTCCCCCAAACAATTGAGAGCTCCAAAGACACCCACATCTCCTCGGTATGGAAGGCTTGCTAGAGGGAGCTGTGGTCCGGGTGGGGACCATACCCAACCCCCATCGTGTAAATCCTAACTGTACCAATTCTTAGCTGAAAGCCCAGAAGGAGAGGAGAGGAGAGAGCCTGTAGTTGGTGATCTTGTAAACCCAAAGTGAATAAGCTCCCAACACATTCCACAGAGGGCTTTCATACTGTGTCTTATGATCTGAGTCACAGCATGAATAAAATCCCACATGGAGGGAAAATCGGTGGGGGAGTCACACTGTCTCCCTGTCTCCACCCCTCATTTCTTTTTTCACTTGCATGCTTCCTGAGCAGCAAGAACAATCACTACACGAAGGGCCCAGAAGCCCAACAGCCCAGATCCAAATCCTTTCTCCTTGGGTGACCCTGGATAAGCCCCTCTGGGCCTCATTTTTCTTCCTCTGTAAAATGGGGAGAACAACAACCTCACTCGCGGCTCTGTGCCAGACGTTAGATAATCTCTTCGTGGCCCATCCCCATCCATGCTTACAGTAGCATCCAGCATCCAGGAAGCCCTCAGCTACCAGGACCAGTTCTTACCCTTCCCATCGTTTATTATTTGACAGACGCCAGCCGCGGTGTGAAGCCCTTTCTCGCATCTCAGTTAGGCCTGGCTACTGCCGCACGAGGTCACTACTGTGGTCACCGGGTTACATGGGAGGAATCAATGGTTCACCCAAGGTCATGCCGATAGAGTAAGAGGTAGTGTCGGGATTGCCTGATCCCCAAGCCGCAGCTCTGACTTAATCCATTCATGACATTTCTTTGGGAAATGGGCCTGGAGAGCATTGAAAGATGAGTAAGACGCTCTTGCTGAAGGAGCTGTCCTCTGGGAAAATGAGATCAGCGCTCAAATGGCCACCCGCACAGGGGCACCAGCTCACAAGTGACAACTCCCTTCTTCGAACTCAGCTAGTCACTGATGTCTCAGTCAAGATGCTGGCTGGGTAAGAAGCAGTGCTCACATGGGGTCTCAGGAGGTGGGGGCTGCTCTCCCTTGCCTCACAGCTTGGGGCCAAGAAAGGCTCTGCCAGCTGCCTCCCAAGTGCCCTGTACTCTGGACCACTCCACCTGCCCCCGGACTCTCTCTCTAGTCCATCCTCGGGGTCCAGGCTGAACAAGTCTCTGCTCCTTTTCACCTGATCACAACCTGCTCTGAGCCCCAGACTGTTAACAAGGAGTTAGTTCAGGCTAAAGAGCCCTGATGAGCGATGACAACTTCATGTGTCCTACCTGAAGGGATTTGCACTGAAACCGGGCTGTGCCTTGAGCTAAAGGAACCAGGGACTCATGGTGGGATGTCAGGCTCAGAGCCTAGCCAGCAGACCATAGAGATGAGGCAGGCAACCTGCCTTCACATGGTCCAGCCGCTCAACCCACTAAACCAGTCTGCGGCTTGGGTGATATGCTAAAGCAGACAGAGGTTTTTCCACGTGGCATGTGGGGTGAGTTAAGCAAGTTGCTATAGGAACATACTCCAGGATTCCAAACAGGATGACACAGAGAAGGGGCTCCTGCCTCTACAGCTGGGGCTGACAGCTTTCTTCCTCCAGTAGCATCACCCAGCAGGTCTAGGCTACCAGAAATCCTGACCCTGCAGATTTCCTGGGCCCATTTCATTACAGATTGGGAAGATTTGCCTGAGGAAGGACTTGAAAAGAAAATGATGAAGTGGGTTCAGATCCCGATAAGCAGTACCATATGTTCATTCTCTGAGTTAGTGGGGGGCCAGGTGAAGCTTAGAGGCCCTGCCAAGGGGGCTATGTCCATTAGATAGATGGAGAAACTGAGGCTATTAAAGGTTTTCCTAAGGTTACATGGGGACTCAAGGGCAGGTCTTCTGGCCAAAGATGAGCTTAGGAATCTAATCTGCCATACCTAATTTAAGGAGCAAGAAATGCTTCAGCCAAAGGAATAAAGTTCTAATGGTAGAATTTCTACATCTCTGGTAGGCAAGTGGGATAAGATCATTGAAGTCATTCTCTATAGACCTTTGGTTGTGTCCCCAGTTTCCATAGTTCTCCCTCTCAGCCAGACCACCCCCAGACCCTCACACCACTGCCCCCTCCTCTTGCCAGAAAGGTCACAAAGCAGTGTCCATCTTCTCTTCCTCTACCAGAATTGGTCTTTCCCTGGAGCTAATGGCCCCTCAGATTCAGCAACTGGTGGCAATCATAACATCCCATAAATAACTTGTAGACAGGGCTCTTCTCTGAGTTTATTCACACCATTTTCCACACATGCAGGACCAGCTACATAGAACCCAGCACAAAATGAAAATGCCGCGCTCCTTGTTTAAAAAGATTAAGAATTCCAAGATGGCCAAAGAGGAGCATTAAACCAAGCAAGGGCCCTTCTGAGTGTAAGACCCTGAGCAGTTGCACAGGTCGCACACCCAAGAAACCAGCCTTTCCAGATAGCGCACAGGCAAAGTGAAGCCCGGGTAGGGTGGAAAAGGATGCTCCATCAGGAAGCGAGACCTGGTAGCAGAACAGTAGGGCACTGGGTCCTCCCTGAGGCCCCAGCCCAGCTTGGGTGTCTTTGTCTCTCTTGTTCCCACCCGTCAGACCTTTCTCAATAGCAGCCAGAGTAAAGCTAAAACATGAAGCAATGTGGTCTCTCCGCTGCTTACACCCTTCAATGGCTCCCTATTGCCATTAGGTTGAGTCCAGATTGTAAGAGAGCTAAGCAGACCGTGAAAAGCTGGCCTTGGCCTATGCTTACGACTCACCTTGAGGATCACCCTCACGGCCCTCTAGCACCCCCAGCAGACTGGGCTTCCTTGTGTTTCAGACACACCACAACTAAGGTTGTTCCTTAGTTCACATCCCACATCCTCCTTTCTCCTGGCTGCCTCCCACTCATTCTTCAGGCCTCCACTTGGAAACCAGTTCCTCCCGGAAGCCTCACCTCATCCCCACAGTCCGACCTTGGAGGCCCGTCTGATATCCAGACCCCTGCTCTCCACGTACCACACAGTCCTGTGACTGCTTGAACATCTTCCTGCACTGGACTGATAGCGGAGACCACCTCCCCGACCAGACCCTGTGTCCCCAGCTCTCCCAGGTGCCACAGTCGACACTCAATTAATATGTATTAAATACATAAGCGCTGTCTCTCCAAGTAAACAGAAAGCTATCTAAGGGCAAGACGGACGTGTTGCATTTCTCTGCAATGCCCCCCGCCCAGGAGGTCCTAACACAGGAGCCTGTATGAGTCAGGCCCCGTGCTAGGTGCTCTAGTGGACAAAAGACAAGAGATGCGACCTGTCCTTCTGTGGGTTTATGGTTGAGTGGGAGGGATAGGATCTTCAGGTAAATAACATAAGGGAAGACGCACTAAAGGCTATACCAGGTACAGATAAAAGACCCTGGGATTTGAGAGTTGAGCAAGAGGTTGCAAATGCAGGAAGAGTAGCGAGTGGATCTGGGCAAAGGGCCTGACGTTGGTCAACAGGATGCTGGAGGGTGTAACACAAGAAACTGCAAGAAGGCTAGGACCCTGAGAGAGGACCTGAAGGCCAGCTAAGGCATTGGATTTAGCAGCTAGGGAGCCACTGAAGGTTTTTGAGGGAGGGTAGTGGCATGTTCGAATCTATGTTTTGAGAAGTCATGAGGGAGAGAAGAGAATGAATACTGGGAGTAGGTAGAATGATAAGATGGCATGGTAGCAACCCAGGCAAGGGACGGGGACACCAGAGCCTGACGGAAAGGGGGTGAGATGGAAGAAGAGGCGTGAGCTTGGGAGGCACAGAACGGAGCAGGGCCTAGTCACCTAGTTTGTCAGGGAGGCCAACAGCTGGTGGCACTGGCCTGAGAAGAAGAGGCTGGAGGGAAAGAAGTCAAGTCTGTTTGAGACATGTCGACTTGGTGGGGCTTTGGGGGCAGGTGGAGGCAGCCCCAGGCCGGCTGGAAAGGTTGGCCAGGAGCTTGAGAGTGAGTCCAAGCCCGAGGGTTTTGAGTGGGAGCTTATCACATAAATGTGCTCAGTGAGACACAGGCCTACGTGAGAGAGGGCACCCGCAGATGGGGCCTCCTGCCTCCCATCCCCTTCCCAGGCCCAGAAGCAGTGATTCATGCCCCAAACTTAAAGAGAACCCAGATTTTTATTTTTTTTTAAAGCCCTTCAGAGCAGAAGAAACCAAGGAAGAAGGCCAGGCCAGACCACAAGCCAAGCGTCAGCTGTGGAATGTGCTTGCTGCTGATGGTGAGGCCAGCCAGGGGCAGAGATGCTGGCAGGCTCGGCAAGGGGCCCCCGCGACAGTCGCGAATGCGTCCTAATGGTCACCAAGAATGTTCCTGCTCTTTTCTCTTTTCGGCGTGCTGCTGCCTGCGTTCTAGCTCGTCTTCAAACTCACTCTCCCCTGCTACACCCCAGCCCGGGAGTTCCCAGGTCCCACATCATCCGTGCCGGGAAAGCTCTGGTCTGCCCTCTGCCTACCCATCTCTGCTCGCTCGTCCTGGAGGACTAGGGACCAGGGGGCGGGCGGGGGTCAGGAGGCTACTGCGGGACCCCCAGAAAGGCTCCAATGGCCCATGGCAACAACCACCTAACTGGTCTCCCAGCATCTGCCCTTGTCCCTTGAGGCCCCTCCCCCGTCGTCGGCAGAGCGGTGCTGCTAGAATGTAGGTCAGATCATGTCACCTCTGCTCCAAGCCCTCCAGGGCTCCCTTCTTCCTTTGAGTAAGAGGCCCCTTGTGATCCGGCTTCCCTGCCTTTCTGACCTCATCTTTGGCTCCTCCCCCACGTGCTCCTTCTGCCCCACCCACACAGTCTCTGGAAGGTTCTCCAAGCCGAGCATCCTGGGCTCTGCACTTGCTCTTCCTTCTTCCTGGAATGCTTTTCTCCAAAGAGCTTCTGTCACATCCTTCAGGCCCTTACTCCAGTATCACCCACTCCTGGAAGCCTTTCCCAGCAGGGCCAACGAAACTTCCAACCTCCGCCGCATGCACGCACGGACATCAACACCCGCCCAGCCTCTGCTTCTCTGAGCTTATTTCTCATTCTTTAGCATCATCACCGATTTATTTACTCACCCTGTTCATTGTCTGTCTCCTCCAACAGAACATAATCGTGAGAGCAAGGATTCTCATATGCTGTGTTGGCTTCTGGGCCCCCAGGGTCCAGAGCAGGCCTGGCTAGAGCAGGCAAGCAATAAATAGTTGTGGAATGAATCAATGAATCAATGAAAACTCATCCAGGCTTGCAATAGCCTGAAATCCCATTCATTAATCCCCTCTAAGGTTACGATCCCCTTTCTTATAAGGCCAGTCCCCTAGGGGGCTTGCGCACGGTCTTGAGGTTTCCAAAGCCATTGGCTATTATGTTAAAGGCTTTCTTTCCAGACAAGAAGATGTTAGTGGCAGTTTCAGATGGACAGGACAAGGTGGTGGAAGAGGGTCTCTTGAAGAGAGGAGGGCCTGGAAGGAGCAGAGCAGTTCATAGTAGGCAGCCTGGGTTGGCCCAGCTGGTCCCATGCTATTCAGTATTATTATTACTGTGACTCAGGCAGGACACGAGGTGACGTGGGAAAGGGCTTGATTTTACACAGTGCAAACCTACATATATAATGGGACTTCCCAGGAAACAAGGCGGGTGGAGGACAAGTTCAAAATGCTTCGTTCCCCACAGAAGGGTGGTGATTCAAACATTGTCCACGTACCGCGGGACACAACCATGTCATTTAGTACCCAAGGAGGGCCTGGCAGTGCCCAGAGAAGATGGCAGGGACTGAACGGTAGGCCCCAGGTTATGCTCCAATCCCTGGGCACTACCAGACCACAATGTGCCCTGGGGGGCTTGAGAGAGCATGTGAAACCCATTGTAAGGGTGGAAAGACTGAGTCTGAGTCAACGTGGTTCACATGAGTAGCATGTTGCAGTGACTTGGGGTGTGATTCCTGGCCACCTGACACTTACGAAGTGTGTGACCTTGGGCAAGTCACTTCTCTTTAGATTGTGTCATGGAAATTGGAATGCTTACCATGTAGGATGAGTATGAAAAATTAGGAATGATGCTGATTACCCCAAAATGTCTGGCAGGGATGAGGAGCTCAGTAAATGTTCCTTTATTACATTTAGCAATAATAATACTTGCTAACATTCATTGAGGGCTTCCATGAATCAGGCTTCATTTTAAGGACTCATTGTCTCTATAGTCCTGTAAGAGGGGTGCTATGTCCCCCATTTTAAAGATGAGAAAACGGAAGCCTGTAAAAGTTAAGTAGCTTACCCAAGATCACCTGGAGAATAAAGTCATAGCCTGGCTTGAACCTGGGCTGTCCAACTCCAATGAATGTGACTCATCCAAGGTCACAAAACTGCCACTGAACAAGAGAACCCAGATCCAAATCCAGGTTTGATCATCTCAAAGCCCATTCCCTTCCTGCTTTCCATGTACCTCCCACATGACTTTGGCCTTACCTGTGCAACATGCTGATGGTTTTCACTTAATAATTTTCTTTAAATTGACTTACAATCAGCTTCATTTTATTTACCCCAATCCAAAGCAAAAATCTCCATGAAACCTAAGCTTTCATTGGCTTGCCATTTTTTACTATCCACTAAAGAAACACATGAGTCGTTGAGTATTCAAGTTCACTCTTGTCCCATGTAAAATTTTTCTGCCCACGACGCCATGGTTTGGGGGCCACAGGCTTACACTGTGCAATGCTCAGGAAAGACAAATACCCCCGTATCTGCTGGGACGGGGTCAAGTTGGACTGGGGGATTTTGTGAGACAGACCTGGACATCATTCATCTGTGGCGTGATTTGCCCTGGTCGAGGTCTCATCAAGGGCCAGCTCCCCTCTGGCATTCACTAGGAGGAGTCTAGAGAAGCTGGTAGGTGTCTGGGCACAGGGGTGGCCATTTTCCCTCATGCTCAGCCCACCCTGGGGCTTTTGCAGAGCTGCCTGACTTGGCAGTGGCCCCACTGGCCTGGTTCCCACTGCTGATGGGGGTGGGCCTGGGAAGAGTGGTCTGCCCAGGGTGCTCCACTCCTGAAGGTGAAGGGAGCTTTATGTGGACCTAGAGCCCAGATCAAAGCTTTGCTGAGCAAGGGTTGGCCTGGAGTTGGGATGGGGGCAGGAGGAGTGGGATTTGGTGGGGGGAGTAAGAAACCACAGGGAGGACAGTCCAAATAAATCTTTGGCCCCCACGAGAGAAGAGGAAACCCCCAATCCTTTCCATAATAAGTGCCCTTAATAGATGTAGGTTAAAATGAAGAGGAGCTTGTTGCTTCCCTGGGATTTAGCAGCTCAAGAGAGACCTCCTCTTTCAGGAAGCCCTCCTGGACCACTGCCGAATTGATGGTCATATTTCTGTGGGCTTCTCTATCTTATCAGCAACACCTCCTTTATCCTGGCCCCTTGGGCAGTGGACACTGTTCATTGGCTTCTCTCTTACTCTGTCCCCCTCTGTGTAGCATCACACCACCCTGCTACCCAGTGCCAACACACATCCTGCTTAAGGCTGGGACACTGGCTCAGGCATCTCACCCCAGCCAGCAGCGCCCCCTTCTTCCAGCTGTGGCTCTACTCAGCCTGCTGGGCAGGAAAACAGCTGCAAACCAATTCACACAGAGGAGCTCCTGGGTGACAGGATATGAGCCCTACCATGCTCCTTACTGATTTTTTAGGAGAGGCTGCTTGAAACCAGTGATGACTTGACCCAAGCAGGCCAGTCTGAACCAACCCTGAATCTTACAGATGTGGAACCAAAGCCCAGGAAAGACAAATACATCGAATTACATCTCTCACTACCCCTCTGAGTTGGAGGTCATGAAGAAGACTTGGCTTACTGATGATGACCTCTAGGTCGAGTTCAGCCTCCTGTACTAAACTTAAGGGAGCCATGTATCCTCTTAGGACTTCCATCCAGTCACTTCTGAAGTATTTGGCCTCCACGATTCTAACAGCTCTTGCTTCTATGAACACTCCTGAGCCAGAAGCTCAACTTGGACTACAAAGGCCACGTGTAACATGAGAAAGTTGACCACGGGAACTCTCTTTCAAAAGAAGTTCAACCCACTGCATGGTTGGCCCTTCCCCTGCTGCAGGTCCATGAGCAGTCCTAGGCCCCAGGGGCCTCTTACAAGGCCTCAGTACCAAGTACCTGCTGAGAGGAAATGTAGAGCCTGACCCAGACAAGCGGCCATCCTTGGCTTGCATCTCTCCAGGGACAGGAAGCCCACCACCCCACAAGGCAAACCTTTGCTTTCTAGCAAAGGCAGATGGAGTCGTGAGCCCTTGACTCTTCTAAGGACCTAAAAGTGACAATAAACAGTAGAGAGTTTTGGAACCATAAGGAATGGACATACACAAAAACCCAAAGAGAGGGCTTCTGCATAAGCTTCCAGGAGCCAAACACTTCCACTCCCTGGTACCCTCCACCCCCATCAAGCCTAGCCAATAGCATCCAGCTCAACTTGGGTTCTGCTTGGGTCTATGTTGATCTCTGTACCGCCAGAGAACTTTTCAGATGGGTGTGGGTGTGTCCACTGTAGGGCAGGCCTGCAGGCTTGGGAGGGAAGGCCTCCACAATTCCTTTTTTTAGTTCATATCCAAAGACCAGGGGCAGACAGGCAGAGCAGTTCTCTGGGTTCCACTGCACTGCTTCCTCTCTTCCAAGGGAAAGCCCTGCCACAAATTGCATATCCTAAGCCTTGTCTTTCTCTTATTTTGCCCAAACACTCCCTGGGCTGGGGCTAACCCTGGATGTACAGGGCTCTTGATCCACACCCCCATGACAAGCAGGAAATAATCTTAGGAACTGGAAAACCAAAACCAAACTGTCTGAGCTCTTTGAGCTGGTTAGTATGTCAGGAAAGGGAGGAACTCAGTGTCCAATTCAGCTTTCTTTGAAATGGCCAGTGGCCAGGACCAGAGTGGGCAGGGCCGCCACGTACAGCTGTGCAGACTGTGCACTACATAACTTGATCAACTACAATAGAAACAGCACCCTCTGCAGTTGTGTAGTGCAGTGCAGTGACTGGGGGACGGTAGGGTGTCAAGTGTTAACAGTGTACATTAAGAGAGTAGCTAATCCAGTGTGTGCCTTTTACAGATAAGAGAGCAGAGTCAGGAAGAAGAAGAAACCCGTCCAAGATGTAAAACAAGTTAAAAGCTATGCTGGGATTAGAACCAGAGCTTCTGGAGTCAGAATCAGTACTCTGAAGTTCTCTCCCTCTCTGAGGATCCAAGGCTCGCATTCCCCTTCTATTTCTTGTTGGCAGGGTTAGCGTATGAGACTCTTGGAGGCCTGAATGCTTTTATTCATCCCCATATCTTTCAACAAATGCATATTGAGTATTTATTGTGTGCTAGGCATTTTTCCAGATGCTGAGGATAAGGTAGGGAGACAGATACAGTCCCTTCCAGGAGAGTGCTGATAAATGTTTAACAACTCGTTCTGGCTCTTGGAAGGAGATGGGAAGAGTCCCTATTTGTAGCATTTGCCAAATATCATGGTTTAAATCCTCCCGCTGTGGTCCGTTAAAAACCACCGTGACATCACTGAAAGGGAAGACTGCACACATTCAGCTCCATGAGCGTGGTCTCCCCAGCACACCACTGGTCCCTTTCCCTGTAGAAATGAAACTCTAGGGGCAGAGGAAACCATGTCCAAGTGAGCAAATAGCTCTTATAACCAACTGTAATTATCTTTATTTGTAAAAGACATAAGGAAGATGCTGTGAGGAAGAATAGGGGTTCTCCATGGCATGGCAAGGGGAGATTTCTCTGAGGCTGGGACATTAACACTGAAAGTTAAGAAGGAGCTGGCTGAGCAAAGATCATGGAGAATAATGTTCCTGACCAAAGGAACAGCACGTACAAAGGCCCCGAGGTGGAAAGAACTCTGTGGGTTTGAGGAGCAGGGAGGAAGTCAGTGTGGCTGGAAGTAGAAAGTGAAGAAGATGGTGATGCTGGAACAGACAGAGCCTGCAGGGCCTGGTGAGCCCCGGGGAAGGGTCTGGAATCACCCTGAATGCTGTGGGAGGATCCTGGAAGGTTTTTAGCAGGAAAGTGCCAGGATCACTCTCGCTGCTGTGAAGAGCATAGCTTGGAGTTGAGCGCAGGTAGAAGTGAGGGACTGAATGGAAGGCTGTCGAAAAGGTCCAGGCACACAATAATGAGAATGACTCGGTGTGGGTGGCATAGGAGGAAATAGACAAGAGGGGACTCATTCTAGGGAATCGAGGGGGCGGATTTGCTGCCAGGGGACTGACTTCCCAGTCTTTGACTTGAACAGTCAGGTGGCTGGTAACTCCAGGTTGTGAAATGGGGAGTCTTTGGAGAGAAAGCCTATTGGGGAGGGAAAACCTAAGGCAACTTTTTGGTCACATGAAGTGAGATGCCAGGAGACATTCAAATGAAAATGCCTGCGGCAGCTGGGCATGAAGCATGGGGTGCAGAGGGCAGGGCTGGGCTGGGCTGGGTGTGATCTAGGGTTCACAAGAGCCTCAGTCACTTTGGGGAGAGTGGAGAAAGGCAGTGGCCCAAGGCCCACTCCCTCGGCTGGATCCTACAGGTGTATTTTGGGTTCATATCTCTTGGCTGTGGTCCTCCGGGCAGCTTGCAGTTTGTGTATTGAGGGGAGGGGGTTAGTTGATCTCGGCTTTGTTGTGCTTGATGTGAACTTGCAACACAGAGATTCATAACACCGATATCAGTGTGTTTTTGTATCTCCTTCACAGCTGTTTTTGAAAATCTTAAGGAAAGCAGTCCATTTTGATCCCTTTCCCTGGCTAGAAAAAGGAGTAAATGATGTAAGGCAGAAAAAGGCACTGGCTTTCATGAAATTGTGAGTCTTATTCCTGAAGGAGGTAATCCCCTGAGGGCACGAGATGGCTGTCCAAGGCTGGGAGCGAAAGCAATGTTAATTACAGCAAATTTCAGTTCGGTGTTTGCTGTTTTCAATTTTTAGGCCTGTTTTCCATGAGCTTGACATCTGCTTAACCAGCACATTGGCAAACTCCCGATTTCTCAAAAAAATAAAAAGGACAGCTCTGGCTTTCGCCAGCACAGACTCCAGACTCCTTCTCCCCTCTCCCCTCACAGGATGCTTATGCAAGTGTCTCTCTCTGAGCCCACCGCATCCCCCACCCCCAGCCCCATGTAAGTGTTGGCTCTCCCCCGTAACCCCCAGTAGCCAGGGGCCCTCAGGACCCCATACAGCTGCCCAGCCCATGTCTGATTACTTCTAATTTGTGCTGAGTCACACATCAGCAAGCATTAGGACCCCACGGGAACAGGACAGAGAATGTGTGAGCTTTGAGATGAGACAAGAAGACTGGAATAGAGGACAGAGGTAGGCAGGTGAGATCCAAAGTGTTCCTTCTGGGTTGACAGTGTGTTAGAAGCAGTCTGGACCCAATGAGATCATGAATATGGAAGCTTTTATCTACCTCTGTACACATAGGAAGGCTTTTCAGGACACAAGATTCAAGGGGAACCCAGAACTCACCCAGGGACAATGTCTAGACCCCCTCACTGTACCCAAGAGGAAGCGGTCTGATTCCAATGTGCCCTTTTTTCATACGTGTAACATCCTAAAAGATATGAACGTACACATTGACCTGGGGCCCTTCCTCCTGGGACGGGGACAGGTGGCCACAGCTACCCAGGAGATGGCTGCTGGCTTGCCCAGACTGGCTCGATGACAGAAGCAGCAGGGAACGTGGGCTGGGGACATGCTGGTTGCCAGATGAGATCACTGCCCTGAGAGAGTTCCCCAAGACATGAGTGGTGTGATTATTCTGTGCGGAAGGCAACAGAAGCCTCCACACAAAGGTTTCTCCCTCCCTTCTCTACCAGTGTGAGGAGAGGGATGGTCCTTCACAGGGATGGCGTTTGCGTCCCCTGAATCCATGCCTTCTTCTGAGCTGTCGAGTGAAATCATTGCATCAGGCTCCTCCCTCAGTGGGCCCCATGCCACTGCACCACAGGGGGATTGGGAGGGGGGCAGGGGCTGGGATTTGAGATTCCGTCCAGAGATATGTTCCCTCCTGCTTCTTCAACAGAGGGAAGGAAGAGGAAGGACGGTGCTTGGCTGGTGACACTCGTGGTTGGAGGGATAGGACTCCATAGGACTTCTTTCCGAGGAAAAGGCAGTGGGATAATGACTTGTTAGCAGAGAGACCTGAAGTGCCTCCTTAAAGGCAGTCATTCTGTAAAGAAGCAAGGCACTGAGGAGGTGGTTGGAGGAGGTGGGAAAACAAGCTGGTCTTCAGCCAGAAGAAAGACCCGAGTTGGGGCAGGTTTGCTCGAAAGCTCTAGAGGGCCATCAGGGCCTGTCAGTCAGACCTGGTTTGGAATCCCCAGGCCTGTGGCCACCCCTACCCCATCACAGCCCCCAACTGTAGCAGGGGGTCAGCCAGCTGAGTGCTGAGCCAGAGAAGGCAGGTGGAAGGTGGCTCCAGCTCCCTTCCAGAAGTGGCTTGAAGGTGAGGGGGGCCCAAGTGCTACAGGGGAGAGGCAATGGCCCCAGTCCCAGAAGCCAGGGACTTGGGGGGACAATGACCATCAGCTTGCCCTCTTGGGGTGCCCAGTGCCCATCTGCTGCCTCTCCCCTCCAATGGGAGATGAATTTGGAAGTGAATCCAGAGGCAAAGGGCCACACAGACTCAGAACATCCCGACTGTCAAGGTTCTTAGGCCACCCAGTCCAGCGTCCTCATTTTTGATAAGGGGAAACTGGGTCCAGAGAGAAACGCCTTGTTCAAGGTTCAGCCAGTGGGTGGCAGAAGCCTGGGAAGAACCCAAGGCTCCTACTGCCTGGCCTCCTTCTGCTTACCAGAGCAGGCCTAGCTCTCAAGAGGTGGGAACTATATTACCAGGTTGCTTTTTCTGAATTGTCAGGAGCCCCTCCTCTGGCTTTTGACCTCGGTGGGGGTCCTCCAGCCAGTTCTCCCCAGTGCCTTCACTGGGATCATTACTTCCATTCCTAGAAGATCCTGGGGAGAGAGAAGCATCCGTCATTCCAAGGCCACGTAGTGGTGTACTCAGGGAGCTAGTGCCCAAAGCCCGGCATCCCCAATTCTGAAGTGAGAGAATTCCAGAGGCAGCCACGGTGTCCCCTGCTGCAGACTCCTGATCTCCTCCCTGGGGTTTCAGCAGCACAGTCCCACGGTGGGGCAGGGCTGCGCTTTCCTGGAAAGGGGACCACATGGCCTGGACCCCCACCAAGGCCACCCCTCTGGCAGCTGGGCCGGCTGCCGGCCGCAGCCAAGGAAGAGAGGCCCTGAGGCCCGGTCTCCAGGGTTCAGGCAAGGAGAGGGAGCTGGGCCTGCACACTCGGAGCACTCCATGACAGTTCTCTTCTGTCCTTCTCTTTGGCTCGGGAATGCAAAATATCATCATTTTTGCCTGGAGAGTTCCCTTCCTACATGTGTTTGGCTCTGGCCAACATTGAGATGAGTTTGCATTCCTCCACACTGCCGGGCCTCCGATTCTAAATTGTTTGCAAAGCCTCAAGACAGATGCTCGCGTGCCGACAGCTGGAAGCTGGCTGTGCTTTTGCCCAAGAGAAACTTACTGATGTGCATGGGGACAGGGCCTTAGAGGCCAGGGAGCAGAACACTCTCATTTTACAGATGGGGAAACTGAGGCCCACAGAGGCATAAGGACTCTCCACGGACACATGGTCCAAGTGAGTGACAATGCTGGGATTAGAACCCAGATCACACCGACCTGGTCCAACTTTCTCTGGGCCTCACTTTGGGCTCTGCTGACCAGCCCACATGACTGTTGACTCTGATCTGAAGACCACAAGTCTTGTCTTGTCAACTTTGTGTCCCTGCTACTAAGCGTGGAACCGACACCCTCACAGACTCAAATACACCTTTATTGAATTGAAGGACTGAAGAGAAAAGTCATGCAGAAGGCCTGGCAGTGAATAAAGATGGGCATGAGGAAAAGCCAGTGACCTTGCACAAATCCCCACCCCTCTCCTAGCCTTTGCTCTTTCACCTATGATAATGAGAGTCTTAAACCTGATCAAGTGGTTCTCAAACTATGTTCCAGGATACCCCAGGATTCCAAGGAATTAGGACGTTCACTGGGGATGAAGAGGTACTCCTTATCCCTCACCCTAACCCCAACCTCAACCTCTTGTGTCTGCATTTCACGTGTTGATTGTGTTCAAAAAAGCTGGGATTCACTGCAAAAAAGTAAAGTTGGGAGACTGCTAGACTTAGAGACGTGATCTCTAAAATCCCTGCTTGCTCAGGAAAATAAAATCCGAATACATTTCTCATCCCTGATCACAAATTTGCTACTCCTTTCAGTTGTCTGGGAGGGGTGATAGTGGGTCAGGAGCCCTGGTGATTGGGAGGAAGGAAAATGAGGTACAGGAGGGCCCTCGTGCTGAGGAGAGTTTGTTGACTGCATAGACCCTACCTAGAGCCCAGATGCCTTGATGCTCAGGGTTTGTCTGTCTGTCTGCTGCCCCTGCGTCTGCCATTCTGTGCCCTGACTAGGCACAGCGGCGTTGTTCTAAGGCTGGCTGCATGGCTTAGGTCATGACCTGCTGGCTGGGCCACACTGCTCCCTGACAGGTGAGGACCCGATCCAGCCCGGCCTTACTCCAGCCTTCCCTGTGAACCCTTGCAAAGGGAATGATCAGACTGCTACCCTCGAGATCACGAGTCCCCCACAGACCCCCCAGCCTCCCTCTTCTGTGTCTTTGTCAATCACGCTATGAAACCGTTCCTTCCCCTCCCTGATTGTCCATCCTTTAAGAGCCAGACCAAATCAGTTACCAATTGCTTCAATGATGCCACATAACAAATAACCACCAAAATCTGAGTGACACCCAATAATCATGTAGTTCATATGTCTGACACCAGCGGACCTAAACTAAGTTCAACCAAGTAGCTCTTCTGGTCTCCCTGGGTTTGTTCAGACATCCTGGGGATGGCTGATCTCAGGCAGGGTTGGCTAGGGCAGCTCAGCTCCAGATAGCCTTCATCCTTTTCCTGGCATCAGTGAGTTAGCCTGAGTGAAATACTTCTGATATCCATGGCAGAAGTGCAAGTGAACAAACAGAAACAAAGCCTTGTAAGACCTCAGCTGAGAGCTGGCTCACTTTAATTTCTGCCTCCTATGGCCCAGCCCCAAGGCCAGCAGGAATGCTCCACAGTGTCTGTTTTGTATTGTTGTTAGGCAGAGCTAAATGGTCCACTTCGTTTCCACACATTTTACTGAGCACCTACTGGGTCCCAAAGCCTTTGTTAGGAATGAAAAGATAAATGAAACCCAGTCCTTGTTCTTCTGTTGCTCAGGGTCTTGGCACTGGGATATGATGTAGGAAATCCATTCTGCTCAGGGTATAGGTTTAACCCCACACTTAACAAAGAGTCATTCGACATCCACACCAGTGGAGGTATGGGCCAAGCTGCTGCCCAAGAAAAGCTTGCAGGACAGTGCAATTGCTCTGTTGTTCAAATAGCTACCCACAGGGGAAGGACTGCACATTTTCCCCACCTGCCAGGGGCTCCCCAGGTCAGAGCCCAGATCCCCACCCTCCTGAGGGCTTCCTGAGGGAATGTGTAGTTACTAGGTTTCTTGGAGGGCAACGGGACCCCGGGGTGCAGGGTCCCGGCTTCTTCCCCAGAGCCAGAGGACACCTTAGGCTGGGCCTATCTTCTCTCTAGTGCAGGCCTTCCTCCCTCAATGGGCAAGAAGCTTCTCTGATGAGGGGACCACATGCTCCCTCCTCCTAGCCCTTCTCTTAGATCTTATTAGCCCCTATCGCAGGAGCCTAGACTAGGGGGTGCCCTGGGGACTTGCCAACCCTGTCCCCAAACCTGGCATTGTCTTCTTGGATGCCTTGTCTTTGGAACAATGGCCTTGGGGCAGAAGGGAAAGGTGACTGGACTGGTAGCAGAGTGAGAATCACCAAACTTTCCTGATTTGCCCAGGCCAGGCAGAGGGGACAGCCATGCCGATGGGGCAAAACAGTCAGACATTGAAACCTCATTTCTGTCTCACTTTGGAAATATGTTATATCGTCTTCCCCAGGGGCCAGAAGTCCACTTTATCATTTCTTTTTGCTCAAGCTAGTTTCTGGGTCTTTCTGCTGTCACACCGTGCCGGGCCGCACCCCTCTCCCCCACCCCATACCCCGCTGCCCCTATCTGTGTGATTGGCTTTTAAACAAACTGAAGTGAAGATTCTTGGGACCCATGTAAAATTGAGAAGAGGGAGACAATCTGAGAGAGTTCGGGTCACATTTCCACTCCCTGGCCCCCATCCAAGCTCATAGCATCCAAGGAAAACGAAAGTGTTTGCTTACACAGGTGCGACTGCAGCCCAGAGCAGGGCCCGTGGAGTGAGCCGAGGCCGGGTCTGGGCACACGGAGGGCTGCTGTGAGGCCTTCACCCTCAGGCTCCTCCAAGGGGCTTCTTGCTGTCTGGTGCTTTCAAGGCCCTTGGGACTCTGGCTGCCTCCTTCCGGCACAGCTGGTTCCTTGTATTCTACGTGTTAAGCCCAGGGGTTCACTGATCAGCTCTCTAGTGAGCAGGATTTAGGGCTTAGGACCTGGGACTGGGGAGGGTTTAAGAAGCAGGGGGTGGGAGGGGTCAAGCCTGGGTGAGAGCACTGAGGTCGAGGAATTCAAGTGAGGGGGCGGGGGCTGACAGGGGAGAGGAGGCTTGATGGAGGCAGGCGGCAAGGGGCTGGAGTGCCTCCCTGCCATTCCTAGCTGTGTGACCCCTGCTGGTTTCCAACCAGTGCCTCAGTTTCTTCACCTGTAAAATGAGAATATAATGTGCTTACTTCAAAAGGGTATTGGGAGGGACGCCTGGGTGGCTCAGTTGGTTGGACAACTGCCTTCAGCTCAGGTCATGATCCCGGAGTCCCGGGATCCAGTCCCGCATCAGGCTCCCAGCTCCACGGGGAGTCTGCTTCTCCCTCTGACCTTCTCCTTGCTCATGCTCTCTCTCACTGTCTCTCTCTCAAATAAATAAATAAAAATCTTTAAAAAAAAAAAAAAAGGTATTGGGAGGATGAAATAAATTTAGAAGAGTGTTTGGTACCTAGTGAATGCTATCCGTGTTGTTATCATAATCTAAGTGGAGGAGACTGTGAGTACCTAAGTCAGAGGGCCGGGAAGTAAACTAAGGCAGGAAGAAGCCAGCAGGTACTGGTTCTTAGCACAGATTCTCAGAAGGTGAGAAATCTATTTCCTCAGAGAGGCTCAGGCAGAAAAGCAGCAGGGGCAAAGGTCCCGAGTCGGGAGGAAGCAAGGGTGTCTGGGGCTCAGAAAGGGGCCCCTAGGGACTGCCCCACAGGGAGCCAGAGGAAACTCACACAAGAGGAGACTGCAGAGGTCTTGGGCCTGCATGGAGGATTCGGGACAGGGCTGAGCAGTGGTGGGGAGCAATGAAAATGGACTTGTGGCAGCCGCCCCTAGGCTAGAGTGAGCATTCCCCGGGGAGCTGTTGGCCGACAGTAGCTGTGGACGTGTGTTGGCCAGCGCGCTTCGCAGCATTTGGGACGATGACTGCCCCACCTGGTAGCTGGACAGTGGCCTTCACCTTAGCCTGGAGGGGTGCTCAAGCTCAGGGCTGTGTCTTCCATCCCTTCTTGGGACTGAATGGTGCTTTTTAAAAAGACAGATATGCTTCTGAAAAAGGGAGCAGCAGCCGATGTCACTTTGGCCCCAGTCCGCAGGAGAGCAGCCCAAACATTGTGGATCTACCCCCTCCATCATCAGTGCCCAGGGCGGAGGGGCGGCAAGCCAGGCTCCTGGTGTGGCTCCAGTTGGCCTATCAGTTCCCGTCAAAAACAACTTTGTTTGGTTTTACTGGTACTCGGAGTCCATAAATCTCTGAGAAGGGTACGTTCCCCAAGCATGGAAGCCGTCTGCCATCAGAAGAGCGCGCCACAGATCTTGCTGAGAGCCAAGGTCGGAGTGTCGGACTTGACATCACATTTAGGAAATCCATTCTCTGACTCCGTTTGGCAAAAAGAAAATCCCAGCACCTTGTCACTTAACACCCTGACCCTGAGAGGCTTTTGTCCTCTTCCCTGTGGCCCACTTCACTAATCCTGTCCCCAGGAGGTTGAGGATGGGGGTGTGGGGGGAGACTGGGCTGGTCCCAGACAGACCCCCAAGTGAGGGAAGGAGCACAGGGAGGTTTGCCTTCTCTCCGTGTGCTTCTCCCAGCAGACCCCAAAGGCAAAGCCTGCTGACATCTGAGGACAGAAGTCAGGGAAGATCCCCTTCTCTGAAAAAAATATTCCCTCCTCCCTAGAGGGTCCTTCTCATGAAAGTCTGGTCCCCCAGGGGTAACACATCAATCACCCCAGGGCCTGGAGCCCTTTGGTCTTGGACTTGCTCTCATTTAGGGCAAATTATTTAATCTCCCAGAGGTATGGTACCTGTCTTACAGGGTTGGTGTGAGATTTAACTAATGAATGTAAAATTGATGGTTAGATACCTAGAATCGTGCCTGGAACATCTCCGTGCTCAGTGAATAGACTTTTCTTTCTCCTTTTCCTCATGAAAGGGAGAGGACACCCCAGACCCGTGTGCCTGCTGGTCCCCAACCCTCCAATCAGTCGGTCCATAGGACTCGGCGCCAAGGGCTTAGTCTCTATTCAGGCCCTAAGTGTGAGCAGGAGGGCAAAGCAGTGTCTCGTGCCACTAACGAGAACCTAAGAATATTATCAACTACCATCCAGGTGACAAGAAACAGACAAATATATATTATGTGATCAGTGCTGTCAGGAGGAATGGAGAAGGGGGGTCGAGAGTGACGGGGTGGTCTGCTGGTAGACAAAAAGGAGCTAAAACAGGGACACCGGTGACTTAAAGGGTGAGCCATGTGGCTAATCGGGAGAGAAACCTTCCAGGCAGAGGGAACAGCCAGGGCAAAGACACTGAGCAGAGGTGGTCTGACAAAGCACGACTGGAGCAGAAGGATGGAGGAGGAGGACAGGGAATAAGGGGCAGAGGGAACAGCACGGGGGTGGGGGTGGCGACGCAGAGCCTTGTGGGTAAGGAGTCTGGCCCTGACTGTGTGGGGTGGGAACCTGGTGGAGGGGATGGGACTGAGGACTGACAGGACCTCACAGGTTTTAGAAGGATCCCTCTGGCCATGTTCACACAAGAAGCACTGATAGCAGGAAGGCCTCAAAGACACAGTTTTTGGCCTTGTTTTCCCTGACCCTCACCCTCCAGGTGGGTGGGTCCCAAGAGCCAGAATGCACCTTCCTCTTACTCCGGGCCACCCCCTGCTGCTGAGGTCAGATCCAGAAACAGGAGGACCAGGGACAGCCACGGGGTGTCTACAGGGGGCACAGGGAGCCAGGTAAAGTGTTGCACACAATCAGGGACTGTGTGTGACCTGTGCATATAAAAGTGTGTGTGTGTGTGCACGCGGACAGACTTGTGTGTTACATCTGTGTGTGCGAGCATGTGTGTGTGCACACAGGCCTATAGTGTGCATGGGTGTATGCATGTGTGTAAGTGTGTTCATTTATGGGACCGATTTGCAGTTCCTCATCTGCAACTCCACTTCTTTGACTCGTCCATAGCCACCTCTCAGCTCTGCACAGGGGACACTATTGTCCCTCTCTCCTCAATGACATGCCCTTACTGGCTAAGAACTGGTGCTCCTTGATCCCCCTGTGCTCACCAGACCAGGAGCCTCTTCCCTGAGGCTGCGCACTGCTAACCAGGCTGAGAAGCCCATTCATGGTCTGGGCCTTAGAAAAAAGGCACTAAAGGGTTAGGTACTCCTCTGCTCCCACCACCACTCTGGGCCATGACACTAAATTCATGTGGCAGATTAAGAATCATGAAGACAAGATTGGCAGCCACATAGCAACTTGCTGCCATGGTCCTTATCCCCAGCGGGCATTGCTCACAGATCACAGTAGTCTTGCCTGCTCAGTACAGACTTGACCTCAGAATCTTTCTTAACTCAGTGCTCTAGGCAGCACTAATAATCAATTGACATTAGATATATCTAATATCCAGTTTTCCAGTTTTCCCCCTGGGACTGTAATTCAATGACTCTAATGATGAAACTGTATCCATTTTCAGAGCAAAAAAAGTGTGGAAGAAACTACTTGCTCCCATACAATAGGTCTTATTCAAGTAGGTGCTCCTGGGTATCACCCTCAAACACTCAGGTCAGGGTTCAGTGTCCACGGGAAGGACAATGGGACACTCAAGGTGCAAGCCTCACATTCAGAGGCCTTGTCTAGGGGGCTACCCTTTGCTACCCATATCACAAGACTGTCATGGAGGTCAAAGGGTAACATATATATAGACGTTCTTTGAAAGGCATAAAGTGCCCTACACATGAAAGGGGTGACAATGACATTCTGTCTATTCTATTCTATTCTATTCTATTCTATTCTATTCTATTGGTTGTACTTCACTAATCTGAAAGTTTGGTCTCATGGTAGGATCCTACCCCTTAAATCTCATGGGTCCCAAGTTTGGTGTTCCTGTTAATGATAATAGGTAAGGAGGCCAGACATGCCCAGAAAATGCCTCATGGAGAGAAGGAGTCAAAGAGCAGGCATCTGAGGGGCTAGCTCCTGATGCTACCACTGACTTGCTGTGCATCCCTGGACAAGCCTCCTTCACCTCTCTGGGGCTGAAACCCCTCTGCCAAATATAGATGATGCTTGCTTATTTTCCCAAGGTTCCTTAAGGGAAAATAATGGCTGATGTGAGGAGACGCAGAAACCCAAGTTACCATGCAGATGTGAGTTGTTGTTTGTTGTGATTTGGGACAAGAATACCAAAGGCTCAACACCAAGGCTTTCCAGGAGATAGAATCAGTTCACTGATGTGTGACCTAATCAAACAGAGAAGACGGTAGAGGCCAGGGTGAAAGAGTTATGGAACTCTTCCTCTGCTTTTCATTGACTGCCTCAGCCAAGCAGTGTCCCCAACTAAAGCCAGGAAGAGCTTTGCAAATTGATTCAGAAGGCAGTGGTGAACTGGCAGAGTTGGAGCCATGACCATTAGGACCCCAGGCTTGGGGGACAGGTGGGAAGCCAGTTCTTTGACTCTTTAACAGGCAGAGATGAGAGGAGACCAGAGAGGAAAGAATAGGAGGGAAAGAAGGAGGAGAAAGGAGGGAAAATAGAAAACAAAACGGAAGAAGATAGCAAAAGCTAAAAGAAGCAGTATTGGAGGTAGGAGTGGTAGAGGAGGAAAGGAGTGGCCTTGTCCCCACCCCTACCATGGGACCAAGAATCCTCAGTGGGAGGGACCAGGTCTTCCCAGCCAGACCTGATCTACCTGGGAATACATTTTATGCCTCCCCTATCAGATTATGGCTCTTGCAGGGCCAGGGCTGGGCCTTCTCCCATCAGACCATGGGCTCCTACAAGCGGGGACTACCTTAGCCATTTCATATGGGGACTCCCCAAGGAAAGGGGAATATACTCCTCCTATAGCCAAGACCTGTCAGTGGGGCCCATCAAACCATTGGGGCCCACCCCTCTGCCTGCCTGATTACCCTCTTTTCCCCATCCCAGGGTTCACAGACACCTTCAACATAGACACCAGAAAACCTCGAATCATTGCTGGCTCCAGGGCTGCCTTCTTCGGCTACACAGTGCAGCAGCATGACATCGACGGCAAGAAGTGGTGAGTGAGAGCTGCCTCCCCAGCCTACCCTAGACTTCCCCACACCTGTCCCCTCCACCAGCTGCCCAACATGGCTCTCACATATGCAGACACCCCCACGTCCAGTGACTTGATATCCTGTCCCAGCTGCCCAGGGTCTGCCCCTGACTGTGAAACCTCAAGCATTCCATAGCTGGCCCTCGATCTTCTCATCTGAAAAATGGGGATGAAAACAACACAGGGAGCAGGCATCCTAGAACCAATAGTTACTATCTATCTCTCCCATTTGCTTATTGTTTACTTTGTTTTATTTTACTTCATATACTAATTATAGTTATTTTGAAGTCCGTGGCTAATGCCAATATCTGAAGCATCTTCAGGTCTGCTTCTAGTGACTATTTCATCTCATGACTATTGGTCATTTTTTCCTGATTCTTTCCCTGTTCAGTAATTTTTGTATTTTATTCTATGGTGAATATTGTGAATAGTACACAGTAGAGACTAGGTTATGTTATCTTCCTTTAAAGAAGTACACATTTTGTTCTGATAGGCAATTAAAATACTGAGGAAATCACCTAGATCTTACCGTGGCTTGATCTTACTGTGGCTTGGCCTGGGCCTTGGTTAGGGCAGATATCATCTTGTTTTGTCCTTACTTCTGGGCTGTGGTCTTTATTCCTAGGGCATGGATTTTCTGGGATCTCAACTGAAAGCCTGTAGTATTCATTAAAGTTTCTCCATTCAGACTGAGCATGTACCCCAACATATCCCAAGCACTGGACAGTCTCTAATATCTCTTCCCCAAGGGCTCTTCTCTAACAGATTTTCTAGAGTCTCCCACTATGCATACACAACTTAGAAGCCAGCCAAAGATCCTGAGGGGAAATTTTAGCAGAATTTTGGGGGCTCTTTCTCTGTGGCTCTCTCCCTCTGCCTGCCCCCACCAGACTCTAGTTTCAGCCCCAACTCCAATTACTGTTCCCTCCATGCAGCAAGACTGCTGCTCTCTGGATTCCATTCCCATACCAAAATAAGGAAAATGCCTTCATGGAGAGGGCTAGGTTGAATGTGGCATTAGCTGCTGGGGTTCCCTTTTCTCAAGTACTGACCTTTGCGTTGATTGCTGTCCAGTGCCTGAAAATAATTGTTCCATGTGTTTTATGTAGCTTTTGCAGTTAGTTTATGGCTACAACTGAAAGTCCTCTTTCCTATTACCAACTGAGATTTCACTTCTCCGACCTTCCCTTCCCATCACTGGATGAGTTGCCCCCATAAGGTTTGTATTTCATTTTTTATAATGTTTATCAAGCTGAATAGTGATCACCTTTTTTCCTAAAAATGAGGGGTACACTCCTTGGCAATTAGTAGATGCACAAAAGAACATGCTTTGAAAGACTAAATTAATGATTTAAACCTCTCTCACCCTGCCCAAACATAAGAGGCATAACATCCAAACTTTTTACACAGGATGAAGGTTTAAGGATGAAATAGAACGGGCTTTGGCAAGATTGAAATTGTTTTGACTCATATTTGTTTATTAAGCTTCTGTTAATAAACTTTACTAGACTCTGCAAAATATTAGTATGAGTAAGACATGGTTTCACTCTCAAATAATTCACAGACCATTTGAGGAGGCCACACTAATACCCCTGAAATAATTAAATTATACAAGACAAAATACAAGCTGGTGTTCATTATGTTTCTCTTTGTGAGGCCACTTTCTCCATGAGGCTCTCCAGATCCTTCTCCTAGCCTAAGATGGTCTGACCCTTCCCAAGCCCTCTCTTCTGGTGACAATATCACTTCCTACCTTATGTTGGAGTCACTTAGGCGTATCTCCCCTCCTGGACACCATCATCCTCTCCCAGCACAGCATCTTGCTCATAAAAGAAACTCATCCAGAGTTCAAAAGGAGAAATCTGCATGCCCAGGATCTCTGGAAGGGCTTCATGGAAGAGGGGCATTTGAGTGAGGTCTTGGAGGATGGGCCTAGATGAGCAGTAATGTAGGATAGATTCAACTCCTGGTCCTGTTTGCTGATCTGGGTACATCATGGAAGGGGAGTGGTATTGTACTGGAGCCACTTGACCTCGGCTTGTTTTCTGCCATAGCTCATGGGCTGGGAGAGCCAGAGAGAGGCCTCAGAGTCCCAGGGAGCCGCAGCTCATGCAGAACGATCTGAGGCCCACAGGACTCTTCAGGAATCCCTGTCCTCACTGCAGGGATACCCCTGCTCATCTTACTTCCTTGCTTCCCCTCTGGCCCCCATTTTTCCTGTCCTCTAGGCAGCATCTCAAGAGTTGTATTCAGACCTAAGCCCCTGGGGATGTTGATCATAGGGAAAGAGGTTGATGCCATTGTAATTTGGGAGATGCTGGCTGGACATGATGCATGGGGACGGCCCCAGGGGTTTGTGTTGGTTCAACTCCCTGCCAGGAGACACCTTAAAGGGAAGACAAGTGCAAGCAAAGGCTTGCCGTCCAAAGATGGCGGCTTGGGGGGAGGTCTTGGGAGAAGCTCTGTTTCCCTGCACCTCTATTAGCTGGTGTGTAAAATGGATATGAACATACCTATCTCAGTGCTAGGCAAGGTCAAAAAATACCTGAAATGTGAATGTGCAGAGCAGGAAATTGGGGATTGAATTCCTTACAGCCAGCAAGAGGCCAAACCTGAAATTGGGCCTCTGCAACTTGGTTGAGCATCTTTCTCTGACCCAGGCTCTTCCTGCCTCCTGGGTATGGACTTGGATCCCAGGCCCACATCTCCTGGGCCTGTAGTGAGGCCACAGAATCTGTGTTTTAAAGAGCTCCCCCAGGAGACTCTAGCAGGGGGAGGGGGACTCCTGAGGATCACCATCTCCACTGGAGGGAGCGATGTGCCAGTGTGGAACCACATCACTCCCCAGCCCCTGCCCAAAGACTCAGCTCCCAACCCTGCCACATAGAAGGCCCCTCCCCCAGCTATCATCCACCACAGGCGCCTATGAGGCCCAGCCCCCATTTACCAGACTGTGGGCCTCCTTAAACGTCAAGGGCACCCGAGCCTGATGGAAACAGTTGGAGGATGAGGGGAAAGACTTGGTGGGGATGCCACTTTATTTTCTGAGCCCCTCACCTCCTGCCTATGGGGCCCCCAATTCCAGGCTCAAACTGGTCAAAGCTGGTGGACACAATTTTGAACAGTTTCCCACATGCCTCGGTTTTAGCAACAATAACAACATGCACAGACACACAAAAAGGAAAAAAGAAAACAAATTCCTCTTGTGCTGAGTATTCTCTGCTCCTGCTTTTAAAGCCCCTGTGTATTTCCAGAGAAATTTAATCCATATGACTCTAATGCATGTACATTGAAGTCATTAAATCAGTTGGTTTTTAAAGTCTTCAGTTCCCAGGAGCAGGAAGCCTCCTCGTGCTGAAGAGAAACAGAACTAGGCCTCACGGGCTTTCAGTTTGTCACTGAAGCTCTCACCCCTTGGAGAGAGAAGCCTCAGCTCTCGGCAAGGCAGGGCATTTGGCACTCTCCCATCAAGGGCAGTGGGGAGCGGAAGCCAAACAGCCTTAGTGGGCTCCGCAAAGGGGCCCCTTTGGAACTTAAACCCCTTTGGGCTTTAAGAACAAGAGGGTATGGCAAGTTCCCTGGGGTGCAAGTTAGGGACATGAGCAACTTGTGAGAGAAGTTGGCTTGTCCCCATTTTACAGATGGAGGAACTGAAACGCAAGAGAGAGAGAGGACATAATTAGTAAGGCTCTGAGCCAGGTCTGGAGCCCAGATCTCATTAGGCCCAAGGGGGCCCAGAACAGAAGCAGCCCCAGCCCAGAGGCCAGCTGGAACCTACAGTCTTCCTTTAAGGTGCCCCTCCCCACTGGCCCCGCTGCTGGCCTCACAAGAACCAAGGCAATGGTGTCCCTAGGACCCAACACTAGCAGATTCACATAAATGTACTGAGCCCAGCCAGGAAGGGAGGGTGTATGTTCATAGAACCCGAATACTCCATGATAAATACCAAGAGAGGGCACACAGAAAGGATGGTGGGAATCCATGTGATGGAGAAAGTTCTAATTCAGAAAGTGGAGGGAATCAGGAAAGGCTGTGGAAGAGGGGGCTTTCAGATGGGTAGGATTTCCATGGGCAGAATGCACATGGGTGAGAGAACTGGAGGGACTAGCATGGATATTTATACAGAGATGGAAAAGAAGAGGCCATGTTTAGAAAAAGGATACTTCCCATGTGGCTAGAGGAGAAGGTGCAGAAAGCCAAGCAGGGAGGTCACAGGCTGGGAGGGTGAGGAGAACACCAGAGAAGGGGACTGTATCTGGGAGGCAATGGGGAGCCAATGGAGGTTTTAGAGCAGGAGAGTGGTTCATCAGAGCTGTAATTTCTGGAGTGCTCAATTTGGCTACTATGTGGAGGAGGGAATTGAGGGAAGGAGAGCCTGGAAGTGAGGAGGCTGGTGGGAGGCCTATGGAAGTCTAGGCGAGTGGAGGGTATAAGGCCTGGGGCTTGAGGAAGGGGCCTGCTTTGTGAGTGTCAACAGTTCATTCATTCATCCTTGTGAGCCTGGTGTTAGGTCCTGGGAATCCAATGGTGAGCAAAACTGCAAAGTCCCAACCCTGAGGGAGCTCTTCTTCTAGTGGGACGAGACAGGTTGTTAGTTTGCGCATTGTCTGTCCAGTGGTGATCTGGGCAACAGAGATGCATTAGGCAAGGGAAGAGGGCTTATAAGTGTGGTGGCGGGGTGAGGTGAGTGCTGCCACCTTATGTAGGTCACCAAGAAAGGCCTCAGTGCTCGGGTGATAGCCATCAGAGACCTGAAGGAAAGGGAGAGTGCGACAATCATGGATACCTGAGAAAAGACTCGTCTAGGTGGAGGGAATGACAAGTGCAAAGGCCCTGAGGTAGGAAGATGCTTGGAATGTTCAAGGAACAATGTGTGTGGTTGGAGTCGAGTGAGTTAGGGCAAGAAGGAGGCAGTTGAAACAGTATGAAAGGTGACTGAGGGCAAATCTTGCTGACTGGGAAGCCAACAAAAAGGCAGGAAAGCCAAACTCGGCAACAGGAGACCAACTTTGGGGGAACATGAGCTAAGCTTTGGTCCCACTTGGTTTGAAGTATCCAAGGGTCATCGGGTGTAAGTCATCAGCTGGCAGCAGGGGCCAGAGACCTTCAACTGGGTGGGGAGATCAGAGCCAAGATTCAGATGTGTTTGGGAGAACTACATTCTAAGAGGAGTGATCAGAGAGAAGGAGGGGGCTGCGGAAAGCACTGTCAGATGCCTATGGGTATGAGTGGGGAGGAGGGAGAGAGAACAATCAGAAGTATGGGCAAAAGGGGGTGCAGTGTCCCAGAGGGCAGAGGAAGGGAGAACTGCAACAGAGAGGGGGTGGGGTTATCCCGAGTGTCCCTCCGGGAAGTAGTGGCGGGGCCCAGCTGGGGAGCATACAGCGCTGGGCAAACCCATACAGGACCAGAGCCCTTGCAATGGATGGAAATGCCCGTGATGTGAACTTAGGCACACAGAGTCAGTCAAGAGCTCTCCAAAGGACTCCGTGCAACATCTGTGAAGTCTTCAGTTCCTACTCTAGATCAAGTGGTTCTCAAACCTCAGTGGGTGTCAGAGTCCCTGGAAGGCTCATTGCATGGGATCCCTGGGCGCCAGGTCCAGAATTTCAGAGTCACTAGGTCTGGGGTGGGACCTGAGAATGCACTTATCCAGCAAGTCCCCAGGGGCGGCTGGTGCTGTCAGTCTGGGGACCACACTCTGAGAACCACAGACTAGAGATTTCTGTTCCCGGTATCTTAAGCTGATGACAACAGGCAGACACTAAATGACCAGAACTGTGTAGGTGCCCCCATGTGTGGGGAAATGGGGACTTGGGGAGCCACAGTCAGCTGGAGGTGAGGCTTGAGAAAGATCTGCTCACCCCTCACTGTCATCCCTGGGCATCCTCCTGTCTCTCTGAGCCCTTCCTCTACTTTCTCCTTCCTTTGGATATTCTTTTTTCTTCTCTTTGCTCATTTCCTCTTGCTAGTTTCCGGATTTCTTGCCCTGCTCCTTACTAGGTGATACCTATTTCACCTAAGTTCTAATTGGGGTAAGGTGTTGATTCTTTCATAGCATGGACCGTCTAAATGGACATTCTGAGATAAGTCCCACTCATGATAGAATTGGGGGTGGACTGGAATGTATCCACAAACACCAGGTGTCAAGCCCAAGCCCGGGGTGCCCTCTGGCCCTGCCATTCTCTCCTGTCCCAGCCCCGGCCAATTTCCAGCCTCTCATTGGTGGCCCCTTCCCTCGAGGTTGTGGCAGGTCTCATGGTTGGCAGAGCTGTCCTGCCTGGGCACATAAATGAAGACACACTGAGGGGGCTTTTTACTAAGGAGACATCTAAGCTTCGGAGCCACATGGACCTGGGTTCTGTTCTCTGCTCAGCCACTTTCCAAGCCAAGGGAATGGAGCACTTTATAGCCACTTTCTGGACCACATTTTCTTCATCTGTGAAATGGGCGCAATGATGCCAGAGCCCAAAAGGGCTTTCCTGAAGGTGAAATAGGAGATGGTGTAGGAAGTGTCTACTGTGGGCAGATTTTGCTGGAGTTATATTTCCCTGCGCTGGTCTATGCTCCATAAAAGAATATGGTGTCCGGGGAGAGGTTTCGGGGAAAAGGGCCTGAGTGACTGTTGCTTGGGCAGAACGGCGGGTCTTCTCCAAGCCCGTCCCTCCTCCTCTTTGGTGCCCTTATGGGCAGTCAGGCCTGGGGCAGATTCAACCTTTGCTGCTATAAAATTGCACTGTGGGGCAGCCTAAGCTCTTCTCCTGGCTCAGGCCCCCAGAACAGCCTCCCAAGACCACAGGGCAGAAGTGCCCTCTGCTATTTTCTCTTGGAACAAATAAAATCTGGTACCATGAGTCATTCTGGTTAAAGGATAAATCACTACAGAAGCAAAGCCCAGGGCAGGATGAAACCATCCAAGGCACCAGAGAGAGGAAGAGAGAGAGAAAAACTGTGCTGGTGGGGAAACGTTGGCTCAGGGCCCAGGCCCCCAGCCGAACCCTGCAGGCAGCGCACGCCCCGGAAAAGCGTGAGCTGGGGTGGGCAGGAGCAGTGGAAATCCAGACAGCTGTCCTTCCAGACCAGAGCCCGAGGCGCCTTCAGGCCCTCAGAGACACAGAGCAGGCTCTGAGCTGCCAGGGAGAGCCCACAGCGGGAACTCTGGGGCCATGTGCACAGGAGAGACTAGGCCTGCGAAAGTTTTCCAGGCATCCCACATCCGCAGATACTGCTTCTGTTCTTGCCTTTTTCTCTCTCCCTCTCTCTTTTCTTTCTCCTTCACCATCTGCTTCTTTTTTTTCTTTTTAAGGCCACAACCACACAGGGAAGTCCCAGGACTTGAAGAGTATGTCAGCTAAGGCTCAGGTTACCCACCCCCCCATGTGCACACGCATGCATGCGTGCGCGCATGCACACACACACACACACACACACACACACACAGCTGGTCAACCTGAGGCCCTCGGGGTCCCGGAACAACCTTAGTGCTGAGCACAGAAAGGCAGAGAGCCAACCATTGCATGCTTTGAGGGTAAGTGGAAACATTGCAAGGAAAGTCTCCAGGTTACTAACCTCCTTGAAAGCAAATAAATTTCATTTGGGCAGTTCAGGGAAGCCAGAGGGATTTGCGAACTCAGCATCTTCTCCACCACCACCCCCACCCCAACCCCCCCCCCCCATACACACATACCCCAGGGGCCTATGGTCTCTTCCACCTGGCTCTTTGGCCTCTGCCAGCATGCTCTTTCAAGGACCCGCAGCGAAGGACAGGGAAGGAGGGCTCCTCATATGACGTGGAGAACAAACTGATGCTGAAATACACTCCATCTTGAGAATGGCTTTCTATAATTTCATAGGATTGAATGAATTTTCAAGACTGGTTATTAATGGCGCCTTAGCCCTTTATCCGCAATTCTCATAACTGACAATAGGGGGAGCAAGGCCGGCCAGTAGGCGTTCCTTAACATCAATCATCTAGGCTTCCCATTGATGTTACAGCTCAGGGCTAACAACCTGTGCCTCCATGCCTTCCGGCTACAAAATGTGAAAGACTAAGCTCCTTATTGAAAACCATAATTGGAAGAAACATGCCTTAAAGTTATATTCAGTTATAAAACCAAATCAGTGGGCTGTACATGCCTTTTCTCACTAACCTCAACTGTGATGGCCCACAGCTTAACTTAACCCTTGCTTTCTCCAGGCTTGGACAGAATACCTCCTTCTAGCTTTCCCTGACTACTTTGTGAAGAATTAAGAGCTCTTTGGGATTTCAATCTCTTTTCAATGGCTCTTCTCTTTCACATGGCTGCATCCCTCAGACATACAGCCAATGGCAAATGCTTGCCGTTGACTCAAGACCGTCTTGACAAGGTTGCTCTTGCCTTCTGTGGAATCTCTAAATCCTTTCCACTTTCCCTCTTGAATCACTTATTCCTGGTTTAGCTGTGATGAGTCACCCTGAGCCAATAAAGCAGACAGACGTGGAGAGTTATACACAAAGGCAGTTAAGAAAAGTGGCAAAGGATCCCCAAGCGTAGGGCTTGCCTTTGATTTGTCTTTGCCTGGCACAGACCCAAAGAGGGAGGAGGGGAGGATGGTTCTAGAAGTCAGGCTATGACCTACCTAAATCTCAGGGCAGCCCTAAGCTGGACATTCTGGTGGTAAAGAGGCTGGGGACAGTGACTCCACATGGGAGGAGTTGGTGAGAGACTGAAGTATGGGTGGGGGGCAGCAGAGTGTCCCATGCCGGGTGCCTACTTCATAGCATCAGGTCCTCTTTGCTTCTCCCCTACCACTGAGCCAGGGATTTTGTAAGCCAAGAGGGAGGATGATGGGGTTGATGTAATGACAGATTCTATCCATCCAGTGGTTGGAGGGAGTCTGCTGCCTCCGTGCTTCCTTATGGCTTCTCCAATAATAATGCTGTAGGAAGAGCCATTACTCACAATCCAGAGGGAGAGGAGGGAAATGAATCTGAGCTCTGAACCAGACAGAAAGTACTTCGAAGGATTTTGCATAGCCAGTAATTCCCTGATGCAACTCAGGGCTGGTGTCTGTGTGTCCCGCCCTCCTGTGCCCAGAGCCAGAGAGAATGAGGCCCCAGAGCTGCCCAGTAGACAGCTGGGTGACTTGGGTTAATGTCCAAGGAAACACCTAGCACAAGCTCAGACACAAGATCAACTGCCCCGTCATTTGGGCGTGCATTAGTTTATTTGCTTGTTCATACAAAGTGCTTTCAAAGTCCATGTTTGTTAAGTAGTGTTTGTTAACAGTTTTATGACCAGGCATCCTGTCCCCAGTTCCTATTATCCTGTTTTCCATTATCTCAAAGCCTAGTAATCACCTCATAATATAATCCAGGGGTTCCTCAAGCTGGCAGAACAGAATTGCCTGCAAAAGTATTGAAAAGAATACAGATTCCTTAGCCCAGTCCAAGACTTGCCAAATTAGAATCTGTGGAGGTAGGAATCCATACTTCTAAACATACCCACACAAGTTGGATGCCCAGCCAAGTTTCCGGAACCACTGATTTAGGGGGTCTGTGAGTTCTCATGGATTCGTGGGTTAGCTCCTTTCCAGGCTTACACTGAGAGTGACCCTCAATTCCTGAACCCAAAGGCATGGCCAGATGCAGGAATTAAGGACTCTGGAAAGTGGGGGGAGGGGGCAGGGGGTTAATCTGATCAGGGGGAAATGTGATGGTCTTCGGCAGGTAGGCATCTAAGCATCTATATACAGTTCAGGTCACATTAGGTAGAGTTCTCTGAACAAGCGAGGGGAGAAGGGTGGGAATTTGGGGTGTTGAGGAGATGCGGGTGGGGAGGAAGAAGGGGGATGAATGGCATGAGCACAGCTGAGAATGACCTCACGCCGAGCTCTGTGAAGGCAGGCACTTGTCTGTCTCTCTGGGTCCATCCCTGACCCATGGGAGCCTTTGCCACAGCAGGTGCAGTAGAAGCACGCCCACAGCCTGGCCCCGTCAGGACTCGGCGATCATTCCTCCTCGTGGAGGGCTAGTCACCTTGCAAGGCTCTATCTAGCAGCTGCCTGCTCCAGAAAGGACCCCCAGATGGCTGAGCTAGTGCCCTTCCTCTACATCCCCACCACATCCAGGGCCCCTCTCGTAGCGCTATCCTCTGCCCTGAAATCACCAGGGGCTTGTCTCTCCACCTGCTCCCAATTAAGGGTGTGGACCAGGCTCCATTTGGCTTTCCATCCTCAGTGCCCAGCTCATACGATGGGTTCAGTGTCTCCTTTGCACTGAATCTGCCCAAGCTGTCATTTCACAGGTGGGGACACAGGCCCAGAGAGGGCTTCCCCCAGGTCACTAAGTCTGCCTGGAAGCAGATTGGAATTAACTATAAACATAACAACAAGCCCCAAATTTAAAAACGGCATCTGTTGTTTTGCCTCTTCTCCTCTTTTGCTCCACTCCCCAAATCCTGCTGATGGAAACCACAGTAGACTCAGTAGGACTAAGAAGTATCCCGTCTGCACCTCGGCCTCTACCCAGAGCCTCTGACATTTCTTCTTCAGCCAGATGCACATAAGTGCTTGTGCGATCGCCTCCCCCAGCCTGAGGAGCAGTGCCACAAGCCAGGGCTGGGTATGCTGGTCACATTTTGGGTATCACCAGCCTGACCATGACCCCGAGGAAGGAGACCAACACGGGGCAGAGAATGGCGGCTTCCGTGGCCAAGTTTGAACTGAGGAGCTGCCACGACATTGAAACCATACGTTCCACTGAGCAACATCTGCCCAAACTATCTGCGTGTTTACATTTCATTTTCCGAGGAAAGAGTTGTTCTAGAACTAGGGGGAGAAAGCAACTTTGAGTGCAGCTTAGAAAAACAAGCAGGTTTATTGGACATTTTGAAAAGAGAAGGGGGGATCCTTATGCTCCCCTCTCCAAAAGGAGACCAACCCACAGTCACCCTCCTGGAGAGCACCAGGTCACATTCCAAAGTCAGTGTCCCAGCTGCAGAAGGGGTCCTGGCTACCTGCACCCTAAGAAGCAGAGTGAAGATTCAGCTCGTCTTTGCCAAATGAGCGGTGTCTTTCAACTGTCCATCTGCATATTCACTCAACAAGCAATTATGAAGACTAGCTGTGTTCAAGGTACTTTGACCAGCATCGAAGGGGAGACTTAAAGGTGGATCGGGGTCTCTCTCTGCAAATTATCTAAAGGAGAGAAAAAACAAAGCTTCGTGGGAAGTGAGAGAGAGCTTTGAGCTGAGAGATCAAGGAGGGCGTCCTGGAAGAAGAGGCACTGACGAGTGGATGGAAGGAGGCAGGCTCAAGAGTGTGGAATTAGGGGACCGCACACACAGAGGTAGGAAGGAGAGTTCCAGGTCTAGTGAAAACTAGAACAAGTGGCCCCGAGAGACTGGCGGCTGGGTGTGTGAAGGGGAGGGGCACTGAGCTAAACGGCACAGGGGGCCACTCCGTTCTTCACGGTCAGTGGGTCAGGTTCTTGTTTTCCTTTCCAGTGGGCTGAGATTGTCCTTTGCGGTCACCTTCCCTCACTCTTCCCTCTGCTGCAACTTAGGAAAAAATGCTGTTTGGATGTAAGCTGAGGTGGACCCAGAAGTTTCCAGGAACAAAGCAGAAAGCCAAACTTGTGAATGAGGTCAGCAGCTGTGCTGATGCTTGTCAGGCAGGCTCTGTGCCCGAGACGATGGGGGCCGGCTCCAAGGCCTGCCCGCACAGTAACAGGCATGAGTTTTGTCCCCATCGACTACACTGCCCCACGTAGCTAGGCCTGCAGAGTTTTTATTCATTAGGGCTATGAAAGGCCGCACCTCCAAGCTCTGTCCATACCCCCAGTGAGCAGCCATTCCTCTGCTGGCCCTGTCGGTGGTAGGATCCACCATGGGAAAGACAGATCCATGGGAGAGGCCTGTCCTGAGCTGTTTGGACAGGAGTTTGCGGAGTCCCGGCACCCAGGCTGGGGGGGGGGGGGGTGGTCATCAGCTCTACTACGTGTCTTGTCCCTTTGACCTCTAGGATTCTTTACCCTGTGGGAGGGGGCACAATCAGAGAAGGGTCAGAGTGGGCACCGGGGCAAGGGGCCCGGGACCAGCTCTAAGTGTGACATTAATATATACTGACATGGAAAGTTGTTTGACTACAAAATAATTAAGTGAAAATAGTTCACTACAGAACCGTATATGCAGAATATTCCATTTTCCAAATTTGCTCTATAAATACCTAGAAGGTTTTCTGTGCCCGTATTGCTCGCGGTGGCTATCTATAGAGGGCTGGGTGAAGAGGAAGGGGGAGGCCTTGCATATGATACTTTGCACAGTTCTGCACTATGAACTTCAGACAGCAAGCGTATATCACTTATGTGTTAAAGTAGGTGTTTCTTATGTATTTTCTTGTGACCCAAAGAAACAAAACAAATAAAAAAACAAAAATTCCTGGACCATTCTGGGACAGGTAAGAAGGGTGCCGTGGTCATGATCCCCAGATGTAGTAAATATTCCTGGGACGCACGTGCTTTTTCACATGTCTGCAAGACCTCACATCTGCTTCCTGCCTGAACACTTGGGAGCTTCTAAGAATAGATTCCTGGGCCCTGTCCCCCACCTGGTTGAACGAGACCCTTCTGGAGGTGACGCCCAGGAACCTGCATTGGTAACTCCCCAGGTGACTCTGATGACCAGCAAGGTCTGGGACCCACCACCCTCAAAACCCCAGTAGCCCAGGTGTGTTCAGTCCCATTCAGTAGATGAAAACACTGAAGCCCAGGGCAGTTAACAGCCTTATTTCAGGTGTTGTTTCCTCCAGTAGAGCTTGTTCACTCTCCTGGCTGGATTAACAGGTTTTGGGAAATCAAGGAGGGTCTATGGTCGGCCGTCCCAAATTGCAGGCTATGGGATCACAGTCATTCCACTGAGCCAGATGATTGGCTAACTCATCCAACAATTGTATTTTGGGGAGCTGACCTGTGCCAGGCACTCTCGTGGGTGCTGGGTGTCTAGAGATGCAAACCTGGCCAACAAGGTCCTCACCCCCTTGCATCTCACATTCTACTGGGAGATAAGGATGATGAACAGGGGGCTCCCTGCTCAGCAGGGAGTCTGCTTCTCCCTCTGCCTACCGCTCCCCCTGCTTGTGCTCTCTCTGTCAAAAAAAAAAAAAAAATGATGATGAATGGAGGGGGAAGCATCTTCAAGGACACCTAGGTGGCTCAGTTGGTTGAACGCCTGACTCTTGGTTGGGGCTCAGGTCCTGATCTCATTGTCATGAGATCGAACCCCATATCAGGCTCCATGCTAAGCCCAGAGTCTGCTTAAGATTCTCTCTGTCTCTCTCCCTGTGCCCCTTTCTTTCACTCATGTTTGCGCTCTCTCTCTCTATCTCTCTCTCTCGAATAAGTAAATAAATCTTTAAAAACAACAACAACAACACTGCGTCTTCAGAGAGGGCGAAGTGCTAAAGGGAATTAAGGCATGGTGGTGAGACAGGAGGGGCAGGTGGTCAAGAAAGGGGTGGTCAGGAAAGGCCCCTTGCGGGGAGTGACCTTGGAGCTGAGCCCTAAGTGACAGACCCAGTCGTGTCACATTCAGAGCCACCCTGATAAAAAGGGGGGACAGGCAGGTGAGCATCAGGGAGCCAATACAGAGCTTCTGCAGGCAGAGTGAAGAGGGTGGAATGGATTTGGGGCTTTGAGCCCAGCCAGGTTCACAGGTTACCCTGTATATCATGATTACATGGGTCAGCATCGCTGGAGGACTCATTAATACACAGACGCTGGCTCCCCCTTTTGGTTTCGATTCTGTAAGTTTGGGTAGGCGGGGCCTTGGGGGGCAAGATGTTGCATTTCTAACCAGCACCCAGGGAGGCTGATGCTGCTGGTCTGGGCACCACTGTGAGAACCACCGCGGTGTTGTCATGACCTGTTAACCTGCCCGTGTCCCTGGGTGAGCTCCTCTGGGAGTTCCCAAAGGCAGGATGACCTCATGTGCATTGTCATGCCCCCAGCGCTTGGCGCGTTAGCAGGAACTCAATAAATGCTCACGATTCATTGAATGAATGAGGGTGTGGATCATTGGCAACATCAGATTTATGTAAAACCCTTGGAATATAACAAGCACTATGTAGCTGTATTGGGGTTTTCCAGAGAAACAGAACCCATAGGATGTGTGTATGTGTGTGTGTGTATAATCTCTTATAAAGAGATTATAAGGAGTTGGTTCACATGACTATGAAGGCTGGCGAGTCCCGAGATCTGCAAGGTACATCAGCAAGCTAGAGGCTCCAAGGAGATGATGGGGTAGTTACAGGGTGAAGGCCAGCCGGCTAGAGACCTAGGAGAGCTGAAGTTTCCATTTGAGACTGAAAATAAGAAAAAGCAATGTCCCAGTTCCAAGGCAGTCCATTAGGAAGGATTCTCTGTTCCTGGCGCTAGGGTCAGCCCTCTTGTTGTCTTCAGGCCTTCAACTGTTTGAACGAGGCCCACCCACATGAAGGAGGACAATCTGCTTTACTCAGTCTTTAGATTTGAATGTTCATCTCATCCCAGAACACACCCACAGATATACCCAGAATAATGTCTGACCAAAGATCTGGACTCCCCAAAGCCCCGTCAAGTTGGCACATAATAAAATTAATCATCACAGTACATGTGTGTGTTTCAAAGGCACACAAAGGAGTCCCACCTCTGATGGGGGTTGCACAGGAGCAGGGGGAGTTAGGGATATGCTGGCAAGCAGAGGGGTCTTCATCTTCCTGGCCCCCAGGGGTTCAGATCTTGTCAGGTCTTTGAGCCACAAGCCCCTCCGACCAAACCAGGAAGACCAGCAGGTGTCCAGTGGGCTCTCCCTCCACACCCCACTCTCAGCATGGGGTTTGCTGTGCTCAGCGCTTTCCCAGCCCCATCTTGAACACATTAGCCACCCTATTCATGTTGGCTGCAGGAGATTACATTTTCCATGGAGAGAGAGGGAGAGGAAAAACCTCACTGAAGGAATAGTCTCTCCTTTGTTCCCCTGAGCTCTCTGCTCCTTAAGTGGACCCCCCTCCCTGATGCCCCTATCTGATTTCAAGGAAGGAAAATGGAGCCAAGAAAGAAATGGAGCAAAGGGGCTGGGTGGGTTTGGTGGAGGAGGGGTTCTGGGAGAGGGGAACAGGTGAGGGAGGGAATGGGGTGATTGGGAGAGAAGGGGACACAGGGCCCGTAGGGGACTGGTTCATTTGGCTCTGGGGGGGCAGCCCCCTCCATGCTGGGCCTTCTGAACTCCATGCTGGCCACTCTTTCACAATGGTAGAAAGAGCAGGGGTACCTGGGTGGCTCAGTGGGTTAAGCCACTGCCTTCGGCTCAGGTCATGATCTCAGGGTCCTGGGATCGAGTCCTGCATCGGGCTCTCTGCTCAGCAGGGAGCCTGCTTCCTCCTCTCTCTCTCTCTGCCTGCCTCTCTGCCTACTTGTGATCTCTCTCTGTCAAATAAATAAATAAATAAAAATCTTTAAAAAAAAAAAAAAAGAAAAAAGAAAAAGAAAGAGCACTGGACTTGGAATCTCAGTGTCTCTCCACAGGCTTGTCACCTCACCTTCTGAACCTCAGATATGAACTGTTCTTATAGTCTCAGAGCTGTTCTGGTGATCAAAATCAAGTGTAATTCAACGACACCAAAAAGGATTCATTAAAATGAAAAAAATAGTCAGTGATAGTCAGATGCCCTAGGATGTGAGGGCCAGGTCTTGCAGAGAGAGGCAAAGAGGCTGCCCGGGTCGCAGATAAAACCCTACAGCCTGCCTTTTTCCTCAGCCGTCTGTTCTGACCTTGGGGCTCAGCACCTCCTCCAAGGGCGTGCCCATGGCAGTTTCGGAAGTTTCCTCTTTCTTTTCCCAAGCCTCTGATGGCCTTTTTGTGCCCATGGTTTCTACTGACTCCATCTGTTGGAGAGCTAAGCTGTTACACCTACCTCCCCAGACCCAGCCAGTAAAAGGCTGAGCTGCACCTAGAATTTAGCCCTTGTCCCCATGTTTTCCACCCTCCATGCTTTGGGGGACCATTGCCCTGGGAATCAGGATGCCATATACCAGTCCAGCTCTGCCACTGTTTGCTCTGAGACCTCAGGTACAGAACTTCCCTGATCTGGCTTCCGATGACTCACTGTTAAGTCGTGAGGCTGACCCAAGGAACCTCTTGGTTTCCTCTCAGGTCTGATGGCCTGCCAGGCCAGTTACCAGGTAACCAGAAATACCTGGAGTGCGGGTCTCCCTATCTAAGTAGCTGTTGTAAGTGTGATGCACACAGAACAAAAGAATTTCTGTTCTAACAAGAGTGGGTCAGGGGACGGTTTTATGCATTCAGCTAAACAACCAGAGAAATAATATACATGTTGTCTGTGAATCCACCCACCACCCATGACAAAGTAAGGATATGCCCCAGATGGAGCATGAACTGAGGGGTAGGAATCTGCTCCTCTCTCACTGGTCTTGGATGTTGGGTTCCTCTTATAGCATGGTAATATATGGAATTTCTAAGGGTAATTTTAACTATGTGGGTTTTTTGGCCTTACACACTGTAGTTAGATGTCTGTGGTTATAAATATCTGCAAACTCAACCCAAACAGGCTTATATGGTAAAAAGTAGTTATTGCTTATATATTTGAAAAGTCCAGCAGCATATCTAGCTTCAGGTAGAGTTTGATCCAGGGGCTTACAGTATCATCAGGACTTCAGCCCCTTCTCTTAATGCTTCTTTCAGCCCTCCCCCCCTTTCCATACATCAGCTCACAACTCTCATTGCCACAAGGTGGCTGCCGGCAGTTCCATGGCTAACATCTACATATGGCATCTGGAGAAAAGGAACTACTTTGGTCCCTGAGTCCCAAGCAGAAGTCCAGAGATTCACTCTGATAGGGATGACCCTGACTTAATCACTGCAGCAGGGGATAAACTTGGCCTTGCCTGAGGTATGTGCTCAGTCCTTAGAACTGGGAATGGAGCTAGATTCCCTGGATCCCCAAGCAAAAATGAGGACTGTGGGAAGAGAGACATGGGAACCAAGGAAGCGAGCAACACTGACTAAATGGAAGGTGGGTCACTCCTTTGCACAGAAAATACTCTATTTCTCAGTAACACTTTTTCTGGGCACTGAACTTGGGGTTCCTCTTAGGTCAGAGGCAAAGCTGAAAGCTCCTGAAACTGCTACTGCAGCTCTGGACCATCAGCCAGAATGTCAGATTAGCCGATAGGTACCTCTTTACTGAGGGCCTTTCAGGCCACTACCCAGTGCTAGTCCTGACAATAAGGCCAGACGAGGACATTTCAGCCCTCAAGGAATTATGACACTGAAATCCCTCCTGCAGCAGGCAGCAGGTATTACACACTAGTTCATGTGGGAAAGCCTGGGGGTAATCAGGGAGGGCTTCCTGGAGTAGATGGGAATTTTGCCAAACTCAAACAAAAATTTTGCGGGAACGATGGTGTCTGGGGTGGGATGTGCACACCACCGGGCATGAGCAGGACAGTATACTTGGGGCACAGAAATAAAATAATTCAAGTTCTGTTTAAATTTATATTTTATCTGAAAAAAAAACATTACTTATCTTTAAGATACAGACTAACAGTTTCACACAGGTGTAATTGACATGTAAATTTATACACACTGGAGGTACATGTTACCTTTTTTTCTGATAGGAGCATGCATTTGAAAAGGTTCAGAGACTGAAATTGCCTTGAAGGATGGAGCCAAGGATAAGGAAAAGTCAGGAAATCCCAGGGGGCCCTGTTGGAGAGGGTGTGAGTTACAGAGCCAGGGCCCCTCCCTGTCTTAGCCTGTGACCTGCTGGGAGCCAAGGAGCCCCACCCCCAGCGAGGCCACCACACCTGCCTTCCTCAGGTGGCCCTCTTTCTGGGGAGTTCCTCCCTTGGCAAGGCCTTGCTTCTCTAGAGGACAGCCACCAGGGAGGGGTCCGCCAGGGGCTGGGGCCGAAGCCTGACTCCAGTTCTCCCATCTGCAGCAGCTCGGCTCCCAGAAGAATGCTGGGAGCCCACAGCCAGTGAGTCACAGCACACTGCGCATGGAAAGGGCCCGATGCTCGCCATGACCTTTGGGGTTTGTCTTCCCGTCTGGTGCCCACACCACAGGGATTGGTGTCCTGCCCCCAGAGGCACAGCAGGCCTGATGCTGCAGATGGCTATATAAGGGGACAGCCGGGGCTGCCAGACCCCAGGAGCCATTTGGCTGGTCTTGGTGGTGACGCAAACATTTTCCCTGGGCTTGGGCAGTTACCCCCTCACAGTGAGATTGAATCATATCCTCAAAACCTCAAGCCTGACAGGCACACGTAACGCCAAGCCTCGAGAGTGGTAAAGAAGGCTGACCCAGGCCCTCACTGCATGGCAAGGAAATATTTGGAACAACACAGACAAAGCTGTCCCAGGAGAACCGGTCCCAGCTCTGTCACAGACAAACTGGGGGATCTAGGTCAGCATCCCTCCTGGGGGTCTCATCTTCTGCATCTGTAATATGGGGACAGTATGCCCTGTCCCGTCACCTCTTGAGATGCCAGTGTCCCCCCGGGGGAAATGCATTCTGGAGAATGGACATGGGATGTAGGGGCTGGCCCATGACCTTAGTCTTTCTGCATAGGTTACTTCAATGTAGCACCTCTGTTTCCTGATGACTTTTGACATCTGTGACTTCGCACAGAGATAGTATGGGGGTTGTTAACCCCATTTCACAGCCAAGAAAACCAAGGTCCGGAAAGTTCAATGACCTTCAAGACCACACAGCAAGCTAGAGTCCAGAAGAGCCCCTACAATCTCAACCCAAAGGCCTCTCCCTGTACTGGGAGTTTTACCCAATAGGCCCCCAACAGAGGCCTCAAAGTTCCAATTCATAAAATGGGCAGAGTTGTGAGGATCTGCCTTGTCAGGATGCTGGGGTGTTTTCTAGAAGACACATGGAGATAGCTTTTCTAGCAGATGGCCCTGGGTTTTCTGATGTAGAGCCTGCTGAGCCTAGTTCTCCCAGAGGCGCCCTATGAGGTATTCCTCAAAGGCACTCTTTCCAGCAAGCACTCACTCTCAGGTGGTGGGGCCCTGGAGGGAAGTCTGAGTCACCTATCAGGTTGACCTTGAAAACTGGAGCAGCCAGAAAACCCAACCCGGAGCCCAGGCCTCACTTACTGATAGATAGCTCCCTCCCCTCCCTGTTTCTCTCTCTCTCCACCCCACTCTCTACCTCTCTCCTTCCTTCCTTCCCTCCCTCTCTCTTTGTCTCTCTGTCTCTCCCTCTCTCTCCCCACTCCCCTTGCTAGAAAGAATTGCAACAGCCTTGACCACACAATCACTCACAGAATTAAGTAGCCAAAAATCACGGTCGTCTAGACAAACAGATTTTATGGGTCCTGTTAAATCCTGCTGGTCAAAAATAGGCAGGCTTAATTAGCGGATATATTTAGAATCTGTCATTATCTGGTTCCCAGGGGAGAAAGCTCAGCTCTTATTTCATAAACTCTAATTTCAAACAGAGCTCTGTTAACCTTCCCCTTCAGACCTATTGTGCTTCCCTGACAGCAGTGAGAGGTGGACAGGAGTTGGGTCCGGGGGAATTTGACCACAAGAAGCCACTGGAGTCCTGGGTAGCCTGAACCTCAAAGCCTGTCCCCTCTCAGCCATCAGAAGTCAGAAGACACGATGGCTTCTTTGGGCAGTGTCACCAGGGATGGGGAGCTGCGGGGAAAGCAGGCGCCCAGAGTGGTCTGTATGTCCCACCGTCTCCCTGTGCCTGTACCACAAGCTCCACTGTTGTCTGCTGCCTGTGCCTTAGGGCCTGGGAGGCCTCTAGGGCACCGGAGGCCTCTAGGGCACTGTGAGCTCTGGCACCTTCTGTCCCTGCCAGGGCTTCATTCTTGAGTCAGGCCTGAGCAGAGGAGGTGGTCGCTGGCTGAGAGTAGCACTGGAGGCCCAGAGGGTTCCTGGCATCTAAAATCAAAGTGTGGGCCAGGCTATGTTCCCCTGCAGGATCTAGGAGAGACTCCTTCCTTGCCTCTTGTAACTTCCATGTGGCTCGGCATTCCTTGTTTTGTGGCTGTGTCCCTCCTGGCTCTGCCTCCATCTGTACACGGTTTTCGCCTCTCTCTGGGTCTCTCTTCTGTGTTGAGCCTACGAGGACACCCAGTCATTGGACTTAGGGCCACCTGTGTTATCTAGAATAACTTCATTTCAAGATCCCTTATTATAACTGCTAAGACCATCTTTCCAAGTAAGGTCACAAAAGGCATAGGCTCAAGGCAGAAGCCCCAGCTGGGGGCCTTGCCCACCTTGTACAAAGATTCAGTCATTCACTCGTGGCTCTGGAGGCAGCCATGAGTGACCGCTAGACACCATGCCCAGTCCTTGAGTCCCCAGCGGAAAGACTGTCCGAAGGGAGCGAAATCTCCATTTGGGTTGGGATGCTGCTTGCTGTCTCAGCTTTGCCCCAGAGCCAGGACCTTTGGCTTCCCAAGGTGAGGAATGAGGCCCTCCACAAGTCCTAACACATTGCCAAGACTCTATGGCTCCAAAACCATCATTCCTCTGCCTGAATGACCACCATTACCACCGTCCATTTATTTGACAAACTCATAAACATCCATCAAGACCCAGCCCAAGCACACCTCCTCCATGATGTCTGCCCTGCTCTCTTCTCCCAGGAACTAAGTTCCATCTCGTTTGCAGCAGGGCCCTTATGGTCTTCATCTCTGTATCTAGATCCTGGCAAGGGCCTGGAGTAGGTCACAGGCCTCATGACTTCATGCCGAATGCCCGGCATCCCTCTCCGTGGGAGACAAATATCTGAGCTGGAAGGTCTGCACACAGCTGCCCCTCAGGATTTCCTCCTGCCTTCCTTACCCCATCTTTCCTTCAATACCACCCTCCCTATTCCATCCTCTGCCAGGAAGAAGCCAAGAAGCCCCTCCTCCAACATCTTTACATGTCTTCTTTTCCTTCCCAGGCTGGTTGTAGGTGCTCCGTTGGAAACCAATGGCCACCAGAAGACAGGAGACGTGTACAAGTGCCCAGTGACCCATGGGAACTGCTCCAAGCTCAACCTGGGTAACATGAGCCTCTGGTCTCCCCACAGTGAGGCCAACAGCCATCTAGGGCAGGACCTGCTTTAAAGTGCATCTATGCCCATAGTCCTGTCAGTTTCTCCCAGCCACCCTGGGTTCGCTGCCCCCATTCGACAGATGAGCAAGCTGAGGCCAGAGAGAGGAAGCCACTTTCCCAGAGTCACACCAGCTTGTCTGGGGCCAGCCAGGATTCAAACCTCAGCCTCTGTTGCTCTTTCTGATTCCTCCACTGCCCATGAATGTGAGGCTTTCTCTCCCAGCAGGAGAAAAACATTCCCTGTCTTCTTTCCAGTTTTGAAGTAATAACAATGGCTAATATTCATATATCTTCTATAATGTTAGCCATGTGCCAGGCACTAGTTTAAGCATTTTTAGAGATTTTGACTCATTTAATCCCCTCCACGACCATTCAAGATTTGAGGTAACAAAGGAGGGAACGGCAGCGGGGTGGGGGGGCTTGACGGAACCTGTCGAGAGTCACTAGCTAAGCAGTAGTGAGGCCGGGATTCCAATCCAGGCAGCCTACTGCCACCCGCAGTCAATGAGCAGCACGGCCTTTCTGGAAATAAAGGCTTTGTCCTCACCCAAGAGCCCCGCAGAATCTGTGGGTGCAAGTGTGTGTGTGCACATACCTGGGCATCTGTGAAAACACACACGCTAATCGTGTGACACACTTCCACCTGTGCTAAACACCCGACCGTGGCTGGGCCATCACTGCGCTTTCCGAAGGGAGCAAAATCTCCATTTGGGCTGGGATGCTGCTTGCTGTCTCAGCCTTGCCCCAGAGCCAGGATCTTTGGCCTCCCTGCTTTCTAGAAAGGCCACCTCTGCCCTCCAGCAGCCGTGGGGTGGGGCTTCCTGGAGAGATGAAGCTGGGGGGGCCTGGTTGGGGAGGCAGCAGAGCTTCAAGAGATAAGCAGATGAACGGAAAGGCCAGCATCAAAGAGAAAGCCCAAGAACCCAGATGCCCAGGGCGGCCAGCTGTCCCATCACATGGACACTCCTGCTGTCCACATCTGCGTCAGCACTGTGGGTGGGAAGTTCAAACCCCAGCACAGCCGGGGCCCAGACTTCAGTAAGGAAACAGTCTAGGGGGAGGCGGGAGCCTCACTGGTGGCTCACAGAACCCAGTCTTCACCACCCTGAAGGCACAGGCTTCTGGAACAAGTCAAGCTGGGTGTCTTCTTCCAGCTGGACAGTTTCTTTGCTGTGTGTCCATAAGGAGCTCACATCCTCTCTCTGAGCCTCTGTTCACTCATGTGTGAAGTGAGGAGGGTGGACTCAAAGACCCTAGGATCCATTCCAGGTCTAATAGGTCCCCAAACTTTACTAAAAGCCTAGTATGTGCCAAGCACTGTCCTAGCTCTGGGAGATACAGCAGGGCACAAGAAACCAAGGGCTCTGCTGGGAGAGGACAGTAAGCAAGCAGATAAACTAGAAAGCAGGTAGAGATAGACAGGCATAATGCTATAGGTGAGGGTAAATGTTGTGTGACCAACCCCAATGCTATGAGAAGAGAGACTGGGTGGGGGAGGAAGTGGGGAGCGGATTTTACCTCAGCAAGGTGGTCAGGGAAGGCCTCTTTAAGCAGGTAACATTCAAGCAAAAGTCTGATGGCAAGGAGTCAGTTGGGGCCAGAGCATGCCAGGCAGTGGGAGAGCACATGCAAAGGCCCTGAGGTGGGAATGAGCTTACTCTGTTGGAGGGCAGAAAGAAGGGCCATGCAGCTGGGTCAGAGGGAGCAAGGAAGGGGGCAGGAGGTATAAGCACTGGGCTCAGGGCTAGGGACGCTGAGAGAAGCTCCTGGTCCAGGTGGGGACATAGACACATGGACTCATCATTTAATTTCCTCTACTGCTCTGATTTCCAGTGCAGATCCTATTTCCTTCCAAAGGAGGAGGAGCGCCTGCTGGCAGTGAGAGCCCTGAAGCCCTCAGGCCCTGGAAAACATTCCTGAACTGGGGCATATGCTGGGAGGTAGTGGGCAGCAAAGTGAGTCAGGGCAGAGGAAAAGAACTGATTGGGAAGCCCTTCATTTGAAGAGTGTTTCTTTCCCTCCCACTGAGGAGAAAGTGTAGGGCAGGAAGACCATCTGTCAGTTTATCCCCACAGTGGAAAACGCAAGGCTGGGAAACCTGACTCCTGGGTTTTCCTATGACTTTTCCAGGCTGTTAGCCTTACCAAGCCAGGAATGTTCTTTCTTCTCTCTCCAGGGAAGGCTAAATGGGTGGCAGACATTCACAACTCAATGTGAAAAAGCCTGTCACTGGTGCTGTCTTCCTGACACCTGGATAAAGTCAGGGGTTTAATGAAGGGCAGAGGCTCAGGCAGAGGATGTGATTCTGGAAGGCAGACTCCATGTGAGGAAGAGCTTGTGCCCCACGGTCCTCAAACAGACCAACCAAGGGGCACCTGGGTGGCTCAGTGGGTTAAAGCCTCTGCCTTCGGCTCAGGTCGTGATCCCAGAGTTCTGGGATCTCGTCAGGCTCTCTGCTCAGCAGGTATCCTGCTTCCTCCTCTCTCTCTGCCTGCCTCTCCCTGTCTGTCAAATAAATAAATAAAATCTTTAAAAAAAAATACCAACCAAGAAAGATACTAGTCTCTCCTGCTCACAGAGGGGCAGACTGAACCAAAAAGAGGGTAATGATTACCCCAAGTCCACAAGGCCTGTACACAGCAGGGTGTGAGCTTGAGTCTCCCCTACCATGCTCATCTACTTCCGGGTCAGCAGTCTGACTAAGGACTTTGGTCACTGAGACCAGGGGGAATTAGATCGTGCATGGTGAGGTAAGGTGAGGTGAGGTAAACTGAGGTGAGGTTAGATGGGTGAGGTGAGCTGAGGTGAAGTGAGGTGAGGTTAGATGGGGTGAGGTGAGCTGAGGTGAAGTGAGCTGTGGTGGAGTGAGGTGGGGTGGGGTGAGGTGAGGTGGGGTGGGGTGGGGGCGTGCCCCTGACACAAACAGAGGGCAGAACTACCCAAGCTGCTGAAGGGTGGGAGGTTGCCCAATCAGAGCTTGCTTAGAGCTTCCTCTCCAGATTTCTCTCTGACACCCCACTGCCACTACTGCCCTGCCATCAGACAGGACAGCTTGGGAAGGAATGGTGCACAGCCTGGACTCAAGTCCCCACTCTCTCATCCACCAGCAACTGACCTCCTAGAAGTCACTAACCTTCTCTGCATCTCTATTTTCTCATCTGTGAAATGGAGATGTTGACTCCTGGGCTCCCAAGACCAAGAGGGGTCCTGGGAGGGCACGTGTGGGCAGTACTTTGTAAATGATATAGGCATTATGAAAACACAGGGTTATTACTATTCTTTTCTCTCCGGCTTCTCTGGATAGACAAAACAAAACAATCCCAGTCACTCGCAATCTCCAGCCAAGAGGGGCTGGATTTCAAAAGGAGCCTTACTACCAACTGAGGGAACCCAGAAAGAAAAACAGCCAACGCAGCTGCCCCACCCCCTGCCCACAGCAGCACAGTGAGGCGTCGAAGCTCCAGCCTCTGCTAATGGCCAGCTCCAGGCCCCCCTCATCAAACTGACAGCCTCCGCCAAAGCTAAATGCGAACTGTTCTCAGTGGAGGTCACCCAAGTCCTTGGAAGTCAACAGGGAAGGCATCTGCTCGCCCTTCACAGTACGGGAAGACTGACCTGCTCTCCATTTGATGAAATGCCCGGCTCACTTCCCCCCAAAACTCTACCCCCTGCCACATGCCCACACACGTGTGTACACTCCAACACACATCCATCGACATATCAGCGCTGGGGAGGTCAAGCTTGTCTCCTTCCCTTCAGCAGCCTGGTGCAATGATTTCGTCAGACCTTCACAGAATTTTTTGAGCAATTCTAATGTGCCCCAGCCCTGTCCCAACACTCAGGTGGCTGCTGGTAGTCCGGCTCCTAATCAGCTCTCTTGGCAGCCCACCACAGAACGACATTCTCGCAAGACCTCACACATCTCTAGAGAGCTCTCGCTGCCCCTTGAGAGAATCGGCTATCACATGCCCATTTATCAGATGAACAGAGAGGACACGAGGAGGACATGGACTGCTAAGTTTTGATGGCAGACTGGCTTGAAGGAAAATGTGGAGGGCACACTGACCAGAGGAAGCCAGCCTAAGTCGGGTGCCCTGGAAGAGGCAGGACGGGACACATGAGGAATACTAGGGACCGGTCAGATGTCTGGAGGGAAACGCTGGACTGGGCAATGCTCAGCCGAGTGCTTACTGTGTGACCTTGAGCAGGTTGCTTGGCCTCTCTGAGACTCAGTTTCTTCATCACACAGGGAATAGTGAGGAAGTAACAGGACCATGTCTGGGCAAGACCTTAGGATAGCATGAAGGGCTGCCTGGACGTGCAGGCGAACAAGGGCTCCAGAGGGGCAGGGGGAATCAGGGAGGGCTCCTCCTGGCCCTGACCCTGCACAGGCACCTCTGGGGGCTGACAGCCGTAGCAGGCTCTGGGCAAGGGGGTGCAAGGCTCCTGGCTAAGTTTCTCCCTCCCACCCCAGGAAGGGTCACTCTATCCAACGTGTCTGAGCGGAAGGACAACATGCGCCTCGGCCTGAGCCTGGCCACCAACCCCAAGGACAACAGCTTCCTGGTAAGAGCCACCCACCCCACCCTCTCTCCACATCCCTGCCCCTCTTACCCACCCCCCAGACCCTCTGCTTGGGGCCAGGAGAGGCAGGGGGTGAGTTACTGTCTCCTTATACACTCGCACTCTGTCCACACGCTCAGGGAACAGCTCTGCCTCTGATTCCTGTCTGTACCATTCTGCCAGCATGCCCTCAGCTTTTGAGAGGCACAGCCCTGGCAAGAGACCATACTGAGCTCTTTGTGTGCATACCTTGGGATGCGGGATGGACAGCCCGAAAGGAACAGGAAGCAAGATGGGCAGCAGTGTGAAGGGGGTTCATCCCTCCTGGAGAGCCAAACTTTTGAGGCAGGGGAGCCGAATCTCTGCTCCAGGTTCGATCAAAGAACCAGGACACACCACACACCCTAGGAAGTGTCTGAAGGAAAGCCATAAATGAAAGAACATGGATTTATGACAACTGAGGGAAGAGATACAGAATGGCCCCCCCAGACTGCGCAGGGTTAAATGGAAAGGCTTCCTGGGGGAGGTTTTTGATTTGTTTTTTTGAGAAGAGACAACGGGTCTTAGCAAGGAAGAAAGAAGAGGGGTTATCTGTGCTGAAGAGGCAGTGATGTGCTGAGCCCAGTACCGGCCACAGGATTCAGCAGTCAACAGAGCACCTGCTCCCTGGAGCTTCCGTTCTGGTCGGGGGAGAGCTGATAAGCCAATGAGTAGTGTAAACCTGATGTTGGGGCAGGAAGGCCAGTCGTCAGAGGTCTCTGCACCCTGCCCAGGCGAGTGCTCCCCAACTTTGCACACAGTCAGCAAGGGTGGGTGGCCTCGTGGCAGGCACTGCTGCTCCTTGCCACCAGGGGTTGGGCAATGGTGGAGATTCAAAACAGGATCCTGCTGGGACAGATAGTTCTAGAAACAGCTGCAGAAGAGCATTTCAGAGAAACATTACCCCAGAAAGCCCAATAAAATGACCCACTCGTTTTAAGATGGGAGGGCTTGTGTTGCTCTATGTTCTTGTCCAACAATATGTTTCTGTAGACAGATGGGACATTCAGGGTGTGGAGCACCAGACACCAGAACAACAAGATGAGTGGCATGCTCAGGGGTGACAGAGAGCAGAGTGGGCCTGCCAGGGAAAGTTCAGAGGTACCTCGGATGTGGTCAGCCCACATCCCTTCACCATCTCAACCAAGGACAGACAGGACACTGGGTCTTGTCCACACGCAGACCTGTCAGGGGCTTTGTTGCTACTCCCTTTTCCTTCTGAGGCTCCTTATCATGTTCTTACCAAACTGATTTCCTCTACTTCACGAGGTGGCTGAAGGCCCAAGAAGGAGGGTGTGACACACCCCTCTGGGGCTTCTGTGGGTGGGTTAAGTCCCTGGTTTGTAAATGGCAACTTTCACTCACTTATTAACCCATCCATTCATCCATTCACTCATCAGTCCATCCCCCAACCAATTGTTTATCTCTCCATTCATCTGTTCATCCATCCTTTCACTCATCCTTCCGTCCATCCCTTCCTACACCCATCCACCACCCATTATCCATCATATTTCCGTCCATCCATTTTCCGTCATTCATTCACCCACTTGTCCATCTATCATCTATCCACCTATCCACCCAGCTACCATCTATCAGTCTAGCTGTGCATCCATCCTCCACCCTTCTACCCACGCACTCATCCATCCATCATCCGTCCACCCACTCATCCGTCCACTATCTGTCCGTCTATCCATCCGTCATCATCTAGCCATCTCTCCATCCATCCATCATAATCTATCCATCTATCCCTCCAGCTAACACCCATCACCCACCCTCCTTTATTCTCCCCTCTACTTCCAGAAAGAAAAATTTACTGGAGCTTCAACAAAGGACAGAGATAAAACAAAACCCTTAAAGTCTGGCTGAAAAAAGAAAGCGGATTAAAGAAAGGAATTAGAAATGGAATAATTATTTTTCCAAACCAAAGGAAATTACAGCACAAAATTTAATCCCGTGTTTCCTGGCAGCAGGACAAAAATGGAGGCATGGGGCCGGGCTTTTTTTTTTTTTTTTTTTTTTAAATGACCCTGACCCTGAGGGGACTCATCACTCAGTCTTTAAATGAGAAGCTGACATCAATGTGTTTGGTAGCAAATTTCAGAGAAGGAGCAGAACCATTCTTTTTTCTTTCCCCAGTAAAATGGATGGGCATGTTGTTGGGACCCAGTCCTGGAAGTTTTCCCAGTAAAGACCTTCAGGGGACCTCTTCAGACAGAGAGGCTCTTCTAGTGACCTTGAAGGGTCCACTCCCATGGGTGATGCTGTGTGGTGGGTGGGGTGGACAAGAAGAGTGAAGGAGAGTCACAACTCTCCTTGGGATAGGAGGTGATTGATGGGATGGGATGATGGGATAGAGAATGGGACCCTTGAAAAATACAACAAAGAAGGATTCTACCACTCATTTTTCTCCATTCCATCTGAAACCAAGGGAACTAGAACACATTAGAGCAAGAAAGATCTCAGTTAGACTCCAGAAAACTCTCTAAATCCTTGGAGTACCAATCCTCAAATAAAGGATGTCTGTCCGGGGTTATGGAGGTTGAGTTCAGTCAAAGGCTGTTAGGCCTGGACCCTCTGGAGATGCCCCCTGCCCCCCACCCCCTGACTAGGGGGTCTTCCCTGTGCTTCGCAGGCCTGCAGCCCCCTCTGGTCTCACGAGTGTGGGAGTTCCTACTACACCACAGGAATGTGTTCGAGAGTCAACTCCAACTTCAGGTTCTCCAAGACGGTGGCCCCAGCTCTCCAAAGTAAGTAGCTTCAAATCTGCAGATCCATGCTGCGTGGCCATGGGAGACTCTGAAATATCCCTGGTAATGGTCCCCTCTGATTGGTGGTCCTGGATATCAGGAAGCTCTACCCAGCTTGCCCAGAGCCTCATGGAACACAAAACCTCCCACTCACTCCCTACCCGCCAAGAAAATCTGGAGGAATAATGTTCAGACCTTGTCTCCCGCAAGCCCAGACTACTTGGCTCTGAGCCTCACTATTTCCTCTGGGCTGAACACCATCCCCCAAGCAGCTGCTAACCCAGTTTATTGAGGGTGACGGGATTAGCACCTCTAGCGAGCAGCAGCCCCCCTCCAAACAACGTGGCCCAATCAGAGATGGAAGGACTGTGCTTGGGGGCTGGGGTGGGTGGGGAGGAAGCATCAGCGCAGCAGGGACTGCAGAGTGATCCTTTAAAGTGTAAGGAGGAGGTGTTGATTCTGTGCTCACAAAGTGGCCAAAGGAAAGGCAGAGCTGTGGCTGGCAAGTCTGGTCACATGAAGTGTGAATGGGGAACCTCACCCCAGGCCAACAAATGACCATCTATCGGCCCATCAGTGTGCTGGGAGTTTATCCGACTCAGATCCCAGGGCACCGCCCACCGGAGGCTCTAACTCTAGGTCTAGAACAAGCCCCAGGGTGTGCATATGCCTGAGTGAGGGAGAATGTGTGCATGTATTCACCAGAGTGTGTGTTCCATCCTGTTTAGGAACCCCAGATCTAACTCAAAGTTCTTCCCAAGATGCTTCAAAAAAAAAAAGGTGAAATCGCAAGAATCAGCAATAAGAAATGCATTCTAATAATAAAGATGGCTTAAAAATCAAAGAAACCTGGTTCCTACCCCTAGATTAGGAATTCCCCCTAAATAAGGAGTTTCTGTCTTGTCAAGTCCATGGCCGCCCACACCACACAGATGGCCACAGGCATTAAGCTAAACCAGATTGGAAAAGGACAAAGCTGTCCGGCTCTGGAAGCCCAGAAGAAATGGGCCATCACGCGCTGCCCACAGTGGCAGGTGGAGTGAGAATGTCCGCATTCAAAGCCGCCACCTTTCGTCTCTGGTGAGCACTGACTCCAGCCCTTCAGGATTCAGGAGTTGCTGGAATGGTTAGCGCTCAGAAGCCTCCTGCCATGTTGCCAAAAAGTAGACTTTACAATAGCGTGAAAATTCTCCAGTAGAAGTCAACAGGTACCCAATATTTCGATATGATATCATCTAATATAGTATTGGTCTATCATATCATATTGGGCTATCAATTTCAAAGTAACTGCAACCCCTCACCAATAGAAATAAGTTACTTAGATTTTAAAGGAAGCTTTTTGCGTTTGTTACAGTACCAGTGTTTCTTTGTTGATTTTTATTTTATTGATATTTATTTATTTATTTTTATTTAACTCGGTATTCATATTTTAAAAATATAGAGAAACATTTACATTCAGAGCAGAGATAAAAGTACAAACGCTTGACCTGATGATGTCATTGTCACATTAACAAAGTACTTTGCTTAAAAAGTAAATGAGGGGCGCCTGGGTGGCTCAGTCATTAGTCCCCTGCCTTTGGCTCAGGTCGTGATCCCAGGGTCCTGGGATCGAGGCCCGAATTGGGCTCCCTGCTTGATGGGAAGCCTGCTTCTCCCTCTCCCACTCCCTCTGCTGTGTTCCCTCTCTCACTGTGTTTCTCTGTCAAATAAATAAATAAAATCTTACCAAATAAATAAATAAAATCTTACTAAATAAATAAATAGGGACGCCTGGGTGACTCAGTTGGTTAAGCGGCTGCCTTCAGCTCAGGTCGTGATCCCAGTGTCTTGGGATCAAGTCCCACATCGGGCTCCTTGCTCAGCAGGGAGCCTGCTTCTCTCTCTGCCTCAGCCTGCCATTCTGTCTGCCTGTGCTCACTCTCTCTCTCTCTCTCTCTCTCTCTCTCTCTCTCTCTCTGACAAATAAATAAATAAAATATTTTAAAAAATAAATAAGTAAAATTTTTTTAAGATTTTATTTATTTGACAGACAGAGATCACAAGTAGGCAGAGAGGCAGGCAGAGAGAGAGAGGAGGAAGCAGGCTCCCTACTGAGCAGAGAGCCCGATATAGGACTCAATCACAGAACACTAGGATCATGACCTGAGCCAAAGCCAAACTCATAACCTGAGTTAAAGGTGGCTATAACCCACTAAGCCACCCAGGCACCCCAATAAAACATTTTTAAATATAAGAGGATCTGCTAAGATTTCTTGAGCACTGACTTTGTGCTCAGCCTTTAAAAGCCTCAGCTCCTTGATTCCTCATGGCAACCCTCTCCTATCACCATACCTGTTTTTACATGACAGATAACAGGCACTGAGACATTAGGTGATTTGCCCACGGTCACACACCTAGTGCCTGGCAAAACCAGGAATCAAACAGTCTGATGCCAGATCCCTCATCCTAAGCCCTTTACCGTTCTCCTAAAACATGAAACACTCATTTGGGCTAAAAGCAGTAAACGCAGCCTGCCCGTTACAGTAAAACCAATGACTGTGAGCTCCTGGTCTGGACAGGACAGAAGAAGGGCAGCCTTCTGGGCAGCCTCAGAAGAATTGGCCAACTGATGGTAGGCTGGATTTAAGCTTGGTTCAAACAGCCCAGCACAGAGAGGTTGAGAAGAGCCAGGAATTCCTGGGCTCAGCATTCATGATAATCAAATAAACGACTAGCCCAAGCAATTACAGCCCCCCAGCCCAGGATATCTGTACATGTGACAGGGTCCTTCTTCTGTTGTCCCCTGGACATACACCTAGGGAATCAGAGCCTGAAAGCACTGAGTTAGTGGGCAGCCATGACTGTGTCCCTACTTTCTAGGGTGCCAGACCTACATGGACATCGTCATTGTCCTCGACGGTTCCAACAGCATCTACCCCTGGGTGGAGGTTCAGCATTTCCTCATCAACATCCTGAAGAAATTCTACATTGGCCCTGGGCAGATCCAGGTGAGTATTTCCCTCCTCCTCTGACCAGGGCTCCCCAGAGGCTGGCCTGGGGCGTGGAGGAGCATCTTTGCACCTGCTAACTAGCTTTAAGTGCCCAGGCCCTGCAGCTCAGGACATCCATCTCTGGGACTATTTCAGGGGAGGCTCCACTTCACAGATCAAACCTATCTTTTGGCATTGATTCTCCCTATTAAGAGAGACCTTTCCTAGAGAGAGAGTTAGGAGGAAGGCAGGAAAGGTTGAGTGGATCCCTGCTGAGTGAGACACAGGGGAGAATTACACACTCGGATCCTGAGAGAAGACTAAGCGGAAGAGGGCGGGCATAGCCGTCAGCCCATGTCCAAAACACCGCCTGGCGAAAGACGGGGTAGATTCATTCTGTGCTGTTTTGGCCAGCCAAGTGAGGACTAACATATAGAGGGTACAAGGCGGCAGATTTCGAGTCACTCTAGGAAATTATTTTGTAACATTCAGAGCTGCTAAAAAGGGAGTGGTTTTCTCAAGAAGTAATGACTTGCACATAACGGGAAGATCATTTTTAGGGTATCGTGCGTGAAAGTCTGTCCTTAAAAAGGCACCAGATAAAGTTGGAGCCCATCCGACAGGAAGGTTTCATCATTCTAATCTTACTATAGGCCTTTAAGGGGGTTTTGTTTGTTTGTTTATTTTGAGGCTATTAATATTGTCTATACCTTATCAACCTTAGGAATAAAAGGTTTTCTTCCAAGTTTTTAGGAACCTTGGTTCCAGTATTTGGTGAAAAAATGTCATAGGTCTCCAGTCATGCTGCTCCTAATATTTTCAGCTTCAATCCTATGCTCAAGCGAGAAACATAACCTGTTGGGCCTTTCTTTATTTTTCTTTGTCTTTTTATTTTTAAGAAAGAGAGAGCGTGCACAAGCTAGGAGGGGCAGGAGGAGAAGGAGAGAAAGAGAATCCCAAGTATGGTTCCATGCGCTCAGCATGGAGCCCGAAATGGGGCTCGATCCCACCTCACCATCTCCCCCCCCGGAGAGGCATCTTCCATTCTCCTCACCCAGCCACCCCTCCATTCCCAGAGCTCTACAGGACTCTGCAGAACAACTTCCCTTCCCAATGACTCTCCCTTGGGAAGGTTTCCCACCCCTTCACACTCCCCAGGAGTCACAGACAGAGGGATGAATCCGGAGACCCTCACCGCCAACAGCCCAGCTTTCGGGGGTCAGAGTGTTCTGTAGCCCTCTCCCTCTCTCACAGGTTGGAGTTGTCCAATACGGAGAAGACGTGGTGCATGAATTTCACCTCAATGACTACAGGTCTGTACGAGATGTGGTGGAAGCTGCCAGCCACATTGAACAGAGAGGAGGAACGGAGACCCGGACGGCATTTGGCATCGAATTTGCTCGGTAAAAAAATAATAATTTTTTAAAAGTCCTAATAAAATAGAAAAAACGATAATGTACTTAAATCTCAGATAACTGTTCTAGTTCTACATTGCTGTATAACAAACCTCCATGTAATTCCATACCTTGAGACATTAATCCCTCCCAAGTTCAGGGTCAACTGGGCTCAGCTGGTCCGTTCTCTCTGGGTTCTCTCCTAGGGGTATAGTCTGGTATGTCAGCTGGGGCTCTTGTCATTGGTGGCGTTGACTGGACTGGACGTCAAAAAGGCAACCTCACGAGGCTGGCAGTTGTCTCGGGCTGTTGGCTGGGAGCTCAGTGTGTGCTGGAGACCTGAGCACCCACACATGGCCATCTGGCTCAGTTTACTCGTGGTGTAGCAGCCGGCTTGGAGAGGGAGCATCCCGAGAGTTTTCCAGGAGGCCCCTCCAGGAACTCTGAGACTGCCTTGACCTAGCCCCCAAAGTCCTGGATATAATTTTGCCATATTCTATTGATCCAGCAAGTCATTACGACCAACCCAGGTTGGTGGGGGAAGAGAATTTGATTCTGCCTCTTGATGGAGGAAAAGCAAGGTCACATCACAGAAGAGCATTTGGAAAGGGAGGTATTGCTGCAACCATCTTTGGAAAATGCGCTGCACCACAGAGACCCCATAAAAAGTGGGTAGGTTCCATGAGGGCAGAATCTTTTGTGGAGTCTGTGTCATCAATGGAGTATGAGGAACGTTGCTGAATCTCCCTAACTCCCAACATTGTAGACTAATGGAGCTGGCTCCTTAAAAATCATACCAGAACCCACTCACCATGACAATGAACATTCCCTCTTGACAGCGCCCTCACAGATGGCTCCATGCTCGCTCCGGTGACTTCGCCATTGCTCAGAACTCTGGCTCACCGCCCCCACCCCCCCCCCACTGAAATCAGGGAGTGCTTTCAGAAGTAATTCCCCAAGATGTTTGAGCTGAGGCCTAAACCCCAAAGGTGACTCCATCTAAGGTTAATGGCTTTTAATGTATAAATTCTACATCTACAAGTAAAAGTTCTGCTCTGTCCCTCGGGACCACAGGCCCATTTTCGTATAATCCCATCTCACATAGGATGAGGGGATGTTTTTCACAGAATTTAGCAGGAACACAGATTTCATGTGGTCAAATGAGGAAGCTTTTCCCAACCTTATAACTAACTCTTCATAACCAAGTTATGGCTCCACTAACGTACTTCTGTTTGCTGATAAAACTTGCCCTAGCATTTTTCCTAAATAACCTCCCTCTGTGAGAAGATGAGTCTTACTCATCCTCACGGATGAGTAAGGAACGGAGCTATTTTGCTATTTTGCCATCACTGGGATGAGCCCCTGAGGACCCCACACGCCCTCGTGAAATTGCTGGGACAACAGAGGAAGCCAGTGCCCACGGGCAAGCATTTCCTCGGTGGGAACTAACTGACTCATACAGGGTTGCAGCCCACCAACCCCAGATCATTTACGAGTGTGGGACCCACCAAGGAGTTTGAACAAGTCATGACTCATGAGCACGGCTGGGCCTCAGGTAATCCGGGCCTCAAGTGAAGTGTGAAATCTGATCTCAGCCTGCCAAGTCCCAAATTACGGGGGGTGCGTCTTAAAGTAAAAGGTTTGCTCTCCTCACTCAGTTATTCACAATACATTGTGTGTGTGTGTGCGCACCTGCCAAATTATAAAGATCGGGGCCATGGACTTGAGGGATTACAAAGATGGTAACCCATGGCCCCTCCTGGCCCAGTCAGGAGCTCTGACAAGCACCAGCTTAACTCAGAGAGGATGAAAGGCTGGGATCCACGGAGAGATTGTGAAGAGGGGCTGGCATCTGGGTGCCTGGGTGGCTTAGTGGGTTAAGCCTCTGCCTTTGGCTCAGGTCATGATCTCAGGGTCCTGGGATAGAGTCCCGAATCTGGCTCTCTGCTCAGCGGGGAGCCTGCTTCCTGCCCCTCTCTCTGTCTGCCTCTCTGCCTACTTGTGATCTCGGTCTGTCAAATAAAGAGGGGCTGGCACTTCTCTTGTTCTAGGAAGATGCCATAATTCAGTCAGGGAGAGGTGGAAAGAAGACATTCCACCAGCCAAAGACAGAAGAGGGGAAATGTCAAGGAATGTTACTATCTGGAGTCTTTTGACAATGGAATGGGGTTCCGGTTTGGGGGTATTGGGGCCAGATTGTGAAGATGATATTGTCATTGCTAAAACAACCATGAGTGGCCACTGAGGACTCTTAGGCTCGAGAGTGTTGCCATCAGATATGCCCATAAAGGTGAATCTGGTAGTCATGGATGGCTTGGAGGCCATGGACACAATGATGTGATTCCTCCGTAGTTCACTCAACACTTTCTATTAAGGGGAGCAAGCAGGAGGAAGGGCTCAGAGCGACAGAGGGATGACCAGGCCAGATTATGATGAGTTGGTGGGCCATTGTTAGGACCACGAGAAATGGGAGCCAGTGCAAATTTTGAGCAGAAAGGAGACATGGTATGGCCTCCTTGTCCATAGATCACTCTGGCTTCCAGAATGTGAGTTGTGAGTATCCAGCTCTCACTGCTCTCAAGGAACTTGTGATCTGATTTACAAAGGAACAAATCCAAGGCTTTTTACACAATAGAAAATTACAATTTTAAATTTGATGATTCATGTCAATATTCACCCCGTTGCAGATTCATACAGATAATCACATGATTCCACTACATGGAAATATAAACCTGAAAATTCTTGGCTCCAGATATAATAAAACCTGTTTCTCCCCTACCATACTTTTTTTCATGAGTTTTGTGGCTGGGCCTGACCCTTTCATGAGGTGATGGAAACATCTAGAATCTCCTTTGAGCGACTGGCAGAGTTCTCACTCCACTGGGTCAGGCTGATGCTCAAAATTTGCTGTAGTCACATCAAGTGTGACTCTAGCTTCCTTTAGTTCACAGCTCATATTAAAATTTGACTTTTTTTTTTTTTAGGCTAACTACAATATCATAGAGTTGAGAGAATGGTGGGTCTGTCTCTCTTAACTGGGAGCTTGAAGATGCTCTGAACTAGCTTCTTCCAGGCTCCATGAATTCCTGGATATTCAACCTCTAAATCATGCCCATGGGTTCATCAGTGTGTCTGGTGATGGGCTTCAACCTAGCATCATGGAGCTTAAATCTATGGGTCAGACCATATGGGATAGACCAGAGTCTATGTGGGAAACATTTATCTTCAGATCCTTACTGGAAAGTTCTACCTGCTGGGCCAGACTTTGGGTCCAGGCCATATCATTCCTACTCAGAACGTCATGGTATAAAGGAGGATTGGCCATAGAGGCACTGAGAGCCCGGGATGGTTCCAGAGCCGGGTTTCCTGCTTCTGAGATGGGCAGCCAGAGGCAAGAGCCTGTCCACAATGTTGTGGGCCAGAGGGCCAGGTCCCCAGTCCCTGGCTGCAGGGCCCAATAGGCAGGCTAAGCACCTGCTCCAGGCACTGAAAACAAAGTAAAAAGCAAGAAAGAGGAGTATTTGTCATGGATTTTGATATTTAATAGCTCCCAAAATAGAATCGAAATAGTCCTTGTGGGAAAAGTCAGAACTTCGTTCAGGCTGCATTCCGTGTATTTTACGGATTAATGTTGTTTGGGTGTTGAGTTACTTTGGCCCATCGCCCTTTCAGTGTGTAAGGAAGAGCTTCTCAAAATTAGATCTTTGGAAAAATACTGATGCCTAGGCCATGCCCCAGAGCTTCTGATTACATGCCCAGTTGGGGCCTGGACATTGGCATTTTTTTAAACTCCTCAGGTGATTCTAATGTACAGCTGGGATTTTAAACAACTAACTTAGACACCTTTAAGGTATCTAGAGGTCCCCATCTGGGGCACCTGGCTGGCTCAGTCTGTTAAACATCTGCCTCCAGCTCAGGTCATGATCCCAGGATCCTGGGATTGAGCCCTGGATCAGGCTTCCTGCTCAGTGAGGAGCTTGCTTCTCCCTCTGCCTCTGCCCCTTTGCTCCCACTCCTGGTGCAGTCGGTTAAGCATCCGACTCAGTCTGGGCTCAGGTCGTGAATCTCAGGTTCTTGAGATCAAACTGCACATTGGGCTCTGCACTCAGGAGGGAGTCTGCTTGAGATCCTTTCTCCCTCTCCCTGTACCCTTCCCACTCGTGCATTCTCTCTAATAAATAAATAAATCTTTCAAAAAAAAAAAAAAAGGACAAGCAGATACATGACCCATCTGGTGAATGAGGAGTGTGGGCATCCCAACCCAGCTTCTTCTTTGGTTCTAGATCCCAGCCCTTTTGGGTTGCTCCCCCTGGGAGTGGGCTCACCCCTACTTCTGTGGCTGCCCCCTGGAGGAGCTCTGGGGGCTGCCCCATCCTTACATCCCTCTTCTGACCTTCCCCCTGCGCTCTGGCTTCAGCTCAGAGGCTTTCCAGAAAGGTGGAAGGAAAGGGGCCAAGAAGGTCATGATCGTCATCACAGATGGGGAGTCCCACGACAGCCCAGACCTGGAGAAGGTGATCCAGCAAAGCGAGCGAGACAACGTGACCAGATACGCTGTGGCCGTGAGTCCTGCCCCTTGTGTCCCACTCAGTGTGCTCTTAGAGGCTTAGCCATCAAACCCCTGGGGAGTCCCAGGGACATATTCTAGGTCATGAACAATCTGTCCAGATCCTCCAATGTGCCTCTCCTTGTTTCATCTTCTCCTAAAGAGGATCTGGGGAGTTTTCCTTCAGCGCTGTCCAGAGCCATCCAAAACAGTTATGGAGTTTGGGGGATTTTTTTTTTCTTCCATTGCCAAGGAGGTTCTGAAACTTCAGAACTCTAGGAAACACCCCCCAAGCCACCCGGCTCCTGACCCCTATCTTAGACCAGCGGCCTTCTGTAGCCCCTATAAGACAGCCTGTCTTAAGCTGCAAGTGGAACCCCAAGTTCTGCTCCTGGTGACTGAAATGGAGGCCCTAGCCACTTGAGGGACAGTGGCCACAGGCGTGTGAGGAGGTCTGGGCTACGTCCTGGTTGGTCACTCTGCCCCTGTTCCCTGGCAGGTCCTAGGCTACTACAACCGCAGGGGGATCAATCCAGAAGCTTTTCTAAATGAGATCAAATATATCGCCAGTGACCCCGATGACAAGCACTTCTTCAACGTGACCGATGAGGCGGCCCTGAAGGACATTGTTGATGCCCTGGGGGACAGGATCTTCAGCTTGGAAGGTGAGCTATGCCTACCGAGAGGGGTCTGCGTTCCTGGGCTCACATCAGGTGAACCCTGTGGAATGATATCCAGCCCCACAACATGGAGTGCTTTAGCAGAACCATCCTATAAACCCATGCTACTCCATGAGGGACCGGGGCTTTGCTGGCATTCTCCTCCTGGGACCACTGGCGATCCTGAAGCCTGTAGGAGCCAAGTGACTTGCCAAACCTTCCCCAGCTTGGGAAGGAGACAGGGTCTGACCTAGTGTCACCAGAATTAGCAAGTACAAAATACCGTGTCTGTGGCAGACTGACCCTAAGACATTATCTGCTGGTTGTCTGAAATTCAAATTGAACTGGGCATCCTGTATTTTATCGGGCAAGCTTAGTTTGGACAAAGCTGGGCCTGCCTCCATAGCCCAAAACGCTTAATCCCTGAGTCCTGCTGCCTCCCGCCAAAAGCACGTCAAGTAGGGTTCCTCCTGATTGCCTCTCTCCTTACTATGTACACTCCAGTTTTGTCTGCATGGCTCTCCTTTGTGCAGTGTCTTGCTAGAGCGGGCCCTCCCAACACTGGGCTGGGCCACAGGGGAGGGTTTGTAAACAGAGAGAAAGCAGCATCCCGGGGCCTGAGCATATTGGAAAAGCTGAGCTCCAGAGACGAAAGCAGCCCTCATCCACAAGGATAAAGGGGTAGAGAGTGTGAGCCTGAGTTTTGAAACTCACCCCAGGACTTAAATATCCAGATGAGAGTACTTCTTCTAGAAACGGTTGCCTTGGGTGTGGAGAACATCGACTCCAGGGTCCGAGGGCGGGGGGTTGGGGAGGGGTGCTTTTGTGGGGTGGGGCTTTCAGCACACATGGGTTTCTTGTGCAAAGCTGTGGTGGTGACAGGTGTCCTTCCCAGGGGTCGAGCCGGCATTTGGGAATCATCCAAAAGCATCTGGAACCAAAGCTGGTGAAAAATAAGAATAAGAGAAGTGCAGAAAGAAATGGAATTTCCACTTCTTGCCAAAAATGTAGACTATTTCTTTCCATGCACTTTCCTTGATCTTTCCCCTATTTTGACAGTCAAATAGCGTGCACGCTCTGTCCTATAACTTGTCCCAAACCCTTTTCAGCAGTGACGGGGTTACTAATAGTAAAGCCAGCGGCCAAAGGAAGGTTCCCGGTGCCTGCCTGTGGGGCCACCCAAAAGGGCAGTGCGGCTGGACTCAGCCTCAGGCCCTCTCTGCCCTCCCTGAAGGGGCCCCCAGGACCCAGGTGTTGGCTGAAGATGCAGGTGTGCGTGGCGCTAAGTGGTCAGGTGTGGAGCTGAGATCCCTCTGTCCTTCTGTTTTAGGCACCAACAAGAATGAAACATCCTTCGGGCTGGAGATGTCGCAGACCGGCTTTTCGTCTCACGTGGTGGAGGTGGGTTGGGGTTGGAATCACCTTCCCATACACTTCCCAGCTCTCTAGGTGGTCACGCCACCTTTCCTGGGCTCTCACTACTCTCTTTGTCTCTGGGTCTCTCTACCTCTGTCTGCCGTGGCTGCAAGAAGGAAGTCAAAGTCTTCAACTTAAAAGAGGTTGTCTCAAGCCCTTTTCAGCAGGGAGTGGTCTACAAGTAATGAACCACCCCCTCCCTGAGCGGGGGGGCTGGGGGCATTTCCTCCGGGCCCAAAGGTCCCAATCGGTCTGCAGAGCCCTGCGTGAAAATTGGGTCAATGCAGCGAAACCAATAGCACTGCGCTCCTAGAGTCCTGCTCCCGTGGCAGCCGGGCCATGCGGGGGCGTGGCCCCGCACCGATGCCGGCAGGTGTCCAGATGGGCCAGATGCATTCCCCCTGCAGGCTCGGCAGCAGCTGGCAGAGGTCCCAGGTGGGCACGCAGGGTCACAAGCAGCATGCCCTGTCAGAGGCTCTGCTTCATAGAACGTCAGGCCGTCACTCCCCGGGCACACCCCTCCCCTGAATCTGATTGACAAGATGGGGTGGAACCTCACAGGATCGCCAGAGGGGCAGAGAGTCAGTGTCTGTGAGAATGTTCTGGTAACTGTGGAGCCCTGTCTGGGAGCACCATGTAGTGGAAGGGCCACGCGTCAGAAGTCTGTCTCCGTGGACGTGCGTTGGGCAGACGGTGTCCTAGCTGTTCCCAAGTTGGCACCATGGGAGCGTATTTCTGCCTCTTCATTTGCCAGAAAAGAACTATTGGTCCTTCCTGCTTATACACCGCCTTCATTATCTCACTGATCCCCACCCCCCACTCCTCTGTGAGGTGAATCAGGCAGGATTCCTAGGTGCCGGTCTCCAAAGGAATAAACTGTGTCACACGAAGTCTGAGGGACCCCCTGAAGTGACATAAGCCAGAAAACACCAGTCTTACACTCTTCCTCCCCACACCAAGCAGCTGCTCCCTTAAAGCTTATGGACTCTAAAGGGGTCTGAGTCAGAAATCCCAAATCGGAGTAGGGGTAAGGCAGGGGACATGTGCACAGCAGGCAGCAGGCGGAAGGGCGGAAACCTGACTCACTCTCCGCTGTTCCTGAGCTGAATCTGGACAGGCTCATGCCCACCCCGAATATAGCAAGATCTAAATGGAACTGCCTGTAAGAATAACACTCCTGTTCTATGCACACAGCACTTCAGAATTTTCCAGGAAATTCCTGCGCCCCATTTCATGCTCCACACAGCCCTGCCAGGGTGGCAGCGGGAAATAGTTGTCCATTTTAGGTGGTCAGATCTGCATATATTTTCCATGCCTTCCCGGGGCTGGGCCATACATTGGGTCCTGGAAGGTGCAGGCTCCTGCTTTGAATACCGTGTATGCCCCGCAATCAGGGAACCTGAAGAGAAGGGGAGGTTATGACGAGGTTCAGGTATTCAAGAACACTGAGATGAGTCCGGAAAATGACCCAGGCAGCTCAGTGTGTCGAGCGAGATGAGTCCTTGCAGGATCCGTGGGCTCCCCAGCTGCACAGGGGAGACCGGGAGCTCCCAGCCAGGCTGTTATTTAGGTCAAGGTCATGCATAGCCCTGTGCAGATTCTCCCACGTGTCCAGCTTGTTTTCATTCCCTGGTTGGAGAGACCACGGTGCCCTTCCTATCCTCATCCCCACGCCCGGCTCTTCTAAAGCCCCCGAGTCCTGTTTTCAAGTAACAGGCATCTGGAAGTTTTTATCTGACAGGACTCTTAAAGAGATGATTAAATTCGAATCTGAGACACTTTAACACTTAAAAAGGAAAAAAAAAAAATCCTTCCAAATCTGAAGGAATAGAACGATGGTGGGCTGTTGGTGCTGTGACTGGCCATTGGGTGGCTATTTTAGGGCATGGAGGTTTCTCAGTGTGGGCCACTGATGCTGTCATATTCGGCCACAGCCGTCCTGTCCTTCCGAGTCCAGCTCTGCAGCTCCCAGGGTCGGTCAGAGCTCTGCGGGGTTGGAGAACAGGCAGTCCAGGCATTTAGCTTTGCCGGAAGTGGGTCTGGAGCCCCAGTCAGTCTGTGTTCTGGACAAGCTACCAGGCTCCACCTTCCCCTCAGCGTCCTCTAGGTGGCCCGTACACCAGTGCACAGGGCCACCAGCAGCCACCCCCCCACCCCCGCCTGCACTGCCCTACCTAGCCAAAGCTGAGAAGAATGGCTGGCATCTGGTATCCTCATTCCATTACTACCGGGCAAGAAGAAAGCACTGTTGGCTGTGTGGCCTCAGACAAATCATTTCACCTGCCTCAGACAGCTTCTTCCTGTGAATGTGTGAAGAGCTTTCAGCTGCCCTGGACCTGTTTAGTTAGGTCAGAGAGAACGATCTCTAGTCCCAGGGGAAGGACCCCATAGAATGTCCTTAAAAAGCAGAAGGGCCCAACCACTCATCACCTGGGCTGCTGTTGTCTACCTAGCAAGGGAAATAGCCTTTAAGGGAAAAAGGATGAAAGCAACTAGAAAAAAAGAGACTCCAGTGCCCGGGGTAGGAGAGGAGACCCCAAAATGTCACTTGGTCACCCAAAGAACCCAATGCCCCAGGCCACAGGAGCCTCTGGGGAAACCCAGGGAGCTACAGTCAACCCAGGAAACTCAAGTCTCAATTTGCAAAAAGGGAGAAAAAGATATTCGGGAAATTACCATCAGGAAAACCAGCTGTGGATCTCCGGTCAAATTTGAAAACAAATTTTGAAGCCAATGTCTCCATTAGCATTTGGAAATGAATGCAAAGGTCACTAATAGCTGGAGGGGGTTTCTATTAGTCCTGACTGCCTGCTGAGGTAGTGAACTCCCTGGTGAGCTGGGTAATCAAGAAGAAGCTGCAGGAGTCTGCCAGAAAGCTTACAAAAGGGATCCATACCTCCTAAGGGGCTGTGACTCTATGAAGCTATAATGCCCACAGGCCAGGAGGGGAAGGTATGCTGGAAGGAAGGGACTATGAATAATCATTACCCATTGGTGGTGGATGGAGCTGATGGGGGAGGGGGGTGCTCCTCTTACCTGAGCCCTCAGGTAAGCCCTCAGCTGAGGAATTTCACTCGGACCTCCTACCCCGCAGTCCATAGGTCTCCCCAACCCAGAAAGTTTACAGAAGGAAGCATTTTTATTAGGATGGGTCCTGTCTACACAAATACTTTGGTGACTGACCTGAGATAGGAAGAGACTATTTTCCTTTCACCTACACGTGATGGCCCAGCAGGACAGCCCTCAGTTATTCTGGAACAGGCCAAGAACAGAGAGCCTCCCACCTCCCCGACCAGCTGCCCTGTCAGCCTGTGCCCTTCCCGCAGCAGCCCCTGGGGTGGTGGGCCAGAGCGCAAAGGCCCTTGGCCATTATCGGAGGCTCTGAACTGCTGAAACCTTCAGGTTGTCATCTTTCCTAAAGGTTTTACATCTGAACTAGTTTGGCACATTTGATTCAATCAAAAATGAAAGAAACTAATCCATAATAATGATGCGAGGGGTTGACACCTGGAGGTTGTAAACTCTTCTATGCCCCTGTAACTAGGGCAGGCAATTGGGGTGTTCTTGCGTTCCATCCTGTGTGGCCAGGGTGTGGGAACCAAGGTCTGTCAGTTTGATGTTCCAGATTGTTCACAGGTGGCTTCTGGTGGCAGGAATCATGTCCAGTTCATTGGGAGGTCCTCCTAAGCCCCAGGCCCTCAGGCTGTGCACTGGTACCCAGCACCCCACTCCTGGGCCTCGTTCCTGGAAACTCTGATCAAGACCTTGCTCCCCACAACCCCTCCTTGTCACCCTGGCTCCCGGTTTCCGGCCCGGTGAAGGGCTTCACTCCACAGAAGGATTGAGGTCCTGTTTCTGGCTGTCTCTTGCCTAACCCCATCTAAACCTCTTGGCACTCGTCCCTTCCTCAGGCTCCTCTTCGCGCTTGTTAAAAACACACCATCTGAGGACAGAATCCGAGCAGTTAGTGAAAGTATAATCCATCCTCTTAACAATGTACTTGTTTGGGAGGGGCTCTCGGCCCTTCTTCAGTCACTCTGATGATGGGCACACAGGCACTAGGGAGCCATGGAGGAGTCTGGGGAGGAGGACAGCACTCAGCGTCCTCTAGGTGGCCCATACACCAATGCACAGGGCCACCAGCAGCCACCCCCACCTGCCTGCACCGCCCTACCTAGCCAAAGCCGAGAAGAATGGCTGGCATCTGGTATCCTCATTCCATTACTACCGGGCAAGAAGAAAGCACTGCTGGCTGTGTGGCCTCAGACAAATCATTTCACCTCTCTGAACCTCAGTCTTTGAGCAGATGTCTGAAAAATATTTGCTGGAAGTGAATCTTGAGGCTTGGAACTGGAAGTGTACATTTCAAGTCTTGCTAATAAATCAAGTAAGGGTTTCTTAAAATCCTTTCCTAACTCCACCCATCTCCTCAGTTGCCTACCCCTTCCTGCGGAGGCCCCCGCAACGAGGCTGCCCTGGCCTCCAAAGGGGCCCTCCCCTTGGGCTACCAGCAGTGCCAACCTGACCATGAGGTCTGCCTCTTTACTCCTGACTCCCTGGTGTTTTATGGATGAATGAAAGAGAGAAGAGCTACTACATAACGAATCCTTATTGGCTGCCCAGCATCATGCTAGGAATTAAAAATGTTAATCCTCACAACAAAACGACTTACAGCTGTGGTGGAGACAGAGCGAGTGAGGGAGAGAGAGAGGCTCCCACAAGGTCACACAGCTAGAAGCTCTGTCTGGCTCCAGACTCCAGGGATGCTCAGCCTCAGCCCGGTGGACAGTCTGGGTCCCAACATTCTTGGCTGTGGGACTGTCCTGTGCATGGTAGGCAGCAGCCACTACCCCCAGATGCCATACCGAGCCCAACACCACCTCCAACCCCCTGCTCCGACAACCAAAACTGTTTCCAGGTATTGCCAAATATTGCCTGGGGGCCGGACTGCCCCCATTCAGGAACCACTGCCCTGGACTATGCTGTTTCCAGGGCTGGGGATGCAGACTGGCTGGTACGTGGTTTGAAGAGATATGGTCACATGCCCAGGGAGGCTTCAACTCAGCTGGGAAGGTAAGACTGCTGCAGAGGCCGGGTCAGAAAGCAGCTAAGAGCTGAGCTAGCAGAGTCTGATGGCAGGTGCTATGCTCAGGTGAATGCAAGTACAAGTTGTCCATAGGGAGGGCATGGACTTGGCCTTGACCATGCCTGCATCCTCATTTCTACACAGAGCACCAGAAAAGGCAGCTTATGCCAAGGGTCCAGGGGCAAGGCCACCCGGGCACACCTTGGCCCTATCAGGTGGGAGCTCAGGTAGCCCCAGGGGAAAGGAAGCCATAAATTGGGGCGCCAGTGCCGGGCCTGAGGCATGGGATGAGGCTCTTCCTTGGAATGCCCTGCTATTTATGATCCAGCTGGGTCTCCCTGCCCGGCTCCTCTGTCCAGGCTTTGGCCATTTGGGGGGCCCTGCATTGTCTAGGCTTCCCTAGCTGAGGAAAGAGAGTGCCATAGCGAAGTTTGGTCCAGTGCCCTTCACTTGCCCTCCCGTCCACTGTACTCTGCAAGGCTCTCGCTGGCAACAGACCCTAGCAACCTGGGAGCACAAGCCGCAGCCCCTGCCAGGATAAAACAGCATAAAGCTAGAGCCTGTGAGCCTTCAGCTGGCCCAGTACCACCAGATCCAGAAGGCCAGTGGAATCCTGAGCCCCACTGGTCGGTATCAGTCCTCCCCAGCGGAATCCCAGGCATGTCACCTGAGCCAGTCCTCCTCAGTCCATTGTAGAGGCCCCTCATTATCTGCAAAGCCAAAAACTCATCTTCCAAGACCTCTCCATGAAGGAAGAAGCCTGGTCCTGCAGTAGCAAACTTGGACTCAGCCAGAAGAGAGAGGGAGGAGAGAGAGGGGGAGGCCCATGCATCATGACCCTCTTAGAGGGTGCTCTGATGGAAAACCAGAAGCAGAGTAGGAGCTGCCCATGGGTATTTTCTCCCCTGCCCAACCCACCTCCGTGCTCCAGATCCTAGCCCTGCCCCAATTTGCTGTGCAGCCTCAGGCAAGTCGCTTTCCCTCTCTGAAGCTCAGATGCCTTTTGTCAAGTGCAGATAATGAGTATCTGTCCTGTCGGCCTCTCACAGTGGGTGGCTGGATGAGAAAGTACTCTGCAAAGAAGGGAGCATGGCCCAAGTTCAAGGAACACTGGCAGTGACCATGGGCAGCAAGTCTTTGAGGCCCCAGCCCCAATCCTGGCCTGGCAGATGTCAGGCACTCCCAAGCTGAGGCTCACATAGAGTAGGAGGAAAAAGCTTATTAGAAAGTGTGACATTAAACACAACCAAGCATATCAGACTCTCCAGAGACCGGCTCATTTACAGTTGTAAAAACATTCTCTCTGAACAGTCAGTTCCAGTTCCAGAGTATTCCGACCCTTTAAACCTTATCTAAGATCAACTTTAGTCTTTAAAGTGACCCCTGGGAAATGAGAAATGGAAGGTCAGCTCCAAGTTCACGGTCCTGCCCCCTCCACTGCCACCAGTGAGACCAGCGCCCAGTGACCTTGCCACAATCCTGACTGTCCCAAGGCCAGATTCACGTTTTTCCATTGGCACCATCGTTTTGGAGGTTTGGGGAGATGGAGTGGGGGAACATGAAATCCTGCCAACCAGCCTGAATCAGGGAGCTTCAGTGTGGGAGTGGGGAGAAGTGACTTCACCAGCTAGTGCTCTCATAGTCCAAAGTTGGGGTACCACCTGCCTGGCCCAGAATGGCCAGGGTCATCCAGGAAGGTGGCCCTCCCTCCCTGATTCTACTACCTTCTTGGGCCTTCATTGTCCCTAGTCACTGCTCTTCCTCTTCTAAGTGCTTGCTGTTTGCCTTCCTGGGCCCACTAGATCTGTGGGTTGTTTAAGGAGGGGGGTGGTGATGGTGGGGTTGCAGAGGCAGCCCAGAGAGGGAGGGGGCCCAGTCCTCTGGGATGACGCCAGAGTCAGGAACTGGGAGCCTGCCTCTCAGGAAGCCAGAGCCCCCATCTTCCCATCCAAACACTGCAGCTAAAGACAAGTGTCCTTCCTCAGAACACGGGCTGCCACGGATGTGGCCCTGGCTTATCCATCCAGCCTCATCAGAGTCACTCTGGCCCCTCATTCCATGCTCCACCCCATCAAACAGCTTCCAGCTCCTTAAAACCAAAGCCTCAAGACTTTCTCCAGCCTCAGGGCCTTTGCACACATGTCCCCTCCCTGTCCAAGTGTCCAGGCAAGCATTACGCATTCATAACGCTTTTCCTTACCCCCATTTCAATCTAACCTTAAACGTCCCTGTGTTATTTACCTATAGCATTTATCACACTTTGTAACTATTATGCTTATTTGCACATTTCTTTAGTACTTGGAGCTTTGCAAGGGCAGAGACAATATCCCAGCAATAAGCAAGTAGCTGGGACAAAGCAGACACTTGGTGAATTTTTACTGAAGAAATGAAAAAGTAAGATTTACACATAGGAAAGCAACTGAGACATCACAAAGGAATGTGGAAGGAGGCCGGTTGCAGGGGCACGGTTTCAAGGTTTCAAGGAGCATCAAAAGGAGGGAGAGTGACAGGAGATTTCCTTCAGGGGGTTTGAAGCCCAAAGAGGAACCTGAGGCTGGGTCCTAGAGGTGGAGTTTATTTCTAGAGCATTCCTTTGTTTGACCCATTTTGTGCAAAGGATGAGGTGGAAGGTTCTTGGCTCATTCAAAAGTCAAGAATCCTGGTGGAAGTTGTTAAATAATGAACACAGGAGAAGGGGCCTGAGGTGGTTGCCAGATGCTTCATTGCGTAGAAACCTTTCGCGGCTTCCCAGCGAAGGGCCCCCGGGGGTCACGAGTTGATGTGTATCCCCTCCCCAATGTCAGGACGGGATTCTGCTGGGAGCCGTTGGCGCCTATGACTGGAACGGAGCCGTGCTGAAGGAGACCAGTGGCGGGAAGGTCATTCCTCTCCGAGAGTCCTACCTGAAGGAGTTCCCCGAGGAACTCAAGAACCATGGCGCATACCTAGGTAAGAGCCCGAGCGGGCGAGGAGGGACCAGCGGAACTGGCCCCACATGAGACGAGGGGCCTGTCTGTGACCATCCAGACACAGGTCAGGGGCCATGGCCTCTTCAGCCTGGCATCCAGCGTGCCCAGCATCGTGCCTGGCCCGCAGTAGATTCTCGAGAAACAGGTAGAATAAGTGATAAGCAATGCACCTGTACCTGAAATTCAGCTGATGCTTCTAGACGCTAGGTCAGGGGTTTCTGCATCTTTAAAGCTCACTGCCTTGACTGGAGTTTGACCCATTAAGCACTCCAGAAGTGGATATTAGAGAGAGCTACAAATTGTTGGACATTGGTGATAGGTCCCAGCTCTTAGGCCCTAACCCACTGAACACAGTCACCTCCTATTCTGGAAGAACCATGGGCCTGACCCTTGATGCTGAAGCTGCCAGGGCAGATTCCTTTCTGAAAGGGCAGAGCCAGAGCAAAGGGGAGCAGGGGATGAACGGCCGAGGGTCCCATTGTTTCTGAGCCAAGTTGGCCATCTTTGAAGTCACCCATCATTAATGCCTCCTCAGACCCCACTCCTTCATGAGCCTGGGCCACCTGGAGTTGGCATATCTGTCCACATGTCTGTCCTCTCCCTAATGCTCCATGTCATCCTCACCTTTGTCACTCAGCTCTTCAGCTGCCCATCTTGCCTGTGACACTGTCCATGCGGTGGTCACCCCATTTTCCATCCGCAACTCTGGGACCCTGAGCTGACCACAGGACAGAAGCCTGGAATCAGGACTTGCCCAGGGAAATACAGAGGCATAGGTCCCTAGAAGTCCCCCAACACTACCTGGCCCACAGAGATTAAACCTGAACTGCATAGAGCGCCCTCCGGACCCCCTGGTAAGCCGGACCCCGCCTCTGCCTTCCAGCCGCTTCTCAGCCATCGCGGCCAGAGACAGGTGCACAGATATGAATTATAATGCAAGTGGGGCCAGAGTTCAGATGCAAGCACAGAAAAGGAGAGAGAGATTGGAGCCCTGTCTTGGCAAAGGCCCAGAGAGCAGAAGGGATGTCAGAAGAACGAAGGCTAGAGGCCACTTAACACAGACCAGTCATGATGGCTCGTGCTCCTCCCTTGTGCTCAGCAGGGGGCTGAAAGTAGGGACACCAAGTAAGCGATAGTGGCTCAGTGGCCGTGAAGCCTTAACTATCAGGGACATAGCACCAGTGCCCTGGGCCTGAGTGAGTGGGACAGACACCACCGGTAGTCGTAGTCCTGCCATCATGACAATCGGGCCCCTGCTGCGTGTGCTGGGGCCTATACCAGGGCTCCGAGGCAGGAAGAGACTGAAAAAACCAAAAAGGTCCAAGAGAAGGAGGGAGATGCGGAAGGTGCAGGGTGGGTTCAGGACCCAGGGGATAGAGTGGTGAGGCTGGGGTGGTGAGGGGCAGCAAGAAAGGGCAGGCAGGCTGGGGCAGGCAGTGGCTGGAGGAGGCCTCAGAGGCCAGGTTGAAGAGCTGGAGCTCTTCCTCGTGCTAGCGTAGGAAGATAGTGAAGCTATCTGAGTGAGGAGCCTCTCTCTCCAGGCTCCCAAGAGCTGTCTTCCTCCTCCCAGGAGACCCTGGTGGGGAAGAGCCAGGCCGAAAAGCCCTTCTAAGGCCCCACCATCGTGCCTTACCCACAGTCACAGCCTTGGGCGGGAATCCTGACAGAGTGCCTTCTCTCTTCCTCCTCCCTCTGGGTCTCATCCATGAGTGTCTGGACTCTCTGGAAGATTCCTTCCTACGTGCCCCAAGGGAGAGGGCTTTTGGAGGAGGGAGACCGGGAGGCCAGGCTCTCCTCCTCCATACAAGGAAGCTATATGGACTTCTAGCCGTGGGTCTTCCCCCGTCATCTTGTCAAGGCCTTCTGGGAGGTCGGTCCAGCTTTCAGGATGGCCCTGTCTGCCGGCCAAAGAACCCCACGGAAACTGAAGCCACAGCCAGCAGACTGTGGGAAGCAGGAAGTTCCCCTTGCTGCTTGCTGCTGTGAGAGGCGCCTGCTCCCAGGACATTAGACCCCCATGTCCCTCCCACCACCACTGTCCCTCCTTCTGAGGAAGCCCAGAGCTGGAGGGCTAATTAAGAACATTTTCATTAGTGCCAGTGGGGGCTCAAAAGAAGGCTTGGTGCGGTGCCTGGGTGGCCCTATTGGTTAAGTATCCGGTTCCTGATTTCGTCTAAGGTCATGGTCTCAGAGTTGGGAGATCAAGCCCAGAGTCAGGCTCCATGCTGAGCGTGAAGATTCTCTCTCACCCCTCCCCCCCAAAAAGAGAAAACAAAAGCAAGCAAGCCAGCGAGGGAGCTCAGCCGCTCTCCCTCAAGCTGACCCCACCTTTATGCTAATACACAGCCATATCAGCCTAGGCGGTATCCTGCTTCGCTGACCTCTCAAGCCCCATTGCCCAGAATACACCTTTAAGAGCCAAAAATGTGTCTGTAACCAGGGTAGCTCACCCTACTGCATCTGTGCTCCCAGCCACGGAATCAACTCGTCTCCACATCCTGCAGCCACTGTGTAAGCAACCAGTGGAACCATAGTGGTGACCCCTCTCACACACACACGCACACGGCAGAAGGAGACATCCGTTTGCCAGAAACAGCCTGGAAACCACCAACAAAGGCATCTAAAAACTGGGGTCCAGTATCTGAGGTCATCTGGCAGAGAGTGGGGCTCTAGGCTCTGCACGCCTCCTGGGCCCTGCGGGTGCAGCGAGAGTCACAGCGATCAGGCACAGCCAACCCGACAGCCCGGAGTAGTGGCCATTCCAGAAGATCCCCTGGTTTCCATTTCTTTCTCACTTGCCTAGCGTACCTGTGGGACTGGGACGAGTCTCAGGGCTCCTTCCTGCAAAGTTCTGGGGCTGCAGACATCCCTGGGACCCCATGTGGATGCCCTGTGGAGCAGCTCCTTATACCCTGCAGCCAAGGCTCTAATTCCCCAAGAGCCGCTTAGCTGAGGTTACAGGAATGAGGATGACACTCGCTGGTACCTGAGAGGGACAACTGGTGGGGATCAAAAAACAGAGCCAGCCCAATATGTAATAAAGCCCAGCTCAGACCCACCATCTCCCTCCTCCCTGCTCCCCCTTGCCCTTGGGACTCAGGACTCTGGGGAGGGAGGGGACATGCATGTTCTGGGTCAGCAGTGCCTTTTAGTAGCCCCCCGCTCCCCCTGCCACCCCGGCTTCCTCGGTGCCCTCCATCCCGGAGTGGGGGGCCTGAGTTCCACCTACCCTCCAAATCACCATCCTGAGCCCCGCCTTTTCCAGCTGCCCCCTCCCAGTGATACCTAGGAATCTCCACCCTGTGGTTTCACATCTGCTCAGCTGCCTGGACGTGTACCCCAAGAGGGCCCGTCCTCAGGTACCCCCGAGGACCCGGGGCAGAGACCAGCCTGTTTCCTCCCGCGGCAGGGTACACAGTCACATCGGTCGTGTCCTCCAGGCAGGGGTGGGTGTACGTGGCTGGAGCACCCCGGTTCAACCACACGGGCAAAGCCATCCTTTTCACTATGCACAACAACAGAAGTCTCACCATCCACCAGGCGCTGCGGGGCGAGCAGGTAAGGAAGGGGGAGTCAGGGCAGGGGCGTGGTGGATGGGAACAGGGGAAAGACGGAGCTGCCGAGGACTCTGGAGCTCAGCAATTTGTCCTCGGAGGTTCTTTCCAGTGGGGGGGGGGGGCATATACCTCCGAAAGCCAGGCCCTGGTCCTTGCTGCAGCAAAGAGATCCTGGGAGAATTTGCTTGCCTCCGTTTCATGGACCTCGGGTCTCTGGTGCCAAACCTCTGCCCCTGCCTGCCAGCTTCTCTGGGTTCACATCCAGAATTCAGGGTCAGAGGCAGCCTCCTGGCTCTGGCTTCTCAGCTCGGGCTGCTGGGGCCCCAGGCATCCTGAGGAACAGGCATGTCACTCCAGACACCTTCACGCTGCCATCAGTGGAGGGCAGCAGCATACCCACCCACAGCAAGGCCCCCTGGGGTCACCAGGACACCCCCAGCTTCTTTCCTGTCCTTGGAATGGGAACAATGCAGAATGCTAGAGTCACCAACACCACGGCCCTGCCCAGGCTGCCGTGGGAAATGCGAGGTGTTGCTCTGAGTCTCGTGGGTCATGACTACCAGTTGCAAAACTATGATAAGAGTCACTAGAGGGGGGAAGACCAGAAAACAGGGTTCTGATCCAAGTCATTCCAAAAGCTGAGGAAGACAGTGATCCTGAGAAGCCACAGAGCTTTTGCAAGGTTACACAATGGATTCAAGGCTGGGTCAGGTTTAGAACACAGGACTCTCTGAAAGCTCTCTGCCTTATGCTACCTCCTGACCCTTGATAATCTCAAAACTAGTGCATGTGTGCACACGTGCGCACAAGCGCAGACACACACACACACACCCCACCTGGCAGCACTCAGCATCTGTGGTCCCCTGGGCCTGAGCTGGGCCCCAGCCAGGCCCTTACCATCATTCTCAGTTCACCCTTGGCTCTGCAGGGCCAGGAACAGACCTGTCTCCTGCACCTTTTACTGCCCTTGTGAGGACAAGGTCCTCATGGGGTCTAACCTAAATCCCTCCAGCTGCAGGAGGCCATCGTTCCCGTCTCTAGGGCACTGGAAGACCAGCCCCCTGCTCTGTCCCCGGGCCTCCACGCCACCTTGCCCAAACGCTGCCTGGGCAGGCTCTTCTGGGAATCCAAAGCTAGACCTTGAGAGCTGGAGGGAATTTGCTGATGAATTTATGACATTTTTACTGCCCGGTTCCTCCTCCAACATCCAAACGAGAAACCACAGTGCTGAAGACAGCTAAATTAAGTAGATTCCAAATCTCTGTGACCCACATAGCTGAGGCCACATATTTAGACAAAAGACTCCTTCCCTCCTCCCTTACTTGCTCTCTGTCTGCCTCTTAATCACCTTAGGTAAGGATAGCTCTTTCCGCACCCACCCCCGGGCTGAGATTTCCGTTTTCCTCTTTTCTGTGTTTCTATCTCATTCCTCAGTTAAAAGCTTTTAATACTTGCAGATAGATTTCTCCTGAAGGCACCCCAAGCCAGGAGGCGGCTGGGGGAGGCAGTGTCACAGGCTTGGGTATCAGACCGGAGTTTCAACCCAGTTCGGCTGTAGCCAGCCTCTGACCTTGGCCAACTGACTCAGATTCACTGAGCTTCATTCAGTTCGTTCCCTGTGAAATGAGGGCAGTGATCTCTCCTGCAAGGGGCTCACACAAGCCAACTGAGGTCACAAAGTGTGTCACATGGGGCTCGTCCGTGGAAAGGGTTCCTTTATCCTTCCCCAGTGGCCCACTGGTCCAAAAAACATTTATTTTATTTATTATATTATGATCATACCCAGGCCTGAAGGGGACATAGCTCCCGTGGGGGGAGCAGGTGCTGGTATGGGGCTGCAGGGAGCATCAAGGAGGGGTACCCATCTCAGGCAGGGCAGGGCAGGGTGGGAGTCTAACAGGAAGCGACCTGAGGATGATAGACATTATCAGGCAGGAAGAAGGGGAGAGGAGAGCAGACAAGAGAAAAGTACGTACAGAGGGAAGCCTGGAACCCAGCCAGGGTCTTGGGCTTTGGAGAAATCAATGGCCATGGCCAGAGAGAGTGTGGGAGCCTGGGGCGGGTGGCAGCGGGACACAGAGGCTAGTGGGGGACGGAGGCAGGTCCAATAGGGTCAGGCTGAAGAATTTGGACATCCCCCCCGCACCCTCTTCGAGAACAAGGGAGTGGTGCGGTCAGCTACTAGAGGCCACTCTGGCTGCCCATGGGCGTGGACTGGAGAGTGAGGCAGGGTGTCCTTTGGGAGACGCCTCACCTGGGGAAGAGGCCTCAGAGGAGGGAAGTAAGCAGACTCGGGACAAGTCTGATGCACACCAGGAAGGGCTGCTATTGGGAGAGGTGGCAGTGGGACCATGGAGGACCCTCAGGTTTCAGACTGAACAAGTGGTTGGCACCCTCAGTGAAGTGGGGGGCATGGCACCCGAGGGGGGAGAGGAGCATAGTGAGTGCTCAAATGCTAAAAAGAAACCACAGTTCCCCATCCGAGGTGCTAATCCCAAAGTTCTTGGTAACATTAAACATTGAAACGAGCCAAATGTCCCACAAGAGGATTGATTATGCTCGTGTGGCCTGTGTGTGGTTTGGAATATCACAGAACCACCGACGATCAGCTTGTAGGAAAAAATATAACTCATCACGAAGACACTGTTCATGATCCATTGCTTGATTTAAAAAAAACAAGCTATACATATATTACAATCCTCGATTATACAAGTAAAGCCGTGTACGCACACACAAACAAGCCCCACACACCCTGGACAAAACAGACTGGACGAAAATGCACTCAGACATTCACGGGAGTTCCTGTAGGACGTTGGGACAATGGGTGACTTTTATCTTCTTGTTCATACTGTTTTCTGATTTTGCTCATTTTTGTCACAAGACTGTGTTGCTCACCAACAGAACAAATGGTAATCAAGACAATTTACCAATGGAAAGAAAGAAGGGGGGGGGTAGATGACAGAAGGAGAAAAGAGGGCAAAGTGGGACCAGGTGAAAACAGGTGAGTCCAGGGCGCCTGGGTGGCTCAGTGGGTTAAGCCGCTGCCTTCGGCTCAGGTCATGATCTCAGGGTCCTGAGATCAAGTCCTGCATCGGGCTCTCTGCTCAGCAGGGAGCCTGCTTCCTCCTCTCTCTCTCTCTGCCTGCCTCTCTGTCTACTTGTGATCTCTGTCTGTCAAATAAATAAATAAAATCTTTAAAAAAAAAAAAAAAAAACAGGTGAGTCCGTACCACGGAAGGGGAGTGGGTTGTGAGAAGGGGAGGACCTTCCTCTTTGCTCACCCTGATTCTGAGGGGAAGGGTGTCCCCGGCTCCCCGCACATTCCAGCCCACTGCCCTTTCCCATCCCTGTGCTCTAGATAGGCTCTTACTACGGGAGTGAGATCACCTCAGTGGACATCGACGGCGATGGGCTGACCGATGTCCTGCTGGTGGGCGCCCCCATGTACTTCAGTGAAGGCCGAGAGCAAGGCCGAGTGTACGTCTACAACCTGAGACAGGTACTGGGGCGGGGGAGGGGCGCCTCACCCCGGCTTTCACTTGGGAGTCCGTGGGGGAAACAGGGCTACCCCAGAGAGGCCAGCACCCGCCCGCCGCAGAGCCAGGTGGGGGACAGCAGGACCCTCCTCTGTCACCGTGCTTAAGGAAGCCAGAGAGGGGAACTCCAGGGGGAAAATGGGGTGGAGACGGGCTGAGCCTTGTCCCACCGTGGTGTTGCAGAACCGGTTTGTGTATAATGGGACGCTGAAGGATTCCTCCAACTACCAGAATGCCCGATTCGGCTCCTCCATCGCCTCCGTTCGGGACCTCAATCAGGACTCCTACAACGACGTGGTGGTGGGAGCCCCTCTGGAGGACAACCACAGAGGAGCCATCTACATCTTCCATGGCTTCCAAGCCAGCCTCCTGAAGACCCCGAAGCAGGTAAGACCAGGGGTCCTGGCTGCTGGGGCTGGGGCATCCCATGCAGGGGTCTCTTCTGTGTCCTCCGGCAGGAAAGGATTCCAGTCTGTCCTAGCTTTACGTGCCTCGAGTCGGGATTTTGAAATGGGTGCTTTTGTCTTCAGGATGGGTGACTTTACCATCACCCCTGTGGGCACCCTCTCCCTGCTTGACTTTGTCTCCCCGGCAACAATGAAACCCCCGGGGACCAGAACCTCCCTACAGCCCCTCACCTACCCTGCACACACACGCATGCGGTTGATGTGAGTGGAGAATTCCCATGTGGGCTTGCTCTTCTCTGGAAATGCTGCATGTTGGAAACCTTGCTTCCCTCAAGAGGGACCCATCTCAGGTCCCATGCTCTTGGGGGTCATCATTTTTGCATACATATTTTCTTGTAAGGGGGTCTAATACACCATGGTCAGACATGCGACGGGAGTCTGCCAAGGAACACGGACTTACCCTGAATGGCGATCCCTTTTAAGACACAATTTCTTAATCTGAAAGGTTGACTGGAGGGTCGGTGCCATCACAAACCAGGAGAGGAGATAACTTTGGACTGGGAAAGTTTCCCAATGGTGCCAGTGGTTCCAAATGGGCTCTCTCCAATGCTCCCAATCGTAGCTTCCCTGAGGGTGGCCCTGCCCCCCTCCCCCGTGCTAACAATGCCAGTCTCCAGCTTTCTCCTCCTACGTCCTGCAGAGAATCGCTGCCTCTGACCTGGCTCTGGGCCTCCAGTATTTTGGCTGCAGCATCCACGGGCAGCTGGACCTCAACGACGATGGGCTCGTCGACCTGGCGGTGGGCTCCCTGGGCAACGCTGTCATTTTGTGGTTGGTTCTTCTGCTTCTCTTGGCTCTCGGGCTCTTCTGAGAGTCATGATGGACACCGGGTTTTAGAGATAAGGCTTTAGGACCTTTTTCCCTTTCTTCAGTCATTGTCCACCCAATCCACCTGGTTCTTGTCCTCTCGTGATGACACATTTCCTTTCTGTGGAATCACTCGCACGTGGCTTTGGAGTCCAAATCCCTCTTCCCAAGAGCATTCTAAGATTTTAGAGCAATCTGGTGTCCAAAAGTCTCTCTTAGAATTTGGCCTAAAAGCTCTGGCTGTTAGGGCATTTCTTCCGCTTCAGCTTTTTAAGCTCCTTAAAGAGTCAGGCTGAGGATATTCTTCTCCCCAAGTGCGGCAGAATGTTCCTGCCGTACAGGGATCTCTGTCCCCTAAACCCCTCGGGGCTCCTCGTTTTCTTTTTCAGGGCCTCATCTCTGTACCATCTCATCATATCTTTGCCATATATCTGCATGCAGGGGTTTTCTTTACAATTAAAGTCTATAGCCCTTAAAAAAAAAAAAAAAAAGCTTTGTAAAAGTCACTGTATTTTACTATGGGATGTGTTGGCTACTTTTTAAGCCAAAAACTGTTTAACTTTTCATGTATGTTGATGAGCTATTTTTGATTATAAATCCAATAACTTAAAGAAACATGATAAAATAACAAAAATCCTTCAAGGTTTCATCAGCATAACGTTACCGCTACTAGCATTGGGGTTTTTTTCTCCCCCCCCTACCAATCTTCCCCCCCCCCCCCGCAGGTAAGTTTATATAAGCACAGTCGTATTTTTCATACGACTTTAAAAAGGCATGAAACCAAAGTGTCCCACGACCTCACAGGGAAAATGAAGGAGTGGTCATGCTCGCAGGGTCAAAAACATCACAGCGCAGTTGGGAGGAGATGCCTTAGCCCGGGTTCCCTAGAAAACAGAGCCCAAGACTGGAGCTTACGTGTAACAACACCCCAGGAGGAGCCTGGGCCCTGAGGCAGAGATGGGGGCAGGGGTGCTGGAGGGAAAAAGAGGAGCAGTGTGAGTGGGGGCATCCCTGAGCCAGCCGGGGCTTCAGCTTCACACCGATGCTTGCTCCCTGGATCTCCCGCAAGGCGGGACACACCCCGGCTCCTTGCAACAGACCGTTGTAGGGGAAGAGGGAGAGCAGTGTGTCTGGGGAGTCCCTCTATCTCCTGTGGTGTCCCCAGGCCTCTAAGGCAGTGCTGGGCTACCACACACTGGGGCCACAGCCTGGCTCTGAAGATCTGCTGCGTATGTAGGGGCTCATGGATCTTTGGAGGTGACAGCGGCAAGAGCAGCGTGGGTGGGAAAGGTATTTCCGATGTCAGTTCCAACAGCCAGGGAGCAAGACGGCTGCCCAGGATCCAGGGTACGAGGTAGATAGACATGGCCTAACGGGTCAGTAGGGTGACACAGAAACTGGGTCCTTTACAGGAAAGAAGAGACACACCCCCACACCCCCCAAAAGAATCACTTTGGCACAAAGGATCCATTCAAGCTCTAGATTTTGAGGTCTCAACCTAAGTGCTACCTTAGTGTGTGATGAAATTGTGGGCCAGAACCCTCCAGAAGGGTTCTGTGCTCAAACCCCATGGATTTCAAACTGCCCCATTGCAATCGGGTGCAGAATTTTTCTCCTTTTTTCCCCCTTTCTTTTTATTTGAGTATAGGTGATGTTCATGTTCTGTTAGTTTCATAGAGCATGGTGATTCAACAGGTTTATATGTTAACTGTAGCTTCCATCTGTCACCATATGCTGTTTCAGTATCACTGACTCTGTCCTTTATGCGGTGCCTTCCATTCCCAGATTTCCACATTCCACAGCTGGAAGCGGGTACCCCCCCGCCCACACACACACACCCGACACTCTTTTTGCCCATCCTCCCACCCCTTCCCCTCTGGGAACCTTCGGCTTGTTCTCTGTGTTTATAGGTCTGATTCTGCTTTCTGTTTGTTTATTCATTTATTTCGGTTTTTAGATTTTTTTTTTAGGTTTTTTAAGATTTTAGATTTTTTTCACAAATAAGTGAAATCATATGGTATTTGTCTTTCTCTGTCTGACTCATTTCACTTAGCATCATACCCTTTAGGTCCACCCATGTTGTCCCATACTGGGGAGATTTGCAAAGGCTCGTAGCCCAGGCTTTACCCTGACCACTTAACCCAGAATTTCTAGGCAGCCAAGTTTGAGAACCACCGATAGAAGCTATTATGCTTACACAGCTCTCTACACTGTCAAAGGGCCCCCCTCACTGACCTCCTTCGATTCCCACATCCTCCTCAGAGAGATCTTGGGATCTGCCCAAGGGCCCTGAGGAACCAGTGGAGCTGAGACTCAGATCCGAGACCCCACACAGAGCAGGGAGGAGGCACCAGCCCCCTCACACAGGGAGCAAAACATCAGGACAGATATCAGTGTGAAAATTTGGACACATTCTAAATTGTACTACACCTGCTTCTTTTTATATAAAAGCATGGTTTGGAGTGGCAGTACACTTCCTTCTCTGATTCTGTTTTTCTTACACCCATAGAAGAATAAATTTGCATGGGATGGTGTCGGGTAGATTGGTGGGGAATCTCTAGGGCAGGGCATGGTCCTCAATTTCGGTCGCACATTGCAATCCCCAGGGAACTTCAACACCTTGCTCTTCCAAGGGTGGTCCTGGACCAAGAGCGAGCATCTCACTGAGGGCTTACTGGAAATGCAGCATCTGTGCCCACCTATGGGGTCAGGGTCTGCATTTTAAAGATCTGCTTCCGCCCGTCCCCTCCCCCTGCCCCATGACCCCAGAGACGTGCAAACATTAAAATTTGAGAAGCACGGCCTTCAGACAGGTGGATGCCAATTCTGATTTGATTTGACCTGGAGGGCAAACTGGGCATCGGGATTTTTTAAAACTCTCCCCATTATTCTAATGAATGTCCAGGGATGGAATGGGGAGACACAAGGAGGTCGGTGTGGTCTGCAGCGAGTACAGCCGCGAGGACATAATGAAGGGCTGGACTTTGGGGCTGCCCTCCACCCACCTGGCACTTTTTTGCCCCATAGTGTAATATCTGGGGCCCCTCTCTGCCCTCCCCTAAAGGTCTGCAGATTCCATTTCCATCTGCAGGACTCCCTTTCTTCCCCTCCCCCATCTCTGGGGCCCCGGGGCAGTGGAGTGCCCCACCCCCCAACTACTCGTTCTTCCACTCCACTCCAGGTCCCGCCCGGTGGTTCAGATCAATGCCAGTCTCCACTTCGAGCCGTCCAAGATCAACATCTTCCACAGGGACTGCAAACGCAGCGGCAGGGACGCCACCTGCCTGGCCGCCTTCCTCTGCTTCACGCCTGTCTTCCTGGCACCCCATTTTGAAACAGATGCAGTCGGTAAACCAGCTCCCACCCCACCCAGCCCCGAGTCCCAGTCTCCCCATGGACTTTGACATTGCTCTGCTTCAAAACCTGGGCTTCTGCTAAAATGGGCTTTTAGGGCCGGGTCTCACCTTGATGACTGCACTTGCTGATCTAATTCCAAGGAGCCAAAAGGGAACAGCATCCCGGGGGTGAGGGTGGCCGTGAGCCGCTGTGACCAACAAGGGAGAGGCCTGGGGAAGAAGGAAATAGTTGGGGTGCGAAGTTTCCATTGGAACAGGGAACTGGGAGCTGTGGAGCATACTGGGCAGCCTGGAATCAGAGGAAGTGTCGGATCCAGGAGAGGGAGGAGGAAAAGGGAGGGTCAGACAGACGCAGCCCCCAGTCATCACGGTAATGGCTCAGAGTGGGCTCATGGCTGCGGTAGGACGTGTCCTTCTGAAGATCATCCCTTCCACCCCAGCCCTGGGCCCACGCAGCCCCACAAAGTGATGACTGCAGGTTCTGGGACCAGACTGGGCCCTGGGGCAGGAAACTGCAATTTCCAAATTTTTTTTAGTCAAGGAGCAGAGCCCACCTGAGGGGTGGGGGTGGGAGTGGGAGAAAGAAAAAGGCCAGTCTAGGCGGCTGTGGTCTTCTTTCTCTTCTACCTGAAAAAGGAGAAAGATGCCAGAACCTGGCACACCTAGAGGGCTGGCGGGGCTCCAGGCAAAGGGAGGAAGCCTTTCCTGGTTGTAGCAAAAGATCAGCCCCATTGAAGGCAAGGAGGCTGCAGGCCTTACATCCCCGAATGGAGTCTTGGGTTCGAGGAGCCGCGGGGAGGGAACTGTGGCTTGTGGAGGCTCTGAGCCAGGCCCGACAGGATAACCCAGGAAAGTGAAGGAAAGGAGAGCTGGGGAGGCCTCGCCCTCCAGCGGGGGCTCAAATGAGGGCAACGCCCTGGCCCCTCAACCTATCTCCTCTCCCACCATGTTCCTTTCTCCTATATTTCTTCCTCTTTCTCTCTCCCTTCGCGGCCAGGCCCCTCCTCACCCCTCCTGCTTCTGCCTCTCTTCTCTTTGGCTCCTTCTTTTTCTCCTTTCTCACTGCATCACTCGCGCTCTGCATGGGAGGTTCCCACCTATACTAGGCCTCTCGAGGGGAGAAGAGCAGTTTTCCCAGACCAGCCTAGAGGGCTTCCTGGAGGAGTCTAGCTTTCAGGAGGCTCTCTTAGAAGACGGGCCAAGAAGTCTTGGATGGACCCGTGGCTCCACCTTCCTGCTTTTGCCCTCTCCCTCCTGCAGGCGTCAGGTACAATGCTACCATGGATGAGAGACGATACGCCCCACGGGCCCACCTTGACGAGGGCGGGGACCGGTACACCAACAGAGCTGTCCTGCTCTACTCGGGCCAGGAACACTGTGAGCGGATCAACTTCCATGTCCTGGTGAGCTTGACACCCAGCAGCCCCACCAGCCGGGAGCAAGCTCCCACAGGAAGGGCCACAGAGCTGGCGGAGGAATTGCCACGGGAGAGCCAGAGAGCTCAGCGGGCACCAGGCTGGTTCCGAGTCCCCAGCAGACCTCAGGAGGCCCGGCCAGGGTGCAGAGTCCTGGACCTCGGCCACGCCATCCTTACGCCCCAGAAAAAGGCTACTGAGACACGGTATCCTGTGGTACCCTCTCCGAACTCCCTTCTTCCCCAGCACTCAGATGCCCACTGTTCCTTTAGCGGTGGGGGGGGGGGGTCTGAGGTGGGAGGTGGGCTCGGTGAGGTCTCACAGAGGAAACAGGGGTCAGCCGGCAGGGGCCGTGGTTGGAGGGGATGGAAGCAGGCATTGGCTAAAGTGGAGGTAAGATAGGCCCTTGGTGGGGGCGAGCCAGGAGAAGGAACTGACTGTGGCCCGCCTGGCAGAGGTGGAGAAGCAGCAGGGGCCTGGTGCCTGGTTTCATGGATAAGGAAGAGATGAGAAGTTTGCCCCATCCAGAAACTCCAGATACCTAGGCCACAGCTCTGGCCTTGGAGACATAAGCAGGGGGCACTCAGAGCCCCCTCCTGCCCCCTGTAGTTCAAAGGCCAAAAGTCAGAAAAATGAACAGATGTGGGAAGTCCTCCTGTCAGTTAACAGGGGGTCCCCTTTGATGTGTTCGTGTACCGGTTCTGAAAGTGTGGTCCCCCAGACCAGCAGCAGCAGCCCCATCACATGGGAACTTATTAGAAATGCGTGGTTTCTTTCTTTCTTTCTTCCTTCCTTTCTTTCTTTCTTTCTTTAAGATTTTATTCATTTGAGAAAGAAAGAGAGAGGGCACAAGCATGAGGGGCAGGGCAGAGGAAGAGGGAGAAGCAGACTCCCCACTGAGCAGGGAGTCCCACATGGGGCTCAACCCCAGGACCCCAGAATCATGACCTGAACCGAAGGCAGACACCCAACCAACAGAGCCACCCAGGTGCCCCAAAAATGCATGTTTTCAAGCCCCACACCAGACCCACCAAATCAAGAGTTCTGGGAGTGTGCTCGTGCCTCAGTATGTTGCCGGGCTCCCCTCAGGATTCTGACACAAGTTCAAGTTGGAGAGCCACTGCCTTGCTACAAAGAAGCCAGTCATGGCAGGATTCAGGTTCCATGGGGGAGGTTTTGTAGGCATTTCTAAGCGTCCCCTTCTTTACCCTTCGCACCTGGACCCAGCCAAACAGCCCCCGTTTTGCTCACACATTTGTTCATTCATTGACTCGGCACGCCCATGAACCCTGTCACAGTGCCGCGGCTGGGCCCCAGGCTCCTAAAGAAGGGAGAGGCCAGCACACAGAGATAGTTCCGATGCCATGGGAGAAGAAGTGGGCTGTGCACATGGGATGATGGGGGCTGCCTGGGCCCCCAGAGGCCAAGGCACCAGGGGACGGGTGCCCAGCCTTGGAGGCTGAGCGAGGGCTTGCTGAACCTCCAGCCACCCAGCGTGCTTCTCCATCCTGGCCTCACCCAGGATGAGGAGGCTGGCAGGGAGGCTGTCCCCCCACCACACACACACTGCCTGCAGGAAGTAGCAGTTTTCTCTCATGATCCTGGCCCAGAAACAGGTGCTCCGTGCCCCCTCACCCCGTCCTCATCTCCTTCCACACAGGACACCGCTGACTACGTGAAGCCAGTGACCTTCTGGGTAGAGTACTCCCTGGAGGATCCCGACCACGGCCCCGTGCTGGACGACGGCTGGCCCTCCACCCTCCGAGTCTCGGTACATGCCTGCATACAAGGGCACACAACCTGGGGGCTCCGTTCTCCACCCCCAAAAGCCCTTTTCCTCTCCCTCCTCCCCAAAGCCCAGATCCAGAGGGCCCCAGGTACTCCTTCCCCTACCGCTGGGAACACGCTGAGGGAAAGGACGGGGCCTTTCCTGTCCGAGGATCCCCCGTATCTCCAGCATAGGGGAGACCTGGAGGGCCCTGGAGAATCACAGAACCAGAAGGGATCTTAGGGCTCGATCACCTGCTTCCCTCAGGAGCCGGTGAGGACACTGGGGCCCAGAGCAGGGGAGTCAGCCCCCCAGAGCCTGCTCTGCAGCTGGGGTCTGCCCCCCTCAACCACAGTTCCTGATCCCTGGCTCTAGCGGCATCGGAACTTGCTGGTATAGAACACTCACATGCTCCTCCCACCGGCAATTCACGGTTTATTTCTGCCTGAACGGTGATGGGAGAGCAGGCGGAATTCATGAAGTTAATATCTAATTCCTAAACCTTGAGGAGCAGCAAGGCTTCCGAAATCACCTCCTGCTCCCATCCGCCTTCCCTGCCCTCCCAGACCCCACTGCCCAGCCCCTGACCCTCACACCTTCCCTCTTTTCTCCTGATTCCGCATCCCTCACATATAAGAGAGGCTGTCTCATGCAGTTCGAGAAGGGGGGGAATGGACTGGCCCAGATGGAGACATCATCAGTGACGGGTGCGTGAGTCACTACTGTTCCCCGCCGCAGTAATTACAGAGACGCTAGGGCGAATGAACGAGAATCTGCCAGGCGATCCACGAGTGAGTCGAAGCCCATGTTGCAGATTGATGCAAAAGGCTCACTCTGCCCCACACGGACAATCCCAGTGCAGGCTGCCCGTTAGGGCTAGAGGCCAGGGTGAAGACAGGAGTGAGCTCAGAGGAGGTGTCGCTGAGCAACCAGAGGACAAGCCAGGAAGACTTCCTGGCGACTTTCAGCCAGACCCTAAGGAATAGAGCAGATTCAGATACGCGGGGATGAGAAGAGTGGCCTTCCACTCCAGGAGAGCTGACGATATGACCAAGGGACGACAGCGAGAGAGGCAGGCTGAAGAGAATGTGTAAAGAGAAAAAAAAAATTTAAAAGGAGGAATAATCTGGGTCCTATCATCAAGGGCTTCAGATAGCAGCTAAATTTCTTTAAAAAAAAAAAAATTCTTGTTAATCTGGATTTCTAACCTCTCCCCATTTCTAGCAAATGAGAGACATTCTGCCCAGTGCTCTTCTGCAAATTTTTCATTAGCATCCGCTCAGTGCCCAGCTCTGGTACAGCCCTAGCCCTGCAGTATCTCGCTTCCTGGGGGATGAGCTGTTCCACATAATTGAGTGTAGCAGCTGCTTATCACATTAATTATTCCTTTTAATCAATTGGATGGAAATGTTCTGAAGGTGATAGCACAGTTTGCGCCCTTTGTAGGCAGGAGGCTGGGTGGGCGTGGGGGCATCTTATGGGAGACTTGAAGTCGCCGAGGTGAACGTGGGTACTAGGGTTCAGTGAGGCACCTGGGGGTGACCAGTGTTTTCCACTATGTCCCACCACTGGATGGCCTCCCTCCGCCCTCCTTTGTATGCTCTGCTGCCCTCTCTGCTTTTAGCTGCAAATCCACTGTGCAACGGGGCAGCTGGGGGCTGCAGGTGGATGTGGGTGAGGCTCAGGGGCTCACCTTTGAGAAAGGTCCATGAATTTCAGATCTGTGTGAGCTTGGTTTCCCCTCTCCTGGGCTTCTGCTGTACCCTTGGGAGGGACAGCTGTGCTCCTCGGCCAACCTGAACGCTTACCTGCTCACTGAGCACGTGGACCCGGTAGGACTACAGGACCACAGAACCAAACTCAACTTCACCCCATCGTTTATAAATGAATGGTGCAGCCCTCCTTCCAGACACTGAAAAGGGACTTGTCCACATCCTGGACACTTTGGCCCCTTAGCGCTGATGAACTCCAGGTCCTATGGACCCCACCTCTGGCAGTCCTAACTTGTTGTCTCCTCTCCACACCCGTACCCCCAACATCATCATCTCTTGCCTGAACACTGAAGCAGCCTCCTCAGTGGCCTCCCTGACTTTAGCCTTGATCCCTCCAGTCCATCCACCCACAGCGGCCACAGCGAGCCTTCAGCATGCAGGTCTGACGGGATACTCACTCCCCTGTCTACAGCAGTCAGTGATTCCTGTCACCTGCAAAGAATGACCCCAAGGCCCTAGAAGAACTGACTCCACTCATCTCTCCATCTTCCCCATCCCAAAATGCAGCAATGCTAAAGCACCCAGCATTTCCCAAACTCACCATGCTGCTTCATGCCTCAGACCTTTGCACAGGCTCGTCCTTCCCCCCGAATTCTCCGTCTCCCTGGTCACCCAGCTAACATGGTCATCCTTCAGAACTCTGACCGACTGTCTCTTCCCTGAAGGCTTCTCTGACCATGTACAGGACAAAAAATTGTTTCCTCCCCTCTGCCTCTCTTTTCCACACACAGATTTCTACAATTTTTTTTTTTTGCACATTTCACACTGTAATTATTTATCCAGCACTCTTCCCCACGAGCTGAGAGCGGAAGCTGTGTCTTCCTCATCCTGTACCGCCAGTACCTAAGACCTTGCCCCCAACACAGATGATCCTTAAAAACCTGCTGGGTGGGTGTGGGTATCCTGAGCTTCGCTGAGAACTGAAGGAGACCCAGGAGCTGCGGAGTTTGGAGCCATGTTTTAAAGAAGGGAGTACCTGTGCAAAAGCAGGAGAAACAGCAGGGTGTCGTCTGGGAGGAGGGCAGAGAAGACGAAGCCCATGTCTAGTGTGGTGGAGTGGGGAGCCGGCGTGCTATGGGGGTGAGGGCCGGTTGGCAGCAAAGACAACCAACCAGCCACCCCGCCCTGACTTCCCCTGGCACAGGTGCCCTTCTGGAACGGCTGCAATGAGGACGAGCACTGTGTCCCTGACCTCCTGCTGGATGCCCGCAGTGACCTGCCCACGGCCATGTAAGCTGGCTCCTCCCTGCCCCTGCCCTGATTCCGTTCCTTCCCCCGCAAGTAGATCTGGGGCTCCCCAAGCCCTGAGTGCTGCCTGCATATGGTTCTTGGAGGCAGCATGGCTCAAACACAGAACGTGGAGCCTGGGTTTAGCCCAGGCTCTGCCTCTAATTGCCTCTCATGTGACTTCAGGCACGTCCCTTCCCTCTCTGGGCCTCAGTTACTTCCTCTGCAAAATGAAAAGTACTCGCCTATCCAAACTCCTCAAACTTCATTTAGGAAAAGGAATCCTTTCTTTGGGATCTTTACTACCAAACAGATGAAAGATGGAGACTAGGACCAGTGATCCTGGTGGCTCACCCTCCTAGCCCCCAACTAGGTGACCTGTGGGCCCAGTGATGGACTGCTTGAACTAAGGAGACAAAGCAGGTGGCTGAGCAGGGTGCCCTACTGGAAGAAAAAAAAAAAAAAAAAGATATAGTATACAAGGAAAAATAATGAAAAATATCCTCTTTAAAATGTATGTCATTTATTTTCAAGTAATCCATCCTCTACTTTTAGAGGTAGTCTAAAGGTAGACTTACTGACTTACTCAGTCTGAGTAGCTAGAAAACAAAATGACTGAGCTAGAAAACATATACAGTAAGTAGAAATAACACAGACAAACCCTGAGAAGGATGAAGAAGCAAACCGTCTAGCCATCCTGGCTACTCATCAAGATAGTCTCTTCATTTAGTTCCGAGCTTCCCGGTAGCCAAAGCCAAAAGGGATACATGCTGAGGAGAGCAGGGAGGCCTGGCCCCGCCCTCCCCATTCCATAAGCCTGGCCCTGGGTGGGCTCTGTCCCACAGGGAGTACTGCCAGAGGGTCCTGGGCAAGACCACACAGGACTGCTCCGCCTACACGCTGTCCTTCGACACTACGGTCTTCATCATCGAGAGCACACGCCGGCGGGTTGCTGTGGAGGCCGTGCTGGAGAACAGAGGCGAGAATGCCTACAGCACGGTCCTAAATATTTCGCAGTCAACAAACCTGCAGTTTGCCAGCTTGATCCAGAAGGTAAGACCTCAACTGTGGGCCTGGTCTGCCTGAGGCTAAGGGCAGAGGCAGGAAGGGAAGGGTCCAGCCAAGGGGACTGGTGGGCTGCATGTTACAGCCACTGGGAGCTTACAGATCCCTGTGGCCAGGCTTCTCCCAGAGATTCTACCGGGTCTGGTCTGGGGCCACGCCCACATCAGCATGCTTTGAAAGCATCCCAGGCAAGGTCAGCGTGCAACAGGGGGAGAGCCACTGGGAGAGGGGGGTCTGAGCCCTTCCCGAGTATGGGGAGGAATGTCTTTTAGCCTGTGTCCTTGGCTCTCAATAGGAGCACACACACATGCGTGTGCACACGCACAGCCACACACACACCCCACACAGGTGCACACCAGCTAATACAGCCCCCTGCCCACAGTTCATCCTTCAGGCTTTCTCAAAAGGGCCCTCTCACAAGAACCGGAACAGGTTATTCCAAACTTCAACCTTTCCTATCATGCCAGAGACTGAGGCACGGAGGGGTGGACAGGGCCTGACCAGGACCACACAGCTAGTAAGTGGCAGAAGGGTTCCTGGGCCTGCACTTTAGGACAGGGCTTTGTCCTCATGTCACAAGCTCTGGAGGGCCTTCCGAAGCCCCAGAAGGCCGCACGGGCTCCCCCAGCCCCACACAGCTCCCCAGCATGGCCCTGCATGCACTCCGAGGGAATTCACAGTGCCTAAGTGTTGGCCTGTGGTGACCCTGAACTCCACAGGGCTCGAGCCCAGAGAAGTCCCTGAGACAGGGTCACTGAGTCAACCCAGGACATCACTGTCATGTGGAGCGGGGGGCGGTCCCAGCTCCCCTCAGACAGTCTCTGCCCCCAAGGATCTCAGAGCATCCATGTGGAGCCCTGAGTGCCGGGTGGGGCAGACACGGAACCCCTCAGTCTCTGCCAGGCAGTCCCTTCCTTAGGCCCAAGGCTGGGCCGCACAGTCAAGCCCACTGCAACCCCAAGTGAGGATGAGCAGCCCATGTGATGGCCCTCTTTCCCAGTCCTGTCCCGCCCAGAGATTTTGGCATCTGTCTGAATTGGGGTACTTAGGGGAAACAGGGCCCCAACCCGCATCCACCTTTCACTACTCCCCTGGTCCAGACACTACAGTGCCATGCCTATTCATAAGCCCAGGGGCCAGTCTTCATGGGATTTTGTGTCTGTAGCACAGAAGAGCTTTGAGAACTGAGGAGGACAAAGAGAAGCGGGCAGCGGGCAGCGTGTTCTAGAAAGGGCTACATCCACACATGCAGCGGGGTTATGGGGGGCGGGGAGGGGGGGGGCGTGTGTGTAGGGATAGCCCACAACCTAGCTCTGCCCATCCAGCCCCAGCCCAGGAGCTGCTCACAGCTGGGAGACCAGCACTCCTCTCCCTAGGCTGCCCTCCATCCCACCATCCAGCTGAGGGGAACGCTCGTGGAGGAAGCACCCCCACCCCAGCCAGTTACAGATGTGTTAGTCTGATCATGAGCACTTTGCACACACACATGCAAAAGCTCACAGACCTGCCTGTGCATTCAAGGAAACCCACTTGTTCCTCATGCCTGCCACAGGGCACACACAGGCGGAGTCTACACAGACATGCCTTTCTGTCCACACGTGCATATGCATGCCCAAAGATACACACAAGGACACACAGCCACCCAACAGTGTCAAGCTAGAGCACTGTGCAGAGTCCCCTCCCTCAGGACCCTAGTGGAGGTAACCCCGGCGCTGGCCCAGCAGGACCCCAGCTCAGAGAGGCCCAGGAGCCGGGCAGTGATTCCCCCTCAAAGCCACTGCCTCCCGTGTCTCCGGGGCCCCTGGGGTCCCAGCTTCCTTCCAAGGTCTGTGGTACAGCTCTGGTGTAGGTGGTGGGGTGCAGCATGGCCAGGTCTCTGGCCCTCCTAACAGCTGCCCGCGGTGCTCCCCACCCTCCCCTAGGACGACTCAGATGGCAGCATCGAGTGTGTGAACGAGGAGAGGAGACTCCACAAGAAAGTCTGCAATGTCAGCTACCCTTTCTTCAGGGCCAAGGCCAAGGTTGAGGCTGGGGGCAGTGTGGGGGCGGGACCGGCTGGGTGCTGGGAGGCACTAGGGAGGCAAGGGAGATGGAAATGAACAGAGGGGAGAACGGAGGAGGGATGGAGAAGCCTGAGCATGGCTGTTAAGTCTGTTAGTTTTTTTCACCCAGGAAATGACACCCACAGGACCTAACTAGCCAGCCCACCCCCAAGAGAGCATCCAGGCTCCTTCACCTCAGGGCAATGCCACCACTCCACCCACCCCTCTCCCACCACCTCCTGGCCAGTTATCCCTTTATCCTTTATCCTAACACACTTTTTCCAAGTCCAGCCTCTCTCAACCTATTTTGTGCACGGGGAGAGATTGGGAGAAAAATTGACGTTTTGTGGGCACTTATCATGTGCTTAAAAGGACAAATGGAAAGTGGGTAGGGTGTGTGAGGGGAAAAGCAAATTCCCCAAGAAGGAGAATCCCCAGATTCCAGACTCCAGATCACGTAGCATTTGTCCGTCTCTACGGGGTACTGGGTAGCCACTGAAGGTTCTGGAACAAGAAAAGACCCAGCTGAGACTAGGCTACTTGTAGAGCTGGCATCAGACAGAAGGGAGCTTGAGGCAAGAGTCAGGGAGAGTGACAGCTTGTTCCCAGGATCGGAGTCTGCAAGGCTGGGGGAGAGAAGGGGAATCCTCGCCTCCCCTCTGGGACACAAGTCAAGAATGGGGCCCCAAAGTCTGCTTGGGAAACCCCATGAAGCAGATCTGAGAAGAACATGAGGTCTGGGCAAAGCCCCTGTAATGTCCCCAGAGTCGGGTGGGAGGTGGTGAGGAGGGTCAGAGAGTCAGAAATCACAGGCTACAGTCCCTTTGGCCAAGGCCAAAGGAAGCATAGGACTGGACCATCAGAGTGGTGGGAGGACCGCTGGACCAGGAGGCAGGTGCCTTATTGAACTGCTGGGTGCCCGAGGCAGCCTTCACCCTTCTGCTGGCCTCTCCCTATCGCACACAGGAAGAAGGGGCTGCTGAGGCAGTCCTCCTGCTGGCTTCCGGCCCTGCACCCTGTGGTTCATGGGGATGGCCACCTCCCCTTCCCGCCATCAAGCTCCCCACCCAGGAATTCCCACAGGATCCTGAAATTGGACCTGCTGCCTTCTAGTTGCCTGTGGTTGAAAACAAAAAGGAAGTCGTGGGGAGAATGGCTGGTCCCTTAGCCAAGAAACCCTATCAGAGGAGCTATTGTCTGTGGCTGTGTCCCCAGGTCCCAAGCTCAGCTCACATCACTCTGGCACCTGGTCCTCCAGGCACCCCAGGCAACAGCTACCCACTCACCCCCCCACCCCAGGGAGACAAGGGCAGGGGCAGGGAGGGGCAGGCTGGCCATGTCCAGACCTGCAGTTCCCAGACACCCCAGCTCCAGCAACTGGACCTCTTCCTCGCAGGTGGCTTTCCGGCTGGATTTTGAGTTCAGCAAATCCATCTTCTTGCACCACCTGGAGATCCGGCTCACCGCTGGCAGGTCTGGGCGTCGCCTGCTCCTTCTGCCCCCTCTGGGCTCTGCTCACTGCTGTCCCCTGCTCTGCTGCTAGCCACAGCTCTTCCCTGTGCCCCTGCCCCGACCTGGGGGTGGGGGGTCCACCTGCTGCCCTCTCCATCCTTGGGCAGCTCAGAGAGAAATAGCAAACCCTTACCATTGCTCTGGCAGCTGTTTCTAAAACCTTCAATTACAAAGAACTGTACATGTAATCATCGGGCATCACAGCAGCCCCTGACAATAGCAAAGCAGGGGTCATCTTCACAGAGTAAGGGAAGGAAGGTCTTTTAAAATGGAAAAATGTTGGAGGGGAGAGAAGTGCAGGACAGAAAGAACACTGGAGAAGGAGTAGAACAAACAACCAGTGTCCCTCTCCCCGTTGCTATAGTTACACGCTGTGTGTCCTTGGGAAGTTCACACAGCCTCTCTGAGCCTTCCTTTCCTCACCTGTTAGTTGCTTTGCCCATCCGAAGGGGCTGCCGTGAGCCCACGCGGGGAGCCGGCTCGGCTGGTGGAAGGCCCCCTGGCCCGCTCCTGACCGCCCCGCGCGACTCTCCTTGCAGTGACAGCGACGAGGAGGAGAGCACCAAGGAAGACAACACGGCCCTCCTGCGCTTCCACCTCAAATACGAGGCTGATGTCCTCTTCACCAGGTGGGGGGGTGGGAGGGGACAGGCTGGGGGAAGCCTGAGAGAAGTGAGGCCTAAGACGGGGTACCCTCTGGGGGGGATCCGCATAGGACCAGAGGTCACAGGGGCCAGGCTGCAGTGCCGAGGGACTGTGCGTCGGGGGTGTCCCTGAGGACTCGGAGAGGGCAGGTCCCTCAGCCATGGTGGGCAGGGGGTAGAAGGAGACACAGAGCTGACCTCCAGGGAGCTCCTGCCTCTGGGAGGGGGTGGCACATGGGGGGTGTCCACCCCCAGTGCAGGTGATAAGTGGGGGTCTGGTCTGAGAGGATTTTAAGTCATAAAACTTACTAAAAGTCCATCTGCTTTTCATTACCACCTTGAACCAGCAACTTTCCACAGCGAAAGTACAAGAACCCACCTCCCCAAAAGGCAAAGTGCTCCCACCAGCCAGCCCTGTCCCCTGGGAGTCCCTAGGCCATTGGAGAAGTCAGACTTGCAACCACACAGAAAGCAGGCTCAGGCCCTCCCGTGGCCACTGCTGGACACTGGAATGGGGCAAAGTGGGCGAGTTCATGCTCTAAAGAGGTCTTGCCATTGGGCTGAGAGGCCAGGAATGGCCCCCAAGGGCAGGGATGGCCAATGACCAGCTCTCTGAGCTCATGCCCATCCCCCACATGAGGCGGCCTTTGCTGAGAGATCTCGGCATGCATCCCTGCTGAGGCTCAGAACCCTTCCCAAAACAGTCCTCCCCGTCCTCAGGGACACCAGAGAAAACCTCTTTCCTGTGGTCTAGGGGAGCCGGGCACATGCCCACGCCCTCTGTCATGCATTTATTCAGTGAGCCAACATTGCCTGAGCTAACAGTGTCCCTGTCCCCTGTCCCTGCAGGGACAGCAGCCTGAGCCACTATGAGGTCAAGTCCAACAGCTCACTGGAGAGGTACGATGGCCTTGGGCCTCCCTTCAGCTGTGTCTTCAAGGTAAGGCTGGCAGAGAGCCAGGCAGAGTGAAGGACAAGAGCTGAGGGTTCCCCTTGGGGTGAGGAGGCGTCTGGAATCATTGCAAGTGCCTGGGATTCAGCCCCAGCCCTGTTACCTACTCACTGTGCGATTTTAGGCAAGTTCCTTGCCCTCTCTGGGCCTCTCAGTCCTTATCTAGAAAATAATGGGGGGTGCCGGTTGGGGCTCAGTCTCTTAAGCAGCTGACTTCGTTTTTTATTTTTTTTAAGATTTTATTTATTTATTTGTTTGTTTGTTTGTTAAGATTTTATTTATTTATTTTACAGAGAGAGATCACAAGTAGGCAGAGAGGCAGGCAGAGAGAGAAGGGGAAGTAGTTTCCCTGCTGAGCAGAGTCCAATGCGGGGCTCGATCCCAGGACCCTGAGATCGGGACCTGAGCCAAAGCAGGCTCCCTGACGAGCAGAGACCCCCCTCCGATGTGGGGCTCAATCCTGGGACCCTGGGATCATGACCTGAGTCGAAGCCAGAGGCTTTAACACACTGAGCCACCCGGACGCCCCAAGCAGCTGACTCTTGATTTCGGCTCAGGTCATGATCTCAGGGTCGTGAGATCGAGCCCCAAGTGGGGCTTTGTGGTCAGTGGAGAATCTGCTTAAGATCCTCTCTCTCCCTCTGCCCCTCTCCCCCAACTCAAATAATAATAAATAAATCTTAGAAGAAAAGAATGGGGCTGGACTGGGAGGATGTATCAATGAAGGTTAGGTGTGGTTGCATATATTTAAAAAATATTTTTAAATACAAGTGCCCTAAATGGACCAGAGTTTATTCTCTCCATAAAAGAAGTCCAGGGTTGGCAGCTTCATAAAATCATTCAGGATTGGGTCTTCTGTCTGCTCCACCGTCCTTGACATGCCACTATCAGCCTCTTAAGTTCACCTCATTGCCCAATACAGTTGCAGCTCCGGCCATCACACTCTCATCCCAGGAAGGAGGAAGGGGAGAAGAGCAGGCCCCTCCCTCCTAAAGAAACTCCTTGGCAGTTTCTCACACTGCCAGTTACCTAGGGAGGCTGGGAAATGTGACATTCGTCTCTGTCCCCGTGTAAGGAAGGAGCAAGAAGGGGGATGAGGAGACCTTCGAGCAGTCTGCCTACTGGGCTCTGTGCCCCCCCCCCCTAAAAGCTGCGTGTGAGCTCGGGGCAGGCTGATGCTGGAAACCATGTATCAGACATGCTGGTATCCATGTGGCTGTTGCAGGAGGGGTCTAGTGACTGCCTGAGGCCACACAGCTGGTAGACGCTCCAAGCTCTGGGTTGGAGACTGGCCTCTCTGATTCCGGAACCCTGCTTGGAGTCACTGCCACTCTGACACCGGCCATGTCACGGCTAGCACTCGCTCACAGTTACAACCTTCGTTAATGCATGACTCAACTCTCACCATCTCCTCCCTGACCTCAGCCCAGGGTGACCAGCAGCACTAGGCTACAAAATCCCCACAGCCAGGAGAGCCTGGGAATGGAAGTGACCTTGCTTTCCAGCCTCATGGCCCCCACCGGCTTGTCTTTGGCCTCCAGGAGCCCGGCCCCTTGGGTGCTTCCACGCACCTTTGTGCACACAGCCCCTGCCGTGATTTGGCAGAGCATATATGCCAGGGGCTTGAAGGGGCCTGATTCCCAACCTGATGGGTGGCTCACCTCCATGGACCTCATCCTCCACTCCCCTCTACTGCAGCTGCTGCTGGAAGTACTGACTCCTCCTCTCTCTGGTCACAGATCCAAAACTTGGGCTTGTTCCCCATCCACGGAGTAATGATGAAGATCACCGTCCCCATCGCCACCAGAGGGGGCAACCGCCTGCTGATGCTGAAGGACTTCCATACTGACCAGGTACCAGAGCCCTTGGGAACCTGCTCAAGGGAGGGGACCAGTAGGCGACCTACCCCTAGGGGTGCCCCCAAGTCCTCAGACCTCAGCTCCTCCTCCCCGGCCCCGGACCAGCAGGGCTTTCACGGGGCAGAGGAGAAGAATGGAGCATCTCTGGGATGCTGATTGGGCCAAGGCTGGTGGTGAGGCCGGTTGTGTGTGGCCCTGCTGCAGGTGAACACGTCCTGTAACATCTGGGGAAACAGCACCGAGTACCGACATGCCCCGACAGAGGAAGACCTGACCCGAGCCCCACAGCTGGTGAGTGTCCTCCTTACCCGGGGCTGGGCCGCGAGCCTCTCAGACCAAGAGGAAACAGAATGAAGAAATACACTTAATGAGCTCACCATCTTGCAGGACACATAGAGTGAATGCCAGAGGAGCCAGGGGACAAGGCTGTGACAGGTGTCAAGAGAGAGAGGAGGGGAGCAGACAACCTCCAGGAAAGGAAAAGGGATCGTGGCCTGGCACCTGTGCCTTAGAGGGCAGCAGGATACGGATGAGCAAAGGGAAGGGGAAGCCCAGACCCAGCAAGGCTCTGAAGGCCAAGACCTCCTTGGCTTGTATTGGAGACTTTGACCCCAGCAGCTGGGTCCTCCCTGTCCCTGGGGATGGAGGGCAGCTCATGTCACCTCCCAAAGCCCTCCCCGTGACACCTGCTTGTCCCCAGCTTTTTGTTCCCAGGGCTGCCCCTGCTCCAGATCGCAGTTTCTGATTGCTTTCACTGTTCTTCCCCAGACTAACATCTTGGCTGTTCTGGGTTTGATTTCTGCAAATAAGCCCCTCACACCAAGCATTTTGAGTGTAGTGTACTTTCCTGAAGACTGGGCCTGGGGGACTGGGGGCGGGGGTTGTTTCAGTAGTTACAAGAGAGGGACACAAACAAGTTTAACCTAATAAATTCTGATAATTTGACAATTTCTTTGGGTTTTCTGTTGAACGGGATCATCTGTAAACAATAATAGTGTGAGCGTTACCATTCAACCCTTACAAACTGTTTTTCTCATCTTCTGGCTCTGGCTAGGACCTCCAGGGCAGTGGGAAGTAGAAATGATGACAGTCTTGTCTTGAACTTGATTTTTTTTTAATTGTTTTTAAGTTTTTCATTATTAAACATGATACTTGTTGTAGTTTTATATATATACACACACACACACATAAACACCCTATATTCAGATTCAGGAAATTCCTTGGGAGTTTTTATCAGAAACAGAAGTTGGATTTCCTAAAATGCTTTCTCTGCCTCTGTTACAGTAATCATACAATGTCTCCTTTAATCTGTTTGTCTGGCGATGACATTTATAGGCTCCCTAAGGTCAAATCCAAGTTCTGCTCCTAGAATACACGTGATTACCCACAACCTCGACCAGCATAGGCTATACCGTCCTTACCTCGTCCTCCAGCCATCAAGTGGCACCCGCAGCCCATGTGTCCTCCCACCCCCCACCTCTCCTTGTCCCCATCCTCTGCCCCTCCCCCCTCACAGGAGCCAAACTTGGGCTCAGCCATCTGTCTGATGGCCCAAGGCCCTGCTCACATTCTCGGGCGTGGCTAGGCCAGCTGCCTTCCTTGCTCCCCTGGAGCCCAGTCGCTCACCCCAAGACCCACCTCCTCTTTCAGAATCACAGCAACTCTGACGTAGTTTCCATCAACTGCAACGTGAGGCTGGCCCCCAACCAGGAGATCAATTTCCATCTGCTGGGAAACCTGTGGTTGAGGTCCCTAAAAGCAGTAAGTAGAGCTCTTGAGCTAGACCCCAATGAAGCAAGGGAAGGTGGTGGGTGCCGGGGAATCTCCCCACAGGGGAAGGTTTGGCTTCTGACAAGACCTCTGATTATACAGCTCAAGTACAAGCTGATGAAGATCACAGTCAATGCAGCCTTGCAGAGGCAGTTCCACAGCCCTTTCATCTTCCGAGAGGAGGATCCCAGCCGCCAGGTGAGCCCCCCGGAACCCTGCAGGCCTCAGCCTGAGTCAGACCAGCTAGGGAAGGGGTTGCCCCTCTCCCTAGAGCTTCCTATGCTCTGTGCTCACGTGTTCCTGCAGGAGAGAGGTGGACCGATCTGCAGTTAGTGCAGCATCAAAAGACAGGAGACAAGCAAGACATACAGGCTGTTGGGGCATGAGCAGGGATGGGGCCAAAAGTAGACATTAGCCCAGTGACCTCGAGAGCACCAGGCTCTATACCACAGCAGCCCCATGAAATCAGAGGAAGGAGGGGAGCATGGGTATTCTGCACTAGAGGAAAGGACTAGGTCTCAGGCCTGCCCACCTCTAGGGGTTGGGGGTCTTGGTGGGGGGAACTCATTGATTGCTTCCACCAATAGTGAGTAAGGCCAGCAGCCTAGAATGACCATCCATCCCTCTCTTCCCCATCCATCCTCACCCCAAATACGAGGAAATGCACATAACGTACTTTAAAGGTTGGTGTGAACTAAGTTCGTGAAGAACAAGGGAAGCAAGAGGTCTCTGTACTGGGACTCTGTGAATTGGCTAACACCAGATTGTCGCAGGCCAGACTGTCTAAAATCAGGGCCCCCAGAAGGGGATGAGGCTTCGTATAGTGCTCTCCTAAGAAAATGAGAAGTTGGGTCTTGAAGAAAAGCCCAGTCCTTCGGAGAGGGGCTTGGGACATGGGACACTGCTGCCCTCCACTGGCCACATCCCCACACCAGCCGTGGCCTGCAATCCTTGTGAGTGGTTCTCATACTAGATGCCAAGTGAACCTCCAGCCCCACCCCCAGGGGGATGGTGGAGACCCAATTCAGGCATGGACAGGAAGCCAGACCTTAATCAAACGCACAAACACCACTTGCAAGCCCTGTGGGGGGCTGCCAGGCAGAGGGGGAGCAGGAGCAGGGGACCCACCGAAGGAGCAGTTTGTTCCTTCATCTGACATGTGGTGGGTGTTCCTCCTATGACTCAGGCCCCCAGGGGATACGGAGATGACTTAAGCAGACAAGGGGGACGAAGATAACATAGCATGGCTCTGATCTGGGGGCGAGTGCGGGTGCTGGGCTTGGTGGGGGGTGGCAGTCAGAGCAAGAGATGTCCAGGGGAAGTTTTCTGGAGACAGTCCACTTGATCCGAATCTTAAGAGATATGTCAGAATTTTGCAGGCAACCGAGAGAGGAGGTGTTGTATAGGCACCCCCAATGCCCCCCCACGCCCTTCCCCCCACACACGCACGACCCCTCTGTCTACACTAGTCCATGGTTTCTAAGTGAATTCTCCTTCTCCTTCCTCTCCCACCTCCCCCCAGAAATCCCTCTGAGCCTCTCCAGATACCTCACTTCTCTTTTAGAAATGCAGCAACCCAGAACCGAAGGCCCTGTTGGCTTAGCTGTGAGCTAGCTCCAGGGGCGGGGAGGTGAAGGTCCCAGCCCTCCATGGGTTGAAAGAGAACATAAAAGGCCCTCGCCTGCCATTTGTGGAGCCGTGACTCAGGCCCAGGCACTGTAGCAGACACTGGGCATGCGATCTGGCTCACTCCTCAAAGTGCTGTGAGGTATGCCCACCCCTATTTTTTAGATATAGACACTGAGGCTGTGGCAGGTAAGGCGGAGAGGGGGCCGTGACTGGCTTGAAGTTGAACAGGGAGTGGGTGGCCAAGCCAGGGCCCTAAGCCGCTGCTGGGAATGGGGAGGTGGGGGTGGTGTTACACATTCCGTCCCCTGCCGTGTTGCCTGAGCGCTTCCTCTGTCCCGGCCACTGAACACAGAACAGTGACCAACACAGATAAAGCCCTGTTCCCCTGGAGCAGACGTTCTAGATGGGCAGGATGGCAAGACACGGGAATACATCAATGCCGAGTGGTGATAAAGCTGTGCCCGGAAAGGCAACAGGCACAAAAGGGTGGAGGCTGGGGGGACAGGGTGCTGTTTTATACAAGGAGATTGGGAAGAGCCTCCCAGATAAACTGACATCAGAGAGAGAGCATGAAGAAGGGGGGTGTCTCGTCGCTACCAGCCCAGCAGAAGGGACAGCAAGACCAAGACCCTGCAATGAGTGTGTGCTTGGCTCGTTGGAGGCCAGGTAGCTGGAGGGCTGGAGTGGAGAGAGCAATGGGGAGAGAAGAGACGGGGCTAGGGAGGTGAGCAGAGCTGGAGAGTGTAGGGCCTTGCGGGCCAGGACAGGGACTCTTATTTTCCACTCTGAGCTGCAGACACAGAGTGGAGGAGAGAGTTAAGTCTGCCTTCCTCCGGCTGCCATGCCGAGAACAGACTACAGAGGGCGATGAGGAGGCTGGGAGGCCGTAAGCGGGTTCTTAAGGTTTCCAAGGCTAAAAGGAGGGTTTGGGGTCCAAGGAAGTAGCCCTGGAGGGAGGAAGACTGGCCAAAGTTGCGGGGCTTCAAAGGTCGAATGGCCAGATTTGGCTGGAGTCCATGTGGCCGTGAAGGTAAGAGTCAGGGCCGAGCCCGGAGCTTCTCAGCTGAGCAAAGCTAGGAAGGGCAGTGCTGCCTTTTGCTTCCCTGGGAAACGCAGTGAAGGAAGAGGTTTGACGGTGAGGAGTGGGATCAAGAGTCTGTTTGGGAACCTGTTAAAGATGCCAAGTAGGCTGGGAAGATGGAAGATATGAGTCTGGAATTTAGGAGAGAGGCCAAGTAGAAGGGAGAAATGTGACAGCGGTCAGCGGAGAGATGGTAAAGCCCCACGTTGGAGAGAGTTAGGCCCTCTCGTGGCCCTGAGCCCTTTTGCCTTTGGAGCTCCTTCCTCCTTAAAAACATAATTTAAATCCTTATTTTATGACAGTGTCCATATATAGACAAATATAATCCAAGCAAGGTTATATATTTTCTTCTTCTAATTTTAAAAGAAATTAGAACAGTTTCGGGGCCTTCTAAAGGCACCAAGGGCCCTGGGCCCACTGTGCCAAGCGTGGAAGAAGGCCCCGAGCTCACCAGGAAGTGACCATAGGTAAAGCAGAAGTCCAAGTGCAGAGCCACAGGACACATCAAAATTTAGAAGTGGGGGAGGCGATGAAGAAGCAGCAGAGAAAATAAGAAAAAGTAGCCCATGTGGTGGGAGAATCCAAGGGGAGTGGAGTGTGGCCCAAGGCCAAAGGCAGAAAGTGTCTCAAAGAGAAGGCAGGATTGATCACCTGGGTCCCTTAACTCCCGTGTCTGTTGTGCAAGGGTGGGGTGCTCTGGGGCCTCTGCTGGCTAGGTGTCACCTATCCCTCCAGCAGATCCCCCTGGGCACTAGCTATCCCCACGCCACCACCACCCCCCCGTGGCCCCCCACCCCAGGGCTCCAGAATAGTCATGCTGTGGACCTGGTGCCCTCCTCCCCTTGCAGATCACATTTGAGATCTCCAAGCAAGAAGATTCGCAGATCCCCATCTGGATCATTGTGGGCAGCACCCTGGGGGGCCTCCTGCTGCTGGCCCTGCTGGTCCTGGCACTATGGAAGGTGAGGCCCCAGCAGGCAGGTGATGGGGAAAGCAGCATCTTGGCGGGGGGCGGGGGTGAGGGGTGGGGGGCTCAGGCCAGGGGCTCTAACGTCTGGGCTCTGGTGCCAGTCCCTACATTCTCCTCCCCATGAGAGCTGGCACCCACCCAGCCTCCTCCCCAGAACTAGCCTGCTACCAAAGCCTGCCCCTCTCACCACAGCAGACAGCTTGGCTAGTGCCACCAGGGGACCTGCAGCCTGTGGCTCTGACCCTTCTGTGGGTCCCTTTAGGAACTTGATGAAAGCTAGGTCTCTTATCAGAAAAAGAAGCAAGCACACAGAACCACAAAATTTCTCCAACAAAATTTCTCCACGCGTCTCACAAACCTCCCAAAGTCTTCTCTGTGTTTGAGTGGCAGGTGGAGAACCTATTACAGATGAGGCAAGGGAGGCCCAGAGAGGGGTGTTGACTGGGGCAGGGTCATACAGCACGACTTCTAGCCTCCTGACCCAGGCTGCATGCACTCCACTGCAGCCCCCACCACCACCACCACCAATTCAGGGGCCCATTGTGGCCCACCAAGGGAGTCCTGCTGGATTGGGGGTTGAGGGGGTACTCGGTGTTAGCTGGGGTATTCGGGAAGGAGCCTTGGGAGGGTTAATGAAGGGAAAGCAGGGAGGGGAGACAGGCCTTGTCCACCGGGCCCACCCCTGAGACTTCTCCTTTGCTACCCACAGCTCGGCTTCTTTAAAAGTGCCAAGCGCAGGAGGGAGCCTGGCCTGGACCCCAACCCCAAAGCGCTGGAGTGAGTCTCAGAGGAGGCTGCGAGTCGATGGGGGCCAGGATGCCGGTCCAGGCAGTGTGCAGGCCCAGGCCCAGGGCCCACTGAGCTGGGGTGGAGAAGATGCCAGCTCGCTTTGCACTTGACCTCATCTCCTGAGAGACCAAGCCTACACCCTCTGAAAGGAACTCAAGCCAGTTTTAGGAGGGACTGCTCTACTGGGAGGCCCAGGCACCTCCAACACAGAGCCCTGGTGATTTAGAGGGACCCATCACATGGCCCACCAAAGCCTCCGCCGGGCTCTGTGGGGGCATTTGTGCCCCTGCCACTAAGGTGCTAGGAATTCCTACCGGCCTGTCCCATCCTCAGAAGAAACTGGGAGAGGAAGACTGCCATGCAAACCTACTCTGCACACTCCAGGCCTCCAGTCCCAGTAGGAACCCGGGGGGTGGGGGGGACCGGCGCAGCAGATCTGCGTTCTGTGCTGCCCTCCCACCCCTGCCCCCGCACTGCCCAAGGCTCCAGGTCCCACTCTCATCTTCTGCGGACAGGAGTTAGGTCCCTGGAGCTGCCCCTGAATGAACCGGGGCCCCCTGGGCTCGATGGTGACAGCTGCAGGCCAGGAATGAAGAAGGACCCTGGGTCGCAGAGACTGTCGGACAGGCAGCTGGAACGCACAACATGGGGCACCCACCCCGAGATGGGGAGGCAAATGGGCCCTCCACACCCCCACAGCCCCTGCCCAGCCAGCTGCTTTTGTGCCTAGTACCCAGCCGGAGCCCGAGCACCACACGCTCCGAGTCCCGCGTCCGCACTTGGTCTTCCAGCCTGCCTGGCTTAATGTGCAGCCCGGCAGCAGGGGCAGCGGTGCGGAGCCTCCCCTCCCTGTGTCACCCATCTCCCTGCGTGCGCGTGTACACACACACACACACACACACACACAGCCTCTCATCCCTCCCTTCTGCCCACCGTGCAAGAGAGAAGGGCCGGCACTGCTGAGGGGTCTCTCTGGAATGCACTAGTTAAAGCTGGTGTAGGGACACCCGAGTCTGTGCAGGCTCAGTGGCAAATGTCTGATCCGCTGGCCCATGGGACAAGTGGTACCACCAATGATGGCGCCTTGAGGACAACAGGCACGCCTGGTGCCCAGCGAGTAATTTATGCCTTAATCTTGTTTTGAGGTAGAAATGAAAGGGGGATGCTCAAAGGCATCTGCCCCCTGGTCACATAGTACGACCTTTACTGTCGTAAATATTTTTTAAAATAAAAAAAAAAAAATACAGTGACTGAAAACAACCAAGGTGCTATCATCCCATTCTGTGAGCAGGGCATATCCTGGGGAACCAACCTCTTTTCTCTGAAGGAAAGGAGACAGATGTGGGGCTCCTCCTGCTCTCCCATTCTCTCGAAATGTTGAGAAGGGACCTGTCCACCATTTGCTCCCTACATCCCTACACCCTCCCCACCAAATGGGTGCCTGATCTGCAATGAACACCTCCAGCGATGCAGCCCTTCCTCCCTCGCAAGACCACCAGGCCCATCTTCACCTGTTTGGATAGTTCAAGCTTCTAGCCCTTAGTTCCAGCCCTTCCCCTCCCTGGTCTCCTAGACTTCTCCAGGCTAGCATTTCAGTGCTGACCAGACACGCTGACTTAAGAGTTTCTCCACCTTTACACACAGACTGCTCTTAAACCAAGTGGTCTCCATTCTAACCTTATGCTACTAGAATCCCAAGAAGCCAGAAGTGGAACCTTAGAAATTATTGGCTCTTGTTCCCCCATAGATAGGACACTCAGAACCAGAGCAGTTAAAAGATAGCCCTAGGTTCCACAGCAAAATCCAGACTCACCCCAGGATGGCTCTCTTTCAAGCCAGCCATTATAGCCCAGCCTCAGGGGTTTTACGGAAGGAGAAGGCACTGATGGAACTATGGGAATACTTTTTCTCAGATGGTGAACCCCAAGCCAGGACGCATTTGCAATCATGTTTCCCTGGAGTCTTACTACTCCCGTGAATGGAGCACCTGATGAAAGGAAACCCGAGGCACCCGCACACACACGTGTGTCATGGGACTTAGTGCCGCGCCTTCTGTCAAGCACTGTCAACTCTGAGAATGCCTTCATGTGAAACCTTTTAGGGACTGGCATTCACATTTTAAAAACTGCTCTGTGCAGCCACACTGCAGGCCAGACGCAATGTTATCTGCAGGTCAGATGCAGCCCAGAAGTGACCATATGGCAACCTCGGGGCCTTCACAGGCAGCCTTACCCCCAGGGCTCCTCGCTCTGTCCTTGCCCCACCCCAGCCCTATAGCAAGAACTGGATGAGCAAAAGGCCGAAACTTGTAACTTCAGGGAATTCAAGCCCTCCTCTAGCGTCTCTGCCTTCTTTCTCTTATCAGTTCTCCTTTTTGGAATTTATCTGCTCTGGGGTATAAATGTTTGAGATTGGCCTTAAAGAGTGCCTGGTGGGGCCACAGAGAAGATGCATTTCCTAGGGAGCAAAGCTCCCTCTAGAGCAGTGTTCTTCAGGCCCAGGAGCTCGGAAAGATACCTACACAAGGGCCCACCCAGGGATTCAGATTTAATTGGTCGGAAGGGGCCGGGCGCCATCTTTGCTTCGGAGTCCTCCCCCTCCCCTGTGACTATTGCGCAGAGTCGAGGACAAGAGGCAGGTATATATAGGCTTGGAAACAAGTAAGGGGTTAACATATCCAGGTGACCTTCCATTACGAGTAGTAAGAACTATGCTGTCGTTCTAATGTTCAAGTTAGCCTGATCCCAGCCTGGAGTTGGGAAGAACTTCTTGTTCCAGCAAGTCTCCGGGGTGGGGTCTGCTGCAGATTTCACTTGGTTCTCCTGGGTCTCCAGAGGCCCAGGGGAACTCCTGGAGAAGCTGAACACATTTGCTATTGTCTGGAGGAGAGATGAAGCAATTTTGGCATTTAGTGGCAAGCACCCCAAATGCAACTTCAAATCAACATAAAATTCTTATCATGGTTCACAGATGGATATTATTAGCAATGCTCTATTCTATAGTTAAGAATAATTTTTTCTGATGGAGCTTAGCATTGAAATCAGAGTGTTAACCTGAAGTGCAGCCAACTTAAAAAGGGTTCAGTCTTCTTAAAAGCATTACCAGTAATCCTAGGCCTTACTCTAAACAAGCCGATTTGACTTTCAGGCAATCCGTGATACTTGCTTAAGCAAGTCTATAGCAAACAATCACATGGCAGAAAAACACATGGGGCAAGGTCTGGGTCTTATAAACCAAATACCAACAGACGATGGTGTTAGAATTTTGTGGATTGTGTGGGTTTCCTAAATTCTAGGCTCACCATCTCATAGAGGAAAAAGATAGGAGTTATGAAATGAATCATTCGAGATGTTCTGTGAGGTTTCCCTGCTGTTCTAACATGGTGAAACCCCAGGTGGGATGGGGGCTCTCAGAAAAGATCCAGAAATTGAGGGGCGAGCCTTGGATGGACTCAAGAGAGTCCTGAAGCCAAGCCCTGTGCCATCAGCACCCAGTGCTCTGCAGGGAAGTGGATATCAGTTCTGGATCCCTCAGATCCAGCCAGCTGAGCTCGGGAAAGAAATCCAGGTGAGGGCAGGGCTTCTTTCTGGCATTAGATGGTGTGGGCATGTAAGTGGGCAGGACAGTGTGACTCTTAGAACACATGATCTATCCCAAGTTGAGCGTCTCAAAGTGGGATCCCAGAGCTGCCCAGATCAGAACCACAGTCTACATTCCACTCCAGACCTCACAAATCCAATTTCTGTGAGGTAATTCTAAGCACATTCAGTTTATAGAACCAGCAATCTGAAGCCATGATATTCTCTTACGTCTAGACTTCCACGTCAGTTCCTTGAAATGTGTAGCCTTTCTTAGCTGCCCTTGGATCTCGGTGGCAGTGGTCATCAGCAAAAACCCTCCAGGGGTGTCCTTCCAGCACAAAGAATGGAAATTCCGGGTTTTCCTTTTTGTTAAGGAAGCAGGTATTTTTAACAAGACAGCTCTCAGGTAGGAGGGGCAATGTGCTAACCCAAACACAACAGAGAGGGAGAATCAATATGAAGAGCTTCGGACAGAAGGTATGGAAGTGACCTTTCCTAGAGGTCTTTAAAAGACAAGCTGCTATCTCCGTCAGCACTCAGGAGGTTTTAGCGTCAGTCCCTGTGGCTCCAAGTCCCAAGATGCTCTGCACCCTATAAGAGAAATGGCCAGCTTGCTCATGCTCCTTTTCCAGCATGACTCACTCCGACCACATCTCACCCCAAACGATAAAGTGGCCAGGTCTCTCCACCACAAGATATGTCTTGGGTGGCTTAACTTAATATAGCCATTAGTGGTGAGTGGTCTCCTGTTTTCAGTCACTGCCACATTGGCCCATTTTTACCTCCAGTTAATATCACGTCAGTCCTTTATTCTACACGACTTCTGTTTTTTTAAAATCCCCACAAATTATCCTAATGTTAGTATTAACATCAGCTAGGCTCCGTGCAAAGGGCAGTTCAGCTTAACTGACCACATTGAAACTATGCCAGTGCTGCTGTGTCACTATCTATTCCATTAGCTTTGACATCACACTAAAGTAGGACACCATGTTCCAAACAGAAACTGAAACAGGGACGGAGGAGCTTTGCTGGTTAAGTGTGGAAAGAGGGTTAGAAGCCAGGCACTAGGGTTCTGAAACTTTTCAGTAAGATACAGACTAAAATGAACCTAGCAAACTCAGAAGATTCAAAGTAGGGTATGAGCAGAACATGTTCTTTAAAAAGGGGACACCACTCCCAAGGTTCAAAGTAGGGTATGAGCAGAACATTTTTTTTTTTTTTCTTAAAAAGGGTCACCATTCTTTAATGGATTCATCCTTTCTAATACGTTGTGTACATTCTTTGTCCTCATCTCCCTGGTACGATGTACAAAAATGACAAGCAACAATCCAATGATGTTTTCTGAAATGTTTTCAGTAAATGGCCTAAGCCAGAGTCTGAAGGTAACATCATAAACTTTTGTTTGGGAAATTAAAGTTAAAAATCTGATGAAAAACAGAAAATCAGGCTTCAGATAGAGGCAACTGGCGAGATGACAAGCTTGTCAAGGGCAGGGATCATCTTTCTTATTTTGGTATGCACATCCATGGAATGGTGCTTCTGTTGGAGGCAGGAACACAACCCCAGTTCTGCTCTCAGGACAGACCAAGCACACCAAATGTACAAAGCACAGGGAAATTAGAGTAGAAAATTCTGTCTAAGCCGGCCAACATGCCAAGTCTTTATGAACTACCTGAAATGTGCTTCTCATACTGACATTTTCTACATCAAGCATCTGATTAAATATATTACTACCAGTATTTTCTTTTGTCTGGTCATCTGTTAATTTAATAGAGCAGATGTTACTTCAAACACAGGGGGAAAAAAGTTTGGAATTGGTCTGGATTTCCAGAGCCCAGCTGGATGTTGCAGCCAGGCACACACCTGGCAGAGATGCTAGGGGAGCTTTGTTTGTACCAGCCTGACAGTCTGTTAGTCAAAGAGCTCTGCTCACTGGGTCAAGACACAGCTTACCCTGGGCTCTAACATTCAATCCTTGTGTGACCCTGAATGGACAAGTCACTTCTTTCCAGGTCTACAACCTCAGCTGTAAAGAGACTTGGACTAAAGGGTGTTCTCGGGTATCTATAAAGGGACGGGAAGGCTACACTAAATCGAAATTTGAAAACATGTGTGGAAGATGTTCTCTAATACCACCATATGATAATACTCCGGGAGTAACCTTAACCAACGTTAATTAGGCAAATGAAAGAAATACAGAATATGAATACTGAAATGGGAAGGCAAAATAATCATTACTTTTAAATGATGTATATCTGGGAGATCCAAAAGAAGCAAATGAAAAATTTCATTTATCAAGAAAAGGCAAATCCATTAAAATGCCTATGTAAAAACATTAACGTTTAGAAGCATATGTAATGGGAAAAAAAAAACTCCTATCCACAATATAAACAAAGAATCTAATAATAAAAGGAAGATATCTGTAAGAACTTCATTTAAAAAAAAAAAGGCTTGAAAAAAGTCTCTAAGAGATGTAAGACTTCACTAAATGGGACTATCTTTCCTTCAGATAAAAAGGCTCAGATTTATAAAGACAGTCTCCCTAACTTAATCTATTAAACTCAATGATAAACAAAATCATCTTTCAACAAAACAGGACACCAAAATTCTTCTGGGGAAAAAAACCACACACAAATAAAATAATTACATTCCCTCTGCCAAAGAAGGCAAAAGACATATTAGCACCACTAGCATTAATACTTAATATTTAGCAAGCATCTCACTGCTATGTGTCAGGGACTTTGAGTAAGTATCTCATTTGCTCATCACAGTCCAAGTTAAGTATTATCGTCCCAATTTACAGAAACTAAAGCTTGGATAGAAAAGTAACTTGCCCAAGGCCACAGAGCTAGTAAGTTATAGAGCCTTGACAATAATCCCCAGAGCTCCATCACTCAGCCAGATCAACAGAACAGAAAACAAAACAAAACAAAAACCAAAAGAGAAAAAGATCCACTTACACTATGGAAATCTGGTTTATAACTGAACTCAGTGGAAAAGAATTAAGGAAGTCTTTGGCTAGCTGGATCCTTACATGAAAATAAATTCCAAAAAGATAAAAAATGAAATAAATTCCAGGTAGATAAAAATTTTTATCTAAATTTTTATCTAAAGCCAAAGAAGAGGAGGAAGAGGACAAAAACAAGGGAGAAGAGACATGGGAGAAGCCATAAAAGCATTAGAAGAAAACAATGGCAAAAGATTTATGATTTTGGGGTGGAGACAAGATACAAAACTGACTCCATTTTAAAAAATTATGATAAATTTGGCTACATAAAAATGTAAACTAATATAAAACTACTATATTCAAAGTCAAAAAATAAACTAAAGCTGTGACTTATGACAGAGAAAATTTCCTTAAACTTCCAAAGAATTTCTAACTAGTAAGAAAAAGACCACAAATCAAAAAAAGAAATACAGGGCGCCTGGGTGGCTCAGTGGGTTAAGCCGCTGCCTTCGGCTCAGGTCATGATCTCAGAGTCCTGAGATCGAGTCCCGCATCGGGCTCTCTGCTCAGCGGAGAGCCTGCTTCCCTCTCTCTCTCTCTGCCTGCCTCTCCATCTACTTGTGATTTCTCTCTGTCAAATAAAAAAAAAAAAAAAAAAAATACAAATGTGTCAGTAAATATATATGAAACTGTTGGGCACCTGGGTGGCTCAGTCCGTTGGGCATCTGTCTTGGGCTGGGGCCATGAACCCAGGGCCGGCCCACATCAAGCTCCCAGTAGGGAGCCTGCTTCTCCTTCCCCTCCTCCGCTCTTGTACCAGCAGCTTACACTCACTCTAATAAATAAAAATCTTTAAAAAAAAAAAAAAAGTGTCAACCTCATTCGGAATAAAAGAATACTAATAAAAACCATGAAATGCTGTTTTTCATTAAGCACCTTGGCAAAAACTATGTGATTAGGTAAAATCTGATGTCAATAATAGTGTAGGTAGATGGAAGACAAATTTAATGACTTCTATCAAAATTTTAAATACTCAGCCACCAAACCATAAATTCCAGGAATGAATTTGTTCTAGGAATATAGAATATAAGGATGTTCACTGAAGCATTATTTGGAATATCAATAAAATGAAAACCTAGAAGTCCACAAGGTCTGGTTAAATTAAATGCTAAGCCCACTCAGAATTAAATCTATTTAAAGATATTTAAAGAAAAAACCAGGGCACCTGGATGGCTCAGCCCTTCGGCTGAGCCCCCTCATCCAGCTCCTGGCTCAGCAGGAAGCCTGCTTCTCCCTCTACCATTCCCCCTGCTTGTGTTCCTTCTCTTGTTGTCTCTCTCTCTGTCAAATAAATAAATGATTTTTTAAAAAGTAAATAAGAGAAGAAACAACCATCCCCATACGAAGAAGTCCAAGATGTATTAAATGAAAAACACAAGATGCAGAAGAGAGTAGGAAAAAGCCCATTTGCATTTTTAATAAATGAAGAGAAAAAATACATATATGCACAGAAAAATTCTGGGAAGCTATTTTAAAAATCTAGTAAACAGTGACAGCCCTCTTAAGAGTCTAAATGGGAGGCAGGTGGATATGGAGAAGGCACTGGAGTTTTTTGTTTTTTACTATCTGAATTTTTCTTTACTAGCTGAATTCTTCCCTAGGCACATATAACTTTGACAACTCTTTTTTAAATGCACTCAACAAAAGATCATCTACACTAAGACACACTGAACAATAAAGACACAAACTTCAAGGCAGGTTTTGTTTTTTTTTTCAAACATTTACTGAACACAAACACCATTTTTTTTTCCTTTTACACAGCAATATTGTTAAGCTTCAAATTAGCTGGGCTATTAGGACTATCAATTGCCACGAAATTAAAAATGATTCTACATGTCAAACTCAAATAAAAAATGTCATGCAATATATATAAATCACTAACAGACCTCTGGCGCAGTCAGCAAGTTTACTATGTTTATTAAAGTCACGTAAATGGTTTGACAAAAGTGCACAATAGAATGACATCACTGGTTTGTTATAAATCACAGGGAATTACTAGAATACAACAATGTTGTTTTTCTACACAGAGGATTACAGGATGGGGTGAATATTATAGAGGATAGGATCTTTTCAACACATTAGGGCCAGTTGGATTTTACTCCCCAACTATGTAACTCTGAAAAGACTGGTTAGCAAAGCTGAGGGGTTTTCCTCATCTTTTCTCCTCTACCAATTACTAATAAGCCACAACCAAAAAAAGCCATGCACAAATTTTACAACACCTGATAAAAAAACAGATACAAAACCTTGTTTACTTCATCACTTGGCAAAGCTTGCATCTTCACTCCTTCATTTTTCTGATTAGGCCACTGATCACGACTCACCCCTAAATGAAAGGCTGTTAATAATTTAGCAATACTCACCCCTGCACACACATCAAGATACGCTCCCCTTAACCATCAAGTCGATGTCCCTTCCCTGCACATTAACACAAATGAACACACCACAAACCTAGGACTAGAGACCACATTTACTTTAGTTTTAAAAATTAATACATCTATCATCACTATCAGTTTGTTTAGGTCAGATCCCATATTTGGGAGAGGGGATGCTGTACATACAGCCCAGCCCATCTGAGAATTTGGGCAAATCTGCCAGAAATGTAGGAGAAAGCCCTGCGATGTGCCATACATAACCAGGAGCTTTCTACCTTCCAGGGAGGGTATCCAGAGCAGAGCTGTGCATTTTCAGAGTAGGAGTAAACACGCAGCTTAACATCTTATGGACTAGTAACTTTTCTTAAGAGCAAAAGGCCGAGTTTTGTTTTCTTTAATCCATTTTAATGTTACAGCATATTCAGCGAGGAAAACAGAATAGTCATCTGTACCTAGATATATCTGGCTAGCCTAAAAAGGAACATTTAAGATTTTTACAGAAAATCTACCATAAAAACAAGTCCTTTAATATACTCTTATCCATCTACTCACTAGTTCAATCACTGGTTGCTTCTAAACCCAGCAAACTGTAACCCGAGGTCCGACAACTCACGCCTCACCCCGCCCCATTCCAAAAAAGAAATGCTTCCGCGTGAATAATCCAAAATGGTCTTATCCATAAAGCAGCTGCCTCAAACTGCAGTGGAGACTGGTGACAGGGTGCTGTTGTTCCCTTGGGATTTGAATTTTTTAAAAACACTTGCCAAATAAATGCACACTTCAAACAGTGCTATCATACCTAAGTTTCTCAATGATTATCAGTTATTAGTCAACTATAGTATAATGAAACAAAAACCTTCCCAGAAACAAGTCAGACCAAAGCTTGCTTTTTGGTTGGTTTGTTTTCAGTTCCCACAGCAAAGAACCTTAAGGTAGTTGGACTGTGGCCTGCTGGAGCCATGCACTAGGTAAACTGAAAAAACCTATGTTGTGTCAGAGTTCTAACATCAAGGATTTCCCCCTTCTTGATCAATTGTGGGGATGGCTTTGTTGCCCATTCCTTGAGTTAAACAGTTGCCAAGAGTTCAATTTCACCAACTCCACTGAAAGTGTAAAACCCACCCAAGTCTCACATGGTTTGCCCAGGGCGTCATTCACCTGGGCCTCTCTAGCGCTCTAGCTCAGCCGAATTTGCAGGACAATTGCTGAGCAAGACAAAGAAGTTTTAACTGAATTTGCAGTATCCTCAATGAAGACTTAAAATCCGAAGCATATTTCTACCAATAATAAACTGGAAATGACAAAAGTGGCTGGAAACGGAGCCTAGAATTCTCAATGAGCGGAGATACAGATTATCTTTCTTCCCGATTTATTTTCCTTAAAACACACACACACACACACAGACACAAAACAAAAAAAACCCTTAAGCTTGTGAAGGATTTGGCTAAACAGATTTAAAATAATTCTACCAAAAGAAATAAAAAACAGGCATGTAGATCACTTGTTTCAAGAATGGTTTTATACAGATGTTTCACAATACATACTTGGACTTATTTTACAAGACAAACTTAGATCCTTAGCAATAGAGTGAACAATGTACTACTATACTATAGTAAAAAAATGTGTTACCATTAGCAGAGTTCATAGTTTATTCCACGGTCTTCAAATTCTTTCTCCAACTCTGTCAGCATTTCAATCAGCAGTTTTATTTTCTCCAGCATTCATCCCTTCTCAAAAACACTGTCATTAAATTTTGATGTCTGAATATGTACATATAATCATTATTCTCATTTTATAAATAAGCAATACCTAAAGTAGCGCTGGTCCTGGATAGCCAAAGGGATGAAATGGTTTTTAAAACATGCAACATTATCTGATATTTTAAGTTTTGGTGTTTAAAAATCATACACATTAATAATGGAACCAACTGAATACCAAGTATCAGAGCCACTCCTCAGGCTATCAAAGCAGGCCCTGAAGTCTAAAAAACACAGGGTCTGATCTAAGCTGTGGAAAAGGCAGGATTCACTCACCTTGAGGCCATGCATTTTCTCTTTCAGGCCATGAGAGTTGCCAAGAGCAAGGTACAGTATTTCCTTGATTCATACCAGAGGAGCAAGGCCTGTAATTTTCAAATTAGGGCTCAAATACCTCCCTTTAAACCATCCTAAAAACCCTCCTTGTAAAAACCTCAGGTTAGGAAAACAAAAATACATTACCATGACAGAATTTACTATCAAAACATTCCCAGCTGAAGCAAGAACATGAAGAGTAACTACAGTAGCTGGAAAAGTATCTTGCACTCCTGGGGGGAAAAGTTTTTAAGCTTCCCACCTGCCATTTCCTCCCACCCTTCAAACTATTTCATTTCATGGGGTATCTATTTTATTTAAGGCCCTAGGTGCTACTTTTGGCTTGGTCATTATATTTCCTACTGATCCAACTGCGATCCTTCTCTTCTACTTCACAAAACAATATGCATACATAAAATGACCACTGAAATCATAAACGTTGGGGAGGGCTGTTTGTTTTTTTAGTTTATATCTGATGGTACTACACAATCATAATGCTTTTCATTAAAGAAAAAAAAGCTGCAGATCTTCACTTACAGTACCATGCACTATGAGTAGCTAAGGCATTCATTTGGCACTAGAGAGAAAAATACAGATATAGCTAATTTTACTTTATCATTTTTAACATCAATAGGTGTGTACCCTTTACTTGAATTTCTGTGATGCTTAAAAGATAATCACAGAATACTTTCAGTCTGACAGTTAAAATGCTGCCATTTAAACAGAACAGAAAAAAACACAGAGACCTCTGCATAGCCTATCAGAATCCGTGACATTTTGCGGTTGAAAAACTTGCAGCTCTCACAGAAACACCTTTCAAAAGAGCATTGCAAATTATTCTTATCATCAAAACCATTTAATTTCCTATACCACACTAGCGATTTTCCTACTAGTTATAAGGGACAAAGTAGAGAAAGTGAAAAAAAAAAATCACAAATATCTTGGGTTCCTTTTCATCTGTCATAAACACCTTATTGGGGGGGGCACACAAACAATGCCCTCTGGAAAAGCAGTTTCCAAATTTTAAGAGACCACACAGGAGGAAAGGGAGAAAGGGACAAAAACAGAATGTGTAACTATATTATAACAATTTGTTTCATAAGAAAACATAGCATTCATAATTTTTACATGTCTGTGAGCTGAGTCAAATGCAGACTGCTGCAATTTAGAGAAATTACATTAAAACAGACTTCAAAGAATTTTAGAATTTAAGCCTAAAGGCAAGTAGTCCATCAGTATTCTCTGAAACATTGCTTTAAGATTATTACTACTTTGTATATACCACTCAGCATAATGCAACAATTTCAATGGATTGAAATTTTAAATGTGTAACTATTATTAAATTAGCACATTTTCAGATTAAGCTGCAGCTATATTTTTTGAAATCCTCCTGATGTTATCATGTGTTGTATCACTCCACATAAATATTGGAAGAGCGAAGACTACCTACAGCAGTTTGGCACGTGCAGAACACCTAGGTATCCCGTTACTCTTAATGGTCCTTTTTAGTTGTTTTTCTTCATGAGATCCTCAAAACTGCTGCAAGGATAACACGCTGACACAGGCTTAACAGAAATACTTTTGTAGGCAGTTTTTTAAAACATTATCAACTTCAAATCATAAATGTCCCTTGTAACATAAACAAAATATTTTATACTCATTCCTTAAAAAAAAAAATACAAATGTTGAATCATTATGTTGTATACCTGAAACTAAATATCTCAATTATACTTCAATTAAAAAAAGACACAAAAAAAGAAAAAAGAAAAGTTAAGTGACCAATATTCAAATACCTTATAGTTACACCTAAACAATGTGGCTTTGTTTAAAGTGTATTTGAAATCAATAACCGTTATGAGACAGAAAGACCAAATACAGAACTAAGAATGGATGGGGAGGGAGGAAGGTAGTGGAAAGAAAAGTAGAATTTATGAACACATAATTCTATTGTCTGTGATTAAAGTCCTTTACTTTTTAGCACCACATTAAACGATTTTACATATCCAGTCACTTAATGAAATCCAACAAACTCTTCAAGAGTTCTGGGGATCTGATCTTGGTAGTTAATGTCATTAGCCCGAACTGCTCGGGCAGCCAGGCACTTGAGACTCATCTTCATTTGAGTTTTAAGTAGTATTTCAGATACCCCAGTGGTACTTTTGTCTAGTGGAGTCTTATTCTGTTTATTTGTCATGTCAGTGTGAGCGCCAGCTTCAACCAGGCTAATGATGATAGAGTGCAAGGTTAAAAAATCACTGATGGGCCTGTTGTACTGAACAATAATGTGGAGGGCACTGTTCCCCTCATTGTCTACAGCATTCACCTCAGCACCACAGTCCAGCAGCAGCTTTGTGACGAGTGCATTGGGAAAGCTGCAGACATCGTTGGTGTGGAAATCATCAACCGGGGTATTCGAGTTGACGGCTAGATGCAACAAGGTGAAACCTTCCCGAGTTCTGGGATCAAGGTGAATCAGGTTGTAGATCTGCTTATTAATTTTGCACTGATCTTCTTCACTGCACTGTGTTTTGGTGGAGATGCACACTAAATACAGAAAAGTATAGAGATTACATTCATAATTGTCCATAGCATTGTGGACATCAGCATCTGGAATATTTTTTACTCTGTTCATACTCTGCTCTATTTCCAAAACACTGCATCTCAAAACACATTCTATGTCTGGGGCCTTCACAGTTTCATTCAAATGTATCATCTGTGAAAAAACTTGAGCAAATCGAAGAAGATCCTTGTGGGTATTCCTGTTCCCTTTCTGTCTCAGGTGCAGGGCATGCAGCCACAACTTGATACACTGTTCGAATTCCATGTTATCCGCATAAACAGCTCCCCTGTAAATGATGGGATGGGAAACATCAATATTGTCAGCACCTAAAATCCGTTCCCGAACTATAAGGCCTTCCATATGAAGAGCATCTCTGTCTTGCCGAATGGATTCCAGTTCCTGAGGATTTCTACATTCAGTTCTATTCCCATAAGCGTGGATCGGTGGGAGAACCTCTTTCTCCAGAATGTTATCACCATCCTGAAACCTCTCCAGCATGGCTAAATATAAATAGTGGTATGTCTTCATGATGTCATAGTTCTCGCGGTCATTTGCAAAGGAGGCACCCAAGAGTTCCAAAGCTTCAATCCGACTTCTTCGGTCACAATCAGCATGAGAGAGCAACAGTTCGACAACATCAGCTTTACAGCTTTCGGCAGCTACTTTTAAGGGTGTCATCCCGTGGCCGTTCACTACTATAGCAGCACGCCATTTTATCAGCTCCTTCACAATATCTATGTGCCCAGCTTCAGCTGCGAAGTGCAGCGCTGTGGCTCCACAATGTGCTTTAGCATTGGGATCAGCACGCTGTTCTAAAAGGTACCTGACCACATCCGTGTGTCCCTTATATGCTGCAATCATCAGGCAGGTGTTGTCGTACTTGTTGGCGATGCTGATGTTGGCATTATTTTCAACCAAGTATTTCACAATGTCCAGTCTGCCATCAAAGCACGCTGCCCGCAGCGGGGTCGAGTTAGTCACTGTGGTGTGGTTCACGTTGGCTCCATGGCTGACTAGAAGTTTAACAACTTCAAAATGTCCGGCTCCTGCTGCACACCAAAGAGCGGTGGCACCATCAATGACATACCTATTCGTGAAAAGAGCAAAGGGTCAGAAAACACTGGCCACACACGTCCTAACATAAGTGTAAAGAATGGATTCGTTTGCACTGACTGAAACCTCAATCTGTGGAACATGAATACAACATTAGTTTGGGTAAAAACAAAATCAGGTAACTTAAGTAAAGCACTCTGCACTGTACTTCTAGCAGAAGCTCAACAAACCTTAACTATTACTGTTACTGCTGAAGTATATAATTCTAAAAAAAAAAAAAAAATCACAAACTTTCTACTAGCAAAAGTAAATACATTTCAGAAAACACAGAAGAAATGCAAGGAGGTTCATAACTTCTTTACCACCAAGGTCATGCACTGGCTATTAAGGAAAAACCTGTTACTACTTCCCAGTATCCCCCAGGTACCACAGTTTCTCTCAATAGGTCAGGAAGAAAGCTACCCCAGTCCCTACAGTAACACTGTGTTAGAAACTGCTTTAGGGAAAAAAATATTTAAGCAGATAATTGCCCCCTAGGATTATCTAAGCTCATCAAATATACTTCTACTACAGCAATGAGAATGCAAAAAAAATCCCTGTTCCATATAATACAGAACAATCACATAAACATGGTGCTGAGCAAAAGAAGTCAACCGAACACAGTACATATTATATTACTACATTTATACACCTATCTGTGGTATTGAAATCAGAATACTTTATTTTAGGGGAGCAGATTGTGGGAGGAAGCACAAAGGGAACTTTAGTAAACAAATACATTCACTTTGTGAAACTTATAAATGCTTTCAATTAGTGCATTTTTCTCCATCCATTCTACTCCAATTTAAAGGTCTTAAAAATATGTGTGTGTGTGTGTGTATTATGGGTATGTTCCTCAACTAAACCACTGGGGGAAATGCTAACAGCAAGAAACAATCAGCACTTTCCTAAAACCAGTGGGCCTCTTCCCTGACATTCCGCCCATATCTGCACTTTGTGGCTTCATAGTCACCACCTATTGTCTGATACGTGCTAGGTTCTTATAATAGAATTAGACACTTGCTAGGAGGCCAATCTTTCCCATCTTTCTACCTTCCATTTTCCCCAAGCTCAATTTTTCAACTGTTTATCCTGTTACTGACCATCAGACCTAAAAAGTAGACTTTTGCCGCACATACTTAGATATACTGTACTTGAACCACTAAAATAAGTATATTTGCAAGTGTTAAGAGAAAAGGTCAATCAAAAGCAGTATTTACTAGCACTACTAAGTATTTATACCAAAAACCTCACTGCTGAGCTTCTCACTATACAACCTAATGTTTTAACACAGGTCAAACTATATTGCCCATCAAGTGAAAGAGTATATATAATCCCCTGCCCCAACTAACAACATTCCCAAAACACCACTTGTCTGTTGTTTCTGCTGAAAACAAAAGACCCAGTTAATTCTTCCATTTCAAATAATGGCACCAAATGACCACAAAAGCCTGCTCACTAACATGTACCTACAGAGGGAGTTACCTAGGGGAGAGGGTGCAGGACTAACTAGGAAGAGTCTTAAAGCTATCAGAAATGTCCTAAATCTTGATCTGGGTTGTGGCTACATGGGTGGATATTTAGGGAAATTCCTCATCAAACTGCACACTATGCACAGAAATTAGGGAAGTAGCATAGATCTTTATGAAAAGCAAAACCATGAGAGTTTCTAAAAAAAAAAAAAAAAGTAGACTATCTTCATGACTTTGGAGTTAATGACTATTTCTTAAACGGAATGCAAAAAAAGCACTAATCATAAAAAAAATGATTTACTGGACTTCGTTAAAATTAAGAGCTTCAATTCATCAAGATATTAAGAAGGAAGTAAATATGCAATCCACTCACTGGGAGAAGACATTTACATTAAATGTATTTGACAAATCAGTAAGAAAAAGGCAAACAACCCAAATTAAAAAAAGACTAATAAACAAATGTATTTCACAAAAGATAGTCAAGTGACCATAAACATATGAAAAGATGTTCAAGATAACTACTGGAAAGGGAAAAGCAAGTTAAAATCATGAGTTACCAATACACAAGCACTAGAATAACTAAAATTAGTAAGACTGACATGACAATACTAAGTGCTGGCCAGGATGTGAAGCAACTCAAACTCACTGCTGGTAGGAATGTAATTTGTTTGAACCACTTTCGGGAAAACTGTTTAGCAGTAACTATTCAAGTTAAACATACACCAACCCCATGACCCAGCAATTCCACTCTTCAGCATATACTGACAAGAAGTGAACGCAAACACCCACCAGTGAAGACGTACACATAAAAAAGCAGCTTTTTTCCCGTAAGAGTCAAACACTGGGGGTGCCTGGGTGGCTCAGTGGATTAAAGCCTCTGCCTTAGGCTCAGGTCATGATCCCAGAGTCCTGGGATCGAGTCCCACATCGGGCTCTCGGCTTGACAGAGAGCCTGCTTCCTCCTCTCTCTCTGCCTGCCTCTCTGCCTACTTGTGATCTCTGTCTGTCAAATAAATAAACAAAATCTTTAAAAAAAAAAAAAAGAGTCAAACACTGGAAACAACTAAATACCTGTGTACAGGATAAGTAAGTTGCCGTATATTCATACAATGGAATGCCACAAAGCATTAAAAAAAAACTACTGATATATGCAACTGCAGAGATGAATCTCACAATGTATTAAGCAAAAAAAAAAAAAAAAAAGCCATAAAGAAAAGAACAGATTGTATAATTCCCTTTATAGAAGTTCAAGTATAGGCAATCTATGGTGATAGAGTCAGAGTAATCATTACTTCTGAGAAGGGAAAGGAGAGGAACTGACTGAGGAGAATAAGAGAAACTCTGAGTGACAAAAACTTTCTGGATATTGATCTAGAAGGTGTTTACATAGCTAAACATATTAAAATTTTATCACATGGTACACTTAAAATGTATGCACCTTACTAGATGTTACACCTTAAATAAAAAGTTATAATTAAAAACAAAAATGAGACATAATTAAAGAATAACAGTTTAAAGGAACACAAATAGCTAATAAGTATCTTCAATGTCCCAAGCACTCATTGTATTAAGGGATCAATATGCAATATATCTCATTTAATCCTCGTAATAACCTCCTCCCAAAAACCCAGAGATAGATACTATTATTATGCTCATTTCACAGATACATAACTAAAAGTTTACATGAGATTAAAACACAAAAGTACTCTAGTACATAGTACTCTATGTATTAAGGAAACATAATACATGTCATTGTTCAGTTTCAATATAAAAGGCATTTTTTCCAAAAAATAAAAAGCATTTTTTTCAAACTAATTAACAGTAATCTATCAAAAATAGTTAATATGAAGTTACACTTACATGGTTAAATGTTTCCTTGCACTTTAAAAATATGAAATTATTATATACATGAACCCAAACTATGTAAAACTTGAAAATGTTACATTAAAATAGGAATTCACATATATTATTTTTAACTCTCACAATAACCATTAAAGATAAATACGATCCCCATTTTAAAGATGAAAAAAAAGAGCAAAAAGTGATTAAAATATTTTTCTCACCTCAAATGTCCCAGAATTAATGACGTAGGAGTAAAAATTAAATTATAAATATATATTTCACTTGGTTTTTGTTACAGTTTAATACTTTTTGTGGTGTAGCCTAATGGTTTCCATTTTTCCATAGAGTGATGTAACAGAAGCCTCAAGAAAATTTCAATTATCTATTTTTATTGAGGCAATTAAAATTTTTAAGTAGTTTAGGATAAAAATATTCACTGCAGAATGTATTAGAAAAAGACTAGTCCTTCAGAAACATTAGCCTGAGCAAATTTTGAATTTCTACATCTAAACAAAAACTTTAAACAATTAAAGGGAATCATAAGCCTAAAATCTATGACAGTCCTTTGTCCATAGGCTTCAGCTAAAATAATGAGCACAGACTTCCTCAAAACAACATACCACATTTATAACAGAAAATAAAAATATGATAAATTAATGCAATATGTACTTAGTCCCTAAGGGAGAAGTACTATAAAACAAAGTTCTTTCTAGACTCACTCCAAAATTGCAATCCAAACTCTCTATAATGCATTTCATTTCAAAAAATCAAGAAACCAGGGAGTGCCCGGGTGGCTCAGTCGGTTAAGAATCTGACTTTTTTTTTTTTTTTAAGAGATTTGAGATAGAGCAAGAGAGTGAGAGAATGGGCAGAGGGAGAGGGCTCTCCATCGAGCAGAGAGCCTGATGCAGGGCTCCATCTCAGGGTGGTGAAATTGAGCCCTGCATGTGGCTCCAGGCTCAGGGCAGGGTCTGCTTATGATTCTCTGTCTCCCCATCTCCCTTTGCCCTTACACCACACACGCAAGCACAAGCTCCTGTGCACTCTCTCTAAACAAGTAAAATCTTTAAACCAACCAACCAACCAACAAAAAAATCAAGAAAGCAGGACATCTGTCTGGCTCAGTAGGTGGAGTGTGTGTATCTTGATCTCAGGGTTGTGAGTTCGAGTCCCACGTTGGGGGGTAGAGACTACATTAAAAAATAATAAAATAAATAAAATAAAAATAAACTATAATCTGATATTCACCTAAAACAAAATGTACACATCATATGATGGAAACATTTTACAATAAAAGAACATTTCGGGCACCTGGGTGGCTCAGTGGGTTAAGCCTCTGCCTCGGGCTCAGGTCATGATCCCAGGGTCCTGGGATCGGGGCTCTCTGCTCAGAAGGGAGCTGCTTCCCCCGCCCTCTCTCTGCCTGCCTCTCTGCCTTACTTGTGATCTCTGTCAAATAAATAAATAAAATCTTAAAAAAAAAAAAAAGATAACATTTCTGATCACAAAACTAAGCTGAAACTATTTCCTGGTCCAATTTAAAATAAAAATGTCTGATCAAGTATTTGAAATGGAAATAAAAATTCATTAAATGTAAATGATCAACACTTTTTTTAAACCAAAGTCCTTAAAATTGTTTATTAGACCAAACATAGTTTCCTTGAAATATATACTGCATGGCAATGAGTTTTAAATGAAACCAAATGATGATGTGGCCTTCAAGCCTGTCCTCTACCTAAACATTAAAAGTATTAGTAGTAGTGCCAACTTTAAGAGAGAACTCAACAAAAAGCCTCAGAACTCCCAGAGGTCCTGTTCTCCTTCCCATCCCTGTCAGCAAACTTCTTTTAGGACAAAGGTTCCCCAACAAACTCTGGTACTCAGCTGACAGGCCCTAGGAACTCGGGCCAGCACTCTAGCCCATGGTCACAGGACACCTCGCCTTTGTTCTGTTCCATTTCTTTAACATTCTTAAGTTTCCCATTCTCCAACTAAAGGTTCTTTCATTTCTACTCAAGTAATTTTTCTTGCCCACTCGTCTGTCAATAGTAGTCTTCACATATTAAGCCATAAGTAAAATGATCTCAAATATTACTTTTAAAAATATGAACAAGGGCTCAAATATCACCATGGGGCTTGACCTAGGTAAGTAGTTCCTTCCTTCCTGAGAATCGGTTACGAATCACTTGAGTTTCTTAAGATAGTATAGAAATTTTTAGGCAGAACATAGACTTTCACAAAATTTTAAATAAGCTATTTATTTTAATGTCTCTCTTTCTCTCTCACACACAAAACAGACTATATGAAACCTATATACAAGTAACTGTTGCTTAGGATGGAACTAAGAAGTGAAACCTTTTTTTAAATATCAGGCAAATAGGGCGCCTGGGTGGCTCAGTGGTTAAGCCGCTGCCTTCGGCTCAGGTCATGATCTCAGGGTCCTGGGATCGAGTCCCGCATCGGGCTCTCTGCTCAGCAGGGAGCCTGCTTCCCTCTCTCTCTCTCTGCCTGCCTCTCTGTCTACTGTGATCTCTCTCTGTCAAATAAATAAATAAAATCTTTAAAAAAATAAATAAATAAATAAATAAATAAATATCAGGCAAATAAAAGGATAAGAAACAATTTTGACCAAAAAAATTGTGAAGATGGTACACAAGTGACTAAATACTAGGAAACACTAATCTACATCAGCACACACAGAGAACCTGTTAGTCCCCACCTGGCCATGGTTCTCAAGAGCGGATGGAATCTAAAGGGGGATTAAAAAAAAATAATAAAAATATATAAAATAAAAATAAAAAAATAAAGGGGGATTTTGCTAAATAAGTCTCAAAAAGCCAGCCCCACGGGGTGAGAGGGCATACTGTTAACACCTCATTCAGACTATTTTCACAATGTCTGGAATGAGTGCAAAGTGAAATCATGACATTTGCCATCTAGTTCTGAAATGACAAAATGACTGGAAGAAACTGAAAGATAATAGTGTGGTTTGAATGGGCATAAAGGTGGCCATGAACTTCAATTCTCGCTTGTTAATTAATTGGCAAGCTCCTCAAAAAAGCAGAAACCTTACATTTTTTCTGTATCCTCCACAGAAGGTATAATAGGGCTAGACCCATCACAGGCATTTAATAAATAAAATTCTCCACTACTCTTACACAGCAGCTAATATATTCATAATTGTAATAATCCATAACAAAAAAAGATGCTCAGCCAAAATCATGAATGACTGAACCGTTTGCAATTGCAGTCTCCCCCATGGAACTCCTGATATTTTATACAATGATCCACCTCTCTCCAGCCACCCACAATCTCTTTCTTAATTTCCCCAGCTTGAATCCTTTCCTACAACCACACTCAAACACTTGTCACTCCAAGTTCACCATGCTGTTGCCCCTCTTCTTCACTTCAAGACCCAAATTCAAGCATGGGAAAGGGGGAGCCTTCCCTGTTTCCCCCAGGCAACGCTGAGCACTTCCCATTCCCATATCCCTCACTAGTCCAACAGACTTCTAAAATTCTAAATGGCATGGCATTTACTCACTTACATGCAATTACTCACTTACATCTCTATTTCTCTTGTCTCCCCCGCTAAAACGTCTTCCTTCACATTGGGAACAGTATGTTACTCACCTCTGCATACCCAATCCCTACCACATAGCCCAGCACAACAGCAGGAGTTAGTAAGTGTTTGCCTCCTGAACCCTTTAATTTCACTGCCCAGTGCAGAACGCAGGCTAATCATTTCCATTAATTTCAGGTTCTTTTAATTCCATCTCAAAAAACCTTTCTGTCTGACGGTAAAAAAGACAGTAATAAGCAAAACCTTTCCAATGCTTTAGAAAACTAATTTTTTTCCCCACCACTATCCTCCCCTCATCCAAAAAGGCCTCAGCAAGCTCCTTAACAGCGATGTTTCTAGCAGCTGTTACTGAGATTCGTATCTCAGTGAATCCATGTGCCTATACAACTGGAATGCTGTTGAAATTCAGAGGTCATTCTGTCTCACTCCTTGTCTGGGTACAGGAAAGGCTGTGGAAATGCAGGGAGTTCCAGAATGGACACAAAAGCAAACATGGGAAGGGAAAGCAAACATGAATCAGGTTGCCATCTTTAATCAAGAGGAAAAAGACCATCTCCTTGATATCTAGGGAGGTGGTACCAGAGATTAACCACCAACTTGGGCTATCATTTCATTAAAATGTAATGCTCTAAAATATTTTCCTCTCATCTAAAAATATCTTCCTCTCGTTGTTTTATTATTTAAACCTAAAAAAGAACCAAAATTCAACAATACCCTATTAATTTTCAAGAAGTGCTTTTCCAATGAGGTTTGTAACCAAGCAGTTTTCAATCACCAAAACTAAAGATACATATCTTTATGTGTGGACCCCATCTACCTCAAACAGAAGAAAATGCTAGAATAGCTTATGTACTGGCATAAAAGTCAAGAAAAACAAATGCAATCGATGAAGTTTGTAAACTGAAGAACACTTGATAATAATCCAGCACAGCAAAGAAGATGTCAAACCTGATAGTTCTGTGTTAAACATTTTCATGCCTACGCAATATATACAATTAAACCTAAGAGACCAATCTTAACTATGACAATATGAATTTTTGAACTTCCTACCTCAAATGACATAAGCCATCAAGTTTCCCCACAATATCACAAGATAACATGTATTAACAATGCCATTACCTCCTATACCAGGTCCAGGGCCATTTTTGCAGCCAACCTATCAACCCCGAGCTATGTGCAAGTGTCAGAATCAGGTCTAGGGATGTCTGGCTGCCTGACAATCCCTCAAAGAGGCTGGAGTTCTAGGGGCTTATTTTGACATTAAGGCCCCCGCAACCCGTCTGAAGGGACCACTCAGTTGAAGGAGTAAAAACTGGGTGACTAAATTACTCATCAAACAGAGGTCTTCGATGTTAATTGCTAACCGCGTTAATTTCTGATCTCGCTTACAACCCCAATACCGATAAAGGTGAAACCTCGGAAGGAGCACCTCCTTCGTAACACGGACTCTCTAGTGAAGAAGAATACCCATTAGGTATCTAGACATAGGGTGCGGCTATTTACCCACATAGGGAATAAGGGGTAGGGGCTGATGAGGATGGGCAGCAGACCCCGGGACGAAGCATTAGCACTGGAAGACGAAGCGGGCATTCATGCGGCAGGAGGATGCACAAAAGGGAAGAAGTGATACCTCTGTGGGGAGAGAGTGAAGGAGGGAAGGACCAGTGAGGTGGTGGGTCCGCGCTCGTGGGAGGGGGCTTGGGATGTACCTACCCGTCGAAGCGGACGGGGCTTGGGATGTACCTACCCGTCGAAGCGGACGGTGCCAGTCTGCTGAGTCTGCACCCGGTAATGTTCTAACAGCAAACGCACCACCTTGGCGTGCCCATTGCGGGCTGCGATGATGAGGGGCGTGGAGCGCTGCCCTCCCTGCTGGCTGACATAGCCCAGCAGATAGCGGATGTCGCTTTCAGACCGGTTGAGAAGCAAGGCGGCCAGGGTCAACACCTTGCCCTCGCTGGCCGCCTTGTAGACATAGCCAGCCAGGCCCTCCATGGCCGCCGCCAACTCCAACACCCGTTTGGTCGCCACCGCTGCTGCTGCCTTGCGCCCCCGGAGGCCGCGTTCGCCAGCGCTTCCAACCTGGGCCCTCACAGCCCATTCAACAGGGCGCCGTCGCCGCCGCCGCGCCCAGGCAGCAGCGCGGCCCGGGGAGGGCGGAGACGCAGAGGTGGCCGAACGCCGCAGGGGGCACGTCCGCGACCCGGCCCGGGCAGGGAGGAGGGCGGTCAGGGCCGCCCCCGAGGCCCCATGCGCCGGCCCTGGACCGAGGCGATCTCCATGGCGGCCGCCGCCCGGGGCCTCAGGCCGGTCCCCCTCCTTCCTGCGGGCTGCGACAGGCGCGTGCCCGAGCTACGGGTCGCCGGCGAGGTCCCAAGAGGACCACACGCGCCCCGGATGGCGAATGCTGGGCGCGTCTCCCCCGTCCCCGGCGGCCGGGCCTAGGGCTCAAAACTGCCTCGGCCTCCGCCTCCGCTGTGCGTCCTCCCCCGCTGGAGGAAACACGCAGATCCTCGCCCACCAGAGCTCAGAAGCGCCAGACGCTAACGATGCCTTCGCAGCTCCACGCCTGGGGGCCTCCGGAGCGAAACGGAACGCTTCCGCGGCAGCAGCCCCCGAACTCGGGGCGGGCAGGAAGGCGCGCCTCCGCAGACTGGGCCGGGAGGGGGAGGGTGCGAGCGGGAGGAACGGTTAAACCGGGTGTCTCCTCCAAAGCTGCCCGGCCGGCAAACGAGGGCATGGTGAAGAAAGGTTCTACTGCGCGAAGTTAGCCTATCCCCTTTTCGGGCCTGAATGTCCTCATTGCCCTTGACGCCTGGACCGTCCTCCTCGCCCCCACACGGCCTGGGGGCTCCTTAGCTTGGGAAGGGGCCACAGTCAGGGACCTGAGGCGATACCACGGGTGGGCCGGGGATCTCGTCCCATTTTACCATAGATGGTGCGGGGACTCCTCTGTGCCCTGACTGGGGACCCAGGGAGGGGGGTTGCACGCACCCGACAGGGTCCATTTTAAGAAAAGGGCGGTGTCTCTGAGCCCCCAGGATGTAGGAGGACTTGGGGGCTGGCACCAGATGCGGAGAAGGGCTTGGAATTCGGGCCTGTCCTCCCTGGAGAGAGAGGGGATCAAGTGTGTGAGAAGGGATAGGGGGAGCTACGCCCACCCTGGAAAGGGACGAGGTGTCTGAAAGGAAGGCGAGGTCTGTGTTCAGACAGACCAGGACTCTGATCCCCAGCCTGACAGAACCTCCCTTTTCTCACAGACCTCTCAGGATGGTTCAGGTTTGAAGAGCTCATTTATCTAACGAACACTAGAGATCTACTCCGTGCCAGGCTCTGCTTGGCCCCAGAGATTGGGTGATAGACAAGACGGACAAGGCGCCTTCCCTTCCGGGGCTTGTGTTGTGAGGAAAACAGTAGACAAGTGAGCAAATGGTAGACAAGCCCGGTTGAGTTCGTATCATTACCCGTTTGCTGTGAGGCCAATAGAGGGACGGTGGGTGGCTTCGCTAATTCCAGTGGGCAGGTAAGAAGAACAAAGGGTATTCTAGGCAAGGGGGAAGGCCAGTACCAAAGCCCTAAGGAGGCCACCGTCTTGGCGGGCTCGGAAACCAAGATCAGTGTGGCTGCCGCAGAATGGGCCGTAGGAGGAAGGATGGGAGGCAAAGTCAGCAGGGTGCAGGTCACCCTCCCGCCCACTAACCCTTGGTGAAGTGTTTAACTTCTACTTGTAAGTGTGATGGGGGCGTTTGAAGAGTTTCCGACAAGAAAGGGACAAGATAATTTACATTTTTAAAAATAATCGCTCTGGGAGCACCTGGGTGGCTCAGTGGGTTGGGCCGCTGCCTTCGGCTCAGGTCATGATCTCGGGGTCCTGGGATCGAGTCCCACATCGGGCTCTCTGATCGGCAGGGAGCCTGCTTCCTCCTCTCTCTCTGTGATCTCTTCCCTTCCTCTCTCCTACTGTGATCTCTCTCTGTCAAATAAATAAATAAACTCTTAAAATAATAATAATAATAATAATAATAATAATAATAATAATAATCGCTCTGGCTGCTATGTGGAGAATAGACTAGGAGGCAAGTGTAGAAGCAGGAAGGCTATTTAGGAAGAAAGGTCTTGGACTAGGATGGCAGAAGGCAGGGGTGATGAAGCTCCTGGGACAGTCACAAAATGTGCAAGCTCAATAAGGAAGTTTTCCCCTCTCCCACTTAACCCCAAAGGACAATATCTACCACAAAGAAAGAACAAATACGCGTATTTGGCCCCAAGAGACCAGGCTGGGCTCAACAAGTTGACATAAATTATTTCATTTGACACCCACCCCAGCCCACCCCACCCCCAATCCTAGTTGGTGTAGGCCTCCCCTCTGTTACAGAGCTATTGGTGGGGTTTGGCCACTTCTCAAAAAAACCTGTCCTTTTATTGGGCAGCAGGACTTCACCTCTTGGCAGATCCCTACACAAACATTGTTTTCCCCCCTGAAGATATTAAACAAAAACAATGTTGAACATGGGGGCTGAAGATGAAGTTCTGTTGATGGAAAAGAGGGGAAGGCTGGTAAGTTTCATTCTGGGGCTCTCAGAATTGGCAAAATATCCAGTTCCTGACAGGCTTTATGGCCCCTGGGGACTTCGCAGGGACATATTTAGATGCGTGACCAGGGCCTCCCTTCTAACTGGTTTCCTCCCCTAGCTCTGTAGAGCAACCAGGCTCCCCATCCCTTCTCACCTCTGTGCCCACCCTGTTGTCATGTGTCATTTTTTTTTCCCACCTAAATTTTTGAAGAAGGTGATCCAGACACAAGCTCTTTCTTCCCTTCAGTTTGTTTTCTGAGGGAGACCTGATTCAGCCAGCTATTCATCGTTGAGTAAGAGACTTCCTTCTTCCTCCTCTCACTCTTGCAAGATAAACTAGGGTTCACGCTAACATTGACACCTCAATTTGGTGGTGTAAGTGGGTGGTTGCTGGGAGGGGTGACCGGACCAAGAGTCATTCATGTGAGAGAGGGCCTCGAAACTTGCACTGTGTGACCTCCTCCCCCCAATAGGAATATGCTTCTGCTCCAGCAGTCCGAGGTCAGGAGTCTTAGGCTGCTCTTTTCTTCTATATTTTTCATAGTTGCCTACTATAGGGTTCTGGGCTCCCTTGGTTACTCAATAGCCATTGGCCAACCAGACTTATCTGGTTGCCTCTATTTACCTGGGCTTGGAAGATGACATTTCTGTGGTCAGGTTGTGCAAATCTGGAGAGAGGATGTGTAAACAGGACATAGCTCCTTTCCCAAAGCCCAGAGCCCAGAAATAGCTCCTTGTGCTCCTGACCTATCCCCCACACCTGTGACAAGTGCCTACTGAGCAACTGAACAATAGGAAGATAGAAGTGCAACTAGTAATATCCCAATGGAGGTCAATTTGCTGGTGACAATAAACTGCAACCTTCCACCTGGACCAAAGACAGGACTGACCTCCAGCACTCCAACTCGTGGGGATTGGGAAGAGGCCTACGAGCAGGATGAACTATACCTTCCTTCCATGGAACAGTCCTTTCCCCCAAGCCAGCCTGGCCTGGCCTGATAGCTCTGAGTCAGTGGAGTTTCTCAGATTTTGTATTAAGGATGATCCTTGGTACTGAATCCATCTGGGTTGGACTCCTTGCTCCATGGGCTAGCTGTGGCCTCAGACAAGTTTCTACCATGGAGCTAAGAAATACTTTCCTTGCAGGGCTGATGTGATGGCAACATGCAAGTTCCTTCACCCAGCTTGGCCCTGCAAAGGAGTATGGGTAAGTACACATTTGCATTCATTTCACTTTTCCTAGTCCCCACCCAACAGTCATCCTCCAATCCTGCCATTAATCTGTTCAAGAAAAGACTTCTCATCCATCTGCATTTTCCCTGCAGGAGTGTGTCTGCTTGTGAGAATGGAAAGTAAATCCACAGTATGCAAAGGGGTGAGGAGGCTAATTAACATGGGTTCAGAAATGCCAACAGAACTTCAGAAACCACCGCTGACCCTTCCGTATTAGCCCAGAGGACTGGTGGCCCATTGGCCTTTATCTCCTCGTCCTTCTACTCCTTACCTTTCCCTGAACAGCAGAGCCAATGATTCTTGGAAACAAAACCTAAGGTGGGAAAGAGGGGAGCCAGTCCGTGTTCTTCTGTAATCCAGTTCACCCCCAGCGGATTTCGATTTACCAGGAGCAGATTGCAGTAGTCATACGTGTCTGCTTTCCTTCTAACCCCATTCCTCCCTGAATCAGGACACCAGTCAGGCTTCCTGGGACAATAATAACAAATAGCAATGGCTAGCTCTTATCCAGTGCTTACTGTGTGCCATGCATCAGAGTAAACACTTGAAACAAATGAGCATGTCAGTTTTGCATGAGCCTCTGAAGACTCACTATTTTTGTTCCCATTCTTCAGATGAGGAAACTGAGATACAGCTGTTGTGTAGCTTGGCAGTGGCCTCCTAATCAGAATGTCATAGAATGGCAGGATTTGAACTCAGGCTGTCTCACCCCCATCCCTGGCCCTGCTACCAGCCTTCTGTGCCTTCATTTATCCCCCTCTGAGTGGTCCCACCCACCAGCTTGCTCTCTGCAGGTCCCCAAGGCTCTCTCTGGTCCTGATCTCCACTTCACCTGGACCAGCATGCCCATGGGCTAATCTGATCAGCCATCCTGAGCTAATGGGGGAGAACTAGAGGGAACCTTCCCCACCACCACCCCATAACGCTCCCCCACCCTTGGACATTTTTCATTCCTACTTAGCATGGGTCCAAGTCTGAAGCAAAGCCATCTCATCCTAGAGATAGTCCTTGGTCTTGTCCTGGGCTTTATACCACTTTGGGGGTTTTTTTTGGTGGGGTTTTTTTTGTCTTTTTTTTTTTTTTAAAGATTTTATCTTGTTATGAGAGAGAGAGAGAGAGGAGTGAGTGACAGAACATGAGCAGAGGGAGGCAGAGGGAGAAGCAGATTCCCCACTGAGCGGGGCTCCATCCCAGGACCCCAGGATCATGACCTGAGCTGAAGGCAGACGCTTAACCGACTGAGCCACCACCCAGGCATCCTTTTATATGACTTTATAACTCTCGGGACTCTTCTTTCTAATAAGAAGCGGTGTCTATACAGCTCTTTGTAATCTACAAAGAACTTTCTGATCTACCTGATCCACCTCCTAGGCTCCTTAACCACCTTCAGTGATCGGGGCGGCCCAGAGCATGGTGGTTTAGTGGCCGAGCTCTGGAACTCACAGCCAGCATCCCAGCTCTGCCACTTGCTAGCTGTGGGAGGTGGGATGAGCTGCATATTAACTTCTCCATATCTGTTTCCTCATCTGCGAAATGGGCATAATAACAGGGCCTCTCCTGTCTGGCTGTTGTGAGGGTTGAAGGATATAAACACACTCACACAGGGCCTGGGAACCCAATAACTGTTGCCTATTGTTCTTTCAGTGGTTCTTCCTCCAAACTCTATGGGAATAAACAAAGCAAGTCGGTTCTTGTCCTCAGTAAAAAAAATGAGTTGAAACCAGATAATCTCTCAGCTCCGATTCTACATGAATCACATTTATTTATGGACACATCCTAGCTCTTCTATACTGTGACAACCTTGCCAAGGCCCAGCCTTTCCCGGAGGGCCTTGTATACCATGGGCTGTGCTGCAGGTCAATGTTAGCACATAACGACAGTCCCCGCCTCATCCAGGCATGGGGACACACGGATGAGAAGTTCCTGAATAGCATTTAGCGTCATGCCTGGCACTAAGTGAGCTGCTAATAAATCATAGTTATTGTTGTTGACTCATCTTACAGTGAGGCTTCCAAACGTGGTTGTTAAATGCAAACTCTAGAGCCACACTGCTTGGGTTCATCCTGGTACTGATCCTGTGAGGCCTTGGGCAAGTGAGTCAACCCACCCAGCTGCAGTTTCCCCATATCTAAGATGGACATGATGATCACAGCAAGTGCCCAGTAAGGTGACTGCATAGATCAAATGAGTTAATAATAAGAAAGGCCCCTAGAACTGTGCCTGTTGTGTGCCTGGTGCATGTGAGTGCTTTTGTCATCATTTATAGATGTTGAGACCCAGGCTCTTAGACACTGAGTGATGGTTCCAAGCAGCAGTGGAGTTGGGATCCAAATCTAACCAAGTCTGCCTAATTCCAGAGCCTCAATCCTAGTATTAGGATAGGTTGCTGCCTCCAGAGGACCTATATACATTTCCTTAACAGTGGAGATGTCAGGAGCACTAGACAGTGAATTGGCACCAGAAGCTCGGGGTGAGGGAGACCACAAGATGCTCTCCAATCCTCCCACAGAAAAAGCAGATTTTTCCTCACCTGCATCCAGCCAGATGGCTTCAGCATTCCTTTGGGGCCACAGCCCAGAAGCCTATAACCATGGCGCCACCCACACCTGCCCTCTAGCCTGGAATCTGCAGCAAAACCCTCATTATGCACTTTGATGTCACACTCAAAACTGAGCCCCAGCTCTTCAAGCCAGACAGGCCCCAGCCTTGGGGCTTTTTCCATTTCTGAGGCATGATTGAGCCCAGTAGACAAGACCAGACAGCCTCCTTCGGAGGAAGGAGGCCTGGATGGTGCATGGAGGAGAAAAACAAACAGGAGTGAGAGACAGGCGGCAGGGGGAGGGAAGCAGGAGGAATCAGAGGGAGCCGGCCTGCTGCAGAGCCGCACAAAACATCGCCCGCCCACTGACCAATTTTTCTTCCTTGCAGTCAAATTTATTGATTTAAACATGAATCCAACTGTGCTTCTCGATTTCCAGAAAAACACTAATATCATTACACATTTATGTAGCACAATATGATTGTCAAAGCACTTTCACACAAATAACCTTAATTTTGAGTTGCTTTTTAAAATAATTTGCTTCTCAAGATGCCTGGGTGGCTCAGATGGTTAAGCGCCTGCCTTTCACTCAGATCATGATCTCCAAGTCCTGGGATCAAGCCCCACATGAAGCCCACATGGAGCCCCCAAAACAGGCTCCCAGCTCTGTGGGGAGTCTTCTTCCCCCTTCCCCCCAACTTGTGCGCACATGCTCTCTCTCTCAGATGAAGAAATAAAATCTTAAAAAATAACAAAATAAACTAAAAAATAAAATTATTTGCTTCTTTTATTACAAAGCATCTTATGCTTATTGAGAAATACAAGGGCAAATTTATTAACGTGAATTTAAAAATTTCTAATATATATATATGTATCATACCACTAGCAATAACATTTTCAGAAAATTTCCAACTAGTTTTTTTTCTAAGCCTATATACATGTATATAATTCATTAAACAGAATTGGAGGCACCTCACAGAGTTTTGCATTTTTTTCCACCAACATAAAATCACCGACATTTCTTTTTTTAAGATTTTATTTATTTGACAGAGAGAAAGAGCAAAGAAAGGGGAGAGGCAGGCAGAGGGAGCCTGATGTGAGTCTCCATCCCAGGACCACAGGATCATGACCCAAGTGGAACTCAGACATTTAACCAACGGAGCCACCTAGGCACGCCAAATCATGGGCATCTTTTAATGTCACAAAATATTCTGCTCTGATGATTCATAATGACAGCATTTATCAGTATAGATGTGCCACAATTTCTGCAATTACTGGACATTCAAGATGTTTACAAAACTGCAACGATTATAAATAATACTGCCACGAACATCTTTTCAATTGCATTTTTGTCTGTACATCTGATTACATCTAATAATAATTAATTTCTAGTAATGGATTTGCTTGCTCAAAGGATTTGAATGTTTTTGAGCACATAGAACCAAAGTTAATCTCCAGAAACATATTTAGTTTACACTCCCACAGGCAACGTGTGAGAGTACATCTCTCAGTCTTGTTTTGAGCCAGTCAGACACTGAGTTAGGTGACAAGTTTCTCACATTACAGTTGAGGAAAACTGGATGAAATGTTTAAGTAACTAGTGGGGCCTTCATGTAGCTGAGACCCAAATTCTGGTCTCCTGGATTTGGCACCAGGGCCCTTCCCACTCTGCCTTCTTGACAAGGAGAGCTCTGAACAAGTTTTCCTGAGTAATGGAGTTATATAACAGTTTATTTTCTCATCAATAATGAAAATATTTTTTTAAAATCTTCCATCTCTTGACCTTATTTGTGCCAGGGACTCCTTTGGCAATCTGGTTAAGCCTACCAACCCCTTCTCCGAATAATGCATTTATATGCATATATTAATTAAAATAACAAAGGAAACCAGTGATCTTAAAATATAAAAGTGCAATGATGAAGGCACCTGAGTGGCTCAGTCAGTTAAGCGTCTGCCTTTGGCTCAGGTCATGATCCCAGAGTCTTGGGATCAGCCTCACATCATTCATTGGGCTCCCTGCTCAGTGGGAAGTCAGCTTCTCCCTTTCCCCTCTCCACTCCTGTGCATGCTCCTTCTCTCTCACTTGCAAAAGTAAACAAGTAAAATCTTAAAAAAAAAAAAAAGTGATGATATGATAAAGTATCTGCTCCTTTAAAAAGGCATTAAGAGCAAGGTCTAGTACTACATGTTGGAGAGGCAGTCCACATGGGTCCTGATTGTCCCTGTACACTTTTGTTGAGTGTGCCAGACTGCACGGCTTCTCCATTGCTTGAAACTGAGCAGCATCAGTAGCTAAACACCAGACTAGCTTATATGCTGCTTGCCTACATTTGTTGCTTGCTCAAAAATACACCAGCCCTGAGCCCTAAATTCCTGTCTTCTAACAAAATCTGCTACCTGTGTCCTTGTGATCTGCCCCACCCCTCACCCACCATCCCTGTGGAAATAGAAATCAGGGAAACTGCACAAATACATTGATACTCTGACTACCCCTTTTTGCTGTGAATAATAAAGTCTGTCATCTCGGACTCAGGAGTTCTGTGTCTTCTCTCATGATCCATGAAACTGGCAAGCTGACTTGTTAGCTTGCAGGTTGGGTAAAATCTCAGAGCCTTCACAGCTCTGACCTTGCATTAAATTAAATAGTGGTGAGCATAAATGATATTTTGAGATAGATATGATAGATCTAATATAGATTGAAAATACCTGTAATTTTTATTGGTGACCAGTGGTCATAATTTTTAGGGGTGACATGGCTACAGTCACTGTGGTTTTGCTTATATTCCTAGTTGAAGGAAATGTTCAATTTCAGTTATAAGTTTAGGAAAACAAATATCAGGTTTTTTTCTCATTTGAATTCACAGATCTTGTCTGCTCTCAACTCCCCAAAAGAACACCCGTGAAACCTGTTAATCAAGCAACATAATTCTATTAGATATTTACTGTAGCAAGGGAGAATAACACCTTGATAGAGATTGGTAGTGTCTCAGAAAGGAGATTTCAGGAAAGGACATATATAGGATTTGGGGGTCTGGGCGCAAGTGGTTTAAAGTGGTTTTCCAAAGCAAAAAATTGATGGGGATTGGGCAGTCTGGGAAAAGTAAGACAGTTTAGGACTCATAGACTCAGAGAAGCAAGGATCCTGAAACAAGTCTTGATAAATAAACTTTGTCATAATGGTTAGTTCTTTGCCTCTGTGTGTGGTCAGTGGTCTTGATAGGAAAGCAGTCATCTGTCATGTCCAGATGAGCAAACTATTTGCCCAGATAAATTAATTTCTTGAGCTAGCAATTAATCTATTTATCTTCCTAGGCAGGAATTTTCTGGAACAGTTGTGTCATGTTGATATGGGTGGTGTCAGTTCTTACTCAACAAGACCAGCTTCTTAGCCCGAAATCCCCTTTCTCAAAAAAAATGGAGGCCTGCCTACTTTTGCCTACTTTTGCCATCTATCCCTTCCATACTGTGAGTTTACCAGGGGTAAAGGCTAAATCTTCTCCTCCCAGATGTTGGGTTAGTTTGTTTTCTACATATTTATATTCAAAATGTATAATATATGCTATTTGTAATATTTGCCTTTGTTGATATTGCCTGCTTTAAAAAAAAACAAACCTTAATATTATATCGTAATTTCCCATCATATTATACAATCTTTTTTTTTTAAGATTTTATTTATTTATTTTGCAGAGAGAGAAATAGTGAGAGAGGGAGCACAAGCAGGGGGAGAGGGAGAGGGGAAACAGGCTCCTCACCAAGCAGGGAGCCCGACATGGGGCTTGATCCCAGGACCCTGGGATCATGAAATGAGCCAAAGGCAGACGCTTAACAACTGAGCCATTCAGGCAACCCCCATATTACACAATTTTATAAAAACCATTCCAGTGGATTTGTTATAGAATATTGGGTTGTCGAAAAAATATCCTTCGCTAGATTCCAAGAAGTAGAATTACTAAGATAAAATGTAGAAAACTGTTTAGAACCTTGATCAACAATTACCAATTGCTTTCTTAAATAATTTTACCAATTTACATACCTTCTAGCCCAGCGCGAGGGCCCTGTTTCACCAAACTCTTCATAACACTGGATATTAATATTTTTATTTGCTAACTTGATAGTATAACTAATATGTCATTGGTATATGGATATATATTTGCTTGAGTCCTAAAAATGTTGGATTTTTTTATATATTTGTTTCCTATTTTACTTACTTTTTGAAATTATGCATTGTTTTCCTTTCTTTTTGAAATTGGAACTCAGATGCCAAGAATTCATAAATAACACTCCTTGGTCCATAATTTATTGTTGTTACAGGTTGGTACAAAGGCTCTCTCAAAATTTTTCCTTTTTTCTTCCCTGATATATATATATGTATTGCATATATATGTATATATATATGCAAAAGAAACGATACAAAAGAGTAACTACTGTGTGATTCCATTATGTGAAGTTCAAAAGAAAACAAAACTTATCTTTGATGATAGATCTTAGAAGAGAGGTTACCTTTTGCAGGGGTTATTTATTGTCTGGCAGAAGACAGGAAGTTTCTAGCATTTTACAAATGTTTTATTCTTGACTTGGATGATGATTACATGGAGACACTCATTTCTAAAATCGGTTGAGTTTAATGCTTATGTGCTTTACTGAAGTGTTTACCCAAAAAGCTGCAATAAAAGATCTTTTTTCATTCATGGGAAATATTTACTTGATGAGGAGGTACTGAGTTACTTGCTTTTTCATATATATGTAATACTTGAATAATTTTTCTTTTTCTTTTTAAATTTTTTTAAAAAACTTTATTTATTTATTTGACAGAGAGAGACATAGCGAAGAGAGGAAACATAAGCAGGGGGGACAAAAGGGAGAAGCAGGCTTCCCGCGGAGCTGGGAGCCTGATGGGGGGCTTGATCCCAGGACCCTGGGATCATGGCCTGAGCTGAAGGCAATCCCTTAACAACTGAGCCACCCAGGTGTCTCTAATTTTTTTTTTTAATAGCCTCCTATTGGGACACCTGGCTGGCTCAACTGGTAGAGCGTGTAACTCTTGATTTCCAGGTTGTGAGTTCCAGCTCCATGTTGGGCAGAGAGATTAGTTAAAAACAAAAACAAAAACAAAAAACCTTCTATTGACCCTCCTAGCTATTCTTTTTCCTTTTTGCTCCTTTTTTTAACATTAAAATTGCTACAAAGAGCTATTTGTACCTATTTTTCCTAATTACTCTCTTTTCATTCTCTTTCGAATAAACTCTTTTGTTTGGAAAAAATCCAGCATGAACAAAAGTACAGAGAATTGTAGGGTATGCATCACACAGATTCAGCAGTCATCAGCTCATAGTCAGTCTTGGTTCATCCGCACTCCATCCCACACACACTCCCATTGTGTTATTCTGAAGCAAATCTCTGACGTCGTATCATTTTATCAATAATTATTTTAGTAGATCTTTAAAAGATAAGATTTTTTTAACCTATCCATGATGCCACAAAGCTACAAAACAATATCCTAATATCTAAAATGTTATGATAAAAGAGCCTAATACCATAGTACCTTCAAATTGACAATGATTCCTTAATATAATTAAATATCAAATTGGGGTTCAAATTCCCAATCGTCTTACAAATAATAACACATATTTTTTGTTTGAATCAGAATATAAAGAGGCCTATATGTTACATTTGGCTGCTATGAACCTTAAATTTACTTTTTTTAAAGATTGTATTTATTTATTTGAGAGAAAGAGCACAAGCAGCAGGAGCAGAAGGCCAAGGGAGAGGGAGAAACAGACTCCCCACTGAGCAAGGAGCCCAACACAAGACTTGATCCCAGGACTCTGGGATCATGACCTGAGTCCAAGACAGCCACCTAACTGACCGAGCCACCCAGGCACCCCACCTTGAATTTATTTTAAAGACTCCTCCTCCCTCCTCCTTTTTTTTTTTCTTTTTAATTTATTTATTGAAGAAACTAGGTCGCTTGAGTTTCCTACAGTCTGGATTTTGCTGATCCCATCCCCTTGATATATTGCTCAACGTGTTCTTACCCTGATTTCTTCTGTAACTTGGTAGTTGGCAATTAACCCTGGTGACTTGATCAGATTCAAGTTTAGATGTCAGGGAAGTATAGTTCAGAGACAGCGTAATGATCGCCTATCGGGGGCCACAGGATATCTAGCTGTCTCTTTCTTACTTTGTCTCTCTTTTGTGATCATTGGTGATCACTGTCCACCGCTCTTTTCAGTGGTTGCATCATTCCTTCTCCACTTAACAACGAGAATATTTTTAGAAAGAGAAAATTTCTTCCATCAGCTATCTGGCTATCCTGATATACGATATAAAGTGTTGACGTAGCAAAGATAGGTCACGCTTGACTCCTGCCTTTTGTTTTCATTTGCTTTTTTTCAAACCAGTAAATTATTTCCCTAGCATCCTCCAGAAGTGAACTTTGAAAATTTGGGAGTATTTGTGGTATCCTTCCAAACTCGTGGGTCTCAACATATTGTACATGTTTCCACTCATTCTTACTGACGGAAATTCTATTTCTAATCTACTGTATTGTCAAAGATCGTTGACTGAAAACATACGGCATTAGGTTGTTATAAAATCGTTTAACCTCTATGGACAGCAGATTGGCAATCTTGAACAAATTATAAAGTGTACATTCCCTTTGACCCATTTACCTTTAAGAATGTATCCTACAGGACGCCTGGGTGGCTCAGTGGGTTAAGCCGCTGCCTTCGGCTCAGGTCATGATCTCAGGGTCCTGGGATCGAGTCCCGCGTCGGGCTCTCTGCTCACCAGGGAGCCTGCTTCCTTCTCTCTCTCTCTCTTTGCCTGCCTCTCAGTGTACTTGTAATTTCTCTCTGTCAAATAAATAAAATCTTAAAAAAAAAAAAAGAATGTATCCTACAGATACACTCACATGTGTGCAAAGTGGTTGTATACAAAGATATTAATTGCAATCTTGATTATTTTAGCCAGAAATTGGAAAGAGGTATTTGTAAACCCCTGTTCATAGCAGCATTATTCAATAGCCAAAAGGGGGAAGTAACACAAATCTTCCTTGATGGGTGAATGGATAAAGAACATGGTATACACATACAGTGGAAAATTAGTCAGTCATAACAAGGAAGGACATTCTGACCCATGCCACAACATGCATGATCCTTAAGAACATTATACTAACTGAATTAAACTATAGCAAAAAGAAAAATGTTACAGAGTTTCAGCCAAGCTCATAGAAACAGAAAGCAGAATGGTGGTTGCCAGGACTAGTAGGAGAAAGAAATGGAAGGTCGGTGTTTCATGGGTATAGAGTTCCGGTTTTGCACGGTGAAAAATTCTGGAGACTGGTTGCACCTTGCTCATTTGGGCAGCACAGACACTAAAATCTGAGACTGGTCACACAGCAATATGAATATACTTAATGTGACTGAGCCGCACAGTTGAAATGGTGAAGATGGTACATCTTATGTGGCGTGTATTATATACCAGTGTATTATATACCACAATTACAAATCAAAAATTTTTCAACTGTTTGAAAATGTCAGGAACAGGGCATCTGGGTGGCTCAGTGGGTTAAGCCGCTGCCTTCGGCTTGGGTCATGATCTCAGGGTCCTGGGATCAAGTCCCGCATCGGGCTCTCTGCTCAGCAGGGGGCCTGCTTCCCTTCCTCTTTCTCTGCCTGCCTCTCTGCCTACTTGTGACCCCTCTCTGTCAAATAAATAAATAAAATCTTAAAAAAAAAAAAAAAAAGAAAAGAAAATGTCAGGAACAACTTAAGATTTTCATTATTAGCATGAATTTTTACCATTCTCTGTAATGTGTAATGCTAGTTTTAAATGCAGATATCATTAGTATTTAGCCACAGGCGGAATCATAGAAATTCCACAATTTTCGTGGTTTGGCCTGTCTCCAAGGAGTGCCTAGAGCTGCGGAGAAGAGACAAACACAAGAAAGATTGAGGATGGTTGGAAGGAGGAAGACCCGCCCATCTCTCCCCAAGCTCAAAGCCCGACCAGGGCACGCTTTCTTTTTCAGCTCAGAGGGGCGTGCTGGTGGGTTGTGGCTCCTTCCAGCCGCTGACGCCGGTGCCGTCCCCTGGCCGAGTCGGGAGACAGGCCGGCCAGGTGTCTTACCTTCCCAAGGACCCACTGCCTCCACCAGGCAGACAGGCAACTCCCAGCGCGACCGTCACCTCCGCGCGGCGCCACTCACGCTCCGCCTCTGGATCTGCGAGAGCAGCGCCAAGAATACCGCAGCAGCCCATCCTGACCATCCCCACGAGGGCCCCCAGGACCCTTCCCCGGGCGGAAGGTGGAGACCTTAGCCATGAGGTTGGCTCCGGAAGCAGGGATCGCAAGCATCCAGAGTAGTAACATCCAGAGCAGTGCTGTCCAATGGAATTAGTAATATGAATCACATATGTAAGCCATGCAGTATGTAATTTTAAAATTTCTAGTAATTTTTAAATTTCTAAGAAACTGAAAAGAAACAGATGATATTAATTTTAATAGTATATTTTATTTAACTTAAAGTATCTAAAATAGTATCATTTCAATAGGTAATTAATACGAATAATTATTAACATATTTACCTTTTTTTTTCCATACTAAGTCTTCAAAATCCAAGATGTATTGGGGCACATCTCACTGCAAGCACTCAGTGCCACATGTGGCTTAGTGGCTAATGTATTGGGCCAGCAAGGCAGGTTTAGAGAATGAAGAGAGAAGTGGGTGACTGGGGTCCTGTTGCCACTTGCTGTCCTAACACTGGCTGCTGAAACAAGTCTCTGCCAACCTCAGGCAAGCACATCACATGAAAAAGCTATTGGGCATCACGATTTCTGTGAGTAATTTTGATGACTATTGTTTCGCTATTTTAACGATTGTTACCAAGACTTAAATATTCCTGTATATATGATTACCAGGTCATGCAGATGTTTATTGAAGCATAGTTCTAATGCTAGTGCTGAAAAACAATAGACCCAGGTCCATAAACACAGAAGAGGACGTGTCAGTTGCCACGAGGGAGACCAAGTAATAAACCCCATGCCCCATGCTGTTCTTTTAGGAACCACCACCTTGGGAAACAGAAAAACTGAGAAATAAAAATCAACATTCCAGCAGATACACTTTTAAGTTTGCAAAATGGTTCCATAGCCAGGCCAAAAGAAAGGCAAAAAAAAAAAAAAAAAAAAAACAGCCTGGCCCCCTGGCTTCGAAATCCTAGCCAGAGTAAGGCGCATCTGAGCTGCCCCACTGCACGTGTGAACACTCAGAATTCCCCGGCAGGCTCCTGGCCACTAGAACGCAGCCATTACGCAACATCTCCCCTCTCATCAGCCTTTTCCTTTTAGGAATGACTTTACTGACGGACTAGCCTGTCATGTAGTGGTGAAGGAGAGTAACTACAGGCGGCTCTATAAAAAGCTTAATGCCTAGTGTCTTGATACATCAAAAGAATAAATGTGCATAAAAAAACCTCCTGGAAACCCACCACTCAATTTAAGAACTACGAAAATACCTTTTGGTGCCTTCAACCATGCGCCTTGTTTCTATCTTGTCCTGCCTCCTCACCACAGGGAACAGTAGGTTGAATTTTATGGTGCCCTTTAAAAAAAAATTTTTTTTTAAATATGTAGCTTTATCATATGCGTAATCAACCTCAAACAAAATATTGTTTAGTTTACTTGCTGGAGCTTTACAATAAGTGTGGTATTGTGACAGTGCCATTTTCTGCAACCTACCTTTTTCAGGTTTATAAAAAATTTATATGGAAAATATTTGTTTTATTTTATATTTGAAAATATAAATGTTCTAATTATATTCGACCAGGTTATGTGTGTAGCTGTAGTACATTCACTAGCTGAATGTGTAGGCTTTTTATTTATACGTTCTTCTCTCAATGGACATTCGGTAGCCTCCAATTTTTTGCTATTTTGCTGTTGTAAACAGTCCTGCGACGAATATTCTTACGCACGCACAAGGATTTCTCCGTAATCTATTCTAGTTCAGTTTTAAGAAATATTGCAAAGTGTCTTTCAGTTATACCAATTCGTGATTCTAATAATTTCAATGATCTGATTTGTAGATTCGTTTATTGTTTTCTATGTACACAGTTACACTAGCTGCAGCCAGTAACAGTATTGTTTCCTTCATTCTCCTTCTATCTGTGCTAAGCTTGCCCTATGGAGCAGACACCTTTATCTTGTTCTGCTCTTAAAGTAATAGCGACTTTCAATGATTCACCGTTAAGAAGGTTGACTACTGGGGGTGCCTGGGTGGCTCAGCTAGTTAAGCAGCTGCCTTCAGCTCAGGTCATGAGCCCAGCGTCCTGGGATCGAGTCCCACAAAGGGCTCCTTGCTCATCAGGGAGCCTGCTTCTCTCTGTCTCTGTCTGCATGTGCTCGCTCCCTCTCTCTCTGACAAATAAATAAAATCTTTAAAAAAAAAAAAAAGAATGTGGACTACTGAAGGCTTTTTTTAAAAAGATAACCCTTTAATGTTAGGAAGTTTCATTTTATTCCTGCTTTACTAAGGGCTTTTTTTCATGTTTGGATGTTGACTTTTACTGAATGCTTTTACTACTTCTGTTGAGATAATCATATAACTTCTCCTTTAACCCACTTATGTGAAGAGTTAACGTTACCGGGTTTTATGTTGAATCATCCTAGTTTTTCTGGAATAAATCCAGCTTAGTCATGATAAATTGTCTTTATCATACACTGTTAGACTTGATTTGCTAATATTTTGTTTAAAGCATTTCCATCTATGTTCATGAGGGATTCTGGTCTGTTACTTTCTCGCAGAGTCTTGGCTCATTCTATTTCAAGGTTGTACTAATCTCATATGAGTTGGGGAGTATTGCTTCTTTTGATATTCTTTATAAGAGTTGGTATAAAATTAGAGGTGTTCGGGTGGCTCAGTTGGTTCAGTGTTAAGTATCCGACTCTTGATTTTGACTCAGGTCATGGTCTCAGGGCTGTGGGATCCAGCCCTGCTCCCAGCTCCACGCTCAGCAGGAGGTCTGCTTGAGATTCTCTCCCTCCACCCTCTCCTACCCCGCATGCACTCTAGCTCACTCTCTCTCCCTAAAATAAATAAATCTTAAAAATAAAGTAAAATAAAATAAAATTAATTTATCCTATGAAAACCTGCTAGGAATTGCCTAAAAACCAGTGAAGCTTAATTTTTTTTTAAGCCACTGATTCAATTTCTGTAATACTATTGAAAACTCGGGCTTTTTTGTTATCTCTTTGACAAACTATATTTTTCTAGAAACGTTTCCCTTTAAGTTTTTAAATTCGCTGATGTAATGTTATCCGTGGTATGTTCACCCTATCTTTTTAATCCCTTCAGTATTTGCAGCTTTCTTCTCTTCTTTATCTCTATTATTCATGCATGCTATTACCCTCTTTCTTAATGACTCTTACCAGAGGGTCTATTTTATCTGGTGTCAGCTTGTTGGTCATCTCTATTGCACATTTGTTGCCCGTGGCATTAGTTTATGCTCTCATCTTTACCTCTTCCGTATGCTCTGAGTTTCTGGTGGGGTTTTTCTTCCCTTTTTATTCCTTCCTTTCCCTCCACTCTGCTTTCCTCTAGCTCATTAATTTTCAGTCTTTTTTTTTTCCTAGTATAAGCATCTAAAGCTATAAATTTCCCTATAATTACCATTTTTGCTGCATCCACTAGTTTTGTTATGTAGAATTCTTATCACATCATGTAACAGTCTCTATACAGTGTTCAGTTTTTATTATGAGTTCTTACTTGACTCATAAATTATTTAGAAGTGTACTTTCTAATTAATTTCCAAAACTTGGGGAGGGTATCATTTTTCTTTCTGTTTCAGATTTCTAATTTAATTGCATAACTTAGATCTATGGCCATAGGTCATAAAAAATGGTTTATGTAAACCATATTATTTGAAATTTATTGAAACTAGCTTTATGACCTTTTATATGGTCAGTTTTTAGAAATGTTCATGTGTACTTGAAAATAATGTCTATTCCTTGATGAATGGATGCAGAATAATTTGTAAACATCCAGTAAATCAGGCTGGTTGGCTCTATTATTTAAAATCTTTCTTGAGGTTGGCTCAGTGGGTTAAAGCCTCTGCCTTCAGCTCAGGTCATGATCCCAGGGTTCTGGGATCGAGCCCCGCATTGGGTTCTCTGCTCAGCAGGGAGCCTGCTTCCCCCACTCCCTGCCTATTTGTGATCTCTCTTTCTGTCAAATAAATAAATAAAACCTTTTAAAAAATAAAAAAAAAATCTTTCTTAACCTACCAATAATTGAAAGCATTGTACTGATACAATATACACCCCCTATATTGGATTAGTCTATTTTTTCTATAGTTCTATAAATTTTTATTTTATATGTTTGAATGCTATTTCAGAAGGTACTTACAACTTTAGAACTATGGTATCTTCTTGATGAATTAAATCTTTTATCATGATAATGATAAGAGCCCTAATAATACATTTTGCTTTGTAGTGTAGTCTGTCTCATATCTATATAATTACACCAGCTCTCTTTTAGTTAGCATGTCGCTGGTATATCTTCTTTCATCATTTTATTTTCATCCTTTCCGTATCCTTTTATTTTAGGTGTGTCTCAGGTTTTTGTCTATTTATTTATTTATTCATTTATTTTTCTTTTCATGAGCTCTATGCCCAATGTGGGGCTTGAACTAATGACCCTGAGATCAAGAGTTGCATGCTCCACTGACTGAGCCAGACAGGTACCCCGATCCAGATGCTTTTTAAAAGAAAATAATTCCAACTCTGAGCACTCCCATAAAGTCAGTGGAGTATTTTTGATGCTGCTGCTGGCAAGAGAAAAAAAAAAAAAAACTGAGAAAGAAGTGATTCAAACTCGTGGCTGTATCCCAGAGACCTTGGGGGATCTGACAAAGGCTATAATTACCGAAAAAAATATATCCTCAAATCATGTTGGGTACAGTGTCAGGTGGTTCAAAGACCCCTGATGCCCATTTGCTCACCCTAGCTAGCCATGGGGAGTAAGAATGTGACCAAAGAGAAATAAGGTCTCATTTTTTTTTTTTTAAGATTTTATTTATTTGTCAGAGAGAGAGAGGGAGAGCGAGCGAGCACAGGCAGACAGAGTGGAAGGCAGAGGCAGAGGGAGAAGCAGGCTCCCTGCTGAGCAAGGAGCCGGATATGGGACTCGATCCCAGGACACTGGGATCATGACCTGAGCCGAAGGCAGCTGCTTAACCAACTGAGCCACCCAGGCGTCCCTAAGGTCTCATTTAATATCTCAGCCCAACTTTTATAAAGAAGACAAAGCCACTGGGATTTTTTCCCCAATGCTTTTCTAAAGACAAATAAAAGCATCTCTTATTAAATGTTCACTGTTCACCATTTTTAGCATATTAGCTTTAAATTATATCAAAGATCTAGTCAAGTTTTTCATGTTGCATAAAAAAATGTGCAGGGTGATAGGCCCCTTTGTGTAATTAATGCCTACACTGTCTTTATGCTTATTTTGCAAAGACTGAGCACAGTTTCACTAATAAGTTATTATAAGAGTTTCTACTTGTAATAACTTTGCTTATATGAATGAGATTTTCGTCACTTCATTTATGCCAAGACCTTAACCAGGAACAAGCTCCCAACTCAAATAATTCCCTTATGGGGAAAACAGTTTTATGCGATGGTCAGCTTTTTAGGAATGCCCCAAGTGAAAAGCTGGATTGTCTTGTTTCATGCACATTGGTCTTGCTCCCACTCCCATCCCCTGGCTACCTTTCAGGGCCCCCAGGAAAGAAATGGCATAGCAGAAAGACCTGGGAGTCCACTCTGACTTCTGCCAGGAAGCCTCAGGCAGATTAATTCCCATCTCCAAATTTTCATTTAATCATCTGTCCAGGAACAATGACAATATTCACAGAGTGCTTAGGCAAGGACAGTAAGGTTGCAAGAAACATTGACTCCCTGCACACTATCCTGGTGTGGCTTAACAAATGTTTATTGACTGTAACTGATAACTGGTTCTGGTTAATTGTCTTGCTAGGAAAAGGGATCTGGCTTTGTCTGCTGGGTCCATTTAGAATTATGTCTTGCCTATTGTTCAATGGGGGATCCTGTAGCCAAACAAATGAATAGTTAATTGAAAGCCAGGCAACTAGGGCTTTTTGCTTTGGGTGGAAACTTAATTCCCAGACAATCCATACATTATGTATAAACTGCCTTGACCCGCTTCTGTGCTTGGCACTCAGGCCAGTGCCCAGCACAGCAAGATCATAGAAGGGTAGGGGGGACAAGGGTGAGGGTAGGGGTCAGTGACCCAGTTTAGAGCTTCCCTCTCACTCTGCAAGGATGAAGAAACTCCCAGCCATCAAGGATGAACACAAACTTGATTCATCATGAGGATACGCGATGGTCACCTCTGCCACAGTCCGGAAGGTAATCTTGCTGATCCTACTGCCAGGCAGAGTGCAACTACTTCCAGAAACGCTGTGTGGTTTCTAATAAGGTGAAATATACACTCACTGTATGACCCAGCGATCCCATTTACCCAAGAGGTACTTATCTACGAGAAATAAACATTTGTCCACACAAGGACTTGTAGGTGAATGTTCTAGCAGCTTTATCATAATAGCCCCAAACTGGAAACAGCTCAGATGCCCTTCAACTGGAGCATGAATTACAAATGGGTTCATCTAAGCAGAATTCTGCTCTGTAATAAAAAGAACTGGACTCTTGATATATAAAACAACACAAACGCCTCTCAAAAGCGTCATACTGAGTGAAAGAATCCAGTTGGAAAAAGCTAGATGATTTGTATTTATATGGAATTTAAGAAAAAGCAAAACTACAATGGTGTGAAGAAGTTCAGCAGTTGGGCTGGGGAAAGTGGGAGGGAGTGACTAAAAGGGGCACAGGGGAATTTTCTGAGGTGATATGATTATTCTATAACATGACTGTGGTGGTGGTTATGTGAAAATAGACACTTCTCCTGTCTTATTGAATTGTGCTTAAAATTAAAGAATTTCATTGTGTATAAATCGTACCTCAATGAAGCTGACTTAAAAAAAAAAAATTATGTAACTTGCAGCTGTCATGTTTGTCTCTCAGTAAAACCTAAGACTCACGAAGCTTACTGGAGTTTGATCTCAGACTCATTTTTCAAGCAGGTCAATGGGCCGCCAAAGAATTCCCTAGGACCTCGTTCTGACCCTGTGGCAGCAAAGGCTGCTGCAGGCTTCTAGAACCAAGCTTACATGGTGTTTTCTGCTTCAGAAGTCCACAGGTTTAAAGCCCAGAAAGGAATTTGGGTCATTCCTATGATGTGGAACCACCTGGTGTGGCTCAAGGGGACCCAAAAGTCCTTCAGATGACCCCTGGGGGATGGGGCTGAAGGAAAGAGATTGAATTCTCAAGCAGATTCCCCACTAAGTGGGGAGCTCGATACGGGCCTTGATCTCACAACCCTGAGATGATGACTTGAGCTGAAATCAAGTCAGGCTTCACCGACTGAGCCATGGAGGCGCCGCTGATCTAGTCAGCACTTCTGCGGAGTAAGCATCACCTTCCCAGAGCTTCCCACCCAGGAGACATATTTCTTGCCACCAGGATGATGAGCACGACTTGTCCATCTTCTACCGCCTTCGTGGAGCCTCCCAAGGACCTTGCAAGGCAGCTGTTATCATTGTCCCCGTTTTGTAGGTGGAAGAAACCAAGACTCAGAGAGCTTGGGTCGATGTTGCAGGATCACACAGCCCTGAATCAACCCAGAAGGGCCAGATCCTGCCTAAGTCTTGTCTCTTCAAAGCCCTCACTTTCGGCAGCAAGCTGTCCACCCGCTGAAGGGCTCTCCTACTTTTAAAGGATCAGGCCTCTGGAGATAACTTTAAGAAGCTAAGTTTTTCTGAAGACTAACAGCTCTGGGTCTCTGCCACACTCCCATAGGTGGTTACATTTCAGAGTCCTACAACACAGAGTTCAGGATAATAATTCTTCAACCGCTTTTAGAAGCAGGTATTATTACTCATTGCTGGCTATGGCCATGGGAAAGACTCCCTCAGGCCTGCATGGCCCATCCCATTGGTTCATGTGGGGGATTCTGAACTCCACAGGGCCCCAAAGGAAGGGCTACACCACGGACAGGCTGTGTGGTCTTGGCCAGGTGACTTGGCTTCTCTGTGCCTGAGTTTCCTCATCTGTCAAGGAGAGAAAAGTTATTCTTACCCCTTAGGGCAGTTGTGAGGATTAAATGAAATCCTATACATAAAGCCCTTGGGGTACATGGGTGGCTCAGGTCAGGGAGTCAGGGTCCTGAGATCCAGCCTGCTCAGCAGGGAATCTGCTTCTGCCCCTCCCCTCCCGCCTCCCTCTCCCACCTCCCACTCCTGCTCTCTCTCAAATTAATAAATAAATAAGATTTTGTTTATTTAGTTGACAGAGATCACAAGTAGGCAGAGAGGCAGACAGAGAGAGAGGGAGAAGCAGGCCCCCTCCTGAGCAGAGAGCCTGATATGGGGCTCAATTCCCTGGACCCTGAGATCGTGACCTAGGCCGAAGGCAGAGGCTTAATCCGCTGAGCCACCCAGGTGCCCCATAAATAAATAAATAAAATCATAAAAAATAAAAAATCTTCAAAAGTCTTGAGACCAGGACATAGCACACAGTAATTGTGCAATAAATGTTAGTTAGAACTGAAAGAAAAGAACCCTGAATTCCTTTCTGGGCTTTGAAACTACGGACTCCCGAAGCAGAAAACCCCACATAAGCTCTGGTTCTAGAGGCCTCCAACAGCCTTTCCCACCACAGGCTCAGAAAAAGGTCCCTGGGAATTCTTTTGAGACCCACTGACCTGACTGAAAAAAAAAGTCTAAAATCAAACCAAAGTAAACTTCACTAGTGCTCATTTCAGTGCTAAGGATATGACATCAGGACTGTGGCAGGCGGCTGGGGCCCTCTTAGCTTCTTCCAGCTCTCAGTAACAGATGGGGGTGGGGGCAAGGGGGCTGGCTGAGCCCAATTCACCTGTAGGCTGCACCGGGAGAGGCAGGCTTCTGGACAAGGTTTGAGTTTATAGCCACACATAGATTGTTAAGGAGTTGGAAAAGAGCGCAGGATCTGGCTTGGAGATTTTGTTCAAAGGGGCAAGCCCAAGGCAGTGAACTTTCCCCTTTTTCTTCCCCTACCCGTCAGGTCAGAGAGGGAGCAGCCCTGGTTAGGTACCACCTAACCTACCTAACCTAACCTCACTGGCCTCACTGGCCGGCCCAGGGTAAGCTCCTGCCTCAAGCCAGGCCAACCAGAATCCCTCCCTGATGATTTAGAATTGTGCCCAGAAGACTCTGGGCTCATTCTGCTCATCACCCTGGAAGAGAGGTGTACTTGGAAGCTGCTGGCTGAGGCCATTTTCTGTCATGCTCCCTAGGATGCAGGGAAGGCCAGGCTTCAGGGAGACAGAAAGATGGAACAGAAACGGGGTTGGAGGAAAGTGACTTTCTGAGTCCTCCAAACCCAGGCGCTGGGTTTCATCTCTTCTCCAAGACCCAGCTGTATCCTTGTGCTTCGATTTCTTAAGATGTCCCTGTATCCCTATTCTATACAACCCCCCTTGGTCATTAACCTGTCCCCAGTTATTTCTAGCAGTCTCAGTCCCAAGAATCTTCATGAAGGCAACCTGAGGCAAGCGCCTCTTTCTGTCTCCTTCCCCTCGGTGTGACTTCTGGTCACCCTCCCAGCTTCCTGGAGGGCAACTTCAGCCCAGACAAGGGTGCCCCCCCAGGCAATACCAGTGGACAGGGGAGGCCAGTCTCCAGCTCCTTCTGTGGCCCCTCCCTCCCTCTCCCCCCAGGCCTGTCCCCTACTCTTCTCTGGAGCCTGTCCTCGTGCAGCCTTCCAAACACACCTCATCCCTGGTTCCTGCCTGCAGAGGTCTTCGGACCAGCTGTTTCGTGACTACCTTTTTTCCCTGTCCCAGTTCCTCTTTGTCTGCCCCTGTGGCTGTGTGTGTCATACCTCCCAGGTGGTGGCTACAGTGTAATGGGGCTTTCAAAGTCTCCCTGGCAGCCAGTGTGGGGAGATGCTTGGGAAAAAGAAACACTTTCAGAAGTTCTTAAATGGATTTGAAAGGAAGAGTGCCAGCTTCAGAGTGAAGAGACCGGATTCTGGTCTGGCCTCACTTCTAACTTGCTGTGTGACTTTAAGTTTCAGTTGCTTCGGCTGCTGAGTGACAGAAATAGATGAGATCAAAGGCTTGCCAGGGAGCCCTAGTCGAGGTGCCTGGGTCATCACCTTGGAAACCGTATCGAGGGAAAAGGGATGGCCCCATGGGGCCCCATTTCTCTTCACTCAGAGTGGCCCCACTTGTATCTGCTTTCTACTCTGAGCATCCTTGCCAGATGCTGCCTTAGCCCAGGTTCCCTAGAAGCAGAGCTCAAGGCAGAGTGTGTGTGCCGCCACTTGGTGAGGGAGTGCAGTGCCAGGGAAGCTGCAGTGAGGAAAAAGGGGTGAGACAGATGAGGACAGAGAGATTTGCTGAGGTGGCCACCATGAGCATCAATGATGCTAGATGCCCCCCCCCACCAAATGTCCATGCAATTTGAGAGGACATGAAGATAATGTTCTTAAGGAGCTCTGGGGGGACAGGAAAGAGAGGGACTGATAATCCCACGGGGCGGGGGGTTGGGGGGGCCATGGTATTTGTCATGTTCATTCGGACAGGCCTGGCCCCTGCTGCTAGCCTGGGCTCCCCTCCATTCAGGGCGCAGCTGCAGGCTCCAGATGGGAGGTAGATTTGTTAGTATTTAAGGGATTGGAGGATTAAATGGGCCAGAGAAGCTTCCTCCACACAGCCTCATCCTTTAATGGCTGGAAGCCCAACCCTGGTGTTATTAATTTGATATTACATCATAGGCACTTCATGCCCCTTCCTTTGAAGCCCAGAAGGCTTGCAAAACCAGCAGAGAATAAGAGATTGGGGTCAGAGTCAGATGCCTCAATCCTTCTTCTTGGCATATACATAGAGCAATCTGTAGAAGGAAGAGCAGACTGTCCCAAACCAAATCTGGGATCCAGTCTGAGCATTGTTGGCTGACCTTGGGGATGCTATTTCAGTCAGGATACTGGCTTTCTCTGCTGCAAAATAGGGACATCGGAGCAAATGAAAGAAAAAAAGCTATAAAGCCAGTGTGCCCTTTTGTGGGGCTGGGATGGGCACCAGGATGTGCAGCCTGTGGGCTGCTGTGCACCATGGGGGGGGGGTGCCAATGGAAAATGACCCCAAGACAGGCCCTAGTCACAGCCAAGATAGGACATGAGCTCTGATCAAAATGAGAAGGAATAAAACTCTGTAAAAGTCTGCCATAGGAATGCACAGGCAAGAAAATGGAATGGAAATGGGCTCAAATCCATTATCTCACTCAGGAAACATCAGGTTCAAGGTCAGACTATGGTAAAGAACAAACCCACCAGCGTGAGGCTCTGTGCCAAGCACTCCATCTCCATGACGTTATGAAATCATCACAGCCCTAGTGCAGTAGATGCAACAGGCTTCTCCTTGTCACAGATGAGGAAACTGAGGCTGGGAGGGGTTGAGTAATTTACCCGAGTGTCACAGCTAGTTAGGACCAATATCAGGATTGAAACCCAGGCAGTCTGCTTCCTGATTGTTCTCGGGCTTTGCCCTTTATTCTTTCCCCAAGCAGCCTCTTAGAGTCAGATTACCATCTGTATTCCCAATTCACGATTCACGAGTCAGTCTGCCCTGTTCCTAGGTCTGGCCTAAGCTTCAGATCCGTGGGCCCAACAGCCTTCCTGACCCACCTCAAGTATTCTTCCAAGGAAGAATTCTCATTTATCCTAAACTTGCTTTAATCTACTTCCCAGAGGACGCCTCCACCACCCACCCAGCTGTAGAACCTAGCCAGAGCCTGAGCTTTTCTCTCCTCACCCCTGACACCCAAGGTACCACCATGGTACCCTCCATACACCTGAGGTCATCAACTTTCTCCTTGCTGCCGTGGCTGCTAGCAGTGCAGGACCCTCACTAGAACAAATGCATGTCATGTGCTCCACCTGGGGGTCTCTGGTCCTGCCTCTTCTCATCTACCCCACACTAAAATGCAAATATGATGGTGCTACTTCCCTACCCCAGAACTCTTGAACTGCTTCCAGTTGTTCCCAGGACAGAGGCCCTCTTCATCTGAACCCTTTCCCAGGCCACCTCCCGTTGCCCTTCCTCCTGCACTCTGCTGCTCTGGCTGAAATGTTCTTTCCTCCAGACAACAGCTTCTCTCTAGATGCTAAGCCTCCTGCCTGGCTGCTCCCTCTGCCTGGAACACTTTGCTACACTCCGTGTTCCCTCCACGGCTGCTCAGACTTCATTGTCAGCTCAGAAGTCCAAAGTCACAACTGGGATGTTGGTCTTCCAGAAGCCGGGTCTGATTCCACCCTCTCCAAGTCTATATTCACACCTCAGTACTTTTCTCACCACACCCTTTACCAATGCCCCCTTCCCGCCACCAGTGTAGGCCTTACTAGAGCTGGGTTTGTCATTCTTGTCCGCAGGGTGAGCTGCTCACAGCAGGGAGTTAATACATATTTGGAAGGGAGAGAGAGCAAGTGACTTTTCCAAAGCCACAAAGTCCAGGAGAGTGACAAATCCATAAGTAGAATCTGCATCAATCCACTCCAGGTCACCCCAACTTGTTAAGAATGCGCGGCTCCTCTCTGCCCTACCCTCTAATCCCGCCCATTATTTAATTCCTAGCGTCAAGTGCCATAGAGGTGTCATTTTATGAAGCGACATCTTCCATCTGAAAAAGGAAAGCGCGTAGCGCAGGGTGGGAGGACATAATTCCGCCCCCCCCCGCCCCCCGCCCCTGTCCTCAAGGACAATGGAAATCCAGCCTTAGCCTCTGGATCAAGCGAGTCTTACCCCAGGTCCCTATGCCGACCCCTAACCCCGCTCCACCAGTATCCCGGCCTCAGCCAGCCAAGGCCAAGATTCTCTCCCAGACGTCATCGGCGACCCCAGGAACGCCCAGCCCCCACAGGGCCACACTACAAGCGTAGCGCGCGCAGGGCGGGGCCCCGCTCCCCGCCGGGAACGCCACCACTAGGAAGTCCCTTGAAGCCCTGGCAGGGCGCGCTCCGCCTCCCCCGCTCCATCAGTCCCTCCCCGCGTCCCTCTCCTTCCTCCCGGCGGGCGCCGGCCCCGCCCCCCAGAGCCTCGCCCCCGCACCGGCCCCGCCCCCGCCCGTGCTTCCCAGGCTGCGCGCTCCCTCGCACGTACGCCCCCATCCGCTCCGGTCCGCCCCCCGCTCGGTGTCTGCGCTTGCCGCTGCCGCGGGGCCGGCACAGTGCTTCCGCAAGTCGGAAAGCGGGCCGAGACCCCGGTCGCCGGCGGGGCAGCCATGGAGGCAGCGGCGCGGAGGCGGCAGCATCCGGGAGCGGCGGGTGGCGCGGCCGCGCAGCCTGGCGCCTCCTTCCTGCAGGCTAGGTGGGCGCGCGCCGGCGCGGGGAGCGAGGCCGTGGCCCCCACGTGACGCGGGGCGGGCGGCAGGGACCGGGTTGGAGAAGCCCCGGGTGGGCCTGGGACTGCCGCGGGAGTCCGATTACTCTGCGCGGCACTCGCTGTGCCCGGGCGCCTGGGCCGCGTCTCCACAGCCCTTTCTCTTCCTGGGGACGCCCCGGGACCAGGCAGGCTCGGCAGCCCCCGCCTCCCGGGCCGGCTTGGGACAAGCCTCTGACGATACTAGTCTAGGGGTCCAAGAAATTCGGGGTGGGGGAGGCGTGCCCCAGGTTCCCGGCGCACACTGCCCGCAACGCACTTGCACGCCCTGGGCGCCACCGAGCTCTTGGGGTCCCTCCAAGCGGAATAGGAGTTGGATTTTGGTGTCAGTGGGGAGGCGCGCTTCTTATCCCAAGAATGTGAGAATGGAGATTCGGGAGACAGTGAAGTGTGTGGAAGCTCCCTTCCTGAGAAAGAACGACGAAGGGCTTTTCGCAAACGTTCGGCTGTTCCCTTCTCTCACTAAGGGGAAAAAGTTACAGGTTTATGTAGTTGAGACCAGGAGGGGCAGAAGAAGCTCGGAAACCACCTTTTAGTCTTTCCCTCCATTCAGCCTTCATCCTGGGCCAGAAAGCATCTTCGGTGTGCCCCGTGCTGTGGAGGCATGAAAGGGGTGGGCGACGGGAAGCCAGAGAGGTTGAGAGGTCATCTTGGAATGCTTCGTGGAGGAGGTGGCACTTGAGCTTAGTCTCCGAGTATTCAATAGAGGACTCTGAGGAAAGCCTCTTCCAGTGGGGGGAGGTGGTGGTGGAAAGTTTGGGGAGAGTCAAATGGTCAGTGGTTCTGGAGCTTTCAGGTGTACAGCGGCCAAGGCAAGCGGACTGACTGGGAAGGGCCTTTTCCTGGCAGCAGGGCTGGGACTAGAGTGAAGGCCTAGACTGCAGGTTTTAAGGAAATTTAAGAAGACGCTCACTCTCAAGCACCCTGTGCCTACTTAAATGTTAAGCCCTATGTGCCTCACTTGCCTCACTCTAGTTCCAGCCCTAAATGGTAGGTTAAAAATGCAGCCTTTTTCTGGTAAGCACAGGGGAGCCATGGAAGGTTTTTGAGCAGGAGTGTGCTCAGAGTCAATTTTAGGAATTTGGTGGTATGATTTGGTATGAGGGAGGAAGTCTGAGAGACTTGGCTGTGCCGATAGCTCTTTATCCTGCTACTGAGGGTCATCTGGGTTCTGGATCCTCTTCAACTTAGGGGTCTTTGACTGCCCTGGACGGTGGTGGCCCATTTAGAACAACCTGTGGGTATCAGATACGATCTCACTTTATCTCATATGTGGGGCTTCCATATGCAGAGTCTGACTCAGTCTTTTTCCTGTTTTGTATGTGGAAACATATACATATTTTGTATATGTGCAAAAACGTTTTGTGTTTGAGGCCCAGGGAGGTGACATCATTTGCTGGCAAGAGCCAGGGTCTAAACCCAGGGCTTCTGTTCTGTTGCACTTGGGCTGCTGAGGAGTAGTGCTCATCTTTCCTCCTGTAGGAGCTCACTTCCAGCCAGGGTGCTCCCTGGGGGTGGCACTGGACTGACTCACTTCCAGGGTTTCCCCACCACCCTTGTAGCGTACCTGTAGGACCATTTTCAGTATCACTGTTGCTTAAGACAGTAGGTAGAATCAACCTGCCCGGTTCCTAAGATGCTTGGACTTCCTCCGCTGTATCCATGCTTTGCTTACATGCCTCTAATGACACAGGGTTCACTATCTTTCAAAGTAGCCCATTCCGGTTTCTGCCTGCTCTGTTGATAGTTTCTGTATTGCTATCAAAGTAATACATGCCTGTTGTTAAATAGCACAGAAGGGCTTAGAGTAAAAAGCAGTAGTTCTCCGTTCCACCTTTCCCTGGCACCAGAGGTAACTATATAGTCTCCCTTAGCCGTTTCTGCTAGAATTAAATTCAAATTTTAAATATCAACAAATACTTTGTAACACTTTCCATGAACCAGAGCCCACTCTAAAGTTTTGCATGTAATAATTCAACCACAGCTCTTGAGATAGGATCTACTGTTACCACTCATTTTATAGATGAGAACATTGAGGCCCAAGAGAGGTTTAGGAACTTGCTCAAGATCTGATTGGTAACAAAGCTAGGATATGAACCTAGGTGGTCTCTGAAGTCCATATCCTTTTTTAAAAAAATTAAGATACAGTGTATTATTTACCCCAGGGGTACAGGTCTGTGAATCGTCAGGCTTACATATTTCACAGCACTCACCATAGCACATACCCTCCCCGATGTCCATCACCCAGCCACCCCATCTGTACTCGCCTCCCCCCGGCAACCCTCAGTTTGTTTCGTGAGATTAAGAGTCTCTTATGGTTTGTCTCCCTCCTGATCCCATCTTGTTTCATTTCTTCCTTCCCTACGCCCCACATTCCCCCTGCACTGCCTCTCAAATTCCTCATATCAGAGAGATCATACGATATTTGTCTTTCTCTGATTGACTTATATCATTCAGCATAATACCCTCTAGTTCCATCCAGGTCATTGCAAATGATAAGATTTCGTTTCTTTTGATGGCTGCATAGTATTCTGTTGCATATATACACCACATCCTCTTTATCCATTCATCTGTTGATGGACATCTAGGTTCTTTCCATAGTTTGGCTATTGCGGGCATTGCTGCTATAAACATTGGGTGCACATGCCCCTTCGGATCCCTACATTTGTATCTTTGGGGTAAATACCCAGTAGTTCAATTACTGGGTCGTAGGGTAGCTCTATTTTTAACTTTTTGGGGAACCTCCATGCTGTTTTCCAGAGTGGCTGCACCAGCTTGCATTCCCACCAACAGTGTAGGAGGGTTCCCCTTTCTCCGCATCCTTGCCAGCATCTGTTGTTTCCTGACTTGTTAATTTTAGCCATTCTGACTGGTGTGAGTGGTATCTCATTGTGGTTTTGATTTGTATTTCCCTGATACTGAGTGATGTAGAGCACTTTTTCATGTGTCTGTTGGCCATCTGGATGTCTTCTCTTTTTTTTCATGTCTTCTTTGCAGAAATGTCTGTTCATGTCCTCTGCCCGTTTTTGATTGGATTGTTTGTTCTTTGGGTGTTGAGTTTGATAAGTTCTTTATAGATTTTGGATACTAGCCCTTTATCTGATATGTCATTTGCAGATATTTTATTCCATTCTGTTAGTTGTCTTTCAGTTTTGTTGACTATTTCCTTTGCTGTTTGTAAAAGCGATTCATTTTGATGAAGTCCCAGTACTTCATTTTTGCCCTTGCTTCCCTTGCCTTCGGCAAGATTTCTAGGCAAAAGTTGCCGTGGCTGAGGTCGAAGAGGTTGCTGCCTGTGTTCTCCTCAAGGATTTTGATGGATTCCTGTCTCACATTGAGGTTTTCCATCCATTTTGAGTCTGAAATTTTGAAACTGAAATGGTCCAGTTTCAGTCTTCTGCATGTGGCTGTCCAATTTTCCTAACACCATTTGTTGAAGAGACTGTCTTTTTCCCATTGGCAAAGTCCATATTCTTAAAAGCTATGCTTAACTGCCATTTCTTGATTTATCGTTTTTAAAAAGATTTATTTATTTATTTATTTGTTTATGGTGGGGGGCGGTGCGCACGCACACAAGCAGAGGGAGCAGCAGTGGAGGGGGAGAAGCGGCCTCCCCACTGAGCAGGGAGCCTGATACAGGGCTTGATCCCAGGACTCCATGATCATGACCTGAGCCAAAGGCAGACATTTAACCAACTGAGCCACTTAGGTGCCCCTTGATTTATCATTTGTAGCTTCTAAGAAAATATTTGCTGATTTCCTGTTAGATTTGCCTCACTTCTACCTCCCTCATCTTCATAAGATGTTTCTTTTCATCTATTCTCAGTTTTTAAACTATTCTTAGTTCTTCTGTTAACCTTTGTAGCCTTAGGGGACATGAATACACCATTATTTCCTTTCTTGGGAAGTATGGGTGCTATCTCTTGATTCCTTTTTCAGAGGAGAGTAATAGTCCCCTACCCTAACATTTGACTTTTCTTACCCTCTCCTCTAACACATATACTCTTTAGTTCTATTCTCATGTTCTCAAGGTTAATGGTATTTACCTGCTGTTCTTAGGCATAGTTGTCTTCCATGTTTTGGGTGTGCATGGATTCTAAACTTTGAAAGTCTGTATACAGTGTTTTTGTTAATCAAGCTATGTAAACTTTCTCTACAAAGCCAAGGAATGTTTAACAGTGCCATATGCTGTCTTATATTGTTTTTTGTTTTTCCTGGGGTTTCTAATTGCCTTATCTTTTCCCCTCTTATTATTTGCCTTCATTTTCTTGTTCAGGCTTTCCTTCGTGTCAGGTATTTTACCATTCTTTATGTAGAACCGAAATTAATCCTTCTGTAGTTCCCATTTATGAGTCACTGCTTGACTCCACCATGACTGGCTCCTTCCTTTTCTGCCAGACAGTCCTGCAGATGCTGACTGCTTTGAATATTTCAGCTGTATGTTATGTATTCCCCACCTGTCATGGTATCAGGTCCCCCCATATGGTAGACTCGTAAAGCTGTGGAGGGGAGAGAAGGCCATCCTTGTCTTAGGTTACCTGCCATTCACTGGTGTTCTCGGCTGCAGTTTCTGATGACTGAGATCAAGAGCTGGCACAGGCTGGGGGCCCAGTATGTGAAGTCTGTGGTCAGGAACTTGGGACAGGCTTGAGGTTGCTCATCCCCAGGACAAGGACTAGGGGAGAGGATGCCTTCACCCTCCCTAATCTGCTTCCGGTGGTCACAGTCCCAACTGAAGAAAACCAGTTAGATGCTAACCAGTCTTGATTTCCAAGTCGAGTGCCCTGTATCTGCCATTTTTCTTCCTGACTGCTAAGCCAGGCTGGACTACTGACAGGGATCCCCGTTAGCTGAGATGCCCCCTTGGGTAGAGGAGGAAACAGTTATTGACCCCCTAGTGTATGCTAGTTATCCACAGCTTCCAGAGACCCATATCTAAGTGCTTCCCAGGCTTTCAAAATACTTCTCTCCTCTGTAGCAAACATCCTACTCCTTGCCCAATTTGGAGGTTTCCAGAATAAAACACTGAGGGTTGTTATCCTCTCTCTCCTACCAAGTTCTTCAGGCCTGGAGATTCTACCATCTGCTTTTTGTTGTTGTTGTTTTTAAGATTTTATTTATTTAATTGACAGAGATCCCAAGTAGGCAGAGAGGCAGGCAGAGAGAGAGGATGGTTCTTTTCATCTATTCTCAGCAGGCTCCCTGCTGAGCAGAGAGCCCGATGTGGGGCTCGATCCCAGAACCCTGGGATCATGACCCGAGCCGAAGGCGGAGGCTTTAACCCACTGAGCCACCCAGGTGCCCTCACCATCTGCTTTTTGAGGCCTTGATTGACAGGGCAGGAAGGGCAGGTGGACCCTCTAAGACAGTCCCTCTGCTCAGACCCATCTCAGAGCAGTCCTGACAGTGAGTTTCTATCTGCCCATTCTGAAGCCCAGCTAGTCCCTTACTTCTCTTCCTCTCTGTTAATAAGTCCAGACCTTCGCCTCCATGCAGCGCCTTCCTCCCTCCCACCGAGGCCTTCCAGCCCACTCTCCTGCTTTTCTGCTTTCTTAAATCCACCCATCCATGCTTTCAGGCTCTCTTTCTTCATGAAGGCCTTGCCTGCCGCTCCAGGCCTTACTGACCCTCTCTGTCTTGATCTCTTCATATGGCACATAGTTTATTATAATACAGAAGAGGAAACACAGTTCTTGAGTTCATATAGGTTTGAATTTATTATGCTGTTCAAAACCCCTGGGTTGCAAGTGACATAAAGCCAGTGTGAACTATAATGCCCTTAGCAAAAAGGAATGTATTAGTTCTTGTGGCCAACTCGTTACATGGGGGCTGCCCAGAACTCTCAGGGCTTTTCCTCTTCCTTTCCCCTGGTCTTCTCTGCAGGCTTCGTTCTTGCCTGACTGTCCTTTGAGGCTGGTACCTTGGGCCACAGGCAGCCCTAAACTTGCATCCTAAGCATCCCAGAAAGAAAGGCACTCCTTCCACCACCTCTAGTTGGTAAAGTCCTCCTGGGCTGGCTTAGGTCGCCGGCACTCCCTGTGGCCAAGGAAACATCATCTCTTACTAGAAGCATGGAGTGGGAAATAGACTGACCAAAGGAGTCGTTGATTTAGAGCCTTACTGTGGGGGTGATTGAAGCACTTAGCCCCTGTAAGCCTCAGTACCCTCATCCATCACACAAGAGGGGACCTCCCTCCCGGTATTGCTGCAAGCATTCGGTGAGATGATGCAGGTGAAGCAGAGTACTCAGTTGGGTGGGGGGAGTGGCGCGGCACCAAGTAGAAGGGACAGGAAGGCTTAGTTGACCCAAGAATGGCCCACCCCCACCCACCCCGTCAGAGGATGCCTGCCATCAGAGGATGATGAGAAACCCCACACACACACCCCCTCCCCAGGAGCTTGCCCCTCTGCCTCTGGGCTGCTCTACCAGCCCCCTGTGGGCCATTCTTCAATTGGCTGAAAAGGATTACAGAAGCAACAGTAGCCCTGAGAAGAGGAAGACCTTCATGTCGCTGCCTCTCAGCTAGTATCTGCCAGTAAAAAGAATGAGTAACTAGTAATTGAGATGGTTTAATTTTTCTTTTAATTTTTTATTTTTTTAAAAGATTTTGTTTATTTATTTGAGAGAGAGAGAGCACAAGCAGGGGGAGCAGCAGAGGGAGAGGGAGAAGCAGGCTCCCCACCAAGTAGGGAGCCCGATGTGGGACTCGATCCCAGGACCCTGGGAACATGACCTGAGTCGAAGGCAGATGCTCAACTGAGTGAGCCACCCAGGTGCCCCTCTTTTTTTAATTAAAAGATTTTATTTATTAATTTGACAGAGAGACACAGAGAGAGGGAACACAAGCAAGAGGAGCGGGAGAGGGAGAAGCAGGCTTCCCTCTGAGGGGGGAGCCTGATGTGGGGCTCAATCCCAGAACCCTGGGATCACGACCCAAGCTGAAGGCAGATGCCTAACACCTGAGCCACCCAGTCGCGCCTTGAGATGGTTCTAAATCAGCCAGTAATCGCTAAGCATAAACCAGGAGCTGAGCTGAGAACTCCGGGTAACATGGGCCACTCACACAGCTCCGTTCTTGGCACAGAGAGAACAATAAAACTCACACATCAGGAAGTAGCAGGCTGCTTGTCGCTGGAGGCATGCAAGGTGTGTCAGGACATTGTAAAGAGGATTTGGACTGTGATGAGGAGGTGGATGAGTTGAGGGAACCTTAAAAGTCACTCATCTTGAGGGGCTGGGTAAAAGCAAAACTCCAGGCCCATGATGTCATGGCTAGACTGAGAGTTAGAGACGACGCACCCCTATAGTGGGGCTGTGGGGCTTTGGGAAAAGCTTCATCAGGGAAGCCTTCCTGGAGGAGGTGGCATGTGCATTGGCCTTTGAACTTCAGCTCCTCTGCAAAAAGCAGTTGGCTAACTGCTTTGCAGGAGGGACAGGCACCCAAAGACGTGTTGTCAGATGGCATTCCACTGCTTGCCGTGTGTCTTGCATTAGTGAGAGGAGTAACACCAGCAGCCCCGTTCTTACTTCCTCCTCATTCAGGAACTGAGGGAAAGGGCCCATTGATCCCAGTCTGTGGTCTGTAAGGCTGATCTCATTAGAGGGCTCTGACTAGTTCAGCTCAGGTCTCATGCCCTTCTGGTGGCCCAGTCACTGTGGACATGATGATGGCAGAGATATCACGGAGCCTAATCATTTAGGCTTAAATATTTGGCTGTGTAAAATGGGGGTAATATTTCAACCTCCAAGGATTTCTGTGAGGATGAAAAGAGTTAAATGAAATAATGCTTGCCGTGTGCCTGGACTTTAGTAAGTGTGTGATACAGACTCACTGCTGTCATCCATCATCATGATTCCCATTCTTCACCCACACTGCATCCTTTGACCCATTTCCTTTTCCGGTCATTCTGGAGGTGAGAGTGCCCCATTCTGGTTTGGCAGTTTCCTGAATCACAGAGAAGCTAAGCTAACATCAGGGCAGCCAGAGTCCATTCCCAAGACACGTTCCCCTTGGCCTCGGAGCCAGTATTTCCAACAAAACTCTTCCTAGAAATTAATCCTCCTGCCCTCCAATCCCCATACCTCTCTGTGGCTCATCTCAGGGGGAAGATTCTCATGGGAGGAGAGGAGAGCTGACCCCTATTGTCTGGTTCCTTCCCAGGCACAGTGCCGTCAAGGCTGACGAAGCTGCTGGCACAGCTCCTTTCCACTTTGACCTCTGGTTCTACTTCACCCTGCAGAACTGGATTCTGGACTTTGGCCGCCCCATTGCCATGGTGAGTGTGAAGCCATGGACAGAGCCCCTGTCAGCAGTGAGGACACAGTGTGACTTAAATTAGCTAAGTGACCTTAGACAAGTCACTTTCCCTATAGTAAACTGCAAGAATAGGCCTGGATGCTTACATGTCCTTTAGCTCTGTGACTGTGTCAGCAAGCCGGGGTCCTGGGGGCCTGCATAGTCATATTGTGCCCTGACTCTCACAGGGGAACTGGTGGCTCTAAACAGGAATGCTGTGCACTCCCCTCCCCGACACCTTACACCCGGGTTTAACCAAATCACCAAGTCATACCATGGGGTGTGAGAAAGAAAGCAGAGCATCCCCATGGCCTTGGTATAATATCGTTTTTCTGGAGGTAAAGAGTATAAGCTGATCTTGCATGTTATGTGTGACTCTGAGCCTCAGATAAGTCTTAGCGCTATCTCATGCTATCTCATGCCCTTCCCTCCAGGATATTCCATGCATCAATGGACAGTGGTGGCCTCCAGAGAGATTAATACTGGAAGACACCCAAGCCCCTGGCTTGTAATAAGGACATAGGTAGATAGATAAATAGGTAACAGAATGTGAATGAATTGAGTGAGACATTGAATGAATTGAGTGAACCAAGTTGTTAATTTGTGTATACGTGTGTGGACAATAACCATATCCAGCATTAGAACAGACATCTTGCACCTGCTAGTAATAAGCACAATAGCAAAGCCCTTTTGGAAAGCACTTTGTCAAGATGACACCTAGACACCGAGAACAGTGCCTAGCATAAGTGCTTCCTGGATTTTTATTTTTATTATTTCTTTTAAGATTGATTTATTTTAGAGCGAGAGTGCACTGGTGTGCACGCATGAGTGGGGGAGGGGCAGAGGGAAAAAGAGAATCTTTTTTTCCTTTTTTTAAATTAACATATAGTGTATTATTTGTTTCAGGGGTACAGGTCTGTGATTCATCAGTCTTACCCAATTCACAGCACTCACCACAACACATACCCTCCCCCATGTCCATCAGCCAGCCACCACATCCTTCCCCCACTGCTCTCCCCGCCAGCAACCCTCAGTGTGTTTCCTGAGATTAAGAGTCTCTTATGGTTTGTCTCCCTCCCCAGTCCCATCTTGGTTTTTTTTCCCCTCCCTTTCCCTATGATCCTCTGTCTTGTTTCTCAAATTCCTCATATCATTGAGATCCTGTGATAATGTCTTTCTCTGATTGACTTATTTCGCTCAGCATAATACTGTCTAGTTCCATCTACGTTGTTGCAAATGGCAAGATTTCATTTCCTTTGGTGGCTACATAGTATTCCATATATATACACCACATCTTCTTTCTCCATTCATTTGTTGATGAACATCATAGTTTGGCTATTGTGGACATTGCTGCTATAAACATTCGGGTGCACGTGCCCCTTCGGGTCATTACATTTGTATCTTTGGGGTAAATACCCAATAGTGCGATTGCTGGGTCGTAGGGTAGGTCTATTTTCAACTTTTTGGGGAACCTCCATGCTGTTTTCCAGGTGGCTGCACCAGCTTGCATTTCCGCCAACAGTGTAGGAGGGTTCCCCTTTGGGAGAGAGAGAATCTTAAGTTGACTCCTTGCTGAGTATGGAGCCTGATGCAGAGCCGATCTGAGGAGCCCGAGATCATGACCACAGCTGAAATCAAGAGTCAGACAGTCAGACTCTCAACCAACTGAGCCACCCAAGCACCCCTCAATGCACTTTTATTGAAGGAACAACGATCATAATAATAATAATGGGAAAGTAGAAATAGTGGTTAACGTACACTGAGTGTTCACTCTGTTCTAAACTCTGTATGTGTTTAAACTTACTGAATCCTCAGCTCAGCCCTCTTACTAATCTCAGTTTTATAGATGGGAAGACTCAGGATAGAGAGGGCAAGTCACTGGCTCACTGACTCAGGGTCACCCAAGTAGCATGTGGAAGAACCAGCAACAGCACATAGGTATCCAGTCCCAGAGCCTACTCCCTTCCTGTCATGGATATATCCAGAACCCTAAGCTGTTCATCCCTCCTGACCCAGTAAGACCCCTTCCAAGAATCTACCCTGAAAGGTGTAATCAACAAGAAGACAATAGCCTCTGTACTGCAGTGTTGCTTACCTCAGACATGACTTCAGTGTCCAGCGGTAGGGACTGAGTAGAACAACTTTCGGTATCTGGTATAGAAAACATTATCTGGCCATGACACAGGAATCCTAGGTGCCCTAGAGCAGCTCTAAGCACCCTAGAGCAGCCAGCGACCCAGGTTGCTCTCAGAGAGGAGAGGTGTGGCAGTGGTGTGCGTACCCCCTGACTGCAGGTCAGTGACAGTCTCAACACCTTGTACACATGGGTCAGAGACTGGAAGGGGTTTACGAAAAGCTCTTCTGGAGCGCCTGGTTGCTCAGTCCGTTAGGCAGCTGACTCTTGATTTTGGCTCAGGACAGGATCTCGGGGTCCTGGGATCAAGCCCTGAGTCAAGGCTGTACACTCAGCTCAGAATCTGCTTGGGATTTTCTCCCTGCTCCAGCTCATTCTTGCATGCGCATGCACTCTCTCTCTCTCTCAAATAAGTAAATATTTAGAAAAAATTTTTGAAAAAAGCCATTCTGGCTGCACTGTGGGTTTGGGGTGGATGCTGATTCTCCTTCCTGCAGACTCTGTAAGGCTTACATGCTGTTTAAGCGTGGGAGAAAGAAAAAAAAAAGAGCCAGGAGTCAGTGTACTTGGTTACCTCTGCGGGTGATTTTAGGCAAGTCACTGTCTGCTGGCCTCTCTCTCATCTCTAAGGAGGCTGGTTGGCCTGGCTGCTCCCAGCCCCGTTCTGCCATGAAGTCCCACGGACTGGGGGCCAGAGGAGCTGCGCATCACGCTGATGCTGTGGAGAGGGGAAAATGAGGCCTGGGGCGGGCTCCCGGCTGTCCCCTGCTCTCGCTCCTTAGGACTCAGCCACAGCTGGCCGTGGTGGTCTCCTGCAGGGCGACCTGCCACAGCCTGCCCCGCAACATCAGTGGGCTTGTTAGGAGAGTATACACTTGAGAAGCCCATATATACACTGGAGCTTTTGAAATGTAGGCACGACATTCTCGAATCTATAATAACGAAAACCGAACTCATGCGAGTTATAAAAGTAGTATGTAGTGGTTGTAACAAGTCACTAATGCCTGGGTGTAAGCAGAAGTGTTAGTCTCCCTTTCCAGGCCCGCCCCTGACGGTTTGGGGGCGTAAGCACCCGCCCCTTTCTCTGCTTCTGCAAACATACTATATATTCTTTTTCCTTTTCTAACAGAGATGAGATCTTACTTTATGCCTTGCTCTACAACTTGCTAGCTTTATTTTAGAATACACGATGGCTGCCTTCCCTTGTCGGTAGCTATCAGGTGTTATTTCTGATAATGGCTACTTCACCTGCTGTAGCAAAGATGCCCTGTGATATATTGAGCTTGTCCTCATTAGTTGAAGAGTCAGCCTGTCCCTAGTATTTTGCTATCACAAAGAGTATTTCAGCCATTGTATGTGTCTTTTTTAAAGAAATTTAAGTATAATTGACATACAGTGTTAAGTTAGTTTCAGGTGTGCAACATAGTGACCTCACAGTTCTGTACATCATGCCGTGCCACACTAAGTGTGGGCATTGTACTGCACCATTTCGGCACTACTGACGCTGTTTCTTATCCTGTACTTTTCAGCCCCGTGGCTTATGTATTTGATAACTGGAAGTTTGTGCCTCCTAGTCTCCTCCACCTGTTTTGCCCATCTCCCAACTTCCTCCCCTCTGGCAATCACCAGTTTGTTCTCTGTATTTATGATTCTCTTTGTGTGTTTGTTTGTTCATTGAAATTTGTGTTTTTTTAATACCACATATAAGTGAGATCACATGGCATTTTTCTTTCTCTGACTTATTTCACTTAGCATAATGCCCTCTAGGCCCATCAATATTGCTGCAAATGGGAAGATTCTTTTTTTTTTTTAAATTTTTTATTTTTTTATAAACATGTATTTTTATCCCCAGGGGTACAGGTCTGTGAATCGCCAGGTTTACACACTTCACAGCACTCACAAAAGCACATACCCTCCCCAATGTCCATAACCCCACCCCCCTCCCAACCCCCCTCCCCCAGCAACCCTCAGTTTGTTTTGTGAGATTAAGAGTCACTTATGGTTTGTCTCCCTCCCAATCCCATCTTGTTTCATTGATTCTTCTCCTACCCACTTAAGCCCCCATGTTGCATCACCACTTCCTCATATCAGGGAGATCATATGATAGTTGTCTTTCTCTGCTTGACTTATTTCGCTAAGCATGATACGCTCTAGTTCCATCCATGTTGTGGCAAATGGCAAGATTTCATTTCTTTTGATGGCTGCATAGTATTCCATTGTGTATATATACCACATGGGAAGATTCTTTTTATGGCTGGGTAATGTGTTGGCAAGGATGGGATGAAAAGGGAACCCTCATGTGTTGTTGGTAGGAATGCAAATTGGTGCAGCCACTGGGGAAAACGGTATGGAGTTTCCTAAAAAAGATTAAAAATAGAAATACCATACAATCCAGTAATTCCATTACTGGGTATTTACCCAAAGAAAATGAAAACCCCAATTCAAAAAGGTATGTAACCCGCTATTTATAATAGCCCAATGATGGAAGCACCCTAAGTGTCCATCAACAAATGGATGGATAAAGAAGATGTGGTTTATATATCCAACATATCTATCTTGATATAGATGAAGATACATAGATACACACTGAGTAAGAAAGAAAGAGAGGAACAGACCCTGTGTCCTGGGAGTTTTATATTTGCGGGTTAGTTTTAACAAGCATGGCTTTTTTTTTTTTTTAAGATTATATTTATTTATTTGACAGGGATCACAATTAGGCAGAGAGAAGAGGAAGGGAAGCAAGCTTCCCGCTGAGCAGAGAGCCCGATGTAGGACTCAATCCTAGGACCCTGGGATCATGACCTGAGCCGAAGGCAGAGGCTTAACCCTCTGAGCCACCCAGGCACCCAGCATGGCATTTCTGAGTTAAAAGAGATAAATTTATTTTTTTATTTTTTAAAGATTTTTTTTTCATTATTTATTTGACAGAGATCACAAGTAGGTAGAGGCAGGCAGAGAGAGAGGAGGAAGCAGGTTCCCCGCTGAGCAGAGAGCCCGATGTGGGGCTTGATCCCAGGACCCTAGGATCATGACCTGAGCCGAAGGCAGAGGCTTTAACCCACTGAGCCACCCACGCGCCCCAAGAGATAAATATTTATAATTTGGATTGAAACTTGTAGTCATTGCCTGTGTTCTCAATGAACAGATGCTGGAAGTGTAGTTTTGGGGGTCATAATATGTTTTGACTTTGCACAGGGGTTTTCACACTGACAGGGCCAGGACTCACTGGGGCAGACCAGTAAGAGAGGGCTTCCCAGGCAGAGGAACTGCCCCTGGCCTGCCTCCTATCTCAGGGAAGGTGAGAAAGAAAGAACTGAAGCTGCTTTGTAGGACTCACTTACTTTCTCCTTGTTTCCTAATGGACGCTTTTGACCTGATTTGGAAGCAGTCCACCTGCAGCCCATCTGCTCAGTGCATACAGCATGGGGCCTCGTGGTCAGGAGACCTTTTCATCATCATAGGACCTGAACTGTCAGACCCCTAAGGGCCCCAGGAGACCACCTAGGTCACATCTCTTATGTTGCAGATGGGGAAACCAAGGCCTGTAGAAGAGAAGGACTTACCAGACGTCACCATGAAGTCCCAAATCAGCCTCCAGCTCCCAGACCAGTACCAGGGACATTTATTTAGTACCCGTTTAGGGTGGGGACCCAGAGTTAGGCCCTGGATTTGCATCTACTAGTATGCCTGGGGACAGGTCCATTTATCTTCTTTGGAACTCAGTTTCTCTGTCTGGGTACCCCAGAGCTGCCCAGAGGATCCCCATAGATCACAAAAAGAGTTAAGTGTGTGTGTGGAGGAGGTGGGGGCTGACTCCCTGAGGGCCTTGTGGGGCTCTGCCTGGGTGAACACCATTCCTCCCTTTGCTCCCCAGCTGGTGTTCCCTCTCGAATGGTTTCCACTCAACAAGCCCAGCATGGGGGACTACTTCCACATGGCCTACAACATTATCACGCCCTTCCTCCTGCTCAAGGTATAGTCCCTGGCTCCCTGCCCTCCCTTCCCACCCTCATTCCTTCCTCCTTCTCTGGCAGGAAGCTGGTGCCAAGCCCTGGGAGTCCTGGAAGCAGATATGGCAGCAGGCCTACCCTGCCTGAGCTTGGGGGGTGAAGGCTGTGATCAAGGGACACACCAAAGGCCTGGCCAGGAGGGATGGAGAGCCCCTCCCAGGGAGGGATATTTGATTTGGGCGTCAGCTTTGTGTGCCAGGAAATGATGTAGAAGAGGTGGTCAACCAAAAGGACCTGAAGACAGGGTCATGCTGTGAAACTACATTTGGGGAGGCTGAGGCAGAGGGAGTGAGTGGGTTGGTTGTCTGGGGAGAAGTCGGGAAGGCAGGTAGGGTCCAGGTGGAAGCAACAGAGGTGACCTCTACTCTGGCCTGGGGATCCGGGATTGGAGATGACCCTGGGAGCATAGAACTAGCCAGGGCTGCCGGCTTTGCAGGTTCAAATAAGGGCTCTTAAAACAACTGTCGCCACCTACCATCCCCATTATTTTGTTTCTAGAAAAATGTGTCTAATCACCAAAAGTAAGAGGGTATAAAATTAGAATTCAGAGGAGTTTTAAGTTAAAGTTTCCTTTCCAAAGCATCCTCCCCATCCCACTTCCCTGACATTTCTTGGGTGTTTACCATGGACCAGTGGCTCTGAAATGAGAGGGTCCTGCAGCGCTGAACCAGCCCAGCCATCCAGAGGCCCAGCTGGGAGTGGGGAGAGGGCCAGGCCTGGGTGCCTGTGCTGAAGGCCTGGCTGTCACTGCCAGCACAGGGTCAGTGTGTGACCTTTGGCAGTCAGTTCGTCCCTCTGCAGCTGGGGGTGCTCTCTGAGGAACGGGGGTGCTGGTTCCCAACTCATGCTGGCTTCACGGGGATCCTAGGAGACTGTGGAGGCTGGCTCAGCCTGCTGCAGGGACCCAGTTTGGAGTGACTCTTCAGAGGTGGCATCCACGGACCCCAGGCATGGGGGAGGGACCAGGGACTGTCTCCTGTTGTGGTGAAGGCTGAAAGGCACTCTCCGGCTCCCCTCTGACCCCAGCTCATGGAGCGGTCCCCTCGCACGCTGCCCCGTGCCATGATCTACCTCAGCATCATCACCTTCGTCATGGGCGCCAGCATCCACCTGGTGGGCGACTCCGTGAACCACCGCTTGCTCTTCAGTGGTTACCAGCACCACCTGTCCGTCCGAGAGAATCCCATCATCAGGAACCTCAAGCCAGAGACGCTGGTGAGCCGCCCTCCCCAACCCAGCATGTAAAGCCTTGTTGGCACAGTTTGTCCTGGAAGCCAGAGAGGTGGCTCCCAGCCGTCATTGAGCCTGACCCACTAAACATTCTGCTAGGGGAGGCACCCGCTGAGCTATGATGCCTCTGACAGTTCCGGCAGGGGCCCCTGACTGGCTGCCCCCCCCCCCCCGAGTGCCCTGCAGTAGAGGGCAAGACTAGGGTGGGGAATGAGGGCTGCTGGGGGAAGGGCTGGGCCCGGGCAAGGGTGGGCTGCGTGGGCCCCAACACCCGCCCTGACGCACCTGCTGCTCTCACCTGCCATGCCCACCGCCCTCAGATCGACTCCTTCGAGCTGCTCTACTACTACGACGAGTACCTGGGCCATTCCATGTGGTGAGTGTCGGGGCCAGGAAGGCAGCGCCAGCCGGGCTGTCTCCCCAGGGTCCCCGGGTCCGGCCCCAGAGGACACTGCACAAGCCTCTGGGTGTGGGGTGCCAGGCCCTCCGCGTCCCAGCGCGACGGTGCCCGCGGCAGCCACTAGAGGGCAGCAAGCGGCTGTCCCTCCCTGGCCGGGCCGGAGCCT